>NC_059472.1:158355523-158960523 GCF_018139145.2 Gymnogyps californianus | reverse complement strand
GGAGGGACCTGCTCTTCTTACCTGTAGGGTAAGAATTTACCCTGCCCTGGGTAAATTCTTACCTGAACCCCAAACTGGCAGGTTGAGTCCGAGTTTGAATTGATTATCCAACTTTAAAGCGTTCATCATAGTGATGTCTTTTCTTCCTCAGAAGCACACGTATTTCTGTTGCTAATTGTAGCCCCAATTATTCTCTCTCATCCCATGGGGGAATAAACCAGCAAAGCAGTTGACCTACTAGTACATACACCCGGGAGGACCTTTCCCACGCAGGGTCCCCTCTAGTTTGGGATTTGGAGGGGACACTCAGGTCTCCGCAGACGTTAACTGCTCCCCAGGGGTCTATTCCTGCAGCGCTCCAGTCGAGGGAGTTACACTACCTACGTCAGTAGGCGCAGGATTCGTCCCATGTGAAGGACAACTGTCACTTTGTTAAATAGTGATATCACTGATTGTCTGCCTGGCAATAGCTGTGCCTTGGCTCATGGCGCTGCGTTCGGAAATCGGAGCATCTTCTGATCGAAAAGACCACTTTTTATAATCTCATCCCACACGGTTTTGCATGCGGTAATACATCCCAGTGAGACTATTAGACAAATAGGGTCTTAAAATCTTATCTCAGATCTTGCTCAAACATGAGATTTTTGTAATCATAAATGCCAAAAATACTGCTCACATGTAAGAACGCTAACTGCAAGCGGGATTCAGGCTTGCCTGAAATTGCTGTAGTCCAGGAAAGTCATAGTTAATACATAACGCTCTTGACAAACAGCTCAGATGACAACATACCTATAATTATAGTTATATCTGATCGTGTCGCCTGGGGAAAAAGGAAGGCGATACTGCAAATGCAGAGGGGCTGCATCCTAGTCTCTATCTCCCAACCAATGCTCCAGACCCCCTTGGACCTCTCTGGGAATTACTGCTGGCCAATGCCAGCTAGTCGGCCCCGGGAGGGGATCCGCTAGAGATGCTGTGCGCTCACCTGCGCATCCTTAATTTCGTGAGCTGTGCGGTACCCACTTGACACGATGCTGGCAAATTAGAGCAGCCTAAAAACGCAGGCAGGTAATAGAAGCAGGGTAGGCTTGAGCTTGCGTCTTCTATCCCTGGGAGGTTTGCAGGGCTGGCAGATGGGAAGCCAAGTACTTACGCCGTCGTCATTACTACCATGGTGTCGCTTGTATGCCAGCTCCCCGGGGTGCGAACCAGCTACCGTGGCTGTGCAAGGGACAAAAAGGCCAGTGCATGACAAGGTGGACGGAGAGAGGCCACAGGGCTGAGGAGGCAGTGGGGTTTGTGTCCTGCGTCTTCGGGGTTCATCCTGCCCAGTGCCACCCTCCTGCGGAGCTGCTAAATTGGCAGTAGCCTGGGCCACTTCTTGGCTTGCCAACAGAGCTAATGCCTGTCGAAATTTACCCAGCCCTGTGGGCTCTTCAGTTTGGCAATGCCTTTGCAATCCTAAGTATGAAAAACACCCAAGACAACTGGCTCAGCTGGGCAGATTCCTGCCTGTCCCCCTTTTCTCCGGGCTGAGCACTTGTCCTCATCAAACAAAACCCCATCGCATGCTCACCAGTTTAGATGGACCGCTCTCTCTAGCACAGAGTGAGCGGTGATACTCTGTATTTACACTGCTAGCAGAGATACGAGGCTGTCCTTCTCCTTGCATTTGCTCTAAATACTCACTGGATTCCCAGGATGAATATTCCCAGGATGAATATTCTTATATGGTTTTGCAACCTTTTTTTTGGCTGAGACGTAACGTTTCCTAATGCGTAAATTTGCCTTTTTCTTTTCCCTATGCATAAAGCCTTAAACTCTATCAATAACTAATTGTTTCGTGTGTCTCAGACAAAGTGTAATCAACAGAGAGGATGGTGGAGAAGTGTGAAATGACAGAGTGACATTCTATGCTTAAATAAGCAAACTACACCCAAATCAAACAATGGCTCGAAAATGTTTCTATAATAAGGGTGCATAAATTACCCCCATTACTTGGAAAGCTCTTACTTGCATCTTACCAGCCACATTTCTAGTATTCACGAGAGCTGATACACTCCGATCATGATAGACATGCCTCTGTTACAGTAATTATAAAATGCTTTGTGAAAATACCATTGTGTCTACAGAGCTACTGAAGTTGTACGGTCTCCTTGGTATTTGTTTATTGCCTCTATGAATTTAAAAAATATAATTAAAAAGAGGAAGAAAAACTACATTTGGAAAAAGACAGACCACTTTTTGATATTTATTCTCTGTGAGGGAAAAAGAAAATATATCTCAGGTTGTGCCAATACATGATATGCACCAACTGGATAATGTAAAGGGAGGATGATTCATTGGAAAGACACGGGCAATAAATCCTGATCGGATGAAAACATTTCAAGAAGATACACTGATGGTTTCCCGTGTATGATCTCTATGACAGATGTGTATGTCCATGTGGGAGAAGGGTATGGGAGCAGGAAGGCTTTATTCTGAGAGAGCCAAAGCCACCCAGAGCTGGGTGCTGCCCCCGGCTCTGCACAGCCCCTCCGGACCCCATGGAGGGCAAGAAAATTGCTCCTCTCTCTTGCTCTCATCTTACAGTTTGAAAAGGAATTGCTAGTCAGTGCACAAGTATCTTTTTTATTTTGGGGGTCCTACAGCTTGAAAAATAGCAACTTTTATTTTTCCTTTAAAGGGAAATCCTGATACAGTTCAACCAAAAATAGAGCCCTTATAATTATTTATTCTGAGACAATAAATCCTATCATTTTATATCTTTTTTTTTCCCTCACATGTTTTGTTTTAGTTGAATACATCTAGTGCTGTAAAGCTATAAAAAGTCAGTTTAAAACTCTTTTAGGATTACTGAAAACCTGGAAAATAATGATATTAAGAAATGAAAAAGAAAACACAGCAATAAAAGAGATATGATTTGCTTTTAATTTTGTGGCTGGATTTATCATTACACCAAGGTAACATAAAGTATCTGACCTGCACATGATTTCAGTCCTTATTACAATTGCTGGATTCATTAAAAAGATCGTGTTAACTTTATTTTAATAGTATGAGAGTCTTGAAGTATAAGTATTTTCAAAATTAAAATCAGTCAACATAAATAGAAGACCTGAACAAAACTGAAATGCCTTAAAGGATTGTTCCGAATTAATTTTAACACACAAAGTAAGAGGAAAAGGTACTTGCATCCTATTATTTTTATTATAAAGATGTATGTGGAGCAAGTTTGGAGAGAAATTGTCCACAAGCACTGAAGTGCAAAGTGTGAAATAATAAATACACTTAGTTTTTAAAAAATTTGCCCAGTTTTAACAAGCCGACAGGGTATGAATGCACAAAAGGCATTGTCTGTATTTCAAATTAACCACAGCAAGCCCTTCCACTTACCTGGAAAACCTGATCCGTACGCTAAGATTTTGTATGTTAATTTATACCGCGGAGTTCTTAACATCTGACATCAGCTGTAACATTACAAGTTGTGCTATGACTTTATTAAGGGATGATTTCTAAAGCCCTAAAGAATACTTATTATGTTGTAATATATTTTTCTGAAGAGGATTAGGTCTTTGATGCTAAAACCTAGACGTTTTAAAAGCGAGTTTACTGAAATGAAAAAGATTACGTACGTTCCTTTGTGTTGCACCAGGTAGAGCTTTTTCACCTTCGTTTCAACTGTATCACAAACCTCAGTGGTATCATGACCGAGAAATGCATTTAAAATCCCTCAGAGTTTCATTACTGAAATGGGATATTCCAGAAAAGGACCTGGGGCTTGTGCTGAACCACAAACTTGATAGGCAGTGATGGGAAAAAACTGGAAAAATGGGGAAAAACCAGGACACATCCCTTCCTGCAATGTGTTAATGTTAATATCGGACTGAGCAGCAGCTGGATTTCAAGGACTGTGTCTGTTTTTGGATGCCAGACTTTAAAAAGGATTGAAAAAGTTGAAAGAAGAGCAAGAACGATGAAAAAGTTTAGAAAACTTGACCTGTGAGAAAAGACTGATGAAACTGGGTTTGTTTAATTTAGGAAAGAGAGGACGGGTAATGGTTTTCCAAGATGTAAAAGGTTGTTGCAGAGAAAAACACCATCAGTTGTTCTCCGGATCCACTGGGGGTAGAATGAGAAATAATCAGCTTAATTTGCAGCAAAAAAAAAAATGTAGGTTAGACATTAGCTAAAATGTCAAACTATAAAGAGAGTTAAGCACTGGGAGAGGTTACCTGGGAGTATTGTAAAAAATCTGGCACTGGAGGTTTTTGAGGCTGGGTTAGAGGAGCAGTGGGGGATGCTCCTGGTACAGGGAGCTGCCGCGGGCGTGGGACACAGCGTGTCCTTCAGGGCTCACCCAGCCCTGCAGCACTGCCCCTTCGCTCCCTTAGAAATCAAAAGATTTAACTTCTTTGCAGAGTAGTCTGGTCAGGCTGGGATTTTCAGACCACGGCATTTTGTTCGAAATAGCCCATTTTTCAGTTATCAGCCTCCGGAAAAATACTTTTCTTTTGGCATTCTCCCCACACTTTTTTGACATTTCCCCTCTCAGGTCAGTCCCTTTTTTAATACCAACTTTTATCTATATTTTTTTATATATATATATATATCTTTTAAATAAGAAAATCGATTGATTACCTTCAGTGAAGAGAATTTACATTATATATGTGTAAAAGCAAAAAGCCTCTTGTTTTTTCACTGCCTGCAACCCTTGCCAGCATCACCTGCAGTACACGTTCCCCGGAGCCCAGCAACAAAACCCCGCTTGCCTTTCCCTATGGGATGGCTCATAAATGTCTCAGTCCTCAGCACTGAAGTCTACTGTATCCCCAAGGTCACTTCATGCTCTCGGACGAGGAGATATTGGATATTTGTCAATACTGCCTTCCTCCTGCAGGCAAAATGCAACTTTTTGTTATTATGGTAAAACTTATTTGCTCAGAAGGGAACTTTCTCAGAGACCCGTTTAAAATGGTGCCATGAGCTCCCTTAGGAGCTATGGAGCACTGAAAATCCCACCACACCTGGAGTTTTGCAGCAAAAAGGAGTGAAATCTTATTTTTTCTGATGTAAACTGAGGACAGTGAAGGAGAGGAGAGGAGAGGAGAGGAGAGGAGAGGAGAGGAGAGGAGAGGAGAGGAGAGGAGAGGAGAGGAGAGGAGAGGAGAGGAAAGAGGAGGAAAGAGGAGAAAGGGGGGAAAGGAGAGAGGCAAGAGGAGAGAAAGGAAAGGAAAGGAAAGGAAAGGAAAGGAAAGGAAAGGAAAGGAAAGGAAAGGAAAGGAAAAGGAAAGGAAAGGAAAGGAAAAGGAAAGGAAAGGAAAGGAAAGGAAAGGAAAGGAAAGGAAAGGAAAGGAAAGGAAAGGAAAGGAAAGGAAAAAGGAAAGGAAAGGAAAGGAAAGGAAAGGAAAGGAAAGGAAAGGAAAGGAAAGGAAAGGAAAGGAAAAGGAAAGGAAAGGAAAGGAAAGGAAAGGAAAGGAAAGGAAAGGAAAGGAAAGGAAAGGAAAGGAAAGGAAAGGTTTTCTCTTTCTTGGGAATGCATTAAAAAAAAAGTAAACCACACATGGACAACAGAATTAT
Organism: Gymnogyps californianus; assembly: GCF_018139145.2. Taxonomy (NCBI): domain Eukaryota; kingdom Metazoa; phylum Chordata; class Aves; order Accipitriformes; family Cathartidae; genus Gymnogyps; species Gymnogyps californianus. The sequence goes on along the minus strand of NC_059472.1, from coordinate 158,954,946 downwards.
TTATTAATGTACACCACGAAGGCATTAAGCACTGATATCAATAAAAGACTATATAAGAAATCAAGAACGAGACTTCCACTTCCAGGCTTCGCCTGACCCTGCAGACGGCAGCTGCCATGATCTTCCCTCTCTGCCATGATCGCTGCTTACTCCCACGCCTGGGTTTGCACCGAGACGTGTGTCCTGCCACACGCATCCCCATCCTCCCTGCTTGTGGGGCAGAGTCAGGAGCTGATGGTTTGGGGTTTTTTTTCTGTAGGTCGGAGCAATGAGCACCAGACTTTGTAGATGGCTGGAGTGGGAGAGCAGGGTCACTATGGGAGAGATGCTCATGACCTCATAGGCCAATGGCTAGAGCAGTCGCCTGGGAGAAAGGATCCTGGTCCTTGCATTGAATCTGTATGTTATATTAAACCATCACTGGGTAAAATACGGAAAGGCTAGAAGCAGCTCTCCCCCTTAGCTAGTGACCAAGCCAGTGGATTTGGTGAGGCTCCTTTCTGGGGGATGCAGGGTGCTGGCTGTGCATTGAGAGGTGCAGGCTCAGCCTCTCGCCCTATATTGTAACCAGTTTTCCAGTTACAGGGACAAATGCCTTTGTTTTTGTGAGGGCTGCTGAAACCTGTACAAATTTTAGATGTATTTTAAATTTACCACATTAAAAAAAAATAAGGAGGGGGGGATGTGAATGGAGCACATTTGCACAGCGGCTGAACTTGAGAAGAAGTGTGTAAATCTGCACTCTTTTCATCCAGCTCTGTTCTCTTCTCAAAGAAAATCCCCAGTGAAATACTATTCAGAAAAGAGTCACTTTCAAATATGGGAAATGACAGTGCTTTCCAAGTGGCATCTACATGCCCCAAATCCAGGGAAATCTTAAAGATAGAACATGAATCTGCTCTCAAGCACTGATGCCATCATACTTTCAGACACAGAATAAAACTGCATCTGGTAGAAAAGTTGCTTGCCAGGGTCTGTGTGCCAAACAGACCCCGACTGTATCCTCTCCATTAAACCAAACACTTCTCTTGCACAGTAAAAATGGAACACAGATAAGCAAGAACTGAGTTATACTGAAAGAAACATCTGTAGGTGCTATCAGGAAGCAAGGGCGCTGTGTTTAAGTGATGTGCTATCAGCTCGCAGTCAGGTCATCTCAAGATACACAACACTGTCAAGTCCCTCACCAGCGCAGGATAGCTTGTTTCTGTCTGTTTACGAGATATTTGCCCATTACTCATAGCTTTAAATTGTGCTTTTCACCATTTCTGCTGACAAGTTGTATCAAAGGATGATATTAGGAAGATTTTGGAAAGGAGCATCCACATTTGCCCCTGGTAGCAGAAAGCCTCTGTTCAGAACTGCACCCTATTACATTATCTTGTCGGTCCCTGATGTTGCCAATATTTGCAAAATTTTCTGTATCAGATTTTCCCTCACCGTAACAAAAAGCTCTTATCGTGGCCCTTTCTTACGTACTATTTCTCCTCAACAAATTTCTTTTTTAGAAAGAAGGCAAAACAAGGCTCCTCTTCCCCTCCACAAACCTTTTTATCAACTCCCAAGGCCTCTTCTGTATACCTGGGCTCCCTGGCCTGGCTCCTTTTCCTGTCCTCAAGCTTCTGTGAAGCACCTTCTCTCCACTTTGTCCCATCTCAACAAATACACATGCATCCTACCAAAAAAAAAAAAAAAAGGAAAATTCGAACAGGCATAAGAGCATCAATTTTCCAGATTTTCAGTTGGGTTGGGCATTGGAGCTGCAAATATTCTGTTCTTCCATCCCTCTATCCTCAACCTTTCCTCCCCTCTCTTGCTATTCCCTGAGCATCCCTCTATCCTGCTGTTTGCATGGTGCCTTTCCCATTCCCTTTCTCATTCCCATCTTCTTCTTTGACTTGCTGTTGCTCAGGAGCTTCCACCCATCCCTCCACGGTAGCTCACAGGCTGATCAGCCACATGGAGAAAGGTTTGGCTGCACCAAGCTGCCTGTTCAGCCTGTGGCTCTGCTGCCTCCTTCCTTCCCTGGGCTGGAGGCAGAGCGGGTGCTGCATTCGAGGGGTGTCCACCAAGCCATGCCCTGGGTTTCAATCTCCCTTCCCTGCACCCAGGGTATTTATTGCCACCTGACTTAGCACCCCAAAACAGAGACTTCAGAGGAGCCAGCAACACGAACCTCAGCTCCAATATTTGAATTTTTCTTGTTTCTTCTCTTTTCTGCTCCTGTTTCTCAACGCACATCTCAGGTGGGTCCTGCAGCCAAGTCGCCCTGCAGCCACTTTGCTGCACGCCCACTCCCTCACCAGATGCTGCCAGCGTCAGGGCCCATGAACATACCAATTCTGTGTTGAAATAAGGGAGAAATGGTGAAAGACACACCCAGCTTTGCCACCACTCGCTCCTGCTTGCAGGGATAAGCACCTCGCTGGTGCGGGCTCTACGTCCGTATTACTCTGCCTTTGTTCATAACTCAATCCTGCCAGCCTCTGAACTATTTTTATTGCTCTCCTCTGAATAATTTTCAATCTGTCACTATCTTTCAGGTAATGTGGTGCCCATAATTAAATACTGCAGGCGCTACTGCACCAGAGCCATATGCAGACGGACTATTACCTTCTTGCGCTGTGATGTGATGTCTTCAGCCCCAAATCAAATTGGCCTTTTTTTGCTGCCATATCTCAAGGCAAACTCATGTCTAATTTACTCCACACTATCATCTCTAGATCTCTTGCAGCATTACTGCTTCTTGGGTTTTTATCGCTGATTGAATATCTGGGGTTTAGATTATTTTTCCACAAATGTAGTAGCTTCTATTTTCTATGTTGAATCTCATTTTATTCTCCACTCATTTTTCCTGCCTTTTCAGATTCCTTTACATTATTTTGCTCTCATCTTTTGGATTTCCAAATCCACCCAGCTTAGTTTGGTTTGCACATTACATCAACAAACCATTCACTTCTTTCAGATCATTAAAACAGCTGGTAAATAAGCTCCCCATTCGGCAAATCATTTCAGCACATGCTTATAATCTTTAGGAGTCAATAGGGCTCAGGTATGGGATGAATTGCATGCTGGCACGCTCGTTAGTTTGGTTGTAATAGGGAGAGCATCCTTCATGTTTGAAGCACAGGAGGTATTTGCGGTGGGGCTGTAGTGGGGAGGGACAGGGTGACATGGGGCAGAGGAAAGGATGCACTGAATATCAGTGGTGAAGCAAACCCATCATGGGCTGCCAAGTGCATCCACACGTCCTCACTTGCGTGGCCGGAGCTTGCGTTGGGGTCTTGCCCTGTTGAGATGCCACCAGAGGCTCCCCCAGATCAGCTCATTGCCATTCCTCAGTTCTTTCTGCTGAGAGACGTTCGAAACCATGTCAATCTGAATTAATGTTGGGAGTAAGATGCCGGGAGACAGCAGTGACTGTTTTATTAAAATCCAAGGACCCAACTGAGCAGTCCTGAACTGTGCTCACATGGATAATCCCACATATTTTGAGCATCAGACCTGAATTCACAAATTTTCTATTTCTATAAAAAGGAACTCAATGTTTGCTGGTCAAGATTTGCTTTTCGTAAATCCATGCTGCTTGTTTGCTCTGTTAACCTCTAAGTGCCCGATTCCACCGAAGCTAATGTAAAGATGCCCTTTGGCTCCCAACATCTTCAGATCTGGCTGCAAGGATTTATCTACCTGGAGAAAAATGTCTGGAATATCTACAGTGAAATAAAATCAGTCCCAACATCTGAAATACATTCTTTGGATAATCTGCTGTAAAGTAAAAGGCATTTGGTTCTGGAAAACTCCACTCAAGACACGGTGATTATTTGGAACCAAAACCTCATTTATCTGGGGATATTGCCCACAGGGGGAGGTGCTCCAAAGCGGCTATTTCTTAGTCTCCCTTTTTTTTTTTTTTTTGGCAGAATGGCTTATTTTGGCCAATTTCCTTACATAGACAAGCCCCAACTGATGTTTCTCTCATAATATTTGTTCCTTTACTTGAATTGGTACAGTAGATCTGTTATCTTTACTAGAGAACAAGCAGGACCAGCTTTCTTCTGGCATCATTAACACTTTCTTCCTAATTTTCCTACAGCTCTTCAGCTGTTCATTAAGAAAAGAAAAGAAATTGTCAGTGCTTTAGGAAATTTGTTAGCTAATTCCCTTAGCGGTGAAGAAATCCAGGTTAGAAACTACCTACCAGGTTAGGTAGTTTATATAAGGTCCTATTTTGTAGAATCAAACTGAATTTCCTTATTTATTCTGCTTGTCCTTAAGAAATTCCAGTTCAGATCCTGTAGATATTTGGGTAAACAGGTTTGCTGTAGGACTACTTGTGAAAAGCCAGTTTTGAGTACATATGTAAGAATATTTTTGGAAAATAAACTGTGATGATGAAGAAGGCTGGCTGATGGCAAGCTGGTTCCTGACAGGGAGGCTTCCACCCCCTTGCTCAGGAGAGAGCAATACAAACCCTGACCTGTCTGTCCACTCAGATGAACCCACACAGCCTCAGGTTTGAGGAACAAATGCTCGTAGTGAACAACTCAGCATCGATGCATGCTTCACAAATAGTATTTCAGAAAACACCGTGCAAGAGTATTTAATAATGGACATCTCAGAAACCTATATTACCCTCTGAGACAGCCTGTGACCAAAAAGCAGGAAAAAATTGAACAGATAATTTGCTATACATTTTTCCACTGTTTTTACACTTGCTTGCTTATTTATTTTACTAAGTTTTCTGACCTTCCTACAAAAATCACCTCAACTTCTTTTATTCTTATTAAGGTTAGATTTTTTTTTTTTAAAAAGTTCATCAGTCCAGCCATTTTTGATTCACCCTTAATTTAATCCCCTTCTAATTAATTAATGGGTCTACTGTCTCTCCAGAATGTCTTTTTCCTTTGATATAGGTTTTAAAGCCCTTTTTAAGTTCTTTGGTTAGCTTTAAATTCTTTTTTTCCCCTTATCCTTATTATTTCCCCTATAATCCCTAACTGAATTTGAGTATGCTTGTTTGATTCCTTCCCCTGCCCCCTCTTGCTTTCTAATTTTGACTACAGCTTTTTTTTTCTTTTTTTTTAATTAAAAAAAATTAAAGCCTCAGATCTTTGCACAGTCCCTTATGAAGCCACATTGGCCGCTTCTTGTTCTCTCCGTTCTTCATTTTGAGAGGAGCAGGAGTCTCTTGCAGCTTAATTATGGTTTCTTGCAGGAGTCCCCCTGCTTCCCCTCACGCTGGTGGCTGTACAGTATTCCTCCTCCTCCGCAGACTTTTGTTAAATACAGTATGCGCGGCGCGTACCAACCTTTTAGATCTACCAGATTTCTCCCCCGTTGATATACAGAAATACCTGCCTATGGATTTACATCCAGGCGGGCTTTTTGCTGTCCCTTGCCTTGTTGCTGGCATTAAATCCGCTTCCAGAAGGACCAGGGGATGCTGCTCCTTTTGTTAGCTTCAGCGCTTGATTTTTTTAATTGTTTTCCAGCAAATGCAGCTACAAGGTCGCAATCGATCCATGGCCAATGTTTTGGTACATTTTATATATTTCACCTGAATATAGCTGAAACCAGGACCAGATCCTGCGCAGGGGTAAATCTCTGCAGCCTTTTACTCCCTTAGACCTGCTTTCTGCAGGCGGCGGATGCGGCTCAAAGTTCCTCAAGACACTTGGGAGCGATTTCAAAGCCCTTCTAATTTTCCTGATAATATTGGCACTCCTGGGTGCTAGTTTCCTGGTAGCTTAATTTTTTTTTTTCTTTATATATAAACCTGCAAATGTTGATAGCTTGAGTTTCTGGAATCAACTCTCAGTCCTCATGAAGCTATTTTAATTAGAATGGGAGGGCTCTGTTAACTAAAAGTGGAAGAAATATTGATATGAGGATGCTCTGAATTGTGCTCAGCCTAGCAAGCATCTTGTAACTCTTTGTGAATGCTGAACTATAAGAAATTTTAAATAGAGTTGGGGGGGGTTACTTTTTTCCCCTCTTTTTTTTCCCTCTTTTTTTCCCCTCTTTTTTTCTTTTTTTTCTTTTTTTTCTCTTCCCCCCCCCCTTTTTTCCCCATCACCTACTATTACCGCCTAAAATCTTTTGTTCTCACATCTGTAAAATACCACATTCCCAGCCACCCTTTTCACAACATGCATTGAAATCGACCAGGTTTATAATATCTTTCCCATCCCCAAGCCCACATCGGATGCCTTACAGTCCTGTCATATTTGTTTACATCCACTTGGTTTTAGTTCCTCGCTCTTTTTCTCCGTAGAGCCTTCGCCCCCTGGTTTCCTTTGAGCTGCCTTTCATGCCAGCAGACTCTGGCTGGTTAATTGTTCATCCGGGATAGACGAGGTTGAGCCGGGCTGAGACGCGTTTCCTCTTGTCGTGACAATTGTTCGGACTGTTCGCCACTTCACGCTCGGATGAGTTTTTCTCTCTCCGCTGCCCGTACCGCCTCGGTTGGCTCTCCCGCGCCTCCGGGGTGCAGACGCATCCCAACACGGCGCTGCTTTGGCTTCCCCTTCGGTGAGACTTTTCCTCTGCCTTTGCAGCAGATTTTCGGCCTTTCAGGGTTGGAGGTTTTTTTGCCATCCTCTGCCGGGGCTGGGGGTTTTGTCCCAGAGTCAGCCTTGTGTGGGCTGCCCCAATATTGACTCCTAGTCCTTCTGGACTTTTATTTTATTTCATTCAATGTTGGCACCATATGGCAACTATGGCAACTGAATATATAACCCTATTCAATTTCTGACTCCAGTCTGGCATATTAAAGGGCTCCATGCTCTGGTCTGGAGAAAAAAAAAGTTATTCCTATAGGACATAGTGGTAGAGAAGTTCAAAGAACACTTAGCTGCCTTTAAAGTTTCCCTTTTCTGGTATGACAAACAGAGAAAAAAAAGAAGGTAAATATATTTGACAAGGTTTCACATAGGGCAAACGTATAATACATGATGTTGAAAGCGTAACAGGTTAGTTTGAATTAATAATACAATTATAGTATATACAAAATCACAGTATGTGTAAGGCCCATCAGCAACATATTTGTGTTTATTTTTGTTCCATTGTATTTGCAAAGAAAGTTGGAACCCACTGCTTCTCAGAAAGCCAGCTGCTAATAAAGCAGCTGGCTAATAAAGGGCAGAAATGAATGTCTGAGGGAAATATTTAAAAGCACCCTGGTGACTTAGGGACATGTGTCAGTTGGGACACGTCATTTATTTAGGCATTTTCAGAAGTTGCATCCGGAGTGCGCACTTGCTCACATGAGTAGTTTTACTTGTGCACTCCCTTTGAATTCAAGTTAAAGTTACTCATGTGCATAACTCTCTTCAGGACTGGGCCCTACGGCTGTTTCTTCCTCCTGAAAAGATACTGAGAGAACTAATTTTTCTGATGATTAATCTCAAACACTGCACCTGCAGTGCCTGTTTTCACTTGAATGAGAAGAGATTGATTTATCTAGCTATCTTTCTGTCTGTCTCATTATCCATATCCTGTAGCATCTCAGTACCTCAAAAAATGATGACGAACTTATCTTCCCAATAGCCGTATGAGGCAGGGCAGCAGTATCTCCACTTGCCAGATGGGGAGATCAAGGTAGGAAGCAGCAAAGTGATATGCCTGAGGTCATGTAAGAAGTTGGTGGCAGAGCCAGGCAGTACAAAGAGCTTTCCGGACTCCCAGACCCATGCCATAATCCCAGTGCCATCCTCTGAAAAGGATTAATAAATCCTGCTGCTCAAATCCCAGCTCCCATTCGTGGAGGAGCAAAACATCGCTATGGTCCAGCATGACTGATTTCCCACACTGCTAGCTGAGCAGAGAGCTGCAAAACACACATCCCCTGGCAAGGGAGCTGCGCGGGGGCTGGAAGAAAGTAGCAGCTTCTCTTATTCTTTAAGAATAAGAAAAATATCACTGTCAAAGCTAGGATAAAAAGTAGACATCTCTTGAGGTTCCCCCTGTGATCCCCTGTGGCACGGAGCTCTAGTTAGGCAGGAGCAGCAGGGAAGACAAGCACAGGGGGCTGCTCGGAGGGACCCCAGCTACGAGCGTGGCATGGGCAGAGCAGCCACGTCACAGGTTGGGGTCTCCTTTGGATGCGTGAATATGTGAGGGGCCAGCTGGGAGAAGGATGCTGATGGACCCGCTGGGTGTTCCCACCACTTGGCCCAATGGCAGCCCCAACCCAGCACACAGGGAGCTGAAGGATGCGTTCAGTAGTCGTGTCTCCAGTGGCTGGAAAGCAATCCAGTCCTGGCCATGCTGTGTGGAAAGCCCTTGCGCTAACTACCCTTGACACAAGGTTTTTGCATGAGTATTTCAATGTTTGCAGGCACGATTCCCTGCCAGCACTGAGGGCTTTCCCTGAAGACATGCAATCCCATCTGTCTTCCAAGGGGAACCAACAGAGAGCAGCTCCAGGGTGAAGGACACCTACCTCAACATGTGGTCTGCTGAACACGCGGGGGAATATGGGTTTCTTGCCTGACTCCAAATCACAGCTTGAATCCAGGCTCCCCATAGTACCTAGGGATGACCCAGACACTGGCTATCCCTGGTGCTTCCCGTCCTGCTCATCCAGCCCTGAACTGCTGGAGTGCAGTTCCAGACAGGACCTGGCTTCGCGGTGATCCCACCAGGAGCATGCCATGAGAGAGACCATCTGGTAAACTCTCAGGCATCCCAAGGTCAGTGGAGGGGACATTTTTGTGGATATCTGCAAAGGAGGACACAAACCGGAGCACCGAGCCCGGGGCAGAGCCCACAGCAAAGCCAGCTTTGTCCGTTTGCCCCAGCCCCAGCCAAATCCTGGGGGATGTCCCTGCTGAAGCCATTTTTAGGGTGCACTGGAGAAGGAACTGGCTCACCGCAGGTTATCTTTTCCAGACACATCAGCTCCATTGCTTTCAACAGGGCTACAAGCACGGAGCACCTCACCTTTCTTTTTTCTTAATGTGTATCTCAATGCACAGTCGATGGGGCTAGTTATCTTGTCAGGGGCCTGGGGTAAGCGGGGGGGCTGATAGGCGACGGCAGCCAGCAATAGTTCTTTGCACGCCGCTTTGTAGTGTGCACCCAAGTATTACAAGCCTGGGTCCAACACAAATAAATAATTAAGCGCATTTCCCGGGGCAAGAAAATGAAGACTTGGAGCTGTGGCAAGAATGAATAAGTATGAGACCTCTAGACCTGCAGTGCACGCACGCAGCATGTGACTGACAGTGGGTTTCTTGCAACCGTCACATCAAAAGACTCCAGGAAACTGCTGTGCCGGGTGTCACCGAGAGGCGAGGCTTTGGCCCTGCTAGCCTTGCCGGAGGAGGGGACCCGGCATGCCAGGCGGGGGCTGTAACGCAAGCCGTGGGACTCGGGATTTTGAGCACCCCTAGGAAACTTTGCTGTACTTCAGACAGCGCCATTGATTTTAGCATGTTGGTCTTCGAGTGAAGAGGAGGATAAAGGCCTTCCTCTCCCCCAGCCTTGCAGGTGGAGGGCGGGCAGCGCGTGAACCTCCAGGCAGGACCCCAAGGGAGAAGCAAGTTGTCACCTGCATCTCCACGGGGCTCCCGGCTCCCTCCAGAGCTGGCTCTCCTCCCATCTCCCATCCCAGCCCACCCGCTCGTCCTGTCCGGCTCCTGGGAGGACTCAGGGCACCCTTATTTCCTCAGAAACACTGGTGCAAGCCTTAAGAAAGGAGGGATCCCTAATCCCCAGCACTAAAGATCCCCATCATGCAAGCTGCAGTGCTGGGGATGCCCAATGCCTGGGACCACTGTTTGGCACATGGAGCTCTCTGTAGGCACACTGGGAAAACAGGTCAGCTTAAAAGTCATCCTTTTCCAGAGTATGCCTGGGATGCCTCCTAAATGTATTTCCAATATGTAAAACAGAGTGGGGATGGCTGGGGCATGGGCAGTAAGAACGCTCTACACACACCTATGCGCTTGGCTCCCTGCTACAGAGGGAATGGGCCAAAATTATGGCCTTCATCCATTTCCCTAGCCAGGCTTTTTGGGGCTAGCTGGAGTGTCTGCAGAGGTTTCTGCATTTTGGAGAATGTCACCTTTGGAGCGAGGTCTGCACCTTGCGGCAGGTCGATGCAGCACGACGTGCTCCCAAGGCACCGCTCAGGTCTGCGCATTCGCCACCAGCTCCATCATGGGACCGTTGTAAAACAGACACCTGGTATCACTGTTTGAGTTTGCATTTTGGCCTGTTCTTTTCCAATAACCTGAGCTTTTCTTCTTCTCTCCCTGTAAGTTGGTTTAAACTTACCTTTTATTTAATTTCCTTTGGGGATCTTGGTTTCTTTTCAATTTTGTAAATAACTTTTCTCACATTTTAGGGGACAAGAAGCGCAGCCTAGTGTTTCCTGCATCCCTCAGCAGATGCTACACTGCCACCTGCACTACTGTCATGGCTGTTTGGGGGAGGGACAGTCAACACTTTCTTAGTTTTTAACAATTTTGTTAGTACCAGTTGTTTTTATGAAAAAATCCTTAAAGAGGTCATTCTTGACAAAAAAACCCCAACAGTACTTAATTTTCCCTGGTACACCTATAGCTCCTCTCTGCTCGTGTGCTCAAGTGGTTTGGGTTTTCCCCCTTCCAATTCCTGGCACCCCTTGTGCAGCCCTACTCTAACCCCTGATCCCCACCAAGCCTTTTCTCTCTCTTTTCTTTATTCTTCTCATATTTCCTCACTCCTTACATTTTATTCAGCCTTCTTGGCTCTGCCCCAGCGCTTCCCTTCTGTTCTACGGCCTGGCTCCTCCCTAGACTTTCCCTCTTTGCTTCTCTCTGGGGTTTCAGAGCCTTCCCTGGAAAAGACACAAGCACTCAGCAGGACACAACCGACTCGGAGGGGGCAGCGGCACAGAGTCTTCATTTCTAGAAAGGGCAGGGACCAAGCTTGAGCCCTTTAGACATCCGTGACCCTTGGACTACATGTTACCGAACAGGCTATGTAGTGTCAGACTGTACCCCAGCTCTGCCTTAGTTATTTCTCTGTTCTTTGCCTTAGTTCAGAAGCCTTCACATGGTGAAGAACATTAATTTGCTTCAAGGATTACACTTTAATAACTTCAAAATTGTTCTTCCAATCATGACCTGGAGGAGATTTCTTGGAGGTAACTACCTCCAAAAGAAGCAAGTCTGCAACCTGTCAGTGAAACAGCTACTGCAAAATTGCTTTGCCAGAGTGAGCATCGCATCCTCTTGCCATGACACATGGACAACGCTGCGCAGAAGCATGGCTGGGACTCCAGGTTTGCAAGAGCAGAGACCTGCAGAAGAGGTCCCTGCCTCGGGATGAAGACAAGGTGGGAGCCCTCCCTGTGACACAGGCAGGATTAGAAACTAGAAGATACCCACAGCGTGATATGCACAGAAGATCTCTGCTTCTCACTCTCTCCTTTCCCACGTGGGCTCATCTGTGCCACAAACCGCGGAAGACTTGGACTGAACGACCATGAATCCAAGCCATTCCTCGCACCATCAGCTGCACAAGAGAGAAGTGGGTCTTTGCCAGTCAGTCCTATCCTGCCCTCCTTCAGTTTATTCAAGTTTTGACCAGTAAAAGTTGCTATTTCTGGTGACATATCTATCCAAAGAGGCTGGTACCTTGTTTGAAATAAGGGGTTGTGCCTGTTCATCCCCAGGAGTGAGGAAACTGGGCCAGAGGAAACTCATCCAGGCAGAGTCGAAGAGCAGCAGCCAGACTGAAACTGAGCTCTTCAGGTTAAAAGTGAGACTGACAACCTTCCCCAAATGCACACATGTAAACAAATTCTTGTCATGGAGGGATAGGAAAGCACTTGTCTGGAGGATTTGTATTAAGCACTCCAAAATACGTGTCCTCCTGACTGTAGGACAAATGCAAGATGAAATAGTGGGAAGGTAGTGAGCGTAAATGCAAGTAAGAAATTGTCTTATCTAGAAATTTGTGATATGAACATAAAGTTATTTTTCCTGTCAGAGTACCAAATAAGGTGATATCAACCAGTAAGATGGGATCGCACAGATTTGATAGCTGTTTTATGCACTCATAAGTAGTCTACGTCTATACAGAACACGAGACACATTTCCTTAAAAAGTTGATATCAGTTTCTGGAACTATTGTATTCAAGCCCTGAAAAAGTAATAAGGAATGGGTAGATAGAAATTAGCCCTACCTAAATATTAGTGCTGGATAGTGGTACAGTAATGTGACATATGTCCATCAACATCAATCACAGTCTAGGCTCTAGGTAAGAGGATGCAGAAGCTTGGCACTTCCATTATCAGACACCTCTGCCTGACATCATTCAATCTTTAGGACCCACAGCTTTTCTCTGTGGAAGGACCCATGTCTTCTGAAGCTAGAAATGTCTCTGTGGCCAAGCTGCTTCTGATTTGAATGATCTGGGGTTTGCTACAGAAGAAGCAGAGGAGCTGCTGTTGAGATGGAGGTTGTGACGACAGGTCTCAGAGGCACAAAAAGCAGAACTAAAACTGAGAAATCCCATTCTTATTGATTCCTGTGAGGTCTCAAGAAAGGACTTCCATCCAGAATGATCGTGTCCATCAGGAAGCTTGGAGCCCTCCTATCCTGGAGCAGAGCTGGAGGGACTTTGTGTTTTCCTTCATAAAAGTAAGTTTTTTCCAGATCTTTCCCCTCTGTAGGAGAAAGAAGTGGGAAAACACGCTAAAAAAGAGAAAACTTAACCTGCGTATTCTAGGTACAATTCATTTATCATCCAAGATGTAATCCTGAACAAGAGCTGCTAGAGATGGGACCTGGTGCTGAGAAGACTGTTCCTAGATCTGGGCACTTGCAGACAAAGAGAAAGCTGTTCATGTTAATATGGATAATGTCCATGAAGTGTCAGTTAAAAAATTCTGCTGATTTGTTCTTAACTTGAACAAGAAAAGCTCCAAATATTAGATGAGTTGCCTTGATTTGGTAATAAAGTTTTGTACACAGAACTCAGCTCTTTGTATGTTTCTATACAACCTAGCTTTTCCAGGAATCATCCATTCTCAAAAAGTCTACGATAACTTTCTGTCTGAAGCATCTCTTAGAATTGCCTTCAGTAGTAGAGAACTATGAAAGAGCCTGTGAAAATAGAAGAGCTTAGATTTTTTGAGGTCTGTTTTAAATAAACTCTGTGTGTCCCACTGAGGTTGATGCATTTCTAATATCCAGATTTATGGAAGTCATATTTAAACTATGGCAAATAGTAAGGCTCTTGTGGAAGAAACTGTTGTAGTCAGAAATCTTATTTGGACAATTAGTCAATGAGAAAAACTCTTTCTTGTAACCGCGTCAAGATGTTGGGTTCATTTCTCCTTTGGGAGCATCAAGAGTAAGTTCAGTCAAATCCCTGAAATTTTCCTGGTATAAAACAAGTCTCAGCAAGAAGAGAATCAGGCACTTACAGCATTTAGGAGAGTGATATGAATGTCACAACACGTGCCACCTTTCCCTGCGGTGTCTGTAGAACTGGAAGAGAGTATACACTACCTGAAAGGCGTTCTGGATACCTTCTGGAGATGTTCCCATAAACGTTATCCAAACAGGACCTTCCACACAAACCTGTGGCTTATGTAGAGTCTAAAAAGCCTGAAAGCATTGCTGTAAATGCTAACTACTCGTGAGGATTTGAAGAGCATCTCAGAATAACTCTGGTGGCTCCAGATCACATTGCTGTATGCAATGCTCTAGCTACACACAAGTTATATCCCAGGTACCACCAAACTTTAGCTAGATGCTTTTCTTAAGTCATCCAGTAAATAAACTACCTGCAGGACAGATCTGCCATGAGATCATACAATCACTCCTCACTTACAGCTTTAGACAACTGGGAGTGTCTGGAAAACAATTCCCCCTGTGTGTTTCATGTGCTTAGAAGTCATTCTTCCTAATTTCTTGCACAGTCAAGACAAGATCTTGATCTCTGTGGGGCAGGTAGCAGTACTGTCCATGCAGACACCAACTTATTGCTGAGAGCCCTGCTAAGGAAGTGTAACCTACCTGCCTTCCTGAATACAGCCACGAAAAATCAGCTTTCTGTCAAGGTAAACGAATATTTTATTAAAAAAAGTTGTTGTATAGAACTAAATCCTGAAGCTGTGAAGTATAAAAGAGGCTTTCAAGCTGACTTTCCTTGAACTGTGGCAGCTTAAGTCTTGTTGCCATTGCTGAAGCTCATCAGGAAATCATTTGAAGGGCTCAAAGGTTAAGAATCTGTGTTTTCATCTGGACACAAAGGTGAAAGATCAGATGGCTGATCTCAGCTATTTGTGTTTTGTCTTTTTATCATCATCTTCAAATGAATCAAGGAGCTGTTCATTCAGTTTCATGAGGGCAGGGCTTTCTTAGACATATCCAGGGTTGTTTACAGCCTTTTCAGGAGAGATGGAAGACCCTCCCTGAAGAGAAACAGCCACAGTTGGTGATATTCTTTGTTATTTCTCTCACAGCAATATTTCAGGAAGCCTCTGAAATCAGACAGCCCATGTCATTAAGTTTCGTACCAACAAGTAATACAAAACATGAGCTCTGCCCTTACTATTTGAAGAAAGACAACAGGTGGATAAAATAAGCAGATCGGACTGAAGGCGGAGGAGGAGAAAAAGGAAAAAAGATGAAAAGCAAGAGGGAAGTAAAGCCCACAGTGACTAAAGAAGATACAGAGCAACAGACTGAGACCTGCACACCCATCAGAGAAGATAAGCCGGGAATCTCTCAAATACAAAATTCTGGAGTAAATCCTGAGTTCCCCCCTGGGAACTTTGGGTTAGAAGATGGCCAGCCCCAAGGTACTCCGCAGAAGCACTGCACTTGATGGAGGAGCTGCAGAGAAACACGGAGGATGCACAAGAACACATAGCAATGGCCATGGCCACCCCACCGGTGCTGCGGCTGCCAGGTCTGCCCCTCCACCCAGAGCAGAAACACGCTTGAAGTTAAGCCATGAAACACATGCTTGTTCCTAGAGGCGGGGGAACATCTCCCACCGTGGAGACTTTACAAAGTCGGTGAGAGGTGAGTGACCGCTTGTGCCTACAGTGCATCCCTCCTGGTGTCCCAGTCTCCGGCTCCCACTAAGGAGAGAGCAGCTCGCTCTTATTCCACATGTGATACTCCAAGGCTCTTCCCCAGTACTTTCAAAACCCTGCACAGTGCGGCAGCTCTGGACAGAAAGAAACAGACTGAGAAAATCCCCCTTAAAGAGAAGCAGTCTTAACCTAAAAAGACTCCTCCATGGAGAGAAGATGCAACTTTCTCATTCCTTAGAGGCTCTGGGTGGGAAAGGGCTGCAGGCAGATAGATCTTCATGCCTGTCCCTCTTTTGAACTTGGAAGACAGCAGACAGGTGGGTTTCCTGAGAGCTTAAGGATTGACTGTACAGGAGAAGCAAAAATATGGGGAAAACAGGAGAGTCACTCATTTTGGGGAGATGAGGCAATGTGAAACCAGGATCTACCCTGTGCACTATGCTATGCTGTCATACGAGAAAGCCTCACAACTGCAAACACCCCTGAGTTCACATCTTTCCCAACCGTTCCCGCTGCTCCTGAGTGTCCCCAGCACAAGGGTGGCTCAGCCCAGAAGGACCTCAGCTGACATCCTTCAACGTGCTGCCCTGAAACGTCCTGGCTGTGCTCAGCACCACCAGATTATTTCTCAGCCTAGTTTCAAGCAGCTACTAGAGCCCTGACATTCATCATACGAAAAAGCCCATAAGCGAAGAGATGTCGCTAGTCACTCTGGAAAGCAAGCACAACTGGGGAAACTGTGTCTGGCGGGAATGAAGGCCAGTAATCCAGGCAAACTGTGACCACCCGTTGTGCTGGAGTCCTCCTCTCACCTGGGCCAGTGTAATTGAGGGCTTTGAAAAGGAGAAAGAAAGTCTTGATTTTGGTGCAGCATGCCACAGACAACCTTTCAATGCAAAGTTTCATGATAGCCCGTACCATGGAAATATAAAGATCATTATAATAACTAATAAAAGCAATGTATATCTGCAACCCAGTACCTATGTCGGGTTAAGTAATGTGGTGCAGCAAATCAGGAGTTGGACAAGGAATGAGGATGTGTGATTTCTAGTCCTGTTTCTGCCAAATTTTGTCTCTATTCCTTGCTATTTTACGTTGTGGGTAACGATACTTATTTACCCTGGTAAAGTGCTTTGGCATCTTCAGGTTGCTCTGATGAAAAGCACAGTCAAAGGCTGTATGAAAGATGACTCAGGCTCAGAAAACCCCAAATATCTTGAAATTCCTTTTATGGTCTTACCTGGTCATGCAAAGCAAAGCCCTTGAAAGGCAAAGCAAAATTACCCCAAGAAAACCAACCTCGCATATTCCTACGCCCCGGGATTCAGGTGTCATCACTGTCCTCCCGGGCTGCACCATCCTCAGGTGACCACGAGTCCCTCTGTTCCCACGTGGCTGTAAGGCATGGCCAGGAGGGCTCTGGGTGACACGATGGCTTAAGTCAAAGTCCATTCCAGGTAGGTGAGTATTAAAGCACAAGCTGAGTGTTAGGGTTAATTCTGCATGGGAAGCTTCTTTAGGAAAGGCAGTGTCACAGACTGGGGGCTGGGGGCTGGCAACACCGCCTGCACTGGAATTAAGCCCAGGGCACTGGAAGGAAGGAAGATATTTGAAACCGTAAGATCTACCAAACCTAGACAGCTCAGTTTTATATTCTGAAATTCAGTGGCAATGGGGGAATTAGGAGGGAAGAACACACACAGGGTATATTGATAACCAAAGCCTCATAGGAGGCACAGCTCCAGCCCCCTCTTCCTTTAGCCATGTGGGCACACAGCACCTGGAGGCTCAGACAGGGTGCCTGAGTGCTCTCTTTGCATCCATCAGTCATAAATTTCACAGATTAGGAATAAGACTGGTTCTTTTTCTTCCAGAAGAGCCAGGAGTGTCTCACTGGATGAAATGAGGTATATTTTGCGCTTGACTTTGTGTGCCACAACAGGCAGAGCAGCGTGCAGTGGGTTGGGGGCACAACCATGCCGTCCTGCTGCCGGCCAACGCAGCTGAGCACAGCAGAAAACCCCTAACTCAACTGAATGTAATGGAGAAGTATTCATTAGTCACCAGCATATAGCTTACACAGTGAAAGAAGTTGAGACACATCTCCATCTCCTTTGGTATCAGCAAACAGGCATTTAATCACTCTTTTGTGTCCCCAAATAATACTTTCTAATAATTTACCATCCCCGTGGAGGCCAGAAAAGATGGCTGCGTGGTTAAGACCTGGCCACAGCAAGGCCAAAGGTGGGCAAGTTGTTCAATCTCTGCCCATTCTCAACCTGTGAAAATGAACGAGTAATATTCCTGCATCATCTGGTGCATGGTGACAGGAGTAAGAGCTCTGGGTGAATTAACTCTGCCGCTCGTACAAGGCCAAGCACATGGGATCCCGATCCTGACCGGGGCTGAGAGCCACCCCTGTAACACAGCTCATAATGAACAACGATAGTAATGAAATTCAAAGACAAAACAGATCAGCTCAAGATACCCTGATCGCTGTGTGGCACACTTCGCACAGTGCTTAACTTTCATTTTCCCACCCTTTACGAGCACCAGTGTCACGCTGAAAATTACATCCCGACCCTTGGTCCTGCTCAACAGCAAATGGCTGGCGCAGAGCTTATTTTCGGTGTATTTGGCCCTTCGCACAGGTCTGGGCAGCAGCAACCTGGTGCTGCTCCTGTGCTTCTGTGACGCTGACGCCAGCTGGAGCTCAGCCCCGACTGCAGGAATTAGCAGAACCGATCGACACAGGCAGTCAGATTAATACAGCCCTGCCGAGCGCCAAGGCTTTCTGAACTCTCACCTTTTGCTCATGTCACATTTAATATGACAGGGAAGATTTTTTTTTTTTCTTTACCATTTGAGAAACATTGCCATATCGAAATCTTTTTCTTTCTTCCTTCATTAATGTCTGTGTCACCTCAAGGGTTGTTATAGTTCCTTATTGGCTGCTCTTCCAGAATTTGCTTTAAGAAAACTTCAGCTAGTTCTGAATGCTGCTGCAAGGTTAACTAGAAATAGAAAATGTCATGAACATGCTGGATATATATTCCTTCTGCTTCCCTGCCACTAAGTCAGCTTTTCATAAAGTTTGAAACTGATATTAATATTTAACTTTTAACTCACAAGATCTTTCATGGTCTCAGCTCTGCTTAATTAGCTGACATTTAGCTCCCTCTATTCCACGGCACACACCTAGGAGTCCTTGGGTACCGGTTTATTAACATTCCCCAAAGTAGATTGGAGCAGGCGGTTACCAGAACCTTTATCAATTGCTCCCGAAGGCGATGGAATTTATTGCTGAATGCCATTAAACCAGCCAGGTCTGTAAATATGGTTAAAGGCACGAAGACACCTTTGTTTTTCAAAGCTTCTCACTCAGTTTAAATGAGCTTTGTGAATTGGTCTCTCTTTCTCTTACTCTTTCGCACACAGCCTTGTTGAGGCGCTCCTAAAGAAAGACTCTGTATTAACCTATATTGCATTAAGCACAGTTCTGCTGTTAATCAACGCTCTTACAGCGATATATGCTGCTCCAGCTCTGCTCCAGCATAGACACGGCTGCATGGAAGTCGCCCAGCGTAGCAAATCCACCTTGCATTTATTTGCTAACCTTTCATGGTCTTCCCTTACTAAAAGCTTTCCTCCTTTTCATCCAGCCTCAGAAATCCCCTGCTCAGACAATATAAGGTGTATATAGGTGCTGATTTTACATGTACACTGTGCCCACAGTAACATATTAAGAGCACTTCTCCCCTCAGTCCCTTCCCTACCCCTGGTTGGTCTCCTGTTGCCACCTTCACCCCTCCGGTGGCAGAGGTGCTCCTGCCCAGTGGGTAACTCCAAGAGACTTGTTCTCAGAGTAACTGTATCCATTCCAGCACTAAAAGTAAGGACAATTTTCAGAGACCGACATAATTTAAGACCACTCACAACTCCATAACCGCAATACTAATTACCTACTTAAGCCTCCAGAACAAAGTATGCTGTACTTGGATGTGTAGGCCATAATTACGAGGTATTCCTCACCGCTCCCACCGTAAGACCCATTAATAGTATTTAATTTAATACGTATCTGGCTCTCCTCATTTCTGCTAAACTTAATATGCATTAGGAACACCATACAAGTTAATATTTTGCTCATAAAATTCTAACATGCTTGTTCTTTATGTCAATGAAGCAGTGACAAGCAATATGTGTTTTCTAAAAACAGTATTTTGATGAAGCTATCACAGTACAAGCAAATGTCAGACCACAAAGACAAATATGAATAAAAAATATGACTAGTTAGTGAACAACCTTGTTTTAGGGCTTATCTTAGTAAATAAAGCATTGATCTTGCCTGTTCAAGATCTTGCTTCATTCATTTTTGGTTCCTCAGCAAAATGAATTTAGTGACCTCAACTCATTCAGCGTAAGCCACATTTGAAATAAAATCTGTCACCAGGAAAGTGCTCTTTGCCTGGTATACTTGGCATGGAAAATGAAATAAACCATTTTAAATAAAATGTATTAACAGTCCTCACGAACTGGGGACCCCCAGTCTGCTGAGGTCAAATGTAACAGCTCTATCCCAAGTCAACAGACTAAAGCTACTTGCTCTGGGCAAGGATCTGGTCCTTCTTTCTTAGAAATGACCTTTACATTTCTGTTGCATTGATAAAAGGCTCTATCATGCCTTTGGGTACATCTCTGATTTCATCAGAGTAAGCTGAGATAAACAAGGGAGAAAAGACAGGGTCTGAAGTCAGACATATTTCTCTGATTTTCCATATAGGTTTTGAGATGCTCATCTCTTGGAGGAAACTGAGGAGACCAACTGAGGACAGCTATATAAATATCTGGATAGATGGGATCCCAAGCAGTTCATGTCATGTCATGTCATATCGTATCATATCATATCATATCTCATTTTACCTAATCTGCTAACTCACAGAAGATAAAACACATGAATCCTTTTTTAGACAGAACACTTCTTACTGAACCCAAGATGAGTTTGGCTTCACAAAGGGCCTGACAAATTTTAAGTTTGCTTCTCAGTATCTGCTTCAATAAAGTGATAGTGAAACAATCTGAGTATTTACCCCAAAGATAAATACCCCAGGCTGGTGACAGTACTTATCAGATGTGGTCCACCACAGCATTGCTCCAGTTGCACCCACGTTACACCAGGAAAAGACTGGGGTGATACAGAGATGAATCTGGCCCGTATCTTATCATTGATGCAAAAAGGAACAGATACAAAAATCCTCTGGTAGTTTTTCACTGTGAAATTCAAAGACAGAATGTAAATGTGCAAACTATAGCTTAAAGAAAGACTTTCCTTCTGAGGGCCATATATCAATACTATCATCTAGTATTGATACTACACTAGCAGCGTTTTCTCAGCATAAACCACACTAACCTCAGTGGTTGAATGCATGCATCGAGCACGGCACTAGGAGACTTGATGCTCAGTAAAACAACCTGGCCAGGTAGTCAGGAGCTCTTTTATATCATGATTGTGATCAATTTCGAGGACATATCAAATATGCACAAGACAGCACTAAAACTTTAAAAAGACAGAAAAGAAAACTCTAACATACTCGCCTGAAATAATTTACCAGTCACTGTTACAGAAAGCATATAAGTTCCCTCCAATTATAAAAAAAAAGGAAAAAAACCCACAAATTACTCTCTATTGCCATCTTGGTTTGTTTATTTTGATCTTTTGATAATGGTCGGCCACTTGCACTATGCTGTTCTCCTGGATAATCAATTTTCTTTGTTGCTTTTATGGGTTTTTCATGTTGAATGATAAAAAGAGGATGCTGGAGAGAGGGAAAATATTTTTAAATTCAGGGAGAAAAAAGATATGATTAAAAATCAGGTGAAAATTAGCTAGACTTTGAAATAGTTGCGCAGATTCCCAGCACCGGTGTTCCTTTTATGTGACCTGGTAATATATGCTTTTTAAACACACTTTGGGCCAAATCTGTCTTTTCTGTCCACTCAAAAATCAACCGATTTCACAGAATAGAAAGAGGAGGGGAATCCAAACCTTTCCCATTAGTTTCATATGTATATGTATTAGTTTTATATGTAATGTATAAGAAACATTTTCCTGCTCTCGGACTTTAAACAGAGCCAGCTGACTGTAGGTTTTGCGTATGAGGTGAGCTCAGTATCCATACTGAAGACCTCATCTCAGCATAAATTGGCCATTCGGAAGCAGAATGAAGTAGAAAGAGAGTTCAAATATTTGAAAGTTTCTTTAAAAATCGATGTTCTCATACACATGAAAGAAGGTGTAGAATTGGATTAAGTGTGAAGAAAGTCTTCCTTAAATACTTAAGGCATTTCCATTTTATATAGTATAGCTGCTCCACAATACTCAAATTATAACTTGGACAATGTATTCTGCAAAATTGGTATGTCAGTAGGATATGGCAGAAAATATTCCACCCCGAGCAAAAACTTAAGAGTCTTTTTAAAAAGGTTAAACCAGACAACAAATCCTTGTGTAACAGATTTAAAGGACCAGATGTTAAACTGTTGTAAATCAGTATTGCTCTAATGGCTTCTGTGAAGCTCCAACAATTTACACTCATGAGGGAACGGACTGTGTTATTGTTGAAATATTTAATTTTACAAATATTGTAAAAATCTATAAATAAACTTTAAAATTATGTGACACATATTAACAGATTTTTAATCAGTGTGGTTTTTTTTTTTTCCACAACACGATTCATCATTTTATACTCTTCAGTGGTTACTCAATCTGCAGTAAAGGTGACATATATGATTTTAGAAATTTTTTTTTGGTTATAAAGTTTACTTTTTCTCTAAATATTTTATTGCTTTGAATGAACTATCCTTGTTACCTCAAAACCATGTTTAAGTAGTTAAAGTCTTTTTAAACAGTGCTTTCATAGAGTATTGGAGCCTGAAGCAGATATTCTCCCACTTTATCTTGTGGGGACACAGCGACAACCTGAACTGAGTCCCAGCTCTGGGTGAGATTTAAGATCGAATATTTTATACCGATTAATAAATATTTTGGACCAAAAAAAATCCCCCAATGATGAAAGGAATAACCCCCGTCGGGAATATTTTGATGTTGTTTTGCCATTTCTTCAGCAAGAAAGCTTTAATTTAAAAAAGTTATTACACTAGTGGTGCTCAGGTTGAGTGAACATTTATATCGGGATCAGTAGGACTTTGATATGGAAATTTTAAAGGAATGGCTTGTTTTAAAGAAACTACATACATTCCACTAAGTTATTTCACCTTTAAAAGGAGAAATATTTGGAAAGTTTCCCGTCACCATCTCAACAGCAGCAATAGAAACTTAGCAGCTCTTAGCTATAAACCCTAAACTCTTTTCTGGTACAGAAATACAGATGAATTGATCATCTGTTAAAACAAACACTTGAACTTGAAAAAATAATAGGTTTATTGAAATTATCTTAGTTATCTTTTTTCTGCTGGAGCAGGAGGCTCAGTTTTTACAGACTCTAACTTGGTTACAATCAGATGTTGATTTTGTGAAAATCGGCACAACTGAGATGGATACCTTGGGGTGAATAAAAACCTGAACACAGAAATAAGGTCAAATAGCCAATTTCCCATTGAACTCCACATTCTCACCAAAATCTCTGCACATTCATTTCAAAACACTTTAATAGAAAACCAATTAAAATGAAAAAAAAGAAAAAAAAAAAGACTAGGGAATGTGGGCACATTTAAGATTAAAAGTAGAAAATACCGGAGATATTACAATGGCAAGAAATGATCGTACAAGGAAAAAAATGGTGTTTTCATCTTACTTTACTCTGTAAAATGAGGAGCTGATCTCTTCTATAACCCTGTGTGAGCAGCAGCCTCTGCACAGGCGCCTAAGGAAGGAAAAGTTGCCTGTGATTTACTGATGTCCTGAACAGTAACACTTTGCTAAAAGTGCCTATTTTTTTAATAAAAAAAATATATTTTTCGAACTAGAAAAAGACAAGTTTTCTTCTTGAAGCACTTCCACCACTGAAAATGTTAAGGTGAAAATTAAAGCACGTTCAACTGCTTTTGCCCAATAAATCAGAAAGGAGGAACAGCGGGAGGCATAACCATGACACACTGATAGCGAGTCAGGCTTTTTTAGATATACTCTTTGAAACAGAGCAAGAAGGATTTTTAAAAAATAGAGTAAAGCAATCTATTCTCAACTCCTGTCCTCAAATGTGTTAAATAATTCAAGGTCTGACTCTTCCCTTCCAAGGCACGAACATGACCCATGCATCCCCATGCGAGGTGGCATTTTTGCAAAGCCCTGAAAACTCTTGCTCATTTTAATTGAAAAATTATCCCACAATGCCGGGGTCTCTAATGATTTTCACATCACAAAAACACAGTTTATGGAGAAATAGTTACTAGAAACCCAAGTCAGGAAGCACCCAAGCTCTCGCGGTGAGCCTGCTGCTGCCCAGGTGGGTTTCACATCTGGCTTTGGGCACTTGCTGGTGCTCCCTTGGATGGGGTTGGCCATGGATCGACTTTGGAGAACAGACCCCAGCATTATGCACCCTAAGAAAAATTTAACACCACCAGTAAACATAGAAAATATCCCATCTCACTCTCCAGAGGGGCTCACATTAGTGTTTAAATTCACTTTCCCTTGTCTTCCCAGCAGAATCTTATTGCTGCAGCTAAAATCTGGGGTTTTTTTCATCAAACTTGGTATTTTAAAACAAGGAGTGCCACGGCCCAGTTCTTTAATAAACCCCACTGATATGGATCCTTCAATCCCTTGTAGCGTTCAGGGAAATCCGTGCTTACAGATCCTATTGCAGGGCAGGGGACTCAAAAGCTAATCTCTCTCTATATGTTCTTTTTCCTAGTTGCATGGGGAGAAAAATGTGAGAAAATATATAATTCCAGGGTACTGTGGCAGCATTAAATCACAGCTCCGTACCCCATATATTGCCTTCATTAACCATAATCTTGCAGAGGGTATTAAGGTAAATGGTAAATGGTTTAATGGCAGTTTAATATTCTGCACATACCCATAACAGACATTTTAGTTGCTTTTAATTGATGTAGCTGCTAGCTTTGTTAAACTCTCCAGGAGAGTAGTTCTCACTGGGAACGAGCCTCCTAGAAAGTATCAGTTTGCAAAAACACAATAGTTTGAGCGATAATTGTGTAGAAAGAGACTTCTGGATTTCTTCGCAGTTGAATAAGAGCGTTTTGTTTCACTTTTGTGTAACTCAACATCGGGTGCCTAAATTATAGTCAAACTTTCCAAACAGCTAAATAAAGAAATACATGGGTTAAGTCACTTTTAAGATAAAACGGGGACTGGAAGATTTTAGCCAAACAGAACATTTTTATAGCTGTGAGGACATAAAAGATATAGCAGAAGTCCTGGTGTTACTTAAACAGTAGCTTTCAGCACTCATAAAAGATGTGGTATTAAATTATTTTCCATTTATAAATCAACTGGCCCTGGTCTATACATTAGCTTTAGCTGGTTTCTGGCTTCTTACTGGTCTTCGCACAACTCCATCTAACCCCGAATGAAATGATGCTGGCATGGCACTGAACCCCAACTATCACAACTGAAAATATATATAAACCCAGAAAGAGCACGCAGAAAATTATTGCAATCAGCAAAGAAAATCAAAGGGCTCTGCAATTAAAAAAAGTCTCTATTATTCCATTGGTCCGACCGGCAACCGCGCCTCCTGTTTGGGGGGGGATAATAAAAAAAGAGTAATCGCCTCGAAAATTAACTTTCAGATTTTTTTTAAGCTTGTAAAAATAGTAGAGGATCTGAAGGTGTGTCTCAGCAGGTTTTGCCTGCCTGTCTAGTGCCGAGACTTTTTGCGTGATCAAAGAATACATGACAGCGAATGGATCTATGCTTGTAAATATCAAACGGTTTGATCATGCTAAAAGACTTTATTGAAGTTTCCCACTTTTTAATCAAACAAGAAACATCCACCTCCAGTAGCCATAAAAAAAGGTCTAGTATGATATTAGAATAAAAAAAGGTACTAAACGTGACTTACGGATAAGGGGTTTTCTTCCTATAGTATGGGACTTCCATTAATGTCATGTTTGTAGGCTGAGAGGAAACTGCAACCCTTATTATTTTACCATAGCACAGTATAAAAAGGGTTTGATTACACCAATATTAATGTCTGCAATGGGCCACAAGAAATAAGCCATGTTCACATACACAGCCTTTTAAAACAGAATTAAAAGCATAATAATGAAATGAATATATCACTGACTTGTTGGCTTTTTTTTCCTGCTGCTTTATGGTGAAATCCACAGCATCAAAATCTGCAACTGGCCCGTGGAGAGGTTTTCTATACTATTTCTGTCACTTAGTATGATAATTTGCCCCCCAGAAAAAAAAAAAAGTTAAAAATGCCATTCTGAATGAACACATGGAGCTTGGAATAAAAAGAGCCAATAATTTACAGTAAGACGATAAGAGTGTAATATTGCTTTAATATAACGTATTAATGAAAATTGCCATTGTAAGATAGATAAGACTTAATAACATAACTCTCATTGTGTTCTGTGAGTTGGAAGCTTTGGTAAGTTATATGTTAGTGCTGCGTGGCTGGTGTGAAGCCTGACACAATTTCGAAGACTCGCCGTTTCCAATGCCACCGGAGCCTGAATTTATTTTCCCTGGAAAAACCCAGGCAGTCACTTTCTGGCTCTGTCAGGTATTACTGTGCTCCTCTGCCAGCTCCTGCCTGCCGCAGAGTTCATGGAAACATGTTTTCATTATTTTAAATGCAATTTAATACATTTATTTTCATCCCACTTTATATGTAGAGCAAATTAGCTTAAAAAAAAGTCTCTGGCTTTTTTTAGTCTTTATTCTTTAACATACTGACATTTTTTAAATGGGCAATGGGGCAATATGGGGAATGGCAGATTAATTTCTTGCCCTTATTTTTGTGCCAGGGTAGCTCAGCATCGCTCTGTAGTGTTCCTGCCACTTTTGCAAGCATCTTATATTTGCACCGATGAGGGCTTATACTTCTGTTTATTAAACGGCAGCTTGCTTATCTGTGCTAATTGCCAGGAAGAAAACTAAACTTCTTTCCTCTCTGCAGACCACTATTTATAGTTAGGAAGAGCAGCCCTGCACATATGCAGGGGGGTATTTGTGTGAATGAGGCTAACATGCAGTTACAGCAATCTCTTCTGCCAGAAGTGAGGAAATTATTTTGTTGATGTAAGAAGGCTAGATGAGCACACAGCGTGGGTTTTAAACCCAAAATGTGATTTCAAAGGGAAAAAAAAAAGCTTTTGAGCAAATCCATGGGAAAAAAAAAACCCAACATTTTTAACAGCCTGGGCTTTGATATCAATATTTTGCATGCACCTTTGGCAAATATTTTTCTAGTATTACTGAAGATGTACAAAACTGCAATTTGTTCTCGGAAAGGGTTAGAGGCTGCTATGAGGGGAGCCAAGGAGGAGAAGGGATTTATCCCAATCTCCTCTTCTGTGAGAAAATCTCTCTGGAAGATGATGATTCTTCTACGTTATCCCATGGACCCTTCTGCGTTTTGTTTCTGAAATGCCCAAAAAGTTTTTCTGTACAAGTCCTGCTACCAGAAATCCTGTCGTCCATTTTGGAGGAACTACGGTGTTTTCAAAATAATTTGTTACTCGGTGTTTCTGCTCTTCTGGCACGACAGAGAGTAGCTCCGTCATGGCAGATATGACAAATAAGAAGTATTTGTAAAAAAATCAAACCCGTTCTGGAAAGTTTATTTTTTGGAAATTATTTGTCCACATAGATTATAGAGAGAACTTTGTGTCATTACAGATGGAGTTCTCCAGTGCTCTGGACTATGCTTTTTCAATGAGTATTAAAAATACACTAATGCTTTAAAGTACACAAACTTATTTCTATGAACTTCTAGTGAGTCAGCTTTCACCAACTTCTAGTACTTTTTATGGGCTCTGCTTCTTACATCCCAAATAATGCTTACAGCCTTTAAATCTCAAAAACACACACCAATATTTACAAGCGTTGATTCCGAGATCAATATTTTCATGCATATTCTATCACTAAAGGCAGCACGTTGAAGAAGGATAATCCAACTTCATTTATAATCTCGTAGTACTTAGTGCCTTAAGTGATGTGCTTTTTAGATTCAGAAATGAATATAAAAGTTTAAAAAAACCCCAACACTGAAAACAAGGGCAACAAACAGAGGAATGGAGGAAGATTTTAAATAAGCTATAATTAATTTTTGGAAGCATTTTCTTACTTTGTCAGGATTGAAAAGAGGCCTTACTTATTTGAAATGATACATTTTACAGAGAAAGAAAACATTTATAAAATACATCCTCCCTAGTAGGCGATGGCGGTGGGCTGGCCAGCCCTTCTAAGGACAACTCTTGTCTGATGGCAATGAAGAGTTCATCTAAAAATGAACGGCACATTTCTAAACCTGCACTCTCATGGCTCGCAGTTCAGCTTAGTGGCCGCAATTAGCAATTAAACGGGAGAAAAAAATGCCTGTACTTTGTTGCAAGAGGGTTAGTTTCATTTCTGACTTGGAAATGACAGCGCAGACACAAGGAGAAAAAAATCATGTAACACCAGGAGGAAAACACACCACGTTAGCTGGGATGCTCTAATTATGCTGTATTAATATGCACGAAAGAATTAAGAGAATTAAAAGCCTTTAAAAAAAGGGATGTTTTTTAAAGTCATGTAGTGTCATTGCTTATTCAACAACAGCCCACTTCTCCTCCAAAGCAGTACATTGGGTTTGAAAAAAAACCCAACCCCACACCGCTGTAGAGAGAGCACATGTTACATCAGACACAGTACCTGATTTTTCACTGCACAGCTTGTCAGCTAGATAGTCTGCCTCTTGGGCGATAAGTGAGAATATTTCATCTTCATACTCTTCTACGATACTTTCCCACTGTAAGGATGAAAAAAAGGAGGATACTCGTACTGTGCTTTTTTTTTTTTAGCTAGAAATAAGCGAGGCGGTTGCAATGCTGCGGCGAGGAGCCCCCGGCTCACTCCGCTCTCCCTGCCCTATGCAGCGCAGGGATGAATGGGGGCTGCCTGAGAATTAATGCTACCAAATATTACTTAAACTTTATGCCCAGCCTCACTGTTGTTTCAAACCCACATTCATGGGTTGGGGGGGGAAATCCCTCCAAAAGGCATTTCACTCGGTTGGGGACCCCCCCCCTTTTTCAACATAGACTCAGGGAGGAGGCACTCGAAATTTAAATAAAACAAGCCCATTTTGTACTCTGATATTAGTGGTCACAATGTGCAATAAATACAGCTCCCTGACCATGCAGATGCAGCTCTGATTTCACTACAGACAGAGCAGTCGACAGCAATGAGCTGCCGAACCTCCCCCCCTGCCCCACTGTTTAGGGAGCTGCTGGTAATTCACCTCGGTGCCACAAAATGGGTCTCTGACCCCCTGGGAAGGGTGGAGGAGGGCGGCTGCGAGGGGGTGCACCATCCAGCCTGGTGTTTGGCACCTTTTAGGAAGCCTGGGTGCATATGAAGGGGGAATTCCTGTCCCCAAAATGCAGACTTCAACCCATAAACAAGGGGAAGCCCTTTAACATGGGTAGAGAAAAAACATACTGAAATAAAATCTGCTTGCTGGAAGTCGTGCTCAGTACACACACACAAAAAAGGCCCTTTGCTGTGCTTTGCTAAAAAAATCAAACCAATATCTGCCAGGACATGCAATAACCCCGAGCTGCCGGTGACCAAGGCAGAGCTGCTGCCTGCGCTTCTCGCCGGGAGCTCCGGCCCTCCCAGCGTGCACGCCAGCTCGCTCGCCTGCCTCTTTCAAGTCCCCAACTGCTTGAAAGGCCACGGCCAGCACAACACCGTGGCTTTTTTGGGGGGTCTTTTTTTTTTTTTTTTGCATGCTTTCCATGAGAGATGAAAAAAAAAAAAAGACCCCAAAAGCATTAAAAAAAATTAAAATATGTATTTGAAGTAGGTGCTGGCACGAAGCCAGGCAGAGCATGTCAGCATTTTTAGCAGAATTAGCTGAGAAAAATCCATCCCTACGCCACGAGGCCAAAGAAAAAAAAGATGACATCCCTCCCCTCCTCCCCTAATTTGTCCATAAATATTTGAAACTACTTTAGTAGCAATCTGGATTTTTAGCCACTAGTACAATTCCCTTATTTCCTGCGCATAAATCAACACAGATATTTTTCTGGGAAATGCTGATTTATATTTAATCACTTAGAAAAAAATTCCCCAAGCAAAATGTAGTTTTGAACTGTTGGAGTTTAAGAAATTTGTAACGTATAAAGCATCTGGTATAATCCGTGGGTTACTTCTGAAAGTGACGTGCCTCTTGTAAATGCTTTATTCATATTTATGAAGCCCTAAATAGATCTGAATACGTTTCTAAATAACGTTATAAAGCATCTGACAAAACGCAGTGTTATCTCCAAATACTCAGCCAGTTTCTGTGAGGAGCCAGTACAGAGTATGTTAAAATATGGCAAGAATCTTAAAACAAGGCACGATCTGCATGAATTTCCTAGTGATGAGAAAGAATGGGCACTGACACAGCTTTCACTGGAAAATAAAAGCTTACTCATTCGTTATGTTGGCTTACCGCAAATTTCAAAGGTTTGTAAGCATCGGATTAAACCCTGAATTTTGTTTTAAAGTCTGCATAGATTTTTCTTTTCTTGTCTAGGAGCAAATCTCTCCCATCTCCTTTTCTGTCCCATCAACTCCATTAAGTTGCTCTCTGACTTTCCTAAAGGAACCTCATGGAGGCAAAAACTGATTTTTTTTTGCTTATTATATCACCAAAAAACCCCACGTCATACAGATAATGCCTAGTTAGATCATGGAAAGAGAAAAAGAGCATCCCTCTCGCTATGGAGAACTGTTGACACATTACATTACACACGTAATTAAAAACGTCAGCTCCAGCTAAGGTGGCCCTGGCGAACCTGCACAGACCCTGCCGGCTCACACCCAACGCGCCCCTCGCGCCCCTCGCCCTCCTCCAGAAGCCAGCCGCCCGGTTTGAAACCTCCCGGCAGCCCGAAGACACCGCGGCGAAGGGAGACGGCCGGCGGCGGCGGACGTTTCGGGCCATGAAAGCCCTTGGCGCTCCAGCCACTTGTTTCTCTAGTTGAAGCGGAGTTTGCAAAAGTCCCGGGCTTTCAGTTGTTGCTCTGTCTTTTAGCCGCTGCTCCCAGCTCAGATGCAGCTGTTTAATACCTCCCAGGGGTTTTGTGCGGAAAATAATAGCTTACAAAACCTAGCTTCTCCCAGGTTCTACTATTTCAGCTTTATTTCCGAACAGCTGGTCCGTGTCTTTGTCCATCCCCTTCCCTCCCGGCCGCGGCGAGAATTCGGCAGGAAACCTCCGGCCGCTACCTACGCCCCGAGAGCCACCACCGCTGGCGGTGGGGGTCAAAGAGCAACCCTCGCCCTTGGAAACGGGGACAAAAAAAAAAAAACAAAACCCCAAACTTCGCGCCCCGTCTAGACAGGTCAAGGTGCAAGATGCTCCTCTCCCTGTTGCGTCTTCCGGAAAGGGGCGTGAACCGGAGCCAAGTGCACAGCAAACACCCGCGCCGCATCCCTGCCCCTTTAGAAGACTTCTTTTTTTTTTCCTTCTTCTTCTTTTTCTCTCCACCCTCTGCTGATCAAAGTAGGAAGTTTTCATGACAACCATAGTCAAAGGGTCTGCATCGCAAATGAACTCGATTTCGGCGATGTTGATATATCCCGGCTCCATTGTCTCTTTTCAGACACAGTATGAACCCTTCCGGTCTCAATGATTACATTACAGAAGGACTTTCACATGTGGGCTTCATTTGCACAAAGGGGTTGCCTTGCTTCACCACCATCTGGCCACAAATCAGATAAATAAAGGCAGGAGAATTAAAATTAAAGCTTAAAGGGTTTTTTTTTTTCTCTCTCTCCCCCTTCGTCATCTTCTTGCACCAGGGCCCATTATGAAATCCCTCCCTCCCCCAGTCGCATATGGATGGGGAGTCTACTTTTTATGAAACCTGGGAAAAGCAAAAAAGTGCCTAAAAAAAAAAAGGACAAAAAAAAAAAAAAAGGCTGCAGTCTTTCACTCCCAACCCTGTTTGTAGGGCAGCGTAACCTATTTTACAGTAAAGACAGGCTCATACAAAACCGCATTTTGCTATTAAAAGTCCGTCTCATCCACTGGGATGTAAACATTTTTTTTCAGGAAAACACAGTGTCCCTCAAGCTGAAAAAAAAAAGCTGGTGGCGGCGGAAGGTGGTGGCAGAAGTGGTGTTTGAAACTTGCGCTCCAAACTCTGTTGCTTCTTCCTCCCGCTGGGGCAGGGAGCGCAGAGGCCCAGGCAGCGCTCAGACACAGAGCGAGTGCTTTCCCCCCCCCCCCAAAAAAAAAGAAATACGTGGCAGTTTCTGAAGGCAGAAAATAAAATAACCTGCGAATGCAGGAGTAAGGTTTTACAGCCCTTACGACAGAAGGTGAGATTCAACCTCACAATCTAATCTCAGCCCTGGCATCACTTCTATTGAGGTCAGTGTTGCTCCGGGAGGGATTTTTTTTTTGCAATCTGATTGCTATAGCAATAAATTGCACTAAATTTCATCCCCCTTCTAAGCTACTTCCAGGACAGTAACTTAAGTTAGCTGATGGGGAAAGCCACTTTTCGTGGCTGTATTTCTTTACACATATTCAGTATCATAAGCCGAAGGGTTTTACTTTGCAAATTCTGGAAAAAAAGATTTTTCCATGTCTATACTCTGATATTCAGGTGTGTAGTCATATCCCCTGCTGCCCCTCTGCAGCCCCTTTCCGTGGCTTCCTGGCTGGTCGGGAACGCTGTGAGCGTGGCTGAACCAAAGCCCACGGATGCCACGGGGTACACTGCCCAAACACAGGGCACTCACATCTCCTGCTTATCATGTGCAGAAAAGCCAAACACTGACCCAGGAGAAAATGCATCCAACATCTGAAAAAAATAATGAACCCTCAAAATTCATGTAACAAACCCCACAAATTCACAGAAACAGTTTTGCTGTGTGTGCTTTCTTTTAGATGCACAAGAAAGTTTTTCTACATGTACTGGCACCTATGTGATGTAGTTCAGGCAGAGTATGGCTTGTATTTAGCATCATATTTAGATTTGGGCTGTATTCCCTTGCTACAGTAAGGAAAAGTATTTTAGAGTTAGTATATACATAAAGAAGATGAATAAAAACATAAAAGCGTAACTTGCCAACAATTGGATTTACTCATTTTTTGTTTCTCTTTAATAAATTACACATTGGATGCATAATCTCTGCATAACTTTGTCTTTCCTCATTTGTTTGGAGACATACTCACACTTTGGGTAGTAACTATTATTATATGAGCACGTTTCTTGTAAACCCGTGGATGCAGAAGCTGCCAAGATAATCTGCTAATTTCTGTTGTCTATTTGTTGGGTTTTGCCTAGGGAAATTTTTGCAGAAATAAATGCAACTTGAATTTAAGCGAAGTATTTTTTGCTGAGCTGTGCTCTGCCCGGGTGTACAGGGCTCTAGGCAGTTGAGAGTGCTCTTTCTGAAAGTGTTTTAATAGTAAGAGAGGAATAAGTATTTGGACAAGTGGTGGAAAACTAAAGCCTTTCTTTCTATACTGTGAAGATTTTGAATAGTACTTGTCAATAAAGCAACTCCTATTGTAATTGTACCGGAGACATGGGCCTCCACCCCGAAAAAGCTGTCTCAGAGATACTAACCTCATTAAAATATGAATGAAAAGGCAGCCATCATTGTAATGGGAGAAAACCATTTACTCGGCAACAAACTTTATCTGCTATCTTTTGTAAAAATATAAATATGATATCCAGCAGACTTTTCATTACATTTGACAAGCAGGCTGATGAACACACAATTTTTTTTTTTAAAGTTTTCAAATAAGTCACAAAATCTGATCCATCCTTCCCTGCTTTTTCTACTGAGCATTTCAAAATTGGAAGCACCTTCAAATAATTTGAAATCTTTAAAAAGGAAAAAAAAAAGAGGGCTTTGTTTCTTTGGGGTTTCTTTTTAAGGTTGAAGGAAACTTTTACATTTATTTTTGGTTTTTTTTTTTTCCAGAATATCTCATCTAATTTCAAAACAAAACAAGAGAATTCATTACGGACTACTGTGACGACACCCTAATAACAGTCAATTACAGGGTGCTCAAATGCCTGTTCATTACTATGTCTCTGTTAATCTAGTCCTAAATTTCTTGCTTGATAGATACCACAACCGGCCAAGAATACAATTGCATTACAAAGTGCAATGAAAAATATACAAAATGTAGCTGCAGGAAGTAGGCAGTTTCAAAATAACCAAGCTGTCAATCAAACATTTGTCAAAACAATTAGACATATCTGGTCATTTTTTTTATAAAATATAGACAGACTCGGAATGGATAATACGCAAAGCTTTAGGTTTAAATAGGAATTGTTTCAAAGACTTGGAAATAAGTCTTTTAAAATGTTTCATGTAGTTTAATCATTATCTTTTCATCCACAAAAGTGTTCAAATCATTTTTGATATTAGTTAAAAGTCAATATTTAGAAGTGAAAATTCAAACCTCCTTTGCTCTAGGCTAAAACAGGAGCAACATGAATGCTGAGCTACTCTAAAGGCTGATGGGATATATAATTAGCTATTATGTTAATTGAATCCACTGTGAGTTTGTTGTATGAGATTTCTTCATATAATATGCAAATAGCTTCCAAGGTTTAGTTTTATTAGACAATATAATTAGAAATCTTCTAAAGGAGTGAATTCTAATGAGGCATAATAAAGCTTTGTAAAATATCTGTTTGCTGGGTGAGCAGACCACCTGGGCTTAATCAATACTGGGAACTTTATTGTATAAAGGCATATTTTAAAGAAAGTTTAAGAATTTACTTTTCTAGTTCCATTCATCATAGTTTTATTTTAGGAGAAGGAGAGTTCATTTTAGCAATGAAGGAGGTGAAATTCTTGCAATAAGGAAGGAGGTGAAATGCTTGTAATCTGAGGGGAGGAAATAACTTCAAAAATAAACGATTCAAATTCTGCTTATTTAAAAGAAAATAAAAATAAATAAAAAAACCCCCTCTCCCAGCTGTAGCGTCAGTTATGTGCATCTCAAGACGCTTAAAGTGAAACGTTACATGAGCAAAGTTAGCCATTATTCCTGCCATTAAATGCTTGCTTCAAGCAGATGTACATACTTCAGCTTCTGTAGTGTAACTAATCA
Source organism: Gymnogyps californianus (assembly GCF_018139145.2). Taxonomy (NCBI): domain Eukaryota; kingdom Metazoa; phylum Chordata; class Aves; order Accipitriformes; family Cathartidae; genus Gymnogyps; species Gymnogyps californianus. Next base: position 158,920,613 of record NC_059472.1, on the reverse strand, counting down.
GCGTAACTTCACTTTTAGTAAGATAGCTCAACATGTTAATATGTGGAATTGAGCACTCTCTTCTAAAGGAAGAAATTCACACCAGGGTATTCCAGAGCCGGTCCCGAATTCCACCCTTGCATTCCACTTGCTTTAAGACCACCACCAAAGACAAAGCTTAAACTATTTTAGCTAATGCCAGAATGCCAAAAATGTGTAATCTCTTGTCTAATTCGCCTTGTTCGCACTTCAGACTGTGCCAAAGCTGCAGTATTCAGTCTTAATATTAATTGAAAATAATAAAGACAGGATACTTTGTGCTAGCGTAGCATTCAGAGAAGGGCATTTTTTTCTCCCCCGTCGACAATAATCAGTAGCAACATGTTAAGAAAGAACCAGAAGACCCGATTAAAGCAGTAGATTTAACCAAATCAAAAACCCCACATTATCACGGCAAGTGCCCTGCCAGCCCCGTGGGGGAGGAGAGGCAGAAGACAACCCAAACTACAGCCAGGCGAGATGTCCGTGCAGCCAGGCTGCAGCAACCTAGAAAATGTTTCATTTCTTTGTGCCGTACCCAAATATCTCTGGTCCTACGCTTCACAGAGATGCTCTTTGCAATGCCAAAAATCCGACAAACGCATACTTAATAAAGGTGATATTGTGAATATATTATAAACTTATCACACCTCATATAGTATATTACAAAACTGTTGTACCTAGGTCTGGATGGAGACCTAGCTGGTACAAGCAGTCATCCATTAACACCTCTCTGATCCACACACTTAAAATGTGCAGCAGCAAGTGCTTATTCTTCTGAATAATGAGGATCTCAGCACGGCAGAAAAGGATGACATTGTACACATCATTTTCAGCTGAAAAAAAACCACTGGGTGTGTTTTCCCAAGTTCTGCTCTAAGCTGTTCAGAAGTTGTGATCTCTCAGAAACTCCCCCCCTCCCCACCAGTTGAGGAAACAAATAGTCAGCCAAAGCCAACCTTCCTCCCCATATGTGAACTTTATTCATACTCCGGTTCTTTATTTCTTCCTTAGATTCAAAGCGTCTAGAGAAGATAGCCTGGAGCAGCCTTCAGAAATCAGGACCGTGCCCTGGAGAATTAGTGTCAGAAGAGGATGTTACCTGTTTGCCTTGCCTGCTATCCTCCCCTTATCCCCTAAGGGAACAAAACCAGGCAGATTCTGCCTAATGTTAATTAAATCAGTCTGTTAATTAGAAGTAAGGTGCGTTAGCAACAAGCAAACAAAGGGCCCTATTCCTCCCTTGCTCTGCAAGATGGACTCAAATGCGCTCAAACGCTGACCAGATAAACTCAGGAAGCAAAAAGAGGCTGAGGAGGAACCCACATGCTTTGATCATCCTTTCCCACCTCTTACCCAGGCAAAATGAGCTCTCCTAATGAAGGGCTGCCTGCGAGGGACACTGGATGCCATTAGGAAAGGCTGACTAGGCAGAGAAACTGGGAACAACTCGTGTACGTGACCAAGTCCCCAGCAAAGGAGAGAAAATATGAAAAAAAATTAAGTTTGATAGCCTGCTGTGCTGGAGAAGGTTGAAGTGTTCAGTCCCATGGGCCACACCTGGGCTAAGGGACTCAACAGCCACCATCGCAGGCATTGAAATGGAACTGTCTGTGCTGTTGGGCTTGGGCCAACTCCTAGGTGGGGACAGCTGGGGAGGTCTGTGGGCTGAAGGGCTGAGAAGTTCAGGCTGGAGGTGAACACCCCATCTGGGAGTGCGTGGATGGACATCACCCCTCGTCAAGAGGCCTCAGTGCTGGAGACCACGTCGTGGAGTTTCATTTAGGGAAAGCGAGCTAAGATGAAGTGCTGGCCCGCTGGGATTCCCAAGGGATCCAGATCTGAGCTGAGTAACAGTGCATCCCTGGAGCCATCGGTTCCCAGCCGGGGGGTGACGCTCACCGCTGATGCCGGCTGTGCCGCCTCCTCCCTGAGGGTGACACCCTGCACCTCCTGGACCTCTTTTTCCACCCTTGTGAGCAGGTGAGTCGAAAGGGTACTCCCTGGTGTTCAAAATAAAACAGCAGGTTCTTCTCATAGCTCTATTAAAGTCGTAATTTTAAAGCAGCCACACGCCTATCAGGGGACAGGCTGTGACTACAGTGCAGGAAATAAGACTGACAAAGGGAAACCCCGCTGGAAATTTTTAACTAGTCTTATACATGACAGTAGATAAAATTTTCTAATCCGTGGACATTCCATACTTCATAGATTTCCTTGTTAAAAGCTCAGAATTTCTCAAACAACTCCTCTGTCCTCCTCCCCTAGCACTCTCCGCTCAGAAAGGCAGGTCTGCAGCCTCCCCCCACCCTCCCCGGGGAAATCCAGCACATCCTCCGCAGCACTAAACCTGCACCGGGAGCATCGCACGAGCCTCCATCCACCGCTGCTGCTTGCACGCTTCCAGGGCAAGTAAAGGGTGGCAGGTTTCAGCTACTTGACTGCAGCCTTCTAAGACCACCTATAGACTTAAGCCTGTTAAATTAACTTTAATACCTTCATTATTCCTCTGCTGGATGGCAACCATCTGGCCATGACTTCTTGTTGCAGTTAACCTAGGCTCCTGCTTAGGTTTCAGCTGAAATCCCTGGGTTTTGCCCACACCGTCACAGCACTGACCGAGGCTGGGACAGGTTTAAGCTGGGCTATGTTTCCCCAGCATCAGTAAGGATGTGGATCAGTGAATCCCATCCCAGTTTACCCCAGTGTTGAAGCTGCCAACTCTGCCAACTTTACAGTGAGGATACTGGCACATTGCTTATCCTCTGGCTGTCCTCCGCTGCCCACGCTCATCCCTCCATGAGTACAAGGGGTTGGAAAAACATAAATGATGGTTCCTACATACTTTTATCTTGGCTTTTCTCTTTGGTTGGGGATGCAGTTAAACCAGTTTAGTTTTCACTTAAAACAACCTCTAACATAACATCAGTAGCATGGATGCTGCCTAAGCTCGAGCTGTGCTAGCTCTCCATTTTTCCTTAGGGGCCGGATTTTGTGTCTCCTCTGCCTACTCCATCCCCACTCACTCCACGTGTGTCTGAAGCTACTTATGTACCCTTGACGCCTGGCACAGGGCCACTTCTCACGGCCCCATTTACTGAGCCCTCCCCTACGACAGGGCCATTTCTGTCCTCAAGGTCCCATGTGCACATCCCCACTTGTACAAGGAATGATGAAATACATCACACAGTCCTTGTGGACAGCAGCTTGGGTGACATTGCCTGTCCTCAGTCAACACCAAGAGAATTTTTTTCCTTTCCTGTTCCTGGACAGAAGGTGATACACCTTTTCATTGCTTGAGAAAGCTCTTTCCACCTCGGTTAAGCCACCCTAGCCAAGTGCGACAAAGCCTTATGAGGAGAGGCCCATAAATTAGCAGACAAAAAGAAAAAGGCTTACTAACGAAACGCAGCCCTGGCTGGGCTGCCGTGTGATTTTATCACATAATTTCTTTTTTATTTCTTAATGGAGCTTTCAGTTTTATGCTGCATTGGTTTTTGAATGTCCAGGAAACAAGAAGTGAGCAGGAGGTTTTGTTCAAAGATATTGCTGGGTCACAAAGTAATATAAAGCCATGGCAAATTGTCCACTTGAGGTGTATTTTAAAACATTGCACAGCATCATGTTATTCCCCACTTACAGTAAGCGCTTCAAAGCATTGATCCTTTGACTTTAGTGGGACATAAGCATATACCTATATGCTTAACTATATGTGTCTCATATATATATATATATAAGCTTAAATATATGTGTCATGCTTAAAGAGGGTATCTAAGCGCACTGGATCCAGAAGGTCCAGAAGAGCCTCACTCCAGTTTCTCAGCACAAAATTGCTGTGAGCGTGCCCATCCTAAGAAAGGACGTCCAAGTGTAGCTTAAGGCTGAATGATGGATCAAGAGCAGATGTGATCCAGGTGAGCTCTGCACAGAGAAGAGCAATTGGCCACCCAGGAGATTTACCTATTTTACACCAGATTTTCTACGGCAATGCACAGTCCCAGCCTATGTCTTGTATGGTATAAATCCTGCTCAAAACTAGGGAGAGCAAAGCGCTTGTCCCAGCTTCAGGCCCCTGCTCCTCCCTCCTACTAGGGACAGCTGTAACTCACAAACCCGGCATGCTTGGGACATGGAAAGGGAGCACAAAAGCCACGGGTGTCCCCGCTGCTGCTTGACGAGCCCCAACGAGCATCGCCAGCATCCCGGCAGCCGTGAGAAAGCCAGGTACTGCCTCTTCAGTCAGTCTGAACAAAAACAAGGGCATTTAGCCTTTGCGAAAGGTATTCCAGGAATGTTGAAGTTTTGGTGGTTTTTTTGTTTTTTCTTTCTCAAAAAAATCTATTGCAGACGTTTAGAGCTGCCCTCCAACACATCTACCCGCATACCTGCCCAGGGGAAGCCAGCAGAAATTCATAACCTCACCTATGAGCAATCTAAACTAAGCTTCCCTACCCAAAAAATTGACTCTGAGTAACTTAGCAGCGGTGAAAAGAGACCCAGCTGATAAATAAACATCACCAACTAATTCTGTGCAGACTTATCAGCTATCGCTTACCAGAGGCAAAGGGGATTATCACCCCAGCTGGCAGGAGCGGCCGCCTCTCTGCTGCACTTACAGGTACCAAAGGTCAGCTTCTTCCAGCGGCTTGCTGGGACTCCCACGTTTCTCCAGGGAGTTAACCCCCATTCTGCAGAAAACTAAGAGCTGATTTTACTTAAACACTAAGAAATGTTTATACATGTAGGGAAATTAACAGTAAGAACTACTTTCTGGTTTTATCTTCAGGGGATGGTTGTCCCTGAAGCATCCCTTGTGTAGAGTTGGTAGGACAAAACCCAAGTCTGGCTGCTTTTCTGTTCAGTGCGTGAAGGTACTCAATACAATTGGATGTTATTTTAGTTAAAAGAAAAAGTTGAGAGCAGTTGATTTCTTGAATTAAGTATAATTTTCTACAATTAAGCCTTTCTAATCTCTAGCTTGGTTTCTAGAATGTTTCTAGGGATGGTAGATCCAAATATTCCAAGCATGTGCATATTTTTATGAGCCATCTGCTTTAAGGATACATTTGATAATGCCTTAGATACAGCCGTGTAACTTTTCCAAATTACTGTAAGCATTCATGAGTGTTTTCCTACAGCAAAAGTGCATACAAATCTACAAACACCAAAGTAATCTGTTTTCAAAGCAAATGCAAATTAATGGGGATGACTGCATACACAAAAACATAGTATAAAACCAGGCATACCTGCATGCCATGAGCTAAATACCATGAGCATAAATCTGTGTTGCACCCCAGGCACCCAACCCCCAAATATCTGGCCGTCACCGATTCCCCATCCTACAGCAATAGACTCCATGCGATATTTAAGAGATGATTATGAGAGTATTACCCCACCTAGCACTGCTGAAGAAAGGCTCCCACGCTGAAGGGAGTCACAAATAATTAAATGTTTCAAAACACAATGGATATGACATGCTTTCAAAATAGCATCTATAGAATCGCTTCCACTAGGGCGAGGAGCTCTCAGGAGGGAAAGCCCTTTCACTCACTTCAGTTGATTACCTGTATAAAAGGGCTTAATTTCTCCGGAGCGTTTCCTTTCCAAATCACCTCTTTTTACCAAAGCCGTTGCAGCAGGAGTGGCAGGTACTCATACAACCCGTGAGATGATGTTTCCCCAGACAGAGCTATGAGGACGCGGGTCCTGGCTAGATTTAATTTTTAACATGCAATTAAAAAAAAAGAAAAAACCAAAACCTAAAAAAAAAAAAAAGAATTGGCAAAAAATTGCCATTCCTGGGTTTGTAGTTCACTGGTAAAATGCCCAAACTACTAGTCAGAAGTTGTCTGACCATGACTTAAGACTTCAGCTCAGAGTGTTTCAGTGATGTCTGGGAGCTTTTTCTTGGAAATCACCTTTTCCACCCCAATTCTGCTAAGCTAGACCTATCAAGAGATGCCCTTCCTTCACCCAGTTTGACAAGCAGCAGGTTCCTGAAGGATTTTGGCATCCCCTGGCTGCGAGCCAGCCCAGCTCCTGGCCCCTTTCAACACCCATTTGGGAAGAAGGGGTTGCCCAGCCCCCTTGGCCACGGTGCCCCATGAGTCACTTGCCGGCTAAAATCTCGCATTTCTTTGGTGGGTTCCTGGAGTTGCGTCCTAAACTGGTAGTGCCATTTTCAAATGCATTCTGATGGGAGGTGCTGGATGGTCAGTGGTTTTAAAAGATTGCCTCACCTCTTTCAGTGGAGAAACACTTGTTGGGGAACATAACTGCAATCACCCATTAAGAATATCTTGGCCAAGTGAAAATAATTTCCTTAAAAACTAGCTCAATATGTTAAAATCCACAAATAAGTTAAATACTTCAAGAAAAAAATGTGTGCCATTATAAAGCTGTGTAAAACAACCAGATACCCAAAATTGTAGGGAAAAGCAGCGCAGAACACACAAACAAAACCGATATCAACTTTTAACATCTGCAGTGAGCTGCTATCGACTTCCCGTGATCGATGATTTGAATAACTGTCCCTCCGCCCCTGACACCCTATGGCTAAGTCAGGATCCGTGTCCCATTGACAGCAACAGTAGTCTCCCTTTTATCTGATGGGAGCCAGATCAGGTCACTGGATACCTCTGTGCTTATTACCTTAACACGCTTTTAATTCTTCGGTAGTGTATATTTATATCTGGACTTCCTGGGGGTTTTATACTCTTTTTAGGGATAATTACAACCTGCTAGGAAAATGCCCTTAAGTTCTATAAATACATTCTCAACTCCGATCTTCATTTTATACAGATGTTTTCTCTGGGATTTTCTCTCAGTTGAAAAAATAATATTTAAAAATGCACATGTAAGGAAGTGAGATTAAGAAATACAAGAGGTTTGGGTAGGCATGTGTTGCTGAAATGTTCATGGATTTGTGGGCTTTCCCAAGGACTTTACGGGACGTAAACATTTTTACAACCTTGAGACGAATGAGGGTAAAGCACATGCAGTTTCTGGAAAAACTTAATGGAGACAAATGCAGCCAGTCTGGACTTTCTTATCACCAACATGGCATTTCATAGGGAAGCCTGCGTGATGGCTGGCTGTTAAAAATAGGATGTTAATGTCCCTGTGTGCGCACAGGTATGAGGCTGGTGCCAGTAGAGATGCAACTGGGTGAGGACACACACAGGTTTTAATCCCTGTGAGTCTGAATTTGGCATTTACTGGGTGCTGATATTCTCCCTGGAATCCTGGGTCTGTCCAGCTGGCCGCAGTACCCTCTCTTGGAAATCCCCATTGGTGGGACCTTTTTCCTCATCATCTTTGCACTCTCTCTTCAGGAAACTGAAAAACTCGAATCACCGAGCAACTAAACAACTTAAAACTTGGATAGTGACGGAGATAAGAACAAAAGAAGAATAATTAAGCATTAAAAATCCTATGTGAAAATGACTTCATTCTCAAGTGGGTATAAAACTAATATACGTGTGGGACATTTGAAGAGCACCAAAGGCTCATGAGATACTGCGGTGAAATTTAGACCACAGCTAATTTTATCTTCTCTGATGGAATGGTTTTTCCTTTTATCCTCCGGCTTCCAAATTTTCAGGGCAAACTCTGATTTCTTCTCTTTAAAAAATACCTATTTTTATTACTAAAATTATTTGGATTAGAACCACCTTTGGGCAAAAGCTGATTTTCTGTAATGTCTTTATGCTGGGTCACGTAGAGTTGGTTGCTCCATGATTAAGACTATTGGTACTACTGAGGTGCCAGCACTAAATAGTAGTAACTTTTTAGTGCATCCTTAGTGTGTCTTGCTTCAGGAGAGATGGTGCAAACACTGCAGAACAGGATTATTGAAGAAAAATCAATTTACTTTGTAACAAAACACAAAATCCAGTTCTTGTGAAAGTTTCTGTTTAGCTTCGATACAACAAGATCTTGGAACTGTCTGGGAGTGGGGAAGCATCTGCTTCCTTCTCCAAAAAGCCAGGCACCAGTTCTCCATACAGGAGACAGCATGGTGCTGTAGATGGTAGCACCAGGCTCCAGGTTCCAGCTCCATCGTCGACCAGGTGAGTCACATAGTCAGTTATGCCTCTATTTGCCCATCAAAATGTTCAGAAACAGCAACCCTGCTTCCATATACATGCCAGGGGCTGAGCTGGGCTTGGATGGAGATTTTTATTTCCATCTGGATTGTTTGGAGGGATTTGGGGAAGCAGACTGCGAGGATGCTCTGTGTCTATATTTCACCACCATCTTTAAGGTGTTGGACTATGTCTTTAGCTTCTCCTCCTTGCGAGAAAGTGCACACCAGTAAAATGGGTGGCTCCCAGGGTGGGAGATTAGACCTGTTCACACCCCGGGGGATATTGGAAGTGACAAAAATATCTAAGAAGAGCTTTGGAAGTACAGTTTATCCTCCTTACATTGCCAGTCTGCCTTTTGCTGAGAGCTGTCTGGGAATGGATTTCCCACTGGATTAATTAATTCTAATTATGACCTTCCATCATCTACCCATAATTTGGCTTGGTGTGGACGTAAGTGAGATTTCAAATACAGGCCGCACATTAAATATACACACATATACATATGTATATCTGTGTGTGCGTGTACATACACAAGCAATTCTCCATCTGGGACTGCACGGCAACTGTGCTGGATGCTGTGCGCACACACACCACCAAAGGATATTCCTGCCTCCATTGAATAATGAAAGCCAACCAGGCTGACAGGTAGAGAGTGGCGTTTTATAAGTGACTCGTATCTTCAACAGCAGATGTTGGGTTTTGGCCAGATTTCTTTCTTCTTGGTTGGTTTTTCAGCAGAGCCACCCAGCCTCCACTTCCCTCCAACTACATTGGTGGTCAACGTTAGTGTTGTCCCTGGGTGAATTTTCACCTCTCAGCTCTGTTTCTTTGCTTCCAATGCGCTCCAGGATCTCAGCAGCATCTCTCGGGGACGCAGCAGCGCCTTCGAGGCTGTCCTCAGGGCTGTTGTAGAACACCGCTAAAAGCACCCACAGTCTCCACTTCCATTACACTGCAGAGCATGAAAGATATGGATATATATTGGACACTGAAGTATAAATTAATATTAAGAATGCTGTTTAAAATAACACACTGGATAGGGCCTGAGGGGTGCCAAGCCAAGAAAATGACTGTAAATCTTCCATCTGCAACTCACCCCATTGAGTGTGGAATTTGCAATGTATCTTCACCTGATTAACCCAACTTCCCAGATTAGACTGGGCGGATCGGGCTGCCCCGGTCTTGCTATTGCTTGCCCTTGGCAGCATCAAGCAGGCTATCTTCTCCCTGCCAAAACACATGGAGGTCTCATAGTCTCAGCAGGGGACTCAGCTACTGCCACCTCTCTTGGGTGATGTGTACGCATTATCAGAACCCAGGCCTGGCCCAGTGTTTTCTTCTTTCCAGGAAAAGTTTTGTAGAAAACTGCTTTTCATGCAATATTTTGATCAAGAATATTAAAAAAAAAAAAAAAGGCAAAAATTATCCCAAATTATCAAAAAGGAGAGAAATAAGGAAATAATTCTCCTTTTCCTGATACTCAGCTGCAAATCTTCTAGCACAACAGTTGCAGTAAGTATCAGCTACTGTTTGTAATCCATATGTGTGGAGCCATATGTATTACAGTCTGGATTAAGGCAACCAAAGCCCATCTGATCTTGGTTGTCAATAAATCATATAGACCCCAAAGGACTCATAGAAATCTCAGGAACTGGAAAGCTATAGTTACCTCTTTGCCTATAACATTACCAGTGATTCACATAAAGTTTAAGACTAGTGACGTAAAGAAAATTCGTAACTACTCTGAAAACTGTAGTTATACATAGCTACTCTGAAAATGCTCAGAACGGGTCTGTTTTGAGAGTGTCAAATCTGAATGGCAGGAAATTCCTGAAGAAAATAAGAGAGGAGTAGCGACTCCTTTATAAGCTTATTTTTTGAGTGAAAAATAATACTTTACAGGATCATATCATTTTGGTGATGCTTATAAGAGCATTATCCCCTTTAACAACTTTTTGCAAGATCAGAGTAATGGGCAAGTAAAGCTCAGAAAGCCTAATTATTTTATCTAAGTTAAGGAAATACACGGCAGAACAGCTCCTCTTTAAACAGAAGCTAAATATTTTAATGCCTCACCTCCACAACTCCTCCCGCGATTCACCTAACCCAAGCGCAAATTTTGCCTTGACTATTTTTTGTGGAAAAAATAATTAAGCAAAAAGATCTGTGTTTAGGAAACGGGTACTGCCAGGCTAAAAAAAAAAAAATATCCCTGCTTCCCCCCTGTCTCTTAGTGCAGGTCAGGCCATCTTTGGGGGCATCCTTTTGGGAAAGCATTGCCCTGAAAGAGTGCCTGCCCTGCAGCCCAGAGGTGTAACGGCAGTAGTGCAGTCCAGCCCCGGCACAGCCCGGCCCCGCAGACCTCCCGGTGCCTTAAGGAGTCTTTTTAGGTTTTGGCTAATGCTTCACATTTCTCTGTACGAAGACACATCACCATCGCATAAATAGAGCAGGTTTTGTTGTTCAGAGCAGGCTCCTAGGAGAAGCCTGATAGCTGCTCTCAGTTATCCTTTTAGAAACTGCAAGAGAATGGGAATGTACACTTAAGACTTTAAGCTCCTATGTGTCAAATATGTAAATACAGGGGGTTTTCTGCCCTTTTTTTTTTTTCCAGAGAACACTTGCTGTTCATTTTACAGCTCCATGCTGCAACTGGAAGCAAAACTCCTTCCCTTTTTAATTTTCAGAGCCCACTTATCACAGGTGCACTGAACGAGCCCCTGAGATGCTCCGCTACAGCATCGCCAAATCACATCCCCACTTGTTTCACCATCCAGGACTGGAAATCCAACAAGCTCCTCAGCAGGTCTGGGAGCCCACAGCCCAGGCAAATCCCAGGGCTGACACTCTGCAGCGGGGACTGTGAAAAGCTTTCATCGATCCCAGCACAACGTGCTGCTGTTTCACCCCTTATTGTCTCTCTCGCGCTCGCAACGTGCCATCTAAGCGTTTCCTGCTGCTGTTATGAGATGCTTCGATGGCTGCACAAGTCATTTTTCCAGTCTTTTATAACAGACTAATGCCTTTATTTGATTGCAAGAGCGAGATCTGCCCTGCCGGATATTTTTGCAACTGGAAGACCAACGCAATCAAATCAGGCAGATGCAGCATATAGGAAATAAGGACTTCATGCCAGAGAGATGACACTTCGAATCACATGCCATTTTAGACACAGGAAATGAAAATCCCAAAGAGCCTCCGAAGAAATGGAAAGTCATTGACCGTTTCGATATTTCAGTATCAAAATCTCCACGTAACAGCCAATACCAGTCTTCATCAATTTAGGAGGCTTAGCAGCACCACAAGGAGACAGAGATGAGGACTCCCAGGATCCAAATCCTGGCAGCAACAGGGAGGACAGCGGGTGGTTTATTTGCCTGGGAGATGAGTGCTGTACGGCGGCATACACCCCCAGAAGGCAAGCAGGTAATGAGTCAAGCCTGTAGGACGCACTGCACCAAAGCTGCTCTTTGCTGTGCCCTCTGCAATGCCTTAAGTAATTTATTGAATTGTCCAACTCACCAATTAGCCGTAGGCTAATACTTCTGACCCAAAAGGTGTCACGCTTTCCTCCATCCCCTCCCAGCCTTAGCTGTCACTGAAAACGTGAGGGTGCAAAGAAACCACAAATGTATGACTAATGAGTTTTGATAGACACTATGGAGATAGGAAACAGCTATATTTTCATGTATATAACCTGGCAGAGAAGGTGTTTCTCTTCCAACAGCCCAAGCAGCCAAGCTGGGGTGACTTCCCGTACCTCCTCCCCATGGAGAGCAACTGCAGCTGGTAACCAGAGGCAGAACAAAGAAGCCAGTTTGGTGGTAGGGAGACACACTGTTGTGGTTTAACCCCAGCCAGCAACTAAGCACCACGCAGCCATTCGCTCACTCCTCCCCCCTCCCAGTGGGATGGGGAGGAGAATTGAAGAAAAGTAAAACTCATGGGTTGAGATAAGAACAGTTTAATAACTAAAGTAAAATAAAATACAATACTAACAATAATAATAATAAAAAATAATAATAATAGCAATGAAAAGGAGTATAAGGAAAAAAAAAACAAAAAAAGAAATAAAACCCAAGGAAAAAAACAGTGATGCACAATGCAATTGCTCACCACCCGCTGACCGATGCCCCAGCAGCGATCTGCCCCTCCTGGCCAACTCCCCCCTGTTTATATACTGGGCATGACGTTCTATGGTATGGAATATCCCTTTGGCTAGTTCGGGTCAGCTGCCCCGGCTCTGCTCCCTCCCAGCTTCTTGCACACCTGCTTGCTGGCAGGGCATGGGAAACTGAAAATCCTTAACTTAGGATAAGCGCTACTTAGCAACAACTAAAACATCAGCGTGCTATCAACATTATTCTCACACTAAATCCATAACACAGCACTGTACCAGCTACTAGGAAGAAAATTAACTCTATCCCAGCTGAAACCAGGACACATACAAACAGCTCTTCAGAGCCACACAGGGAATTTAAACTAGGAAAGGGAAAGAAGTGACCACGGTCTGGTAGGCTACGACCAGCAGGGACCAGAGGACATGAGCTGACCTGGTGGACTTGCAGTTGCTTCTACATCAATCAGTGCAGTGAATCTGGGTGCTGCTGCTCCTGCGAGCGGCTGGGGGAAGTGGGGTGCACCAGCCCTGGGGAAAGGTGACTTGGCAGCCCTTCCGCCTGCTCCACCGCAGGGCAGGGACCGGCTTTCCCACAGGGCAGAGGGACTGGAAGAGAAGGGCCACCATGCTGGAAGCAACGGTGGGGAGTGGTAAGCAGAGTAAGATTAATATCATCAAGAACAGACAACGAAGAGCTGTAATAAGAGTTTATGTAATGATGAGGGCTCTCTTAAAACAGAAGAGAAGACAGACATCACCACAGAAGCAAAGTGGGAGAAAAAGGCTGCACTGAAATACCAGAGCAGCAGATAGGAATAATTCAGTAACTCAATCATTCTCTCCTGAAAACTGCACCAAAGGAGTCTTACCTTCCCAGATCTCACCTTCCCATCTCACAGAGGAGGTGGCTCCAGACTTTGGGTCAGCTGAGCCTTCGCCAGCTGTGTTAAGGATGGACACCAAGGAAATTTGTGTCACCCAGTTCTGAAAGGTAAGTGGACCTGCCAAGTCATCTTGCCCAGGGACAGCTCAGCCGTTCAGCAATGCAGGGTCAACTGGATCATAGAATCATAGAATAGTTTGGGTTGGAAGGGACCTTTAAAGGTCATCTAGTTCAACCCCCCCTGCAATGAGCAGGGACGTCTTCAACTAGATCAGGTTGCTCAGAGCGCCATCCAGTCTGACCTTGAATGTTCCCAGGGATGGGGCATCTACCACCTCTCTGGGCAACCTGTTCCAGTGTTTCACCACCCTCATCGTAAAAAATTTCTTCCTTATATCTAGTCTAAATCTATTCTCTTTTAGTTTAAAACCATTACCCCTTGTCCTATTGCTACAGGCCCTACTAAAAAGTCTGTCCCCTTCTTTCTTATAAGCCCCCTTTAAGTATTGAAAGGTGGCAACAAGGTCTCCCTGGAGCCTTCTCTTCTCCAGGCTGAACAACCCCAACTCTCTCAGCCTGTTTGGAGAGGTGTTCCATCCCTCTTATCATCTTCATGGCCCTCATCTGGACCCACTCCAACAGGTCTATGTCTTTCCTGTACTGATTAAAGGCATTTGGGGAGCCGTCACAGACTAGAGCTAGTGTAACGCAGCTGATGGGACCTCTGTGCATAGGAGTTGAGCGTCCCAAAGGTGACACCAATGTCTGTCTAATTTTGGGGGCAAGGAGATGACAGAGAAGAGGGAGGAAGCCATCCTGCTCTCCCCACACCACTGGGAGAAGGGGATGCTCTGCACATGAGCAGAAGTTACTTTCAAAGGTCACGACATTAATCATTCCTGAAATGCCTCCAAAAGCTTGTGGAGACATCAGCATATCTTAGCCAGATACTGCTTCTAGCAATTTCTTATTGTACCAGAGCTTGTCATTTGGGGCACTGAAGTCCAGGTCAGTCTCCTCTCATCTAGGATGTGGGGAGGGAGAAGATACGGCTGCATGTGGGTATCCTGACCAGGATCAGTATGATGGTGGTGTTGAGAAAAGATCAAACAAAGGCCAGCATGCGCTACAGCTTTGCAGATTTCAGAGCTGACTTAAGCCAAGAGCTTTTCTGACACAGGTTGGCGTGTCCTGCACTGTCACTGTTTGGCCGTTCGTGGCTTGCAATGGGGGCTGCCAAAACCCCGGTTACATGATGCTGTTGTAGAAGTAGCTGGAATTGGCTGGACCAGGCACACTGCAGAGGCACACGGAGGGAAACACCTGAGCCTGAGCTGCCTTCCCCAGTGCTCTGAGTCACACAGACTCATCGTCCCAGTACAGTGGAGTCAGTCCTGTGGCTAGTCCGGGCCAAGTAAGACATGAGATGGGTCAGCTGCTAAGTTTGTCGGACTAAACTCCAGATTAGACCAACATTTAAGTCAGAGCAGTTAGTTGATGAGTATTTCACTGTGAAGCCCTCACAGAATATCAAAGGGTCTAAGTTTCAATGCCCTGAGGTTAGACAAAAAAGCTCAAAGAAACACAAAGCAGAAAACCTGAGCATCCCTGACAGAGGACTTTGGGGACAGGTAACAAAGAAAAGCAATCAGTATATGGACTACGTGTGATAAAACATCCCAATATTCCTAGAAAACATGCCTATGCAAGAAGTTGAATAGTATTTGTCTCTGAAAAAAGGTAAGGGTGCAGCACTGGGCGGAAAATAACTGGAAGTGATCCTCATTAAAGAGAAACATGAGAGAGGGATGTGCTCACTGGCTGGTTATAGCACTGCTGAAAGGTGTTCAGGGAAATGTCAAGAGCAAAGTTTTTCCCTTTTTGCTGCCACAGCCCAGTTAAGATCTGTTTGTGGAAGACTGTAAGCAACATAACTGATCAGCAAGTAAATGAGAGGTCTTTAATGCCTGCCAAGCTTCCTGGATCATTTCACTTTAAAGGCTTTAAAGTGCCTAGGACTTGTGACAGATGAAAGCAGAATCGGTTCATTTGTTGAATGCAAACTGAAACCTCTCAAAACCGTTAAGTCCCATTGTAGGGTTAAAAAAAAATCCAGCTCCGAAGTCAGCCTGCAGATTTCTGCTGTGGAAGACAGAAAGCACAAGCTTCATTGCTGCACAGCCAGGTTTCACATGCCAAGGCTATAAGAGCATTTTACAGCTCCAGTGAGCAAACAACACTACACGTGATGACACAGAAGGTGATGTCTGTTGAGTTTCTTAAACACCGAAGTTTGATTCAGTGCTTCGGGGAGCTCAGGCTAGGAAATATAGAAAGCTAGGGACTGAAAGGTAGCCAGCAGAAACAAAGAAGGCAGTGCAGAGAGCTTACAGCAATGCTGCATGAAGCAGCAAATACCTTCAGTGAGCACTGAGATTCAGGCAGTCCACACTCTCTTCTGTTTAAAGTCTATAAATAAATCTTGGATATCTTGATAGCAAATGCTAGAAATAAGGAAGCCATATGTATAAAGGAACTAATACAGAGATCCAAACATATTACGTTACAGGTCTCATCACACTGAGAACTAGTCAGGACTATTCTGGATGAAGACTTTATTTTTATTATGGCAATGTGTTTCCCTCCATATTCTTTGATCCTGCCTGCAGTACCACAGCATCCAGTCCATGGCAGAAATGGGGCCAAAAAGCAGTTGCTGAGAGGTGGGGTAATGCCATTGAGTTGATGATCTATAGGCAGCAGTCTCTATCGAGAGCTGTGCATCGCACAGGAGTTACAAGCTATGGACTGGAACAATAAATGGAGAATTACAAGGAAGACTTGTGCTATGCCTGTGGATTAGGGAATTAATTTTATGCTACCTGTCCAGTTTACTTTGGCTTTGGAACAAATGACGTTGTAGTGTGCAAAGCAAATACTGGAACCTGGAAGCCTAGAAATACAGTTTTACTTGTAACATCCAGTTTTATCATCTCCTAAAGTATATATCTTTGCCCTGAACAGATGGGTCTATCTAGATTAAAAGCAAAATCTTTCCATTCTTGAACAGGGGAATACACTGCTAGCTGTATGGAAGTTAAATATCTCTGCTTGTTTCAGATTTTTCACTGAAGGATCTAGTAAATGGGGGCACTACATAAAATGCAAATATAACTTTTTGAGGAAGGGGAAGCGGGGCTTGACAGTACAGCCTTTCTGGAAAGTCTTCCAGCAGAGGATTAGGAGCTATGGATGGTATTTCCATAAGCCCTTGTTTTTGGCCTATGACTCCCAGAGAAGCTGATGGTAAATATGCCATTGTATCCAAGAGGAACAGACTTGAGACAGCACTGAGCAAACTGAAGATCCCAGCCTTTGACTCAGTAGTGTAAATATTTTGCCTTTATAAGCAGAGATTAGTAAATTCAGGGACATTATTCAAAATGCAATTTGGTAGCTGCTTCACTGAGCAGTATCCATACACACCGAGCATACTTATGTCCCATGGTTTTAAAAACTGTTTCGTGTTGTTAAGGAACAAGGCCATAAATCACAAAAGCAACTGCAGTCAGTGTCGTAGCGGGTAATCTCAGCACAAAGGAGACAAATGGGTCACAGACTTATTATTCCCTTTGCATGTCTTACGATGCTCCCCACCCCAAGGAAGGGTGCGTGGCTGTAGGGATGGGTGCTAGGAAATACAAACGCTGCTGTTGGCATAGGTGCTTGATTCTGCGTGAAAGCTGGTAGCATTGGTGTCTCATGTTGTTGATGTGCTGTTTTTAATGAGAATGGAAAAGAGCTGTGCGGAAAAAAGTAAATCCCTGTTTATGTTAAAAGTCAGAAATATTGTTGTGTATAGAGTGAATTTAATCCACTCAGCAGAAAAGTCCCTGGCTGAAAAGGTATCCAATAAAGATGTTCAGATCTGCTTAACTGAGTTGGAGAGTGGATTTTCTGTAGTTGTCTATCCAACATATGCAGCAAAGCTCAGGAGATGAGTGCAACACATCTCACCTTGTAGCTATAGCAGAAGCCAGAGTGGTCCCAAAAAACTTAGATATCCACAGACACTGTTACCCACGAAATGCTTTGTGCAGACAGTGCTCAAGTAAGAATTCTTGATCTTGAAGAATTTCTATAATTTTATATTTTGAGAGTTATGAGGATTCCGTATCTGGCTTAAAAATGCAATAATGGAACTTGTCGAAGAATTCAATTCACAGAAAGTCCCTGACTTGAAATTCGTGTGTCTGGAGACTCTACTTATACCTGATGAACAGAAGTAGAGGTCAGCTGGCACGGTAATGTAAGATGCAGAACACCGTTGCAAAGTTGTGGTCTGCAACTTTGTGGGGGAAGAACAAGAACAGTTTAACATATATATATAATATATATAACATATATAACATATATAACAACAGTTTTAATACTTGGAGCTTTTCCCCAAACAAGCTGGTAACATTGTGGCATGCAGAATTGACATTTTGCTTAAATATTTTGCTCCTGCTGCAAGATCTGACTGTAGAGTTACATTTAACCTGCCCAGAGTATTAGCTGAAGGACAACCTTTCATGTCACACACTAGATTAAATCCTGTTCATTGACTTCTCTGAGTGTCCAAGACAGCATTAAGAAGTCCATCCATCTCTATACTTTGGTCTGACAGACACTTGCCTCAACGAGTTTTTGCAGCAGAAAACTTTTGTGGGGAAAAAAACAAGAAACCAAAGATTCAGAGCAAAGACAACTAGCTGGAGAGAAATCATCAGAAAACCCATATGACAGAAAGGGATGAATGGTACTAGAGGTTTTTGGTCTTTCTATCTGCTGTACAGTTTTGGAGAGCAGTGGAAAACTCGTAAGGCATTAATTTGAGAAATGGCCTGAGCTTATTTATTCTCATTCATCTTAGGTCTTGATAGACGCAGAGGAAGTCTGCCACTAGTCCACCAAAGTGACTTATATGAGATGGGACAGCTCCCTAATTTAATTTATTTTAATGGAAGCCTCAGTGATATCTGCCCTTGGCAGCAGTGCATACTGGTAGAGCACCTGAAAGAGGAAACAACTCTCCACCTAAAACTGAGAAATTGATATATCTAAGCTGGGCTAAGCTGATCTTGTTCCTCCTAGTTTGCTTACGCACTCCCCATCTGACCTGCTGACACTAACAGCCCAGGAGAGCCTGTCACCCTCAGACATGCCTCAGGATCTTCATGAATCACTGCTCTGGCTGCTGGAGCCATCATTCATGGATTCATGGAGCCTTCTCATTATTCT
This sequence comes from Gymnogyps californianus, assembly GCF_018139145.2. Classification (NCBI taxonomy): domain Eukaryota; kingdom Metazoa; phylum Chordata; class Aves; order Accipitriformes; family Cathartidae; genus Gymnogyps; species Gymnogyps californianus. The sequence goes on along the minus strand of NC_059472.1, from coordinate 158,902,219 downwards.
GGAGATAATCTCTGGGTTTTGAACTGGGACTTGAAATGATAACCACAGCTGGCATCAATATCACAGGCATGTATGTGTCACCAACAAGGGTGATACTCCACTCAAACTTCACAGTAGGAAGAAGAGACAAGGAAACCTCTCCCAACCACATCTGCTGGCAGAGAGCAAGAAGAAGAAGACATGACAGGAATTACTGCACAGCCCTCATGTGAACAGGAGATCAGCATCCGCCATAGGTTTCCATGGAAACTGGATTTCTGTTTCAGTGCAGCCACTTGTTTTCCTGTATGGTCATTGCAACCTTCTGTCAACTTTCTTCTGAGGTGACACTTTGAATCCAATCCTGTTCGTCTTCAGCCCAGATTCACTTCCTTGGCTCCATCTGCCTGCATTTACAGTGAATTTGGGATCCTCCAGAAACAAGCACCTTGGTGCTTGCTCCAGCAGTTCTTTGAGTCAAAAACCCTGATTAAAAAACACAATAACTGCCCGATGAATTCCTCTTCCTTCAAACCAATGTTAATGCTACCATGACCCAGAAAGAGAAGCATTTGTCAGATCAAACAGTAACAATCAGACATCAGGGGAGTAGGAAAAGCCGCCCTGCAGACGCAGTGTGGAAGAGCCGTCTGCAGGACCACGTAACGGGAATGTGAAAACCAGCCTCCTTTGGGAACAGAGTCGGATGCGGAGCCCTGCTCTGCTGGTTCCTCATCGACACGGCTGGAAATCAGACAGAAGAAGGATTGTACTGCCTCGACCCGAAGCAGCTGAAAAAGGATTTCATTCACACCCTGGTATTTCCCTGGATCGCTTGAGCACAGGAATGACAAAGTGGTGTTGCATAACTCCAGAGAGTAAACTTTCTGGACAACGTCCAATGACATTCTTCTGAATAAACTTTTAAGTAGCCATTTCCCTCCGAGCTAGAAAAAAACCTTGCCCCAGTCCTTGGGTGTGATGCAGGGCAGAGCTAGGTGCTGGGGACCAAGCGCTGCATCTTACATCGTACCCTGCACTTGACCTAGTCACCAACTGCCAAGTGGTGCTTTATCCTCTCCACCGTTCAAGGACTCTAGCCATTTCCATATGGTTTGTACTCCTGCCAAGTACTGTAACATGATTTTTTTCTGATATCTGATTAATCTGAGCTTTTGCTCTATGACTTTCTGCTTCTGAAGGAATTCCCTCTGCGTGCCGGCACTAGTGCCTGGTCAGAGGCACCGGTGATGGCTGGCAATCTCCTCTCTTCTTCACTGCGCTGTCACCCTGTGCACTGACAGTGATGCTTTTCCTTCCGGATGGATGCCACCCCTGGGATTTGTTCCCATTAGCCCACCTCAGGAGGGAGAGACTGAAATTCTTCCAAAAATAGTTCCAGTGGCTACTCATGTCCCTCATCTCCAAGAGACTGAGCTTGTTCTTCCTCCCCAACACATACAGACCCTCCTTAAGAAAGGACCTGGGGTTTCCCTGGGAGTTTGGGCATGCAGGGAAAGGACAGGAGGGGACAGGGAAGCTGGGATGGGACCGCTGGGAAGAGAGCGGGGTCTGTACTTGCCTGCGCTGCAAATGCTGGCTGCTCCCTGGCCTTCGGGGAGGGGGACAGATGAGGTGGAACCGTGGCTGTGGGGATGCAGTGCTGCCTCAGGCACGTTTTCTCTCACCAAAATGGCAGCCAAGGGGGTGTTTGCCTCGGGAGCCAATTTCTTGTTTTTTTTTTTTCCACCCAGAAAAAGCTAATCCAAGCACCCCAGCCCATGCTGCGCTATGGGACGGAGCCCAGCGGGCTAGCCTGGCTTGCCTCCCCTAAGGGGAGCATCAAGCTATATATAAAGATGCTTCCTTTTATCTCTGCCTGATAGCCCCATTTTCCTTGTGAAACCTACAGAGGAGCCAGTCACGGTGTACACTTTGGTGAGAAAAGCTCTGTTGAACAGAGAATTGCCTCAAAATATGAGTACTGCTCTGGCACATGCCTTGTGTTTGATAAAAGCTTGAGCTCAGACATTCGTGGCATCTTGAAGTTTTGCAGATGGAAATCCTGGCCAAGCCACCTACCACCCACCACCGTGGGGGTTTGTATGATGGCTATGGGATTTGCCTCCAGGCTTTGCTTGCCAGCAGCCAGTGGTTTGCTTGGGGGGTGTAGTATCATGCAGGTAAATACAGTGAAAGTATTTTTCTTTTACTGTAGGGGGGCTGCAGAGGACTGGGGGACCTGGTCCTGCCTCCGGACTCTCCGGAGGCTGCTGCAACAGCTGGCTGTTGGCACAGCAAAGGCACCGCGGCATTAATGTTGTTTTAGAGAAATAATGGCTACAAACCTTGTTGCTCAGTTGGCAGCGATCTGAAAGCAAAGCTTGGGTTTTAATAAAACCTGAGTTTGGCAAATCTGAGATGGAAGTGCACATCTGCCTAAATTCCCCATAGCTCCTCGCTTTGAAAGGTGTGCGAGTCATGTTGCCTGCAGCCTGCTGGAAAAGCAAGGGGAAAAGGCATCCCTGAGCAAAATTCTTTCCCTGAAATATGTTTAAACTTGCTCTCTTCTGATGATCGCAGTATCTCCCTCCCCGACGCTGCTATCACTGCCACAGTGCGTACGTACAGATGATGCTACTGAAATGTGTATGTGATTGACTTCAAAGCACTGAGCAAGTGCATGTGTAATCAAGTGTGGTGAATGAGTCTGAATCAGTCTTGACATGGCTTTCCTCGCCGGCCTGGTCTGGGTGCCTAGACAAGGTTTTTATTCTCATTGCTTTCTGATATGATAGAGCTCCTCTAGCTGACTTTTTTTTTAACCTCCTCTGACATTTAAGGCTTGTCTATACTGGGGATTTAATTCAAATTATTCGAGGATGTGAATTTAGAGAGGAATAATTATTCTTGATTAACTCCCCATGTGGACAGTCTTGTTCCAAAATAAAAGTGCTTTATTTCAAATGGGTTTAATTGACTCCAAGAAAATCAGTAGGTTGTTTTCTCTAAGAAAAAGGGAAAGGAAGGATACAAAATGGAGAATATTTTTTTCCTCTTCAATTTGTTGAAAAATGCAAGGACTTTTGAACGTTATGAAAGTTTTAACTGAAAATTGCTGTGTGTTATTATGTATAATTTGCACCTCTGATAAACTGCATGCTGTTAAAATTATTGTTCCATGAAAATAATTACACAGCAGCCAACATAATTAGACAAGCAACGCAAAATCAGAGGCAGAAATGTAGGACGAGACTCTGACTGGGAGGGCTGTTTGTAGGGAGGTTGCTCTGAGGTGTATTTTATTCTGTCCACACACTGGCATCCAGCCTGATTTGCTGGAACCAAAACTGATTACAGAATATAACAAGCCTCACAAAAGCTTAATCAAAAAACATTTCTCAGCTTTAGGATGAATTTTCTGTTCAAAAACAAGAAAAAAGATGAATCCCAGAATGATCAATACTCTGCTGGGGAAAATCAGAGACAGAGGTGCCAAAAAATGTCCAACAACCCCAATGGTGGAGGCACTGATGCTGCTGAGGCCTGTGGTACCCAGCAGGGAGAGCTGGAGTCAGGCGGGGCTCTGGCTGCCAAGTGTCACACATGGGCTCAGGCACTGATCTCGTATCATCCATATTATTGAGTTGATCTCATTCCAGATATCACTATTTAAGAGTACTGTGGTGGGTTGACCATGTCTGGACACCAGGTGCCCACCAAAGCCGTTCTATCACTCCCCTCCTAAGCTGGACAGGGGACAGAAAATATAACGAAAGGCTCATGGGTCGAGATAAGGACAGGGAGAGCACTCAGCAGTTACCATCACGAGCAAAACAGATTTGACTTGAGGAAAAAAATTAATTTAATTTATTACCAGTCAAATCAGAGTAGGATAATGAGAAATAAAGCCAAATCTTAAAAACACCTTCCCCGCACCCCTCCCTTCTTCCCTGGCTTAACTTTACTCCCGAGTTCTCTACCTCCTCCCTCCACTCCTCCCTCTCTCTCCACGGGGCCACGGGTCCGCAGGTCCTGCCAGGAGCCTGCTCCAGCGCAGGCTTCCCACGGGGCCACAGCCTCCTTTGGGCATATCCACCTGCTCCAGCGTGGGGTCCTCCACGGGCTGCAGGTGGATATCTGCTCCACTGCGGACCTCCATGGCTGCAGGGGGACAGCCTGCCTCACCATGGTCTTCCCCATGGGCTGCAGGGGAATCTCTGCTCTGGCACCTGGAGCACCTCCTCCCCCTCCTTCTTCACTGACCTTGGTGTCTGCAGAGTTGTTTCTCTCACATATTCTCACTCCTCTCTTCTGACTGCTGCTGGTGTTGCACAGATTTTTTTCCCCCTTCTTAAATATGTTATCCTAGAAGCGCTACCACCATCGCCAATTGGCTTGGCGTTGGCCAGCGGCAAGTCCGTCTTGGAGCTGCCTGGCATTGGCTCTATTAGACATAGGGGAAGCCTCTAGCACCTTCTCACAGCAGCAACCCCTGTGGCCCCTCCGCTACCAAAACCTTGCCATGCAAACCCAACACAAGTACTAAGGTATTTGTCTGGGGACAGCGCAGGATGCAGTGAGCACTTTAGGGTGAAGAGTGTTTAGCATGGATCCAGACATAACTCATGTCATACCTTTTGACTACGGGGCAGGGAACTGGTCCTAGCCTTGTTGGTTACCAGCACAGACCTGCCCACCTAACCTCCTCTTTCTAAATAACTGCTCTGTCTAGGCGACAATCCAGCCTTGCACATTAATGTTCTCCTGGAACTAAAAAGCTTGCCCTTAAGATATTGTTATTAGAGCTGGTTCATGTGATTCTTCAAAAAGACTGTCATCATCAGCAAATCAGCATTTTCTGAATTAAATAAAAGAAAAAAAAAACCCAACCTAAAAAAATTCAAGACTCTTGTGTGAATCAGTAGATGGCAAACCTTAATCTGGGGCTTCCCAGGCAATAGGAGCTACCAGCACTGGCCTACTGGAAAACATGAAGTACAGGCTTTTCTTAGCTTCCTTTTTTTTTTGTTTCATTCCAGGGTAGGATGGGGAATCTTCGAAAGACTTCTTTTTTTCTTTCCTGGGGCAGGAAACCATTTACCACCCAGTAGCAATGTGCAGTGAAGCAGTGAGAGGCAGTCCGTGGATTGCAGCTCTGATTTTGAGGACACATAGGAGCATGCTGGCTTCGTGATAATACAGAGGTCTACAGGACAGCTCATGTGCATAAAAACATGCAGAGCTCTGCAGAAACAGAGCCTAGAATTGAAACTCCTGCAATCATACCAAGAGAAGTGGGAATCTTAAACTTAAAGCTTCCAGAGAAGGTTTTTTCTTTGTCTTTCTGGAATTGCTTTCAATATTGAGTTTCACTGACCCCTCTTCTTTGCCAAAGTGGAAGAGCAATCAATAGACAGGAGACAATTATGCCACTCTTTTAAAACCTATTCTACATGTTACACAGTTAGCAGCTCAGCTGAGAAGAGAAATCCTATGTCCACATCTATCCATTCTCTATGTCCACTTCAAGGTACATTACGAACCCCCACTCACTCATACCAAGCCAAACCTTTCCCTTCTTCTTGAAGAGCAATATCCTAATAAATGCATTCCTTTAATTGTCCAACCCATCACACCAGAACAGATCATGGCCAAAACCCCTAGAAAGACAAAGGAACTTACGTTTTCAAAACGCTAAAGTAGCTTGAACTTCCTGAACCTTACAGCCACGGGAGACATGGGTTACGTACAGAGTGCGGGCAGGTATGCTTCACTGCACATCTCACCGTCCTGGTCACCTGCACCAGGCCCAGAATGAGCAGGAGCAACTGCAGCCCTTCTCTAGCCCACACCCCCCCAGCTCTTGGTGGGAGGGAAGGCGATAGGTGCATAGACCTTACTGAGGGATGGAAATTGGATGTGGCAGATGCAAACATCTGAACTCAGGAACTCAGGAAAGGTCTCCAGTGCCACACTTTAGATATGGCGTCAGTAACTTTGGGGACTTTCAGTAGAGCTTGGGCTGTCTGGAGCCTGAGCCATTCTGAAAACAGGATTTCAGGATGCTTTTGTAAATTTTAGTCAAGGTGAATTTATACTGAAGTCTAAATCCACAGTTAATTACAATGAAGTAGAAATTGTTCTGAAGAGATTAGGGATGAGCTTTTGAAGGAGGGCTCTGAATTTTAAGTAACCAATTCTCATTGAAAGTCACTGGGTTTGGGCATCTAACTCCCTTGCTCACTTTTGAAGATCCAAACCAGGGTCTAAAACTCACTCTGTTAACAAGCCAGCCAATATTTCTTTTCTGGGAAAGCAGTCTTCTGATATCCCAAAATTAAGACAACAGAGGGCTACATTTTTGTTTTATTCTCAAAGGCTAATACTGAAACAATATAGAAATCATTGTGAAAAATAAACTACAGTAATTTAGATATTTAGTTTTCAAATCAGTTGACTGGCATAGCAAGGGAATGTTTTTACCTCTGAAGAAATAAATGTAATAAAATACTGTTTAAATAATGTTTAAGTGATGTGATGAAAGACGGGTTCACGAACCCTCTGTTATGTTAACAATTAGCAGTGCAGGACATGGATTTTGTTTAAGAAATGTGTACTGCTAATATTGGGGTGAACATATGAATAAACAAGAATGGCAGTATGCACTAGAGTCAGACTTTATTAACGTATGCTTAGTTATCTGTATTGCTTTACTTATCCTACCAAGATCTACTGCAGTCAGGTCCTGAGTGTCCGTGTGTCCACAGGCAGGTGTGGGCACCCATGCACACTCTTGCCCACATCGAGACATCATTTGTGTGCTGAAATGACTTTCTTGCTCAAAGTGAGGAAGACACACACATATCAGCCCACTACTGAAGTCTGACGCTGACCCACGCTGTTAGGGGCAGCAAGGCCCAGGGGTGGGGGTGCTGACCTGGGACCACGCCAGGAGCACCCCAGGAGCTATCACTTGTTCTGCTATAGACTAACCACGCAATGCCAGGCAAGCCACTGTGCCCTCCTCTCACTTTCTCTTAGTTGTTAATCTTATTTTACCATAAGCTGGTCTCTTGCTGTTGGCCACAATGGTAGCCCCGAGCCTGAAGTTCTCACTGACAGTAAAGATAAACTTCTTGGCATTGGACTTCAGAAGACTCAGACATCTTGGACACCTTCCGATTCATCTCACCTCCTGCTGCCTTGGAGAGCTGTGGCCTCTTTCCAGATGTACCCTTGGACACCTTGGTCCTCAGTTCTTCTCAGTGGTATCTTTGGAATAGACATGTAAAGCCAGGCCTGAGAAGCATCATCTTGAGAAGGCTGCTGCCGTTTACAAAGAAGCAGCTTTCATCTTCATTATGCCTTAAATACTCTCTTAAGCCTTTTAATTTACAGACAGTGATGATGGAAACATCCATTATCTGAGTTAACAACAATCCTCTGAAATATTTGCTGAATGACCTAGCTCACCAAATGTTTCCAGAGGCTTTTCTATTTACATTTATCTAGTATGATCTTTATTTTCCATGCTGCAAAACACATAGAGTAAGCCAAGCTCTGATCCTGGAGGTTGGCAATGCGAGGGCTTGGTCCAGCAAAATGTTGACTACCCTCAGTTCCCACCATGGGCAATGGAAGTTGAAGGTATCCAGCATCCACAGGAAGCCCATGGACGGCCATGGACACTATCTGGACCTCTAGTGCAATGCCTGATTAGATAACGGTCTGTCTCTAGGGAGAAGACATATTCTCTCCCTCTCATTCTCCCTTTTTCTTTCTCTGTCTTAATAATGCATGTAGCTCTGATTTATTTTTTATCAAGATTAACAATGGAACAATACTGCTTCAAATATTAAAAAGGCAAAGAAATGTAGGTACTGAAAAGGAAGGAAAATACCTCAATTTCAAGCCTAAAGATTACTTTGGGTCCCAGAGGAAGCAGAAGCAATTTAGTGGCTGATACCCTTAGCAAGAAAAAAGGTTGTAAGATTAAGACCAACTGCTGTTTGGATAAGTGGTTGGTAATTGCACATATCAGCAATTATGTGCTGTCATATCATTTTTCTGTTACCTTACTCCTCTCTTGTGTCCCGTCAGGGTTTACTTGGAATGACCCTACATCTATGGTCCTCTTTGGATTCACCTTCTTAATGTCATACAACAGTGCCTCACAAGTTCAAAGAAAAAAGAAGTCATTATTGCAGGAGATGCCTGGTGGAGGTGCTCCTCTTCACAGATGTAGCTAGAGGCTGCTGCTATAATAACCAGGCTTCCAGGAAGAGAAATAAAGAAAGGCCTCCTGAACCTGCAAAAACCCTCTTTGTCCTCCAGCCTCGCAGGGGGAGAAGTGGGTGTGTGGGGGGAAGAGTTTTAGCAGGGAGAGGTTTGAGCGGGGTAGGAGAGGGCTGTCTCTGTGCGTGGTTCAGGTGCCGTCCCACCCGTGACGCTGCAGCACCTGGCTCCCAGGTCACGCTGGGGTGTCTCGGCGGGAGCTGGGGGCCCTGAGACTTGCTTGGTCAGGGCAGTACAGGTTACTATATTGAAACCTCTTCAAATGAAAAGGGGGAGCTTGAGTTCACTGTACGTAGGCTGCTTATAACTCCTGCCCCAGCTGGGGACATTTCGGGGGGTGACGGTGGCCCGCCCTTGAGCTGAGCGGCAGGGCTCACTTCTGTAGCTTGTCAGAGGCTTTGCATTGCTCAGAAAGGCGAACGCCATCAGAAACACCTTTTCTCTCACGGAAGTAACTGATTCCCCAATAAAGTGTCAAAAGATAACAAAGTCTGTTCCAGCTAAACTCATCTGTTCGTTGCCTGAGGGAAGCCTCCAGCTTATATGGCACTGGGTGCTCCCATGGAGCAGAAAATATTTAGCTCGCTAATCAGTTTCAGGCAGCGGTTGTAACTGCCGCTGTCTGCAGCGTGCCTACAGTATATCTAGAGAGGACAGGCAATAGCTGGCTTTCGGGTATCCTGGTACTGTCCTGCAGCGATGCCTCTGAGGTCAATGACTTTATAGGGATGTAAAGGAGAGCAGAGTTTTACACGGGGATCCCACTGCACAAGCTGAGTGAGCCCTGTCTCTGCAAGGGCCATCATGGCGAGAAGCTCTGGGAAGGACCAGCAAACCGCTGTGTCAGGCTGTGGGAGATGCCAAAAAACAGCCTAACGCAGGAGTCTTAGCAGTGATAGCGAGGTGCCACCTAACAGCTCATGGAAGAGCTAATACCCTTTGAAAAGCAGATAAAAGATTCATCAGCACAGATGAAGATATGAGGGCTTGGGCTTAGACAGCCTGTAGCTCCTGCCAAGAAATTGTGTGGAAGGTAGAAATGAATTTAAAAGGTTGAGTGGGGGCCAGCAAGTCAATAACTGAATAATCCCACCCAGATAGGAAACCAAAGCATAAACAAGAGTCTCCACATACTGACGAGTTAGCACTGGTTGCACCCTGGAAAGGATCCTAAAATAACAGAGATTCCTGGAGACAGAATAAACACATCTCTCAGTTGTCACACTGAGCAGAGGGTAATTGCCTAGATGTCTGATTGACTCGCTGCTAGAACTAAATATGTAGTTCTCTGACATGCTGTCACCTCCTTCACTGTACGTTTGAGATTTTTCAGTAAAGCACATCAGGAATCAAAGCAAATGTCCACAAGGAAAGATGCATCTCGACCTTGAACTTTAATCACTGGCAAAGGGCTGAAAATGTATTTAAAAGAAGTGAAGCTACTGCATTCCTGAGAGTGACATTTAATCTTGAAATTCCCCAGGGGCTTGTGCACATATGATCCAACCCCCAAAACAGAGGAACGCGGAGTTGCAGCCCCTGTCTGAGGGCTGGGGAGCTGGCGCGTGGCTTTCTGAGCTCCCCAGTCAGACCACGACACCATCCTTAACTTCACATCTGATCCCCATTTCCTTTCCCGGGGTTTCCTTCAGCATGGCTCTTCCCAGTTCGCACTGCTGGAAAAGACAGAGGAGCAAAGTTCCCAAGGCAGTCTTTCTTCTAGTTTTAGCAGCTCTTTTACCCCGAACCTGAGTGCTTGATGCCTTCTCAAAGCCATCACAAGGCTCTTGGTTAGCAATTCCTATCGAGCGCTGAGCAGTCCTGTCTACCCTGCTCATGCTTTGCTTCCTTCCCACCTCAGAGCTAGTCTCAGTTCCAGCTATGTTAAAACTTTTATTTACGTAAATGTAAGAGAACCTACCCAGAAGCCTTAACACTAGAATGTTAATGTGAATTTTCAATAAGTCTTGGAAGTTGCAGGGGGCTGGGCAACTGTCAACATAATACTGATTTTCAAAAGTAAAATGACCTGGCCAAACCCGAGGCTGGCCCAGCTCCTGGGAAGGATGATGTGCTGGTTCAGAGTTCAGTTCATAATAGATATAAAAAATAATATACTAAATGCAATGCAGTGTGAGTTCATGAAGGTAACTGTTTGTTAACTTGATATTATGTTCTAACGTGTAACAGACTTCTATAAAATAATTTCCTCTGTACTCTGTGACAGCTTAGGTACTGAACTCAAACCAAAATTAACCTGGCATATCATAGTTGAAAGGAAAATGTTTAAACAACAGCCTCTAAACATAACTATAAAAGAAAACTATCACTAGATGAAGGTAATTCTGAAAGAGTCCCGGTTCTAAGTCCTTGGTCTTTCATATTATGCATTTGAGGAAAAAAATAGGGTCATCCTCAGAAGGCACAGACGTTGGATATGTGATTAATAGCGAAAGGATAAATCATGGATGTGGGGTGATCTGCATCACCTGGTGAGCTGCACACGGGCAATTGGTGTGGTCAGACACGAAGTAATTCCTCAGCAAACGAGGAACACCGGACGAGCTTCCATGCAGGCTTCACTGGAACCAGCCGAAAGCCAGCGTGCAAACGGCTAATGCAAAACCTGGAGAAAATCTGCGAGTGGCAGACTGGAGGAAGGAGGTCACATCACCTCCCACCGCGGGTCTGCTATGGTTCCTGCTGTGAAACTGTCTCCAGGATGGCAGGCCAGCACTACCATCAGGTGATGGAGCAGGAGAGGCTCTGAGAAGCTCCACAAAGAGACCAGGAATCATGGCATGGGGCGGCTGGAGGGACAGCTTCTTCTTTCTCCCCCCAAAAAAGAGACACTGGAGGCACAGGAGGGCTCAGGCACGTGGCGAGGCAGTGGAAATCGCACACCTCAAATCCAGGCTGGTGGCCCAAGGACAAGACTATCTTCTCTGTCCCTCGGCGTTTGAGAATTCACCTCAGAGTGAACTGGATTCCAGGTCAGAGCGAGCTTGTGAGGCTGGTTTACAAACCTGTCCCCTCCCCTCGCCTCCAGCCTGCGCAGGAAAAAAGTGTTTTCTAACAGAAACTTCAATGGAGCTATCACTTTGTGAGCACTGCAAATATATATATACATGAAGCAACTTGTCTAATATATGTTCAAGATAGAAGTTTGAGATGTCAGAGAATTTTATCTGAAAAAACCAGACATTCATGCACAAGAGGATAACTTCAAACCTCTCTACCTATCTATTCAACTCAGCTCCAGGTAGATAGAGAAATCAAGTGGAAGCTAAAGCAGGCAGACACATGTAAAATGATTTCTGCAGGCAGAGAAGAACAGGACGTCCCTACAAGTACTGCTAAACTGAGTTTTGGAGAGAAAAGTGGCAATTACCCAGCCTGTGCCTCCTGCCCTCGTACACATGACCTCAGGAGCAAAGTGATACGCTCAGCTGAGACAGGCAACCGTGCCCCAGGGGACTGGGATGGCACACGTCTCCGCTGCAGCCAGCTCTTTTTCTACCCACGATGACCTACTCATCTTTCTCTTTTCTTTTACTGTAGGAAGAATATTACAACTACCCAGGGAAAAAGAGGGTAGGAAGGCGTGCAGCACAGACAGGAGGAATCCAGCCCACTCAGAAGACCAGGCGCTCTGTCAGTGCTCCCTTGCTCTGATTTCATACCAGCAATGATCGGAAATAAGTCCAGTGATTTAAAACCTGTATAAATGAGTCCTAGCTTGGGCTCACCATACAACGAATTCCCTTTTTCTCCAGAATTGCATTTGTCATCAAGAACGTTTGCTCACAAAGACTGCAAAGCCAGAAGGCTCTCTCCATTCATTTACATATTAAAACTCAACAGATGATGAAGGAGAAGCAATTACTGGAGACAGGAATAGTAGTTTTCTTAGTTATGTTTATTCATTTTCTTTTTGCTCCGTAAAGTCTATACTCAACAGAAAGCTGATTGTTTCAGATACCTTTGTAAGCGATGTTTTACACCATCATACACCAGTATACAGCACATCATTAACTTAAAGCGATTTAACACAGTCAAAATGAATGAGATAATGTAATGCGAAGGAAATGTGTAGCAACATCTTTTGCTCCTTTCACGAGCAATGCCTGCCTACACGCCTGCAGGGAGCCCCACTAGTTCAGCTGGGCCGTGTCTGCCTCTCTGTTAGAGGAGAGGTTTGTCTGCAGAGCCAAGAGCTGAGCAACATCTTGAGGCAGTGCTTAAGCGAAGGGTGCTGCTCCCCTGCCCTGGGCAAACAGAAGTTCATCTCTGTCGCAGCAGCAAAATTAGCCATTGCAGCCTTATCTTCATGATTGCTAACGGGATGGGTGCTTTCTCTCACCCAAAGCCCTCTGCACAGAAGGTGGATCCTGGAGATGGTATTTTAAACTTCCACTTTCCCTTCAAGTGCCATTTGGGTTTATTTTTTCTCTCTCCCACTCTGTGTCACATTAACTGTATTCAACTACAGGGAGTATCAGAAAATATTACCTTAGCTTGAGAATAGATTTGCTCTCAAGTGACATCTTCCAATACTACTGATTTATACCCTTTTCCTGCATTGATCTGTTGGGAGCTTTCATCAGCTATATCTGACATAAACACTGTATTATTCTGTATTGCATTATACCCTAGAAATCCACTCAAATCCCTTTGCTCCTCAAATTAAAGCAATATGCATTACAGTGTCCTGATTTCCTTCTATTCTTGCATTTGCATTTTTGTATCATGCTCTAGATTACTCATGTATATTTTGGCATAAGCATCTCCCTGTTCATTTAAGAATATTGCCTTTAATCTTCGTTATACCTTGAAGCATACAAAATCCTGGCCCCACAGGACACATGGAGACATTTAGTTCCCACAGTGGCTGAATTTCTATGGAAGTTATTTAAAGCAAATGTCATGTTGTTCAGAAGCCCAAGCCTTGTTCCAGGGCGATCCTGTGGACACCCACGATGTGCCTCTGGTCTCACTGCTCCACACAGCATGTGAGGTTCGCCTGCCGCACTGCAGATCACTGTGCTTTTGGGAAGGGACTTCTCTTCTCCTCCTGCCACAGCGGCACAGCCTGCAGCTCTGCAGCCAAAAGGCTTTAGTCGTGTGGCCATGCTGAGTTGCCTGAGCTCCTCACTAGTTTAACCACGGAGTTCGTTTGCCTGCAAGCAGCTTTTTGATGGCAGAAATAGAGGAGCAGCTGTAGGTTGTACTTTTGCTGCATGAGATTGGGTGGATTCATGACATATTGTTCTTATTCACTTCGAGCATCTTCTGACTGTCAGAACGATCCACTATTGTATTTCTTACAAAACATCATGCTACAAGAGTGCACCCAATAATATATCTCATAGTTTGGTAGTTTGGGTGGGGTTAGGATTTTTTTGTGGGACAACATTACTTCCCAGATTTGTTCTGTGGTAGGACTCTATGTAGGTCCAATGTTTGCCCCAATCAGATATTAATGGTTATACTGGAAATTTATTCAGTCAGCCAGGGCCCTGAGTTTGGTAAAGCTACATGATATATATGAAAGGGCAGGATTTTCCTTGAAAGAGGAGCTTCAGACTTTTCTGAGGTAGTATATAGGCATGTTGGTTCAGAGTTGCTCCGTTTGATAGCCAGTCTAGATAACCTGGCATACTCTTTACTCTAGACTTTCCTGGATTATTACACCCCCCAGAATGTGGTCTAAAGTAAAGCTGGTAGGAAAAGATGTCTGTAATTCAGGGACAAGTAAGTCTTTCCATAGGTGGGAGGGAAGAGAGAAGACCCAGGCTTTATTCCAGTTAAGGCTGAGACCGTCATGTTCAAAGTGACCCTGTTATTGTCTACTCTTATTTTCAAACATCCACCGTAAGATATCTGAGATCTGGCTTAAAGATCTGAGCACTACAGACTCTGCAGGCAACCAGAGCACAAGGTGCAGAGAGACCCTAAAAATGCCCATTCACCCGGGCTCAGGACAGGCTCTCAAGAAACATCTTGAAAGCTGCAGTCCCTTACAAAGAGCAGCAAGCAATCTGCAATGCCAAGGAAGATCCAGCGGCACATGCAAGCCGTGACCTATCGCAGTAAGCACACGCAGCGTGGCCTTTGGGTCCAGTGACAGCAAAAAACTGAAATACCGACCATAGGAAGAGAGGAGCCTTTGTATAAGGCAGAGCAGAAGCTGACGATGGTTTGGCAAGAAAACCACTGTCACCTGGAGTCACAGGGGAAATGTGTCTGCAGCTTCCACATCAGAACGGGAAACCTCTTTCTCCACCCGTATTTAGGCAATGCCCTCGTGCAGAGCCACTAATCAGTCCAGTGTAGCTTCAATCGCAGCCAGTAACGTGGAGCTCTCCTCAGAGGACAGTCCAGCATCATTGATGTATCCATGAGGACAGCATCTCCTGAAATCTCCCACAAAATGTCCCTCCCTGGCCTATTCACACACAAGAGCAAAAGATGCTATCGCTGCTAAAAACGAACAAAATTTCACATCCAGCCCAAGCAGAAGAGACCCATCTCTGCTAACGTCCACTGAGCGAGGAGCAAAAAGGACAGACAAAATGACAGAGGACTAACAAAAACAGTTATGTTGTGCCTATCAGAGCAAGCAAAATACCATTGCATATTCATTAAGATTTGTTCAAAAGTTCAGAAAATTCCCCGCAGTAATATAATGGGTGATAATTCAATTTATTTATGTTTTTAAGGCATGACGACTAGCTTTAATTTCCCTCAACTGTGCCTCTATTATTATTAATCTACTTATCTTCTAAAAAGATCATCTAAACTACACTTCTATAGGGAATGTGATCTTTGGCCATGTAGGGCTTTGCAATTATCCAGTTCTGAATGAACTTGTTGTTAAAACATTTTTTAAGTCTAATGAAAACATTAGATCAATTCCTCGCAGTGATAGTTGTCATTAAATCAATAACGTGTGTAAGTCCATTATACTGATATTTGACATGAACTGCCAAAGGTCTGCTAACAATGAAACCATACTGAAGCGTGTCCTCTGCTAAGCATGTTTCAAACAAGATAAAAATCTGTTAAGTCTACAGTAACTGAAACTTTTCTTCTTTAACTAAAATAAACAGATATCTGAAATGTTGCTGTAACTCACACTAGGACCACCATGATCACACAGGTTTTGGAGCCAGTCCTTTTATCACACCTTTATCACAGCTGTGATAACTGATCTCAAATCAGTCAGAAAAGCTTTTTTTGATTGTTTATCTGTATGGCTTACAAAGCACAGGCAGAGATTTCGTAATGAAGTTCTGCTAAGCTTGGAGGACCTGATCCTACCCCCTCTGAAAGCAATGGCACTGTCACCGACTTCAGTGGAAGTCGGACTGTTCCTCAAGTCTCTGGGAAAGTAAAGGTCTTCCCAAGGAGGAAGAGCATCTCTGCATCACAGCGGAGCAGCTTGCAGGGGCAAGACACACAACCAGACCCATTTCCCCATGGAGAAGAGCAGTTTCTTTGTATATGCCATCATATTGCAAATGGGAAAGATTATTGAAAGGCCTCTGGCTCTGCGTTCTTTAAACATTTTTCCAGTGGCCTGCAAACTCAGTTTCCACTCCTACCATGGCTGCTTCAGAAACAGCATCACTATCAATGCAATCCTGTCAGAGTGTGATGGCTGATGCACGTATTGTATTATGGGATTTTTACCATGAGAGAGATAACACAAAACTTGAGAAAATGACTAGCTGATGGAAAGACTGAAGTCCAGAGAAGAGCCATTCAGCATGCCATTTCTTATGATTTATAAACCGAACAATTTTTCAGTAGTAGTACGTAACATTCGGTCACAGGCAAAGGAGCTGTGAGCACACAAGTGTAAAGGGTAATAACGGTCAATGGCAGATGCTGACAATTTTCTGGCTGAAAAGACCACTTTAAACTGAAAATTCAAACTAATTTATTTGAAAGACGTTAAAGATTTACTAAGGAGTGGGCAGAGGACCAGTGAAACTCTTCATAAAACAATTTTTGGAGATTTTGATCCTCAGAAACGGCATTTTTCCACCAACAAATGACCTCGTTGACGGAAAAAAAATCACCCGAGACATTCTCTGAGACTTTGGCTTCTGTAATTCTTGCAGCAGAAAATCCCAACCAGTGCAGAAGTGGAGCGAGAGCCCAAGCAGAGCGGGGTCCTGCCCGGCCCTGTGCTATGGCTCCCACTAACGGCAGCACGGGAAAGCTCGGTCACTCCCAACAGAGCAGAGAGCGCAGAAAAAACTGCAAAATGTTCTTCACCCCATTTTTGGTGTGTGGTTCTTAAGTGTCTAAAAGTACAGTTACCAACTAGATGTTCCTGAATCGTTTCCACAGTCAGAATATTAGTTTAACAGAAAATAATCTGAATATTAGTCTCTTTGGATGGGTTTTATCTCACTTTCAGACATCTGCAATGTAGACCTCTAGAGCTACATCCTCATTACAGCCAGGGCAGCAAGATCCAGGGTGTGATTCCTATTGATGGTCTGACCTATTTCAGGCACAGGATGAATCACACTCTCGATTTCGCTGCCGACTTCTGCCTTGCCTGTACGCAGAGCTGGGGTGACCGGTTCAGACATGTGGTGGAGATTGCCGTGGCATGACTGCAAGGAGACGCCACGCAGGAAACAAAGCCCTTGTGCTCAGCTGGGGAGGATGATGGTGGTTGAAACAAGGACGTTATGTAGGACTCCCCTTTAGGGAGCCCGAATCAGGGGATCAGTGCCGTGGGATGGACGTTCTTGTTTATGGTTGAGGGGAGCTTCAACCTCCTTCAAGTGGACTCTTTAGATTTTGGTCAAGTCTATGCTCCAGTTCTGTTACAAGGGGAGGAAAGTCCAAAAATCTCAGGTGAGAACTGGTAACTGTGGAAGGAGATGGACAAACATGTTTGTTTTACATTTTGGTTCTGAGCACGACGGAGATTATCAAAACAGCTGAGTAATTTTCTGTTGGTAATGCCGCAGAGATATCTCCCCGCAATCAGACACAGAGACCAGGTGCAGGCTGTCCTTGGGTCCCACTTCTAAATCTCAGATACATTTTTATAAGGCCTCTGACTCAAGGAATAAACATGAGAGGATTACAGCTAATCAGATAAGTATGTCTTTATTTAACTGTAACATCAAAAATTAAGCTTGCAGTATGTTCTTAAGAGATAGAGTCTTCAATCTAATTCTAAGATTTTTTGGAAAGATTTTTTTCCTTTTAATTAAATCGTGTTGATTTTATTTGACATTTGATTTCAAGAGAACTGCCAGTGTTTCTCCTTCACCGTCTGTCTCGAATCCGTGTGTAACATGTCACAGCCAAAAGGCTTCCCCGCTCCTCCCGAAGGCTACTGTATTTTAGCTTCTCTGTGGGTCATACAGATCAGCCTAGGTACAGATCAGCCACTTAAACATTTCCCACCAAAGATCTGGATTTCTATATAGTGCATCAGAGTGCTGTGCAGGTAGCACAGTACGCATGCGGCACGTGTGTACGTGCAGGGAATGTAAACCTGCTGACATGAGGCAGGCTTTCCTCACACCGAGGAACAAGTTATGCTGGGTTAAGCAACACAGCAAATACCCCGCAAATACCAGGGAAGAGATTTTGGCCAGCTTGTCCCCCTGCACTGGTCCATGGTGGGGCCAGACCAGCACTCAACGGGTGCAGTCAACAGTGGTGGGAGGTTGAAGCGAAGTAATGTTGCTCCTTTTCAGCAGCCTGTCCATATTGCAATGTATTTTATATTTCAGCTCCACGGATGAAGTCTCAGCCTTAGGTCTTAGCCTGGATCAGTCCTCTGGCTGCCCCCCGTGTGACTGCAGCACGTACCCACAATGGTGGCACCGTGGTGGAGGTGGGAAGGGCAGAGCTTCCCCTCTTGACGGCAATGCTCCTTGCAGGACCACAGCGGTGGCCTTTGGGGACCTCCTCATTGTCAAAACCACACATGTAACTGCAGAGCCCAAGAAGGAACTTACAGAGATACTCCCTATGTTAAAACAGAGTGTAAGTTCGTTCTTCGGAGATGGAATCTGATGTACTAAACCATAAAAGAGCTAAAAAAAGGATGCCGTGCTATACAGAATTACACAAATATATTAAGGTTGCAAATCAGGATCTCAGAAGTCAGAAAACGCCTGCCTTAGCATCCGCTGGGAAAGAGCCCTGTGTCCACTGAATTCCCCTCTCATTTGTTGCTGAAACTGGAAGCTGCCCAGTGAACGAGGCAGGAAATTTGAGGAGGAGGAAAGAGACATGGTGAAGGCAGCTGAATGGTGTCCTGGGGAACTGGCTGCTATCTCTGTCCCTGCTGAAGAGTTTCTCTGAGATACTGCCAAGTCATCCAAACCATACATCGAAAGCTTTGTCTCGGTGGTTGTGTGGGGTTTTGTTTTTTGAATGCATAAATTAATGCCCCAAGTTCTGATTCACAAAACTGCTGAGCACTCGTTGCTGTGAAAGAAAACAAGGGCACTGTCCTTCCAGCGCATAAAGTGCTAGAGAACGTGAAGTGTTCAGAAAAATCAGGTCATTAGGCATGCAAATTGGGTCATCAAAATTAGTGGATCTTTTTGACATTAATCTCTCTAGACTTCTTCCTGGGAAAACAGGGAGATCCCATACCCTACAGGAGAGTTGTGAACTAAATTAATTTAATGTTTGTTTCCCCACCAGCTCCCACTCCATCTGATGATGATGCTATTTGCATGTCAGGCGGGCTGTTTCCATCTCTTCCTCGCTCGCTGCAATCACCGAGGACATGGTCAAGGCATGGATTGCTGCTGTACCAGTACGGAGCATCCCCAGCCCTGGGCAGACACGGAATGAGAGCCCTGCCCTGGCCCCTACAGTCACACCAGCCACCTCTGGTGCCAATGGGTCCCTCTGGGCTGCTGAGCACTATGATTTCCAGCTCCCAAATTCTGAAATTTGGTCATATTTGAGCATTGTTTCACATGTCCAGAGTATTGTGAAGGCCAGGATGGCCTGCCCACTGCCCAGCTTTAGGGCAGTGCTCCACTACATAGAGCTTCCCAACAGCAAAAGCGACTTCTGAATGCGCTTGTTCCTCACGGTGGTTCTGCTCCCCTTCCAT
The DNA here is from genome assembly GCF_018139145.2 of Gymnogyps californianus. Taxonomy (NCBI): domain Eukaryota; kingdom Metazoa; phylum Chordata; class Aves; order Accipitriformes; family Cathartidae; genus Gymnogyps; species Gymnogyps californianus. The sequence goes on along the minus strand of NC_059472.1, from coordinate 158,882,823 downwards.
TTAGACAAGCCCAAGTCTATTATCCCTAAAGTAAAACGCTAAAACTCCTACCGCAGATGTTTAAAGTAAGCATTTCTCAGAACAAAGAGCTTATTCAGCTTGAAAAGACTTACTACCTACGGAGAAGTACTAATGCCTTAGCTCCCCGCTTCTCCAGTCCCCGGCATCTGGGGGCCGTCTCAGTCACTGCTCAGCCTGCCGCCCCAAATCCTGCTGCCAGCGGAGGCAGCAGGGTGGGACCCCTCAAAACTGCTGCGCCTCCATCACCCATGGCTTTGTCAAGGGATTCGGGGAGAGAGGTACGGCTGCGTCTGAAGCCACGGCGTTCATCAGGGAGGACTTATTTCAATATGTTGCTGAAACTATCTGATGTCAGGTTATATGTCTCAGGGGGATGCGCGTTTCATGTAGTTTGTTATGCCATCTGTTAAGAAATGCAGCCACTCGTCTCTCCGCTACACGACCACAGATGGGGAGTTTTTCCCCGTGTGTGCATTACTGTCAATATATGCCAAAGCCTTCTTAGCTGAGGCCAGGTGGAATCACCACCACGATGAGCACGCCTGGGAAGAAGGGTGCTGCATGGGTCTTCCGAAGCACCTTGGCTCACGGCGTGCAGATGAGCTTAACGAACAAAGCCAGCTTACACTGGCGAGGTCAGGTCCCCAAAATCCCTCTGGCTTGCAGGGCACTGAGCGATGACTCCAGCAGCGGAGCTCGAGGAGGAGGTCGTGTGGCTTCATGCAACACGGCATGCAGCCCCGGTTGCAGATTCGACCCTCCTGGTGGCTGCGGTGGATGGCCCTTGCCCCAAATCACCATCTGGGAACAGCACCGTGAATCTCAGATGCAGAAAAAAATCCAAAGCCTCAACTGTTGCCTCTGTGGAGATGCCGCAGCTCTCAATGAAGCCTTGGTGTGCGCTTAACCAAACACCGCGTCTCCAGCGCTCCAGACTGCGAAGGAAACCATGCTCTGCTGACTGACCGGCCGAGTCCTGCAGGGGAAAAAGCAAACACAAAGTGAGCAGCAAGTCCCCCAACGGCTATAAGCAGCTATTGACTTAAGCATCAATAACGCTCCTTTTTTTCAGGGGTGATTATCGCACCTTTTAATATTGAGCTGACACTTTTTCCAGCATGACTGTGTCCGTTCCTGAGCCTGCGAGTTGGAAGTTTTAAAGGGAGGTTTTACAGAAAGGGGACTGTAACTGGAAGTTTTATTGAAAATTGGAAGTTTTACAGAAAGGGGATTTCATTAGGAAGGAAAGTTTTACAGAAAGGGGACTGCAAAGCCAGCCCGTTCTGATCACCCTCCACTCACTGGTCTCTTTGGGGCAGGTATTTCACCCAAGCCGAATAGGAGCTGGTATCAGAATTATTTTCACTGGAAAGCAAATGGTCGCCCTGCTCTCATGGCACTACTCCCATCACACTGGCGGCAGCACCCGCCGGCGTTCCCCAGTGCAAGCAGCGCTGCTGTCCTCTGGGAAGACCCAAGTCAGCAGCAGGAGAAGCAAAGCAGCTCCCTGGGGATGAGGAAGCACTTCTGAGGCTGGTAGGCATGCCAGAAAGTCTGTCTGAAAACTGAACCAAAAAAATGTAATTTTTTCCAGCAGTGTTAGAAAGATCTTCCCCCTCCACCCCCAGCCCCGCTCCCAGCTGCAGGTGGTGCTCAGCCCTTCTGCAAACCTGCTTTCAAAGCTCAGGCCTGGGATGCTGCCTTGGGAGGCAGCATTTTGGGGTACCAGCAAACGTTTGCATCTATCACTTCTTATAAAAGCCCAGCTGGCCTCAGCAAACGTGGCCCCCAACCGAGCCCCTCACCTCCACAAAGCCCTGTGGGCTCCTGCTGCGCCGGCCTGCCCACTCCGGCCGGGCTCCATGCACCAGGAGAGGCAGGCGAGGTGGTCCTTGCTCCAGACGCACCACACTGGGGACCAGGTGGCAGCCACAGAAACCATCAGGGATGGGGGGAGACCCAGAGGTACCACGAAGTGGTCCTGAGGCACCAAATGACTAACACTTGCCCGTCCTGGATTTTTACAGCCAAATGCAACTTTTGACTGATGTCCAGTTGGTGCAGTGAGAAGGCAGATGCTCTATGCAAAGATTTCACTGGTACTTTGTGTGGACTTCAGGCTCCTTCCTGCCGTCTCACACCGCAAGACTGGGGCTTAATTTACCAAGTGACGCAACTAAATCAAAAAGTGAAAGCACTTTAATAGAATACTGTAACTAATGGAAAGGATATCTTAATTTGCAGGTATCTCCTCTACTTCTGCCATTAATTTACTTCTGCCATAATTTAAGTTTGCACATGTCCATGGAAAAAACCCCAACAACTCATAAAACCCTTTTCGAATAAACAGATATATTATGCACATACGTCTTTGAGGCATGTAAAGCCCTGTATCTAAAGCAACTTCCAGCAGAGCTCTGCCTGCCATGAACTCTCAGCAGGGACTGCCCGCACACATTTATGTTGAGTGCCCACATATTGCACCTGTGTCCCTGATGGCATGGCAAGGAGACAGCTGGCAGGATCCCCGGCTTGGGGATGCTTCAGCCACAGACCAAGTTCATCAGCACTTATGATGTGGAGCCCCACGTAGCTGAAATTTTCCTCCATGTCCCTTACAACTGGGAGGCTGCCAGTGCTACATCTGCCTCTACAAGTTACGAGTCCTGTAACAAATATTTGGACTCCAAAAAATAGGGCCCCAGGAGAGAAAGGATTAGGCACAACCCTTAAAAAAAATGAAGTCTTTGTGTTTTAATATCCACATTCATATCTCAGCCTCTGTCAAGCTTTTCACACAGTGCTTTGGGTGGGGGGCAGCCAAGAGTCATGGCACCTCGGAGGGAGCTGTCGGTTGAGGGAGCATGTCCTTAGACGCCAGGAAGGACAACAACAATGCAGACCTTCGAGAGGAGAAACACTTGCTCCTTTCTGCACCTGTATAATTCCCCAGATGGACACCCACTAGGGTTGCCAGATTTAAAATCTGAAAATATGAGATGCAGCAGCTGGAGGAAGCTGTGAGGAACTATTTTTCCATCATGTCACTGAAAAAAAATAATTGGAAATGGAAGAGAAGATGGAATAGAAATAGAAAAAAATAGAAATGGAAGAGTAAAAGCTGCGGGGAGGTCAGAATGGAAAGGAAAGAAGTAGAAGTAAGAGAAAGCTTGGAAGGAAAAAACACCCACTTGCAATCCTGAAAATGAGTAAATTTGGAGAAAAATAACAATTCTGCTCTTACAGAAAATTGAAAAAAAACCCAAACAAAAAACCCTGAATGGGCAAAAATGCTGGCCCAAACAAAAACTCATGATCTCCTCATTTTTTTTAGGCAAATGACCAGCAACATCGCAACTTTTGTGCATCGATCCTTAGGAAATAGCACTCCCCCTGACTCCTGTCAAGAAGGACAAGGGATTAGCTCAGGCACCGAGGAGCTGACATAGTTAAACACTGTTGCTGGCAGATACAATCCAGTTTATGACTGAGGTTGTAAAAACACGCATGAAAGCAAATTCGTAAGAAAGATACTCTAATGAAGATGTATAGAAGGGCTGTAATGCCATGTAGCCTCTTGATAGCTAAGGCCCTGATCCTGCAAATTAAGCTAAGCGGCGCAGTTAATCAGATGCATAAGCGTTTGCAACATCAGTGGTTTTTTTTTCTTCCCCAAATGAGCTAAATTCAAAAAGCCTTGGTTTAAATTACATGAAGATATTAGCAACATTGGTTCTTTATTAGAAGCAGTTTATTCATTCAGGGTGTACAGTATGGAGCAACACGCCTGGCATGGTTAGCGATGCGTGAACCTGAAGGGGAAGAAATCCCTTTGCATTCCCTTCACAGCCAAGTTGCACAACAATTCAGGCTGCTGCCTCAGCAGCCAAATGGGCAATTTTCCAAGCCTAAAAGTCAGCAATGAACCCAAGTGTTAAGGCAGCTTTGTTCCCCCTTAAAGCTGACCAGATACCCTTGGAAAGCTCCCTCGGACCATTCTTCTTCCTCCCCATCTTCTCCCTGACAGCCTCTTTCACTAGGAGAGTACAACCACGATGTTGCACTTCCCAGCCCTCCGCTCCGAAGCAAGGGGTGAAAACCTCACGTGGCTTCACAGGGTCAACAGCAAAACCTTTGGTTTATGGCAGCTATAAATTTCCTGGTGAGGATGACAAAATTAGAGCAATGCACGTGAGGGATGAGAAGAAAAAACCCAGGCTCTCCGACAGCTCATCTCCTATCATCTCAGAGGTAAGTTCAAAACTGTGGCAAATGCGTGGTAGCAGCAGGCATGGCAGGGTAACCCTCAGGAGCCATCCTGCGCTTGTCTTCACGGCAGGGAATGAAATACTAACTCGAAGCAGCAAATCCCACTTATAATTTGCACACCTCAAAGACATCACTGAAACCACCTCTTTTGTACGATACAGGATGTCTTGTTCAATGAGAGAGAAAAACTGTCAAAAGCTGAACAGGCAAAGGAGAGTGAGAAGCCCTCTCCATGAGCAGAGCATCTCCGTGATCGTAATATAACATGATCAAGGCTGGGAGGCCAGGGGACCTTGTTGTCCTTTCAGCACACCCACCAGCACCCCGGTAAGATTTTTTGCATTGACCGGTTGAACGGTAACGGTTTCTCATTTCAGTAAATTTTTAGAGAGGATAACAAAGCACCCGAGCAGCATCCATCAGGTACACTCATGAGATGATCAGGGTCTACCTCCTCCGCAGTGAAACGTAGGCGATGTTGGGATGGGATGTTTAAGCTACACCATAATATACAGCAATGCTGTATAAAGGGGAAAATTGTGTAAAACCTTTCAGAAAGAAATTACTTTATTCAGGAAGAAATACAACACCAAGGGGACAGAGGAATACAAAAAGAGCAAGCAAACAAACTGTTCTTGCTTTTCTCCACCATTTTTAAAGAGGCTTAAGTGAAAATTTCTAAACATATTTTTCAGTTAATTTGCAATTTTTCTCAATATATATCCTTTCCATTTTCTACTGGCTCTGATAAGATTATTTTCTCATCCAAGCATTCCAGCAACCTCTTTGACTAGTATTGCTTATTTAACAAATATTTTCATTCCACATCATGGCTGTACTTAGCTCTTTCATAGCCAGTCTGTGCTGAATGGCCATAATGCATTTAGAAACCAAGAATGCCTATAAATATTTCACTGTGCATGACCTGAAATTTCAGGGAACTCCCCCAAATTCAATGGTCAATTGTGGTCGTTCATGACTTAAATTTTGCAGCAGGAGCAAAGGATCTAACCTTGTCTTTGAACCTTGGTCCCCTACCGAGAAGCAAGAAGGCAATGACAAGAGTGAAACAGTATTACACACAAAGGTATAATTTCTAGTTCCCCAGCCACAAATGTATGGAAAATATTTTGAGTACTTACAATTGTTCTTGCTCCCTTTTTCGGTCTTGGCTCTACATGCCTGTTACTGGTCATTCCTGGAGATAAATACTGTGCCAGATGATAGACTTTTGTTCTGATCTGGTACACAACTTCTTAAATGGTTGTAGGATCAAGACCTAGCTTTTCAATATTTCCCAGATTTGGAAGCGTTGGGAAAATAGAAAAGAAAAAGAAATGCCATCAATCTAGTAACATTTTTAAGTTTGGGGTTTTTTCCATTCTTCCCTGCACCATTTGTAATAACCAGAAAAGTATTAAATAGTTACAGAGTGGCAAGAGGAAAAGCAGACGGGAAAAGGAAGAGAAAAATCCCTAATAGCTCATTTTATTTCCTAGAAGGCAAAAAGAGATGAAGCGAGTATTAAAATTATCTTAAGAAGTGAAAATAAATGCTAAGAATGATTAGCAAAACAAAATGCTGTTTCATTTCAGATCTGCAAGAGAAAATCTGCCATTTTTTTTAAAATTCATTACAAATGAATTAAATTAATTCCATTCATTCATGAGGTAACCTCTTCATTTCAGTCTAACCCCTCCACATCAGAGCGCCGGATGAAGGGAACATGGAGGGAAAAGAAGAGAGGGCTTCCTGGAGTGCTTTGTGCTGAGGCTATTTTGGGTTGCATAGCAGCTGGTGGGCAACTGTGGGCAGCATCTATAAGCTATAGCAACGCTTGGGGTGACGGCTGGCAGCTGTGCCAGCCCTTGGATCCGTCCCGAGGCCCAGAAATGCAAAGACATCACGAAGCCGTTTTCCTCCCTTGTCTTGTGTTGAGCCTCCTGGGAGGCACAAGACAAAACCTGGCACTGACGTTCTTCTTGATCTCTATCGGCCAGAGCTTCCACACCTAAAACTCACAGAGCCATCCACCCCATATGCATTCGCAGAATTGGACCACTGTGTTTCAGAGATCGCTCTTTTCTTACAGTCAGAACGATAACAAACTCTACATGTACATCAGCTCTTTGGAATAACTGCTGGAACAAGATCAAATTGGTAGGCAGGATGTTTAGTCCAACAAAGCCTGGCTTTCAACCCAGAAACGTTTGATAACAGCACTCCCTGAGCTTGCTGCAGATCCCTTTTGCTAAATTCAGGCACTAACCAGCACTGCTGACCTGTTCTGTTTACGGGATACCCAGCATGGTCTGAAACTGCTTTCTGAAATAATCTGTTTAACACAACTCCACAGCTGCTGTGCAAATTTAAGGACTGAACACGAGCTGGTACTTATGCAATCACTGACTAAGACATTTGCTCATGAGTTGATTCAGGCTGACAATGTAAATATATAGGCGAGCAGGTTCTGGGAGGTACAATGCAAAGTCAGTGCTGTTGGTACAGGAGCAGGCAGTGTTGGTTCACGACTGCCAGCAAACATGCATTTCAGCACAGATCCTGCTGGAAAGAGAGGAATGCGACCGTCAATCCCTGGCTTCTGAATAACTAAACACAAAATGCTTGTCAAGAAAAAACCCAACAAAATTAATCTTTTCTTTAAGCGGCTGCCAAACCTGACGTAGATAAAACATCAAGCAGGTGAAAGATGCTGCATTTTTCCCTGCAAATCTCTAACTGCAGAGAGCACTCGGCCATGGCTCTCCCCCAGATTAGCGAGAAGGTCAGTAGCTCCCATCAAAGAGCAGCCCTTGCTCCGCAGCTCCAGCCTGACACCTGTCAGCTTCATCAGCTGGAACTGAAATCTCCTCCAAACCTGCCGGCTCCACCTGGGAGCGGGCAGCCCAACCTGAGCTGAGACTGGACCCGTTCAGAGCCCAATGCCGATCGGTAAGTATCGTTCCTCCCATTGGCATCTGCAATCTGGCACCTACGCTGGAGAGAAACAGCACTTGCTGGCATGTCGCAGGTTTGCTCCAAGGGCTCTCTGCTACTGCCACCACCCCAGGAGGTGACACCAGGGACCTAAATGAATGGAGAACTGCCGAGCCTCAGCAGCAGAGCCTCCTGCCTTGCCTGCGTGAACCTCCAGCCAGGTAGCACCAGCGCAAGGCTGGAATTGGAGTTACCATGGCGAAACACCTGGCATGAAATGACCTCATCGGAGACCTCCTCCTTGCAGGATTTCTGGGGGATGCGGTAAAGCTGATTGTAATGCTAATTTTCTTACAGGACTGCAGTGCTGTGCTTATGTCAGATGCTGAGCATTGCTGGTTGCAGGACCGGTCCCCTCCCCCTCAGGGACTCGGAATCCTGCTTTAAGTCATCAGTAAAAATAGGGTTTCACTAATCCCCAGTTGGTTGCATCAAAGGAGTATCGCGCGCACACACACACACAGAGCAGCGTCTGCTCCAGAGAGATCCAGAGCGAGGATTTCGGGGCTGCAAGGAGGTTTGGGCTGCAGCTTGCAATGGCTTCAGTACCGGTGGCTGAAGTCAGCTCTCTGTGCTTTAAGTCTTATAAATGCTCTCATATTAAGCATAGACCCCTCATCCCACAGCAGAGGTGAACACTGCTTCCAAAATAACCTTAAATGCAACCCAAATGGTTGGACGTGGCTGGTCTGCTCGGACAGCAGTTTTGGAAAGTGTTATATATGTGTGTGTGTGTGTGTGTGTGTGTGTGAAGGGATGTATATGGGACATCCTGATACAAACAAATATTGGAAATCTCTGCCTCCGCTTCAAGATTCATTGACACACCTCAAGGTGTAGCTAAGGTTGGGATTTTTGCTATTGTACCAACAGTTGCACCAAGATGTTTGGTGACTGAATGATGTCCCTTCCACGACGTTACCCTGCATCGATCTTGTTCATGATTTGACTTCCTGTGATCTCATTGTGCTTAAACATACCATGAGTCCAAGACAGGCACACCTCTTGGAACCTGGTTGTATGGATTCCTAGTCTCAGGCAGTCCTGCGAGCTCTCCTAAAGAACACAGCCTTGCAATTAAGAGGCATCACACTTGCACAGGACCAAGGGTTCAAGCTCTGTGAAATCATGCAGTCAGAGGGGAGGCAGCTGCTCCCACATCGGTGGGCAGTCCCAAGGCACTTACATAACCAGGAAAATTGTTCTGGTTTCACCCAAATCAAGGGTAAGTTTTTGCTTAAAAGATCTATATGACACTTAGTAGCATTTATCTGCTTTAAGTTTTCTTGTCTCCCCTCTCCTACATCGGTTATTTCTCAGCTTCTCTTTCCATAGGTCTCCAAGATTGGAAGGGACGGTGGCAACTATTTTGTCTCATCTCCTGCACTGAACAGGCAACAGAGTTTCATCAAACCCTCTGCTGAGGCTATTATTTCCGGCTGAGCTAAGAAATATCAAGTAAACATTCTACTCCTGATTTAAAGACTTCTACTTGTGAGGAAGTCACCACATTTTTAGGTATAAGCACATGTACATTTATGCATGCACACATTTCTTTTAGAGATTACAGCATGTGCTGGTTTTGGCTGGGATAGTTAATTCTCTTCATAGTAGCTAGTATGGGCTATGTTTTGGATTTGTGCTGAAAACAGTGTTGATAATGCAGGGATGTTTTCATTATTGCTGAGCAGTGCTTACACAGAGTCAAGGCCTTTTCTGCTCCTCACCCCACCCCACCAGCGAGGAGGCTGGGGGTGCACAAGAAGTTGGGAGGGGACACAGCTGGGACAGCTGACCCCAACTGACCAAAGGGATATTCCATACCATATGACATCATGCTCAGCATATAAAGCTGGGGGAAGAAGAAGGAAGGGGGGAGGATGTTTGGAGTGATGGTGTTTGTCTTCCCAAGTAACTGTTATGCGTGATGGAGCCCTGCTTTCCTGGAGATGGCTGAACACCTGCCTGCCGATGGGAAGTGGTGAATGAATTCCTCGTTTTGCTTTTTGCTTGTGTGCATGGCTTTTGCTTTACCTATTAAACTGTCTTTATCTCAAGCCACAAGTTTTCTCACTTTTACTCTTCTGATTCTCTTGCCCATCCCACCTGGGGAGAGTGAGCGAGTGGCTGTGTGGGGCTTAGTTGCCGGCTGGGGTTAAACCACGACACAGCATTTACAGATTTTGCAACAGGAATGACCTGAAAAGGTCCAATCCAGGAAGGAATTGTGAGATAAGCTTCTGTAGTTAACTGAAATAAATATATGGAATATGTATTGAAAGCCTGCTTCTGATCTTGCTCATTAAGTAACGGGCTTTCTGCAGTGAAGGAGTGTAGTCCCATTTGCTAACGACTGCAGGTTGATCCGAGTGGTCTCTTTGCACACAGCTATCAGCAGTGCTCCTAGGACCAGAGGTGGATGCAGAATTGCTTCCTAACATGAAAAAAACCCAAAACAATTCAAATGAGCTATGTTGCCCAGGGCAATTTGGAGAAGTCCAGAGGAGCAAGGAAAGGTTTCATCTATCTAATTTACTAGACATAATCTAGTAATCTAGATTATCTAGTAATCTTGTTCCCAGTACCAAGAACAACAAGATCCATGAGATATGCAAAGATGTCAAAACTCTTTTTACTCAAAAAGTAAACCACGAGCATCTATGGGAAGGTTACATGAGTGCTCACATACAGAAGATGAGCTATGCTCTATTTTTACAGGCACGCACAGGTTTGGAGAAGCAACCAATTAAGAAAGCTAAAATAGTGACAAAAGTGTCGCCTAAAAGATTTAAACAGCAGAGCTCTGTTTGTCCCAGACTATCAAAAGTTCAAATGAACATCTCTGCCACTCTGGCACGGTGTTTATAATACCTGAAACCATTTGGTTGTACTGGGGAGAGGCTGGATGTAGTATCTAAGTGGGTGTGCAATGCTATCTATTCTAGGGGCTGTGGTGATGACTTAAAACAGCTTTTGCAGATACAGTTAATTTCACTTACTAAATTGCATGGATTGCAGTAACTATAGCATTTATTTGTTAAGATAAAGTTTAATCTAGCAAGGTGGATTCTGTTGGGAAAAATATTATGCATTTTGGCTTGTACAAAATCTTGAGTTCATGCAACTAGGTTGAGATCTCTGTTAACTTTGGGGTTCACATCGCCCATGTTTACATGACTCTGTCATTTAGATCCACACAGTAGACCCTTAAAGCACCCTCATAGTATCTCCAAACATGACCATACTGTGCCTGAGGCACCTTCAATTTTTCCCAAAAATCCTCGCGGCATCCACTCTAAGGCAGCTTTACTATTTGCTCCTCCCTCAGCTCATCCACACTACTCTCCAGACCTGCTGCTTTGCTCACGTGCTTATGTCCCCCATGGCTACCTTGCCCAGCAGAATGTTGCAGAGCTGCAGCTCATCAGGGCAAGCGACAGAGTAAGAGTCTCCTGACAGCTCTACACACTGTCTACATACTTAAGTTTGCAGGATGATCTTTGCAAAGGAAGCCAGTCCCATATTTCTCAGCACTACGACCTGTGCGAGCAAGCCACTCTTCAGGACTCCAAGAGCATATTTCAACAGGACATGGCTCAAATCTCAAGTACACATTGGTAAGAAATCCCTCCCCTTTTGACACCAGGGGAATGCTGATTTCAGGCTGTAAGATGCCTTTCCCATCGTCCAATTGTAAGTGTCAGTTTGGTACAAAACGCAAGAGCCCTACTGGCTCAGAACAAACCACCTCCAGATGTTCACACAGTGAAGTGCAAGGAGATCGCTGGAGAAATCTGGCTTGCATTTTGTCATAGATGCTAGTGCTAGGTAGCCCTAATTGCTTGTTCCCTGAGTGTTTCACCTTTAGTATCTAGGAGACTACCTAGCACTGGTGAGGCCATACCTGGAGTACTGTGTCCAGTTCTGGCTCCTCAGTACATGAAAGACATGGACATACTGGAGAGAGTCCAATGAACGGCCACGAAGATGATGAAGGGACTGGAGCATCTCTCCTATAAGGAAAGGCTGAGTGAGCTGGGACTGCTTAGCCTGGAGGAGAGAAGTCTCAGGGGGGATCTTATCAATGTATACCACCTGCAGGGAGGGTGCAAATAGGACAGAACTGGGCTCCTTTCAGCGGTGCCCAGTGACAGGACCAGAGGCAATGAGCACAAACTAAAACTACAGGAGGCTCTGTCATCATCAGTAAACACCTTTTTTACTGTGAGGGTGACTGAGCACTGGAGCAGGTTGCCCAGGGAGGTTGTGGAGTCTCCATCCTTGGAGATACTCAAAAGCCGTCTGGACATGCCCCAGGGTAACTGGCTCTGGGTGGCCCTGCTTGAGCACAGGAGTTGGACCAAATGAGGTCTCTGCCAACCTCAACCATTTTGATTCTGTGAGGCTGCTGCCCACAAATCTATTGCCAGTCTGTGAATTAGACTGGAGGGGACATCACATTCTTCACTTCTTATAATCCAGTGTAAACAACTTGGCCTCTTTGAGCCCTTATTCCTTTTCCCATCTTCTCTGTTTTATCTTTTAGACTGTCATTTTGTTGGGACACAAACTACTCTATCCTGAGCTTGTGCAGTACCTTATGCAACAGGACGATGCTCTCACTAAAGTCTTTTGATTGACACTGGAATGTTGAAAACACGATGAAAAAATGGAAATCTAATGTTAAGTATTGAGCGCCTCATTTTTTCCCCTACTTTTGAAGTAAAACTGAAGACTTTCTTGCACCCACCTTGGCTTCTCATCAAAGCCGAGCCAAAGGTCGTTCCCGCAGCTGCAATTCTGAAATCAGACCACACAAACAACCACCGAGCAAACGGCTGTGCAGCCAGTTCTGCTCTTGTCCCTGGGATTGCTCAGGGGTGCAGCGCATGGACACTTGCCCCCCTAGACCCCAGCTGCCACTGTTCTCCCTGGACAGCAGGGCATGAAGTCAGCAGGCTGGACAGCAGGTGCTGCACAGTATAGTCTCCATACAACCTCTCTAGTCCTCCGGTGTCTCTCAACTCATTTACTTTTCTTGTTTAAGCAGACGAGAAAATTGTGGGATTTGTTGTTTTTTCTAACAGGTAAAAATCAAGCTTTTTCCATATTGTTATACAAATTTTTAACTGTCTTGCAGCTATTGAAAAGAATTTTCAAAGTATTTTGCCATTTGAGGTTGAAAAGTGTTCCTGTCTTGAAATATTTTGTCTAAGCTTAGTTTCTTTAACTAAATCAGTAGACTGATGTATGACCCAAACATAATGACTGTATTTTTAAATCAGTAAAAACTTCAAAGGAGCATGTTCATTGCAGACTACAAAACTGTCCTAGAATATTCACTGAGATACTCTACATCAGGAAACGTATACGTATTCATTAGAAGTTTTTATTTATCTTCAAAACACTATAGTTCTGAAAGAGCAAATCAAACAGAAGTCTAAAAAGCCTTTGTATTCAGCCAAGACTCTTCTCAGGAAATGATTAGTATTACTGCAGTTGTACTGAGTAGACAGGATTATTAATTAAGACATATTGGTTTGCTCTGGTGTGCTCTATCCTCAGCAGAAGATCTGTCAAGTTATTGTGGTTTGTAGAAAAGTTTTCTCCGCATACCATTTCTCATATTTTCTAAAATGAAAACTCACTCAAGGTCTTCGCGCTTTCAAATTTCACTGAAAACAACAGCAAATTTTCTACCAACTACAATCTTAACAGACTCAATCTAGAAATATATTTGTTACAGAGTTAAAAGTATCTTGCTGTCCCCCCAACAGATAACTACATAATTTATTTTACGGGCCTTCAGGTCTGGGAACAACTGCCAGCAGTCTGTGTTCTGTGGAACAACGATCTTCAGGAGAATTGTGTTTGATTTGCCGCAGAAATGAAATCTAATCTCCTAAAGAGAGGAACAATGAGTCAACAGTCCTGTATAAGGCTGAGATTTAGGGGAGAGGAATTCAATTTTGCCATAAGGTCAAACTTCTTGTGTGATCTTGGACAACTCCCTTGTGAAGGTCTATGCTGCACTGTCTGGGAAGCAGTCTGACTGTGGTGAATTGGTGTATCTGGAGCCCCATGCTGTTGGTGCTGGCCTATTTCTGGGTCCTGAGCCAGGTCCAAATGAGTTCATGCTGGTATCTTTATTGATCTGCACTGTAACCCTGAGGGTATATCTGTAGTCATAGACCTGGGAAGACTGGAAAATTAGCCTATGTTGAGTCCTGTGACACTAGACTTCTAGCAATAGCTGAGGTAGCTCAAATATCTCTACAGACCATTAGTCCTCCTGTATCATTTTATTCTTCCTTTTAAAATGGGGATGATAGTGCTGACTGGTGAGGTGAGTCTGGCCACCCTGTTTTGGGGGTAACAGAGTTCAGTGAGCTGGGCCACTCATCCCCAGGGCCAGAGGGTAATCTCTGATGTCTTCTCTTTACTGATGCAGGTGTAGCCACCCTCTTCATTTGAGGACTTATTTGCTTTTTAAATAATGATCCAATGGTAAATGGTGTGAAATGAGATTGTGCTGACTGAATAAACGGCCTGTGAATGTATCACAGTCTCAACACTTCCTGACAGTACTGATGCCTAACAGAAGGAAATCTCTGTTTTCCCTAAACCAAAACTGCAAAGAAATATAAGCAAATTTGATCTAGACTTCAATGAAAGGCAGTAAACAAGATGTTTCTTCTGTTTCTTGAGCTACTTTTTCCAGTAGCTGCTCAGAGTAGAACTGCATACTGATTCTTAATCTTCTTCAAGCTTTGACCAAAGTGATGCTCTTCTGAGGTCTTTGTGTTTCATTACACCTGGAGACTCTTACTGAGAATGGGATCTGCCTTTTCCTAGCTTTTGTGACTGTCCCTACCTCAAAGAGCCCACAAAGTAAATGTACAAAGCAAGACAACCAATACATTTAAAAAACAGTCCTGAGGATCATCACGGAATAGAGGGGCAATTATGAGAAGTGAAGTGGCCACTATCACCGCATGCGACCTCCACATAAAGCAAGTTGCATGTTTTATGTCCTAAAGTAAGCACAGCCACTTCAGCATTGCGTAAAGGTGTTCTTCTGAGACAAGCACAGGTCACAGCAACTCTTCTTCTACCCATCACACACTCAATGCACAGTCCTCGGCATGTTCAAGCTTGCAGACTGCATTAGCACAAACTTCTTCCTGCAACTGCCTATTAAAATTGGCCTTTCTTAAAAAGTATTCCTTCTGGAAATTTCACAGATAATATTTTGTCTGAAAAATGAGCATCTAACGCCTTTTGGAGGTGTTTTTTTTTTCATTGTTCCCTCAAAGTTAAGAAGAACATTTTGGTCTCAATGGCAAATATCAAAGTGTTTAATTGATATTCTTATCTTTTCTCTGTCAAGTAGATGTTACTGGATTCAGCCCAAATCCCTGTGTCCAGCAAAGCCTGAATTATTATCAACAACCTGACATAACTATCCACAGTTTGAGTTCTGTTGTGCTTAGCTGGAGCTCTGTGTTCTTCTTTTAACAGTTTTTATAGTTCTTTACCTTTCTTATTTTTCAACTCTCCTTCCTCCACAAGTCTTGAAAGCATCTTTTCCTTTGTTTAGGTTCTCCATAAAAGATTCCTCATACCCTGTAGTGGGAGGACATACACAAAACTGTTACACTTTCAGCTCCTCTGACTCTGCTTCTCATCCTGGAAGTTCCCTCTGCAGTACAGGTCACCTCTGAAGAAGTTAAAGCTTGAGCCTAGACGGACGCTGTAAAATACTCCACGGAAAATCCTATGATTATTCCAATTTAGATGGGTAGTCTTCATACACCATCTAGCAGATGGAGTAAGACTGGATCTTTGGCTTTACTGAAAGGCTCTTTGCAAACCCTAGAGGCTTGTCTGTGCTGAGGTAATGTACAACTCTTCTACTTCAGCGGATTTAGGGTCAAGCTGTAAAAGCAAAGAGATATCCACAGCAGCGTGGAGCCTAAAACAGAGCCTCTTACAGTGAACAGCCCATTGGTTTCTTCGGGACTCCTTGTAGGTGATAGGTTGTAAGATTTGCACACAAAAAAAATCATTGCTTTGAAATGATGAAAGTGTTTAAAATTCCTCTGGATAATAATATCATGAAGAGTTCACAACATACACATGGAGAAAGATGGGAAGGAAATGGAAGCAGAGAAAGGCACTGTGTCTTGAGGACGGTCACAGAAAAGGTCGGTCGCAAGACTGAGAACAGAAATCAGGTGTTCCGGCCAGGGCTTTCATAACAAGAAAACAGTCTCTCTTCTCATAGGGATTCCCCATCTTAGCATAATGCTGAAGTAACTGCTGAGGGGACTGTGTAAACCCAAGCATCAGCCAGCCACCTTTTCCAGTAAAGAAACTCTGAGAAATTTTGGCAGGTGTCAAATGATCTCTTCTCCAGAACAACATATGGTTGTGACATGTGCAACATCATGGCATTGTATCAGCAATGTTCTTTGAAAAAATCACTTGCATTAGATGGCACATTCAGATGCATACAACTTCAAAAGCAATAATAACAAAAGTGACAGCTGTAGAGTCACCCCTTACAGACTGGCCATCTCCCGTAGAACTGTTTTACCTGCAGCCAGTGTTTTTTCTTCAATTCTTGTTTGAAGACTAAAGGACTTTTCCCTCATTATTTTCTCATATTATACAAGGTATTCTAACAGCGGCTGGAAGCTGAATACCATGTTAACAATACATAATTCAGTAAATATATGCCCATATTCACAGCGAAAGAAAACCTGAGATTGCACCACCGTACTGTGTGTTTTTATTATACTGTAAGTACAGTTTCAAACATAATAGGATTTATTCATAGCATATTTACTCCACTGAAGTGAGCAAAAATATGTAAATGTCTAAGGCTTAGACTGGGAATTGCCTACTGCTGCTTTCAAGTCATGCAGCACTCTCCGCACTCTAAATGCAGGCTGACAGCAGAAACGGCAGAACTGTACTTCCAAGGAAAGTATTACAGAAGGATCAAGCTTGCATATCATTACCTTACCCCTGACTTCTAATACAGAATGACAGTGGACACACAGTTGTAGCTTTCACACTGCTTTAACGGAACAACTACACAGAGAGAGCAAGAGAGCAAACATTGCTGATTGGGGCAGCTCCCACCGGAGTGTGATTTGAAGGAAGAAAAATCCCTTTCTATAAGATACCATTCAAATGTACGAAGCAAAATAATTTCGTGTTGAAATACATGTAAGCAAAGGGGGTTGATTTTGTTCCCTAGTTGTCAGGGAAGGACAGCAGAGTCCCTGCTAGCAGCACTCAGGTAAAATCTTTTTCTGAGTGAAATAAGCATGAAGTATGTGGTGGGAAAGCTATTCTGCTGAAGTCAGTGGATGCAGCTGTGTTGGCTTCTCTGGAGTATGAGCCATCAGAGACCTGTTTCAAAGGCTTGCAGGCATGAGAGGCTACACCAAGGTGAGGGAACTCTATGTGGGGTACATTAAGGTGAGGGACCGCACTTATAGCTTTCTCTGAGGCAGAAAGCTCAATTTGTTTTCAAAGTTGCAAATAAATAAGTAAAAAGACACAGCAGAAAAACTGCTCATGAGGCAATTACCGAAGGGTAGTTGGAGCCAGAGAGAATAATCCCAGCTTCGCAGCTGGGATTTCAGGTCTAAGCAAATACCTGAGTAATCGTCTTTAGCTGTGTACACATTTTAATTCACACCTTTCCACTCACTTATTGCTTCCGTGCCAGGTACTTTTTAAAAAAGTGAATCAATTGCCCATAAAAGGTGTCAGATTGTCAACAATGGAAATGAAATCCCCTGGTTACTGAACAAACAGGCTCAGAGCAGCACTACAAACTTCTGCTCACCACTGAGGCAATTCGCCTCTCATGTAACCTGGAGGGTATCTCTCATTATAATTGCTACTCGGTCCTGGCTTGAATTGCTCCAAGCACTTCTAATACAATCTGATCCTTTCAGACCCTGCTTTACTGCCCCTGTTGAAGCATGAAGAATTCAAGCTGGAACAGGTGCAGAGCAGGATGATTAATACAATCTGCAGAACAGGGAGTCCTTCACAAGCAGAGCTGCCAATGCTATCAATTTATGTGGTAGACAACTGCTTTGGGCAGTAACCTACTGGATTTCCAGTATCTGGGAGCTTAGGTTCTTGGACGCCTGGAAATTCAGGAGAATTTCACAGAGCACACACAAAGCAACTTGAGGTGGAACGAACAGTGAGTCTGATACGTCCCCGGTCCCCAAAGGGGTACAGAGTCAATTCGTGGTTGTCACTTCTGGACCTGCAATGGCAGAACGGTCCAAGGGGGGCTTGGTTTACGTAGCGTAGTAAAGGCTGACTGCTGTCTGGGCTTACATGGGGATGGGAAAGAAAAACGCTGGGAAGGAAGAAATGTCACTTATGCTAAAAGAGAATATCAGCACATAAGAACAAACAAGTATGGACTGGCCAGGGATACAGTCACACTGTAAACTGGAAGATCTCAAGTAACTATTAGTATAAGGATGTTGCACAACAGCCTTCCTCTAAGGGAGGGGGAGGCAGGCAACAGCCTAGCTACTTCTAAAAAAAGCTTGAACCTTTATGAAAGGATTCTATTTAAAAAGTGTCTGTAACATTAGGGATTAAATCTGCTAAGTCCAAGGATCCTGTCCTGTTTTCAACCGCACAGTAGCCCTTATGTGCCTTTCTCATAAAAACCGTATGATCTTCTCTCCTTTCTCTGTAATTTCCTCTGTGTTCTTTTCCACTGAGCACTAGCAGTAGTATGATTTAGTGTTTTCCAGTGTGATCATCTTATTTTAAGTGCCAGTTCTTTGCATTAGCCTTAAATTCTTTATATGTGTTCTGCTTACCTGTCTTTACATCACACAGGTAAAGGACTAGAGATTTTGGCATCATTTAGCTTAGCTGACAACAGTCATTAAAAGAACTGTCTTGAAATCATCTGTATCCCTCATTTTCTTCTATTGTGTAATCCAAATTTTTTCTACACTTTACAACACAATCACAATTGTAGCCCTCTGAAATCAGCAACGAATGAATCTCTTTTATGGCCATGGCATCATGGAGTCACTGGAAAATCTCCTGCAGATCAGAGGCTAAATTTCCATGTAAGCTGAGAGCTGGTGCATTGTGAATAAAAACTATATAAATCCTATTAATTTCACCCAGTGAAGGCCACTGGTAACATTCTTCCCTGTTACAACCTCCCTTATAAAAGTCCATCTGAATCTTTAATACTAAGCCATGAAGAAAAGACAACAACCTAGAACTTAAAAAATAAGGTCTTTTCAATTAATGATTTAAAAACAGGGGAAGGCACCTTATGTACCTTTTTCTTATCTTTCAGATAAAGACCTCTTGGGTAAGCTTGGTAAATCCTTATCTGCTAGATAAAGGACCACTATGATGGGCCTTATCGCTTAATTAAATCCTAGTACCATGTACAATGAAGTCAATAATTTGTTATGCAAGATAGCACTCCAAACCGTGGCTGCATTGGATAATGCATCTCTATCGGTTCCCTGTACCACAGCACGCTGTAATGGGTCATGTTCCCTAACCTGCTCCTGGGCTGCAAAGAACTCATTATAGAAAAGGTGCCCAGTTTAATGTGGATGGGCTGTGATAAATAAATCTGTTGGATCGACTAGATATACTCAGGTCCCTGGCTGAAACTGATTTGATATGTAGGGTCTAATTCTGTCAGTCTTCCTTGTAAGGAACTTAGTTGAATGTGAAAGATTTGTGGATTTTGGCCCAAATAATACACTGATGCTGTCGATCACTGTAACAGAAAAACAGTATAACCAAAGTTAATGTTAGAAGATGTTGTGAAACCTGTGAAACAAATGCAGCTACTGAAAAAACACATGATAAGGTCTAAATCCTGACCATCCTTTTACTCATTAAGGTTCACATCACTCATTGCATTTACATCCACACATATCAGGGCAAAAAAAGAAACTGGTCAATAATAGCTATAGCAACTATCACCAGATATAATACTGGCAAGGTCTTCCTGAATACTAAACCCAGTTCAAATGATTCTCTTTTCCACACAAACATATTTGCATAAAGAGGTCTAATACTTGCAATGCTTCATTTCACTAATTGGCTTATTGGTAATGTGCTAGAGTGATCTGTTCCTGAGTTTGTTTGGCAACAACACTTTTGTACATATGGATAATCCATAAAATTGGGTGCATTGTATCTCTGAGTCTCTGAAGGACTCCATTATAGCCTAAACCCATTACCCATTAGGCCCAGCAAACACAGAAATGGCTTGATCCTGCAATATGCACTGAAGCTCTACCAGCCAGGAGTCTTCTCCTGGTAAACGTGGAAAATTTTAGACTTAAGTTCTGCTACTGGCTCTAATCTTGCTCAGCACTATCAAAATAGCGACTCTATGGTTGGGATTTATTTCCCTTCACTTTTATCAAGACATGTCTCCCACAGCTAAGAGCCGCCATTCAGCCCTTCTAATGTAACTAAGCGGACGAGGTTCACACAACGAGCTTAGATTAGGCATCTAACTTTTAGCCAACTAGAGCTAGAGAACATTTATCCTTCCCTTAGAAAGAATCCCCGAGGAGTGTCTGAGCATGCAGCTGTAGCAGTGCTATGACACAGATGTCTGTCCATGAAGGATGGGGCATCAAAATTCTTGGGTGCTCAGTAAGACAAAACATCCAGATGCGGATCTTGTTCATACCGAAGATGCCGATTGCTTTGAAGTGTGTTATCTTTACTTATTTATGCCAATGACATGCTCAGAACTACACTCTCAATGTTAAGCAGAGGCAACTCCCGGCCACTGGAATAAACAGAAGTAACCATAAAACGACTCTAGATTATGCCAACCGAAATCATTCCTGTTAGGGCTATTCTGTAAACTTAGCATCTCCATACATTTACAGGGTTTGTTACAATCACATTCACGCTTTCACAAAGCTGAGGGCACAAAAACTGCTTCCAAGAACCACTGGTATCGAGGCCAGGCTAAATACGCTCTAAGTTGCTAGAGCTGTGTGCAGGAGTTCTTGGATTTCACAGCTGGGTACTTCTAGCAAATTGTACTCCTTTCTGTGCATAGTCCCGAAGGATTTCCCCATAAATGCATAGACCTAGTTCTCGCATGTCTGGCAAACTCTTCCTGTATGCTTGCCAAGTTTTAAAGGGCAAGGAATCAACAGCTGATAATTTATGCCAGGAACCTACAATGATCCAAATTCACCCCTTGTGTAATTCTGGTAAAGCCAGCAGAGTTCCAGGGGAGAAGTTGTTGGCTTAGCAAAGTAAATTTTCACTGACATTTGAGGAATACACAGTATCAATTAAAGCAGAGCTAATTATTGCTACTGTTATTTGCATTGCAGTAGTTCCCAAAGGCTTTTAACAGGATTATAGCCTTCTGGTACGAGGAGTTCTTAGGAACGTAAGCTCTGATCTGGAAGTTCATCTATGATAGCTGACATTTGGTACCTGTGCACAATGTCTCTAAGTTCAGTGGGGCTCCACAGAGCACGGGGCTTTGCTCACAGGTATGAGCCACAAGAATCTGGGCCACAGAAGTTGCTTGTGACGCTCTGAGGTTTGCCTAGAACCACCACATGTCCTGCTCTTTACAGAGTGGAAGGGGCCAGCCTGGCCTGTGTCCAGAGAAAGCAAGCCCTTCCCAAAACAGCATTTGGGCAAGGCCAACGATGCCATACATTGGCTCCCTGTCAGGAAACCTTGGGAAACACTCCTAACCTTTCCTTATTCTGATATGTTTATCATGGGCTACCACCCCCTTTGCCTAAGAATGGGGCATCTTCCACTATATTCTGAGTCATTCTTGAAAGGAAGGACTGCCTTACACTTGTTAGCTTCACCCCGATTCCACTGCTGCCCCTGACACCAGATGGGCTTCCTGGTGAAATAAAGCAAAGCTTAGTCAGTAAGACTTCCAGCATCCAGACTGAAAAAAAAAAAAAATTAGAAATAAAATGCTGTAATATGTTTAACACTTGGATTCCTCTCGTGTTTCTTGATTTATTTTCTCTAGATCCCTAAAATATATTGCAAACACTGGGGTCCAGGGCAATACCCAGGCTTCTGCGTGCTGCTCTCAGTTCAGAACCCAAAGCTACCGCCCAAACCTCCCTGCAGCCAGTTGGAGCTGGTAATAACTTATATATTTTACACTATACTTCAACAATATATGCATTCTGTTGAGATTTTGATCTTCGGTGGGTGACCAGCTTTCTAGGGACTCCACACGTGACCCATTATTAACACACTTGACACACATTGCTTGTTTCGACCATTTCTCAGCACACAAGCTCTCCTATTCTCCACCCAAGCAGCTGTTTCAGGGGTCCTTAGGTCACGTTGCTCTCAAGAAATTACAGCCAAAATAAGATGCATCAAGTGGATTGCAGACAACAAGGCAGATAAGCTGCAACAAGTGGATAAATAAGTAACAAGAATGGGGGAGGAAACAGAAAGAGAAAATACAGCGATAACAAAATCTGATACACAGGAACACTGCCTGCAGCTCTGAAACTACAGTTAGTCCGGAGACTGTAACACACTCAGAATGTTTTCTGTTCAAAGTTTATCACACCAGTGTTTGTCGTATATTTTAATTGTTTTAATCCTCATACTGTTCTCTTTCCTTAAGTGAGATATTTATTAATTTTTAAAGTCTTTCCCATTTCCTAGTCTGCCTTTGCCCTTCTGGGGAATGCGCTCAAAGAGAAAGCATCTTTCACCTGTGTGTATCTTTTAAGAGGTACTGCTGCCTCCTAAGATTGCTGCCACTGCCAACAGGTCATAGATCAGGCCCAGTGGCACCTACAAGAGAGTGAATTTGCTTTCGCACCCCTCATTTGTACACTTTAAATCCAAAATTTCCTGTCATGTGTGACAGAACATTTTCTGCATCACAGAAAGTTCCTGAAATAACCCAAGACCTGTTTAGTGTCCAATCTGGAGGAACTCATCCAAAGACAGGCTTAACTTGGAATAAAAGACGGTGCCTCAGTTAGATGTCACTTTGAGAGGTTCATCACGAGAAGGTTACGAGCCAAACCCAGGACCGCACCACCCATCTCAGCCAGCCTGCCAAGCTACAAAAACTCAGTCTGGTTTTGCCAGACTAGAAAGAAAGGTCACAAAGAGGTAACCATGGTTAAAAAATAAGTCAGAAGCACATTTTCTCTAGGGAATTAGGAGCCATTTGCTGTTGATAACACTGTCCTTAATACCCTCGTATTAATTTTAAGTGTTTAATGGAATTAAACTTGGAAGTCTCCTTTACTGGATTTCTGACTGGTGACTTTTAGCCATTTGAGTGTGCATGCAAAAAACCCTAGTGATTTAAATAAAAAACAGATGAAAAATGAATGTGCCTGCTCCAAAAATAAGCTACTAAGTATTTTGGAAAAAAATGTTAACATCCAAAACCAGTGTAAATAAAACTGATACTGACTATCGCAGTGGAAACAGCTTAATGTAGAGAAGTTAGGACACAACAATTTTTACCGAAAAGTTTCAAATAATCAGAAAAAAAGAAGTTTAGCATTATTCTCCCCAGCTTAGAGAGGGAAATCTGAGGTAGCAGATGCATGGCAACCTGCCCCATTGATGCAGCAAGCGAATGCAGAACCAGGATTACAGGTTTCTTGAGTTTTGGCTCAGTTATTTACTTAATTGCCTTGCAAGACAATCTGTTGCATTCCCAACTGCAGCTGGATTTGCTTTGGAAGACACACAGGCAAATACATTATTTATGCAGAACTTCCAGAAGTATTCAATAAATTGATGATGATTAGTTCACACAAAGTCATTTTAATTCATGGATTCCAGAGGCGGCAAGTATATTAACCCCCATTTACAGAAAAGACACGAGCACACTTGCATTTTATGGCACAGGTCAGGTAGTATCGAGAAAAAGTTGGAGTTTTTTATACAGAATCCAGAGTAACTATAGTTCTTGGAATTTGAAAACTCACGGAAAGTCCTGAGTGAAGGCAAGTAGAGCCATACCTATCGCTGTCATCATAGTTTAGGCCCCTGTTCGACACCTGCTGAAGTTCAGACATCTGGGAACGGCCACTTTTTTGTACCAGAGCTGTGCAAAATGGCTGCAGGGTCTGTATATTAACAAACAGAATAATAATGAACTATCCTGTTATTCCTCTTTAATATTGGATTGGTGGGTTAAGCAAATGGTAACTTGATTTGTGTTTGGACTGTCAGTCATGGAAATCAAACCAGCTATTAACATGAACAAAAATATAGAGCATAAAATACCTATAAAATACACTCTTCTACATATCTGAATGCCACAAAGATGCTTATTGTGAATGGTACTTATGTTTAACACTTAATTTCCCAGCCTCAAACAGAAGGGATACAGAGAATTATGACAAGAGAGTTGTGAATTGTTAACAGGCTGCTACTGAGACTGGCTGAGTCTCGTCCCACACACCACTTCTCCATCCAGCCTTTAAAGGGTCCAGAAAACTCCCTCCCTTGCCAGGAGATCCTTTTGTGTTGCAAACCAGCTACCCAAAAGGAAGATCAATACCAGGGAGCGATGGTTGAACTCCTGGCCCCACTGAAATAATAACGGTTTTTTACCACTGATAGTGGTAGTATTCACTTCACCTACCACCTCCACGTCAGGCAGTCAGAGCTGGACTGATGGACTATGTATTAAATTATCAGCAAGCATTGCCTACTGATGGTCTATTTCCTACATTAAAGTCAGAATTTGGCTGTGAGTTTGTATGAATATGTAAAGAATAAATCTCTAGCTGTACAGTTGTGAAGAAAACCTAAAAAATGAGACCAAATGCAATGCAGAGATAAGTCTGCAGGGAGCCTGGAACAAAGTGACATGAGAACTTCCCTATTCTCATAGCGAGGGTTTAATCAGATAACGCCGATAATTTAAATACTAACATTGTTAATTATTTCCATGAGGACTTGTCCACCTGGGAAAGTTTTGCCATTTACTTGAACTACTCTTGTTATAGTAGGCTCCATTAAACTGTTTTAGATCAGATTTGGCTTCTTCACAAGTAGTGTAACCTAAAAGTTTGTTTTATATCAAGGCACAATTTTACACGGTATTTAACCCCGTCTGTGCAGAATGCCACAAGTCCTGATTCCCCCATTAAAACTAGGAAAAGGCGGTAAGGAAACTCAAAAGGAAAACTCTTTTTGGTGAGTAACTTTTCTGCGGGATCAGTGATCCAAACTGATCTACTCTGCAGCCACACGCTCACTAGGTCCTTTGAAAAGGAGAGGGGGAACACCTAGCTAAGCAGCCAGGAAGGAAGTGCTTAGAGAAAGGACTAGCAGAAAAGGACTTTTAGCTTGCAGTGAAACTGGGTTTAGCATGTTATGAGAGTGACCCTGTCAAGTATGTACTCAGGCAAAGCCTGAGTGGAGAAGCAAGAACTACATGGCCTGAACTGTTTTAGTTTAGTTTATGCAAGCGTTAACTCCCCTGCACGCTCAACCCTTAAAAGATGGAGGACCACCGATCTACCTCACATAGCCCAAACTGTCCCTTTCATGGTGTATTTTAATCCCATTAACTCAAGGGTTTTTCTTCTCGCACTAGAGGCAGCTGAACTTGGGGGTTCAAGCTGGACCTACGACCTACTGAAGCCTCCGTGCAGCCCAGTGTGAGCTGGGCACTTCAGAGGTGTTCTGAGGAGCCTCCCACTTTGGCAAGAGACATCTACATACCCTCGTGAGGGAGGTGTGGGAGCACTGAAAAGCAGCGCCTCTTTCTCCCGTTCCCCCTCTCCACTATTTGTCCCAGTCAGGTAAAGGCACCGCAGCCGGCTCGGCCGCCGCCTCCGCACGCAGGCAGGCAGGCCGCGCCAGCAACCTCCCTCAGGGCCGGAGGCCGGCGGGCCTGCTCCCCGGTGAGAGGGAAGCTAGGCCCAGCACCTCGGACTGCCCGCGGAGCCCCCGGGCAGGGTGCGGAAGCACTCGGGCACGGCTCCACGGCCCTTCCCCACAGCCGCTGCGCACCACGGGCCCCGCCGCCATGCCGCCCGCACGGCAGCCTTCCGCCCCGCCTCACTGCCCCGCGCGCACGCGCATCCCCGCCCATCCGCGGCGGCACGTGCCACGCTGTGACACATGCGCACTCCTGCCCAGCCCGCCCGGCGCCGGCGGGAGGAGGCCGTTCGGCGCATGCGCCGAGGGGGCTGACGGTGGCCGGCGTGCGGAGCGCCCGGGCCCTGGCTAACCAACCAGCGGCGCCCGCTGCCCGCCCTCCCCGCGAGGGAGGGTCCGGTCCTCCGCCATCCCATGATGCAGCGCGGGGGCGGCGGCGACAGCGACGGCGGTGGCGGCCGCCATGTTGTGGTAGTTTGTTGTTCTCCCGCGGTGGGTGCGTGCGGCGGGAGGGGGAGCCGCCGGGCGCCGAATCCGAGCCCTTCCCCGTCCCCCCGCTCCCCGCCGCTCCTGGGGGCGGCACGGGGTCGCTGCCGGGAGCCGCCGCCGCCTGGGCAAGGCGAAGAGCCATGGCTGCCGCCCTGGGAGGAGGCGCAGGTGGGTATCGCGGCCCCCAAGGGCTTCGCCTGGGCGCGGGTGGGGGGCTCGGGGCTCCGGGGCCTCGCCTGGGGGAGCGGGGCCGGCTGCCGCCGCGGCGCGGGGCCTCAGTGGGGGCGGAGCGGCCGGCGGGGCTGAGGGGAGCCGTGGGCTGCGGAGAGCCGTGGGCTGCGGGGCCTTCCTGGGGCGGTGGCGCCGCCGCCCCCCGCCGCCTCCCCCCGCCGCCTCTCCGTCTTTCGCCTGGGCGGGGGCGGCGGGATTTGCGTGCTCGAGGGTGCCGGCGGGGCGCGGATCGGGTGGGCCCCGCGCTCCCGGAGGGGAGCAGGAGCTCCCCTGGCACCGCAAGGCCCCAGGAGCTCCTCTCTTGCTAATGGGAGTCAGCGTCGTGCGGTGATGGGAACTGTTGTCTCCCCTTGGCCGGGGCAGAGCCGGGAAGGGGCAACAGCTTCATCGCTCAGCACAGGTGTGGGACCTCTGGGTGGGATGGATGTGTTTACTGAAAAACATTCATTCCCATACTTCTTACAGCTATAGTGTGTGACCTGTTTGAATAACTTATCTCTCATCCGGGGAGTAGTTATAATTTATTTTATGGCCTGCCCAGAAGCATAAGGTTTCACTTGGAAAGTGTAAAATGAAGTCAGTGCTTGACCCTAGGACTCTCAGGTGTGCCACTGCTGCTCTTCTTGACTAAGGACGCTTCTTTTCACAGCATTTTAAGTGACAACTCAAAACCCTCTGTGGTTCTGATTGGTATATTAAGCAAATTTTAAAATGAGAACATTTGGTTGAGTAGTTAAAGACTTGCAGGAGTCACACTGGGGTGTTCAAGAGAGATACAGTTAGGAGAACATGTCTGTTTCTGGTGCTGTGGGCCTTGCTTTCACTAGGAATAACAGTTTTGATAAAGGCTGGTCAGAGTTGTCAGTTGACCCACTTGTCCTTGTCTGTACAAAAGTTTGTGATGATTTTAGTCTGTTTTTTCTGTAAGTAGGTGTCATGGAGAAGAGTGTGGCTTGTCCTGTGATCACTCACCTAAGTGGTCAGACTGTTCGCCATTGTTAGCTTAATTGGTAACAAAGTACATAAACACAATTAAATTTCTTACTAAAGGTAAATGTTACAAAGAAATTCCCAAATTTAGGAGTTGAGTTTGGGAAGAAGGCTAGGAAGGACAGCACTGATTGGTAAACCAGTAAATATTCAAATATCTTGGCCATTGTTTTAATGGTGTTAAATATATTGCAACGTTTAAGTTATTTTACAAAAATCTTTGTGCTAGTTTCTGTGGTTCAGATCAGTTATATGTGCTGTGGAAGTAAACTTTGCATGCGTGTTCTATCTCTGGAAGTTTTTTTTTGTAGTAATATGAGCTCAGAGTAATTTAAAGAAAGTGTCACTTTTGAAGCATTTTGGTTCTTGTGTTTAAAACTCTACTGCAAGTTGAGTGAGCATGCTTTCATGTGCAAAGGTATATGCAACAGACCACCTTCAACCAAGTGGTGAAACTGCAGTTTCAAGACTAGTTTTTTGTTGTGGAGTACCATTTGTGTCTAACCATGAATTAGGATCCCTTTGTACTAAGTCGGCACAAGTGGTTGGTTGTTGTTTGTTCAGCGTTAACACTGTGCTCATCAATAAATGGTGGCCAATTAAATACGATCCTTGCCCCATGTAAACAGTGTTTGTTTAGTCTAGGTGGTCACTGTGCAGCACTTGGCTGAATGAAGAAACCCAGAGGTGTCACACTTATGTCCATATGACTAGTCAAGGAAAATTCCTGGTTGAAGTTGTTAAATACACTTTTAAAACCTAGTAAAAAAGCCTAGAACTTGCAGGAGTGGTATATGCAACTCTTTTTGGAAAGGGACTACTATCCAAAGTCAGTAGTGGTAACAAATGGGAAAGAAGCCCAGGACTAAGTGGTTATTTGGCTTAAATGTTTTTGGTCAGTTAAAGTTTTAACTGTAGGAACTAATATTTTGGATTTAGTTTTTGGGGGGAGGGAAAGACTTTAAAATATGGAGATAACAGCACTCCAGTGTTGTCTTAAAAAAAAAAAAGTCTCTAATGATTGGTAAAGTAGTACAAAATGGGTTTTGGAAAAATAAATGGAGTGTTAATTTGATGGCATTGCAGGGTAACAGTTGACACAGTGGGATAGTTTTGGCTTTGAAGATGCAGATTAAAGTTTAAATATTCTGTAAGGATATGATGCAGGGCTGAAAAATGAAGTGTGAAATGGCTATGTCGGCTGAACATTTAAATATATTTGATGGGATGGAAGGAAGGTGATTTGTCTGTTGGAGAGCATGTGTGGACTCATTGGTCATTTATAATTTTTAGGCTCTTGAGAAATACTGGCTTGATTCATAAGAATAAAGTATTCATATGTACTTTTGTGACCAGATACTCGTGTTGGTGCAGCTAAACTTTGTAAGGATGAAGGTAAAGGCTCTTTCAGTGGTAGGTTTTACAAACATAAACTGGAAAGTTTTCAAGTGGTGGTCTGTGAGGTCTCTGGAAGTGATTCACCGCTTCATATTACTTCACAAATTCCTTTGCTATGCAGCCTCATTCAACTTGTTTCTAGTTCTAGAATGGCTGTATTGAAATATAGAAGTTCAAGGTAGCTGTGCTAGTGATGATGAGGGACTTTGAGGGCTTATAGTTGCTCATTAGTCCATTGACATGGTTAAGACAATGGTTCCAAAACTTTGATTCAAACTTTCATATAAAAACAGAACCAGAGCAAACATGTTGAATGTTGAGTAAAATCATGTTACTTAAAGGGCAACTACAAAGAGGATGGAGGGCCTCTCTTCACAAGGAGCCACATGTAGAAGACAAGGGGCCACAGCTACAAGTTGCACCAGGAGAGGCTTCACTCTATGCAAGACATTTTTTTTACAGTGAGAACAATGAGTCACTGGAGCAACCTCCTCAGGGACATGGTGGAGTCCCCATCACTGGAGGTTTTCAAGATGCAATTGGACAGGGTGCTAGATAATCTATCTCATCTAGGCTCCCTTTCCCACGAAAGGTAGCACCAGATGGTCTTTCAAGGTCCCTTCCAACCTGGACTGCTCTATGATTTAGTGATCATCTGTTTATAGTGTAACGTAAAAACTGTGGTGTATAGATGCTGAAATTTTTTCTTGGTATTTAAAATCTAGCTGTAAATTGATTGCAGTAATCTCATTTAGGGAGAGATGGTTACAGGGTAAACAACAAACCATCAGTAAAACAAAGCAAGGAGCACTTCTAATCTTGATTGTTTGCCATACTGAAGTAAGGGAAAACTATTGTAAGTTTTCTTCCTTTCAGATTAATTGACTTGTCATGAACTTCAGTGGTCTAGAAGACTTGGAGTGTAGATATCCTTGGGGTGTGAATCATGACAAGGGATGGGGCGGAGGAGGAGCTGAAGAGGGCCCCATCTATACATGTCTACCCCATATTCCTACTGGAAGTCCTGTACCAAGAGTAGGTGAATGGGTGTTTCTCTACCACTGAGTCTGTTACGTCAATCCTGCAGCTTGAACCTAAGCTGTCATCAGTTTAATTTCATTTTAACTAATCTGAGGGCTGCTGTTGTGCTCTCAGCAATGTATTGGCTTTAAAAACCTCTTGTGAAGCTGTTGATAAAAATTGGAAAAAAGCTTATACTGCTAGCACAGCGAGCACCTTTCTCTGTGTTGTGGGTCACTATCCAATTCAAAGATGATGTAAAAATTCTCCAGTGTGACAAATTCAATTGAATTTGTCGTGCTTCAGGCTATTCGGCAGCAGCATACAGGAACTGGAAATAGATTCTGCATTTGTGCCTAGATGAAAGCAGGTGGAGTGCTGGCTGTATTTTGGTGTCTGTGGGTATTGCATCCTACTTTATTAGGTGGACTGATGCAACTGGTCACTATAACTTAGAGGGCTATAACTTTATTGGGATATGCACACACTAAAACTCCTGTAAGTGTCAAAGGCCTATAGAGTTTACAATTCATGAAGTACAAATATATGATCATGGGCTATTGTACCAGCTAAGGACTAGTGCCAGAAAACATTAGTACTTGAATGAGCTTGTGGCAGGCAGATTTGCTTTAAAGCATAGTGATTTTTAATCTCTTTATGCTTCTTTGACAAGTTTTCACTGAAAGTTATGTTCTTCTGAATGTTCTCTCATTTCAGGTCATCTAAATTAAACATAGCCTTAGTATCACTTGTTTTTACAAAAGCCAAACAATGCTTTATTGCATCAAATACTAAACCTCAGATTTTAGGTCACATAGAACTTGTTGTCCAGAATAATTTAAGATGATGGTTGTCACTGACTTCACCAAAAAACCTCCAAGTCAGTCATGTGATTGGTCCTGTGTTATATTCTGCTGTAATGCATCCTCAGTTTTAACTATAACTTTTGGTTACTGTGAAAGATGCTGGAGGGTTTCTGGAGAGTTGCAGTTTCTCATCAGTGTCCAAAGCCATTTGGGAATGTGGAGTTCATGTGGATTTCATTTAAACTCTTGGCCTTCATTCATTGTTCAGTGTTTGTGAGGCAAGGACTATGACACTTTTAAAATGTTTTTCCAAAGCAAATATATTTTCAAATCCAAGCAGACTTTGGAAATGTTTTTTTGTGGCTTGGTGGTTTTGGGTTTAGATGTAGTTTATTTAAAAAAAAAAAAAAAGAAAAAGAAAAAAAAAGTACTGTTTCTTTCAAGCAGTGGTTAGAGAACTTCAATTCCAGGCAGCATATTGTAATTAGTTCTGTTCTTGCTTATTGCTAGTGACTTGCTTTGTATGATGACAAACTCTCTTAAAAAAAAGCTGTTTTTTGAGAAGGTAGAAATAACTTATCTCCTGTAGAAATTAATTTTTCTGCTTTATTTCTTTGAGGAAGCTAAACTCTGTCCTATAGGAGTAAAAAGAAAACATGCAATACACTAGTTGAGGAACATGTTATGCAATTGTTACATTCTTATAAATACTGAGTCACTGAATACTTAAGCCTTCTATGAGTAATTGTTTACCAATATAAAGACTACGTGATGTCTGTTCCTGAACAGATAAATTAACTGTTCGTGTTTGAGTGTGGTGTGTTTGTGCACATGTGTTCTTGTGCATAATGCGGTAGTAGGAGTGAATGGGATTTTTATGATGGGGTAGAGAGCTTGATTATCTGTAATAAATGGGACTGGATTCATAGTGTGCTTCATAACGCGTTAGGTTTACATCACAGACTCGGGTTCAGGAGTTCCTGTTGACCTTGTGTTTCTACTGCTAGATGCTGTTGTGATTTGTTACCAGAAGTTTTTGTTCAGCTGGTGTTAATAGTACAATTACATTGCCAGCCTATGTTTTAGACACGGCTGTTCCTCATGAAACCCGTTATTCTTCTGTATCACATAGCAAGAGATACCGAAATTCAGTTCACTATTGGACAGAAACATAGGTCTGTTTTTAAATGGTATGCTTAGTTCCTGAAAATTGAGGCTTTACAATACCTATGTGTTGTGTAACCTTTTGCAATGAAATATGAAGAAAAATATTCTGTAGAAATAAACTATTATGTAAAGATAAGCTGGTAAGCTGTTTTTAATCCGGAGACTTGTGCTTGAAAGGCTGTCAAGTTGTCATGTTGAGTGTTTTAAATATGATGCTGGGGAATGGGATAGATCAAGATGGGCTTGTTCAGCATTAAATCTAAGCAGAGAGAATTGATGTTTTTTCATGTGGTAAATGACTTTTTTCCTCTAGTTTTCTTTTTCTTTTGAATAGCTCCCTTACCTGTTCTGCCAAAAGCAGTGCAGCTTAGTTACTTTATTAAAAGACCTGTTGGGTAAACTGTGTAATACTTCTTTATCCATTGAACTATTGGATCATTGTGGCATCTCCATCTTGTTTTGGATAAAGAGAAATCTTCAATGCTTTTTCAATGCCTAAAACTAATAGTATGTTTTATGTTCATGGTAGTGTAATATTGAAGCAAACCAAAATACAAAATTTTGAACTGTTAAGGTTTATGAGACAGCAAGTGGTTAGTGTTCCAGAAAGTGTGCACGTCTATTTCTAGGAAGATGAATGATGCAGTCATCAAATGTTTTTCCCAGTCTAGAAGTCTTGGCCATCTCATTGCAGTAAAATACTCCATCTTAGCCCTACATAGCAACTGTTGCTACCTTTCTAGGCTATGCTGGTACCATTTTAAGATGTTAAGAGCTCTGCAGTGTTCCTGCTGATTCACCTCCTACGCTTGTGAGACTTGACTGTGTAGCTTAGGACTTCCATTTTACATAGAAAAATGATTAGTGAAGGTTTTATTGAAAGGGTGTCCACAGAGTTAGAAACTACCGTCAGTATAGCCAAAGAGGAAATGAGGCTTGTATTTTGCGGATTTCTAGTGTGGATGATCTGTTCTTATTAAGCAGGAAAAAAAATAACAGTTCTGGGCATATACCATAAAACCAAAAATTAAGCTGTATAGAACAGCTTGTAGCACTGCTTTTGCTACACCAGGGTAAGTATAAAGCAAACAGGAACCTTTTAGTGTGGGGAACCAAGTGTGTTTGGCTGTATTTGTGCTTATTCTGGTTCACAGCTGGCCAGAGCCTTGTGAGGCAGGCTGGTCTAACAAAACAGCCAGCTTTAGTCAGTCTCTGCAGCATCCTGCAACTTCTCTGTCACTTTGATAATGGCCATTTTCTTAGAGCTGCAGTAGGAAGAGCCAAGTGGTGGATTATTTCTTTTGTTTTCCTGTATAACTGGTCTGCCCTGCTTACTTATTCAGTTAGTGCTTTTTTGGTATCAAATATTCCTATCAAATATAGGTCTTGTTTGTTTTTTTTCCTTCTAGTGCTGCCTGGAAGTTAGAGAGGGGGCTTAGTGTGTTTAGTGCTCACCTGTCAGGATCTTCCAGTTGATACCCAGCTAATGTGCACACATCTTGGTGAGCTTTGCCGTAAGAGCCTTGAATTGAAACAAGGAGCTGTAGCCATTGCATTGCATGTCTTAGCAACAATTGCTGTGTACGGCTACCTTTCTAGGCTGCACTGATACTGCTGGAAGAAATACAAAACCTCTTCCAACTGCTACAATGGACGCTTTCCTGCTTAAAAAGCTTATGTATTTGTAGATGCGTGACTGTTGTGACCTCCTTTTCTAAAGGAGAGCTACAACCTGCTTTGGGCTCTGACAACACTTAATGTCAAAATGGCATAATTTGTAATGCTCAGTGTCAGCTGTCACAGAACAAATAAGCATAAAAAAGAAAAGCTGGCTCCCTCTGTCCCAAAGACCTTTATATCATAAGTGTGTGATGAGATGGGGAGAGAAGAGATGAGAACAGGGAGGTGGTGGGGACATCTGTGGAACAGTTCTTATAAGCTGTAGTCACCACACACAGATTGACCAGTCATTTCTGAGGCTTTTGTATGCATCCTGCGAGAGGGGACTTGTGAAAAGGGCTTTGCATGGATGTAATTCAGCTTTGGATTTTGGTAGGAGTTGCCCATAAATAAGGAATAGGATGTGAGAAAGTTGGAGGGGTTGGAAGAGCTGGAGGGTAGAGGTTCGTGATGTTGGCTGAGTGGGGGTCCGGGTCTACACTAGAAGCTTGGCAGGAACTTGGACCCTCTTTTGGTATTGTTTCTTCACTAGCAGTAATGCTAGGTTGAAGCACTTTTATGGCCGTGAAACTTTAATATCTATTTTCTGTAGAGAGATCTCAACAGAGAAGAAGGGTTTGGCATGTAACTTTGTGTGGTCTAGATTTAAACCTGGCTGACATGAAGGTCCATCTGTGTAAGAATTGTGTGCTGAAGAGCTAGAATTTTGTCTTCAAGTGGTGTTGGTTTATAATACAGCTCTCTGTAGTTCTAAAAGTGGTGCCTGGCATGAAAAAATATATCTTGCAAACAAGCAGGCATAGGTTAAAAAGAAGTTGTTGTCTTGAGCTGTGTTAGTCAACATGTGGACACTTGTAATTTGGGATGCTGCAAAACCAGTCGCATTACCTTAAAAAAAAAAAAAATCAATCTTTGGAGGTGGTTACATCAAGTCAGTGGATTACTGCAATCCAGCTGTAAGAACAATGACAGTACAGGATATTTGTGCCCTTAAAATGTCAATGCACTAAGATAATCACTGCAGCATGATTTTGAATGACCATGAGGAGAGCAAGGTGGTGTTTTTTTCAGAGACTACAAAATTGGATAATTTGGTGTTCAAGAGGAAGATTGTATATCTGTCTGGCTTTCCCCTGTGGGTAAAATAGGAATTGGAATAGAAGGAGGTTGCAATATGTAGATGTTTGAGCAGAGAAATGTAAAACAACTGTTTGTTTCAATGGTGTTAGCATAGGAGACCAACTGGAAGAACAAACAATCTAACACCAAGGTTAACTTGTAACTCCCTGGAACAAAGAGCTGTTTGCTCAGAAGGATACAGACAACGGCAGGAGACAAAACTTGATAAGGGAACGGGGGTGGGGGGGGGGGGGGGGGTGGGGGGGGTGCAGATCCCCTGCGCCTGTCCGAGGAATGTCTCAAACACTCGCAAGTGAGGAAAGATCAAACGATCCTTGAAGAAGAACTAAAGACTGATAAGAGGGAACAGCCTGCCAAAGGCTGGATGATTGCCCAAGAAGTGGTGAAGCCAGCAAAAAACTCCAATAACTAGGGAAAAGGTGAATGTGGCAGGGGGAGATTGCGACCACTGACTCAATTCCAGACCAAAAAGACCTGCCCCCCCCCCCCCACCTGCAAGGAGCATGCATGCTAATTTACATAGCAAGTGAAGCTAATTCAGAGAAGAGGTGGTCCACATTGAAGGATAAGAATATGAGGAGAAGGCAAGTGCCAAAAAAGAAAGGGAAAAGAAAGAGGAAGAACTTCTGAACGAGCGCTCCTGCAGACCAGAGACCCCCCTCGTTGGCTGGACCAATGCTGGAACCTGGACTGGTGATCCTTCTCTCGCCCCTTCTCTCGCCCCTTCTCTCGCCCCTTCTCTCGCCCCTTCTCTCGCCCCTTCTCTCGCCCCTTCTCTCGCCCCTTCTCTCGCCCCTTCTCTCGCCCCTTCTCTCGCCCCTTCTCTCGCCCCTTCTCTCGCCCCTTCTCTCGCCCCTTCTCTCGCCCCTTCTCTCGCCCCTTCTCTCGCCCCTTCTCTCGCCCCTTCTCTCGCCCCTTCTCTCGCCCCTTCTCTCGCCCCTTCTCTCGCCCCTTCTCTCGCCCCTTCTCTCGCCCCTTCTCTCGCCCCTTCTCTCGCCCCTTCTCTCGCCCCTTCTCTCGCCCCTTCTCTCGCCCCTTCTCTCGCCCCTTCTCTCGCCCCTTCTCTCGCCCCTTCTCTCGCCCTTCTCTCGCCCCTTCTCTCGCCCTTCTCTCGCCCCTTCTCTCGCCCCTTCTCTCGCCCCTTCTCTCGCCCCTTCTCTCGCCCCTTCTCTCGCCCCTTCTCTCGCCCCTTCTCTCGCCCCTTCTCTCGCCCCTTCTCTCGCCCCTTCTCTCGCCCCTTCTCTCGCCCCTTCTCTCGCCCCTTCTCTCGCCCCTTCTCTCGCCCCTTCTCTCGCCCCTTCTCTCGCCCCTTCTCTCGCCCCTTCTCTCGCCCCTTCTCTCGCCCTTCTCTCGCCCCTTCTCTCGCCCCTTCTCTTTATTCTTTTGCTTTTCTTCTCTAATGAGTAACACAAGGTACAAACCCCACACGTGTGCGAGCAGTAAGGAATTTGCTGTCTGATTATTTGCCAGTTGTCTGGAGCTATTGAATAAAAGTCTTTGGTTACGGACCTAGTGTTTTGTACGCTCTATTCCACACCAAGAGAATCGGCGAATCTGAGTCACCTCTCCCTCCCTTTTGGCAGGACATGACAGTCCATGTAAATTAGTTTAAATATAGAAGATTAGTTAAAATATAAAAGTATCTGTAGGCAGTAAAGGGGGGAACCTGATCAAAGGGAATTGTTTTTACCTATTGTTTCAAAACAAAAAAGTTGCCACACTTGACTTATGTTGCATCGTAATTCGTACTGAGCAGTCTTATTTTCATAGCTATTTATGATTGAAATTTCTGGTTTGAAAGCTCTTAATTTAGTGACATTGCAATAAATGAATTTTCTCTTCTTAATATTTTTACCTCCTTTTAAACTATTGGTCACTAACACCTGTATTTTGATTATATGAATTAAGATGTGGATATGTTTGTCATTGCATGTGGGGAATATTCACTGAAGGATACTGGGTTGAGTTTAAAGAGCTGAAGACAGATTTGGTTTTGAAGGTTCATTAAAAAAGCCAAACAAAACACAAAAAACGAGTTGATCCTTGGCATTGTACTTGGTCAAAGAGTTGAGTGCAAATAGAGACAGGAGAATGACTGGATATATGGCATCTTAGTGATCACCAATTTGGACTGTCAGACTGCAAGGACTGGATTGCTCAACCTCCTGTATTTTGCAGACCATTAAACTGCAGCTGGTTTCCCCCTGTGTTGAGTGTAACTTTTATTTGCCCATTTGTTTGACTCTTGTAAGAGTCATTAAAATGTGTGAAAAGACACTAAATCCAGGTGTGCCTTCTGTGTTGGGCTGTAGCCATGGGATGGGAGAGTGAGGGTTGAGTGTTTCTGAAGGTATTTGCTTCCAGTTTACAGATGATGAGACATCTGGATGTTTGCACAGAGCAGATGAGCTTTGCATTTCTGTTGCAGATAAATGAAGGATTTAACGTTTTTAACAAGCAAAATTGTCCTTTGCAAACTAAGCTATGCAAGAGTAATTTGTGATTTGATGGGCTAAAGTGAAGGTACTTGTTGAGAGAAATATATGGAGCACCAGTTTTATCTTGGAAGGCATGTACATGCTTAGGTACACAGTGTGAACTGTTTCAATGACTTCTAGGGTTTTTAATGCCCCAGTTGAGATAACTGATGGTGTATTACACCTGACTTCCCTTTTCTGTTTCGGGTTGCTGGTACCGTCCTGCCTTGTGCTGACCTGAGGTTTACTCCTGTTTTCAAAGTGCCTTTGCAGGGTCAGTGTGGGTGGATGAGCTTGTGGCCCCCAAGGCAAGCAGAGATCTGGCAGATGTGGCTCCCTTCACCTCCATTGCACCTCAGTTTCATGCATTTCTGGGGAGCTCCTGTCTCTGGAATGGCCTTCGTTGGCAAAATTTTCTGGAGATTTATCTCATTTTCTGTTTTCCTCAGGTCATCCTCACCTCAATAGTGAGAAGAGGGAAAGCTATATAGTACATTATGGGTTTTTTTTATTATTATTGAAGCATGTTGGTATTTATCTGTTTTCCTCAGTTAACGTGAAAAGTAGTAAAAGGTATTTTTGCATCTTCTGAACCTACACCACCCCCCCCCCCCCCCCCAATCCTGCCTATGTGGTTGTTTCAGAAACCTTTCATTTCAGTAAGACTTATTTAATGTAGCCACCTTCTTTACAGATGATGACTTTGATCAGTTTGATAAGCCTGGTGCAGAAAGGTCTTGGAGAAGAAGAGCTGGAGATGACGACTGGGACAGGTAGGTAGAATATTTTCATGTTCAGTTTCTGTATGCTGAATTACATTGCTCTGTTTTCCCATTCTGGCATTTTGTATTCTAACATTTAGAGTAGCTCACATTTAGATCCTAATGAAGATGTTGGTTGTTATGCATGTGTCAGCCGATGCTAGATTGTGCCAAACATGTACTTGCCTTGAGGAATATAGAGAGCGCTGTGAAGAGATACCATTTAAAATTGGATACATACAGAATATTTGTGGTGTGTAATTAACTTTGCAATTAATGTCCTGGTTTTCCTTTTAAATATTTAGTAGATCTCAGTGGTTTAAATAGTTAGGTTTTTGCTAGGACTTGAATTTGCCCAACTTAAACATCTAGTTTAAAAAAAAAAGTTAACTTCTTATCCTCAAAGTCCTAGTTCAGTTTTACATTGGGGAAGAGTAATGTAGCTTAGGTATGGGCGTCTATTGAAAAATATGACTGTTGTAAACATTTAGAAGTATGTGTGAACTGGGTTATTTTGGGGGAGAATAAGAGCGTGTTCTTTTACACGAAGGCACTCCAGCTGGGAAAGACTTGAATCAAGCTGCTGGCTAGACTTGTCTAGTCTTTCTGGGAGAAAACTTTTCACTTTTTTGTGGTGTTTTTTTTAATTATTATTCCTTTTTAGTAATAGAGAGACTTGTTCAGACTTTGCCAGTGGTTTTCACTGTAAAAATGGGAAAAAAACATTCCAAATAGATTTTTGTCTTTTCTAATAATCATTCAAGTGATTGTAGTAAACAAATTTGCTCTAAGTAGTTTTCCACTGAGCTGAGCCCTTGGAGTGAATCAGCTAGTCTACGTTTATCGTCATTCCAGAGGCATTAGTTTCCTCTTCTGTGCTTTTCTGCTAGGTTAAGCGGGTAGTTCTCATTGCTTTAGGAGGTAAGAGTGAATAAGGAATTTGGACAATAGCTTCAGTATACAGGGTGTTCTGCCGTATGCTGGTGAGGGGTGTCTGCTCTCTGTCATGCCAGCACAGCTGTTTGTGGGTGGGATGGTGAACTGCATCAAGGACCCGATCTGGTTTGAGAGTGTAATTAAAATAACTTGTTCAGGCTGGGTCACTGTACTGTGCTGCCTCCCAGCCCCAGCTCTGGGTATTCAGCAATACTGAAGCCAATATTACAGGCAAAAAGCTTTGTATTAGAATATTTTCTGAACTTTTTGCCTTTGGTGACTTCATGGTTTTAATAGGTGGGCTCTAAGATGCTGGCTGGTCACATTTGTTTTTAGCTGTCCTCCTCTTAACACTTCAGAAAATTTGGAAGAGTCAGCCGTTGTATTGGAAGTTGTAAGCTTATTGCAAATGGTAAACTCCCTGTGGCAAAGTTATTCTTATAGGACTTGAGAAAGCTTAGCAAAAACACTCTATAACCTGAGACTTTGAAACATGCAAGGGTTCAGTTTCAGAAAAAAGTTTTTGTTTATGTGTTTATTATTAGCTGCACATAATTTGAGATAGATGATCAAAAATCATATTGTTTAGTGAAATTGTAAGGGGTTTCAGGTGCAGCACTGGAGATTCCAGAGTTTCATCTTGCTGATAATTTCAGAAAATTTTTTTTACAACTGTATCTAATAGAATATTATTTTATTTGCATGTGTTGGAATTTTTATTATTTTTATTATTATTAATTCTTTTTAGATTGCCAAGCTGTCTTTGGAAGTGCTAAGTTCTGTGGTTGTCTGGGCAATTACAAGTGCTGTACATGGATATGTTGTTGCCTAATGCAATTGCATGAATTTTTTTAACTACTGGCCTAATTCAGTAGAGGACACAGTTTCTTGAAGATGGAAAAAAGGCTGAATGAACACAGTGGACTTGTTTTTTGGCTTTTTTTAATCCTTCATGCTTTGTTTTGCAACCTAAATCACTTTTTTTGTGGGGAGGGTGAAGGGGTTACGTTGTTAGTCATACATCTTGATAAACCATCAACTCTTACTGTGTTGCTACTTAGCTGAGTCCCATCCCCCAGTCATTTAAATAATTTTGAATTTCCAGATCTCTTTTCTTTCAGATCTCTTTTCTTTCTCAAACACTGAAGAGTGATAACTGAGAGTTGGAAGGCCACTGTTATTTGGGAGTACAAATGTAACATTGTTCTTGGAGAATTTTTCCCATTACATTTTTTTACAAATCCTTTTCCTGAAACACTTGTGTCCTTGCTACTGCTCGTGTTTAATGAGGCATGCTCATGAAATAGGAGGCCAGAAAGGGCCAGTCTGACATCTTTAGCACTGGCTGTTAATGTATACATTTATCTCTAAGTAGCCCAAAGCTTGGGTTTGGGAAAAACATGCAGTTCTGGTGCTATGGTGTGAGATTTAACAGTTGACTTTTGCTGAAATTCACTTGTTCTGACCCTTCTCTGAGATTATTCGTTTCTCTACACTGACAGAAAACTTTCCACTTTTTGTTGTCTGTCTTTATTATTACTTTCTCTTCCTCATTTGGTGAACTGAATTTATTCAGTGAGGGGAATGTTGAGTACTGGGAGTTGAGGAAGGGGAGGAAATGGGTCTCTTGTGAAAGCAGTGAACTCTTAAATTATCTTAACCCTAATTTCCTAGAATTGTAGTTTTGGAAAGACCTTTGTGTCTTGATGATAGTGAGGGTGAGGTGCCTTTGGAACTATCACAGATGTGTACTTTTATTCCAGTTTATTTTATGTGGCTTTGTGTGGTATCAGATAGCAACCATTCATTTTTGCCTGTTTCTCAGCTACCCTGAGATCTTTTAGTATTTGGGATTTTTTTTCTTTTTCTTTTTTTTTTAATAGTCAGATCTGGTAATTCTGGTCCTTCTTCTTTCTGATAGATAATTTCAGATTTGGCTATTTTAAAATAAGCTCGAGATAGATCTGCTTGCCTGTGCAGGCTTTTCACTGTTACTTTGTTTATTCAAAAAGTTACCAATGGTGATTTTTCTTCTTTTAATTTACTAATGAAAATTTTGAATGACATTGAATATTTCAATAGGTTTTGAGGGGCATTCTGTGAAACATTTTTGTTTCTGTTATGAGCTTCATTTATGTGCTAGGGCTAATTTTTTTGACTGTCAAGTAATAAGCCAAAGCTTTTAAAAATCTGGACTACATATGCAATTACTTCTATTGACAAAATGTTTAATATTTTTTAAACAATCACACGAAGGATGTTTTTTAGTAATGTGTTGAACAGCCCTAACTAAGATAATTAAATTAATCTTTTGCTTTCTTTTCCATTCCTTTTTGGTCTGAATTTCTTACTACCTGAACTTGCTTTTTGTCTTTGAATGCTGCTATAACACATGCTCTTGCCATCTTTTGGAATTTCTCTAGTGCAGTTTTATTAAAAGCTGTCAGTGGTGGACCATAGTGCTGGGAAATATTTTCAAACCTTTTGGTGTATTTGTCAGATTACTGCCAGTTGAAGAGATTAGTGACTTTTTCCTACTTCAGTTTTGGCTCTAAATTCTTCTGAAACCATTTCTGTTATGTAGAGTTTTCTGTCTCTGAAATAAAGGGCTTAAATTCTAGTCAGTTTGCTCTTTGGAATGTGTGATATGTCTTATGTCCCAATTTTTGTTTAATATTGCAGTGAGCACAAAACAATTGCTATTTGTTAATGATCAGTCATTCCTGGAACTGTTTGAAATCAGTAACTCTGGACAAATACTGTGTACTGATGATAACATCCTATTTAGGGCTGATTTGGAATATCATCTGTTCTCTTCCAGCCCACAAGATTTTTATTGCCCCCCTGCATTATCTGTACAGTAATCAGCTCTGAAAGAGATGTATCCATCTGCAAAAACAACTTTTAGCACTGATTTGTGTCTTGGGATTGGCTTCCCCATTTTCAAGTATTTCCTATATAGTCCTAAGGAGCTCTTACATACGTTCCCATTCTGTTCATATGGCCCATTCTCACTTTGGGATATTTAATTTTCACATAGTATCTAAGGCATAGGGTTTTGTGGATTTTTCGTTGGTTTTTTTAAAGTTGTGCAGGTAGAAATAGGTTCACATTCTTGAATTACAGCTCGTATTTCAAATCTCTGGCATCTCATTTTAGTATTATGACACGCATGTTCTAATACGGGCATTTGTCAGCAATAAGTGTTTATTATAGAAGGGGGAATCTGTTTATTCCTGTCACTAGATAATTCTTTCTCTAAAGGAAGAATGAGATTAAGCAGTTGTCCTAAAGTTTAACTGATCTGGACTGTAGTTCTTTGTGTTGCATCCTATTTATGGGACAGATGCTATGTGATGGCAGAAGTTTTGTAAGCCAGGTATTTCTGTGCTTCCTGAATTCTTAGCCACACTTATCAAGATGGTGAAACATACATTTGATTTTGTCATCCTACAAAAGTCTGTCTGACCTTACCCTTAACTTGAGGAGGAGGGAATAAAGTATTTATGAAAGATCTAGGCCTAAGTGGCTCCCAAGCCGGCTGGCCTCCCACTGCCTCCTTGCTGAAGCGCAGCTTGGGCCACGTGGTGGCCTGTAGACTTGAGTCTTGCCCACAGGACATTACTGTCTCACTTGCTTCTTCCCTGGGGAGGTGGGAAACAGCAGTTTGGACAATATGCCCAAACGGCCTTGAAGTGAAGGATCTGGTGTGGGGACTTAGCTAACTGTGTTTTAAATGCCTGTGCTTTGTCTAGCTTTGTGCTGTGTTACAGTTGGAGGGATATGGAAGGGAGAGCATATGAAAACGAAATGACTGCACAACACCACTCTTAATATGCACAGTCTATTGTTTCATTTAAATTATATATCTCCTTTGTCAACTTACTGAATGCTTTGCTAAAAGGAAAGCTTTGTGCAGACTCAGCAACAATTCAAGTTAGTTTTTTAAGGCATATACCTTATATGGTGTTTGTTTCTGTTTTCTAAGGTTCAACTTCTTAAATTTGTTAATGTTTTCCAGTGAACTTGATGATGACTTGCTTGGAGAGGATTTGCTAACTGGCAAAAAGGTAAGAGATGTGCATTAAAGTGAATTGTTACAGATATTAAAATGTGAATGTTGTTCAACTTACCCACTTCAGTTGTTTGGTATAGCCGTTTATGTATTTTACGGTCACCTCCCCAAAGCCTGACAGCCACAGGTACCTGAGATCTGCCCTGTTGCCAGAGCGCTCTGCACCCAGAGCTCTGTTTCCTTTTGTGAAGCACCTCCAAGTGTGGCTTTTTAAAATACAACTTTTAGAAAAATTTTTTTCTGAGATAGTATTTCTTCTCATAACGCATGGTTCAAAAAGGAGATAGTTCTCAAAATCAGTTTCTCTGTAGCTCATATTGACTTAACAATTAAAAAAACAAAACAACCCCAGTTATGCCTCCTGAGTGCTGATTAGCATTCTGGAGAATTCACTTCAACTGCTAGTTTCCTCGCTATTAAAAGTTACTCATCAAAATACCAGCAGTATTTATCAGAGAGTAAATAAAAAAGCAACCAGTGGTGTCTAATAGATCTTTAATAAAGATCCACTCACTGCACACAATCCACTACTACTTTGTCTGACAAGTAGTCAGAGGATTTCCCCTTCTACAGTGAGGGAA
Organism: Gymnogyps californianus; assembly: GCF_018139145.2. Lineage (NCBI taxonomy): Eukaryota > Metazoa > Chordata > Aves > Accipitriformes > Cathartidae > Gymnogyps > Gymnogyps californianus. Next base: position 158,839,851 of record NC_059472.1, on the reverse strand, counting down.
GAATATGGGAGCAGCTAGCATTGGAGAACATAAATTAGTCCCCCCATGTCTGCTCACTCATATCTATTTCCAAAATTTAACTCTATGAAAAGAACTAAATGTATGTTTGAATTTGCCAGATAGCTACAGGAGAAGACAAGGCTTCTGTTTGGGAAATCAAAACTGGCTAGTGACCTCTTTCCACTTCATCTGCTAAATGAATTAATTTAGAAAATAGTTTTAAAAGTTTTAGTTGGGTAGTGTTGAATAGGTTTGTTAAGAAACCCAGATGTAGTAGAAGTTGAGTTTTAATTGATGTAGTTTTTTATAATCACACTCTAAATGTTGGAAGTTAGCTTCCTGAAATTATTCTGTAAGTAATTCCTATTAAAGATAGGAAGTTCCTTTGTCTCATGTACTGGTTTAAAAAATAAAATAAAATTCCAGGAGGACAGGGATTGCAGATGTGTGTTATGCAGTTATCAAAAATATAAGCAGTTAACATTGCATACATCTTTGTAGTTGAAACGTGAGTTGATAAAGCTACTTACTTATCTTAAAAAAAAATTATCTGTGTGAATACTAACCAATACTAGATTTCTCCAAAGTATTATGTGTTCTTGTGCTTTTTCTATTCTTGTTTTCAGTTTGTCATGTTACAGGGCTCTGAGCAGTATCTGTGGGTATGGACTCATATGCTGGAGTAATAATAGATTTCTCAGGAAGTTTTCCCTGAGCTATTTAGGCTAAACTTGCTTCTGCTTAATCTCATCCCAGTACTTTTAGATAAATCTACCCTTGTATAACCTTTCTGCCCCTGTTACTTTAGGGGATGGAAATAATGTTGCTGAGCCAAAACTGCAGTTATCTCTTCCTAGTGGGTAATTATGTACAAAAAAAAAAAAAAAAAAGAAACAACTGAAAGTATGATAGACAAATTAGGAGGAGTTCAGAAAAGGCATGATATTTTCTTCTATTTTTTTTTCACTTACAAACTAATTATGGTTTTTCAGTTTTCTTCATACTATCATATCCTTTCTCCAGTCTCCTAAGCATCTCTGCTCTCTAGAAACTGCAGTGAGTTAGTGGATTTTCTTGACTTGCCCAATACATCAAGGTCACAAGGCAGTGTACTAAAGCTAACTTTTCTTCCTGGTATTTCTTAAGTGAGTTGTCATCTTTGGCTATATTTGGGAATGCATCAGTGGAAAGTGTTGATAGCTAGGCAAATTTGAGTTTTGTAAATTTCCATAAGACTGTCAAACATTTATTTTCAGATTTGTTGTCTTGTGTAGCATTTTTTTTCTCATCGAATTAGGTAATTTCATTGAAGATACGGTCTTAGTCTGGGATGTGTTCTTCATAAAAAAATACTTAGTGTTCAGAAGTTTCAATAGTTTCAGTACCTAGTTAGTTAAAAGTTTATATCCTTTTTTATGTTCATGATTGACTTTTTCTGAAACCTAGAATCAGTCAGACTTGTCAGATGAAGAGCTGAATGATGATCTTCTGCAAAGTGACAATGAAGAGGAACAAGAATTTCGGTATCTCTTTTCTAAATCTTGTGTTTTGGATAACTCAAAGCTGTTAATGACTACTACTACTGATAACTAATAACTACTAAACTGAAGTTATTGTCGTATACTTAAAATAGTTTTCTTTTTACCTAGCCAGCTACTTAATGATGTATATGTAATGTGTTCAGTAGCGTTAGCATTTCAGTAAAATGATTTTTTGTTTATTTGAATCTAATAAATTTAACTCAAATCTATTAAAAAAGCATATAAAGAAGAAACCACGTAATCTCCTGTGCATTTAGAATTATTTATAAATACTTCAGAGCTCTTGGTCTGTGCCTTCCTGGTATTGTTATAGGCTTCCTTCTCCTGCAAAGTCCTTTTCTGCTATCTTTCTTTTAAAAATATATCTTACCTCCTAAGACCCTGAGGAGGGAAGCTTCATACTTTGTAAGGCTTGATTGGTAGCTTAAATATTTGTGTGCAATTACACAGCAGAAAATTTTGTACAGAGTTTATAGGCTTGAGCACATACTTCCATGGGAGTTTACTGAAGATCCTGCCCTGTGAATACTTTGTGATGGTACAGCTCCACAACTGAATTACGGGCATTACAAGTCAAAATGAGTGTCTTGACATTTTTACTTTTCAAGCTGGACTGCAGGGGGAAGGAAGATGCTTGTGATGCAGTACCACTGCTGCTTTTAATGGCCTGTGTGTTTTGCCAGCTTTTGCTTTACTTGTTGCATGCTATGCAGGCACGTCATCTGAAGGGATATGAAAATATATATATGTATTTATGCATAACATTATATATGTATGTTGCTCTAAGATCTCCTTTCTATCCTTGGCTGGAATTAGAATAAGGAGTCCTGTCCCTGTGTTGGATTGATGAGAGTGTGGTGAAATACCTCAGACCATCAGTCTCCCCATTGGCTGCTGTTTTCATCCCTGCAGGAGTGAGGATTGGACTGTTCCCTTCAAAATGGGGAATCCCAGTTACAGTCCTTGCTGTTTCTTCTCTGGATTTCCTCCTTGTGAGCCCTGGGCAGCAAGGATGGCTATGTGACTGCACAAGTGATGAGAAAGTATCTGAAGTGTGATAATTTTGCTCAGTGGAAGCAGGTTTCTGTAGACAAGTCTTGCATTTTTAGCAGTTTTATTGCCAGAGGGTGAGCGCCTTGCTCTACTCCTTTCCCCTCTCCCTATATTTCCATTCAGACTCATTTATATCTCTATAGTTGGGAGGATAATGATAATCCTGCATAACGTCTTCATTTTCTTGTTAAATCTTCTCCGTCTTACAGATGCAAATAGCTCAAAGCTGCCTGAATCTTGTTCCCCCAAACTCAGGAGAACAGTGAATAATAGGAATGTAATTTAAATAAATAAATAACTCCTTGTTTTCCTTGTACCCGGAGCCCTCAAATCAAGAAGAGCTTTTTCCCCCTGCTTTTCAAACTAGTCTGCAGTTGGTTAGTTGCTCTTTTATGCATTGATGGCACTAGCTATTGTAAACAGTGTGTTGTGGTTTGCCCCAGCCAGCAACCAAGCACCACACAGCCACTTCCCCCTCCCCACTCCCAGTGGGATGGGGAGGAGGATTGGAAAAAAAGGTAAAACTCATGGGTTGAGATAGGAACAGTTTAGTAACTAAAGTAAAATAAAATATAGTACTAACTAAGAATAATATAATAATAATTATAATTGTAATGAAAAGGAATATAGCAAAAAGAGAAATAAAACCCAAGGAAAAAAACAGTGATGCACAATGCAGTTGCTCACCACCCGCTGACCGATGCCCCAGCAGCGATCCGCCCCTCCTGGCCAACTCCCCCCCTGTTTATATGCTGAGCATGATGTTCTATGGTATGGAATATCCCTTTGGCTAGTTCAGATCAGCTGTCCCAGCTGTGCTCCCTCCCAGCTTCTTGTACACTTGCTTGCTGGCAGAGCATGGGAAACTGAAAAATCCTTAACTTAGGATAAGCGCTACTCAGCAACAACTAAAACATCAGTGTGTTATCAACATTATTCTCACACTAAATCCAAAACACAGCACTGTTCCAGCTACTAAGAAGAAAATTAACCCTATCCCAGCTGAAACCAAGACACAGCATAATCTGGAGGAAAAGCAAAACTCAGAATTTAAACTTGCCAGTTTTTGTATTGATTGTTTTTTTTTTCAGTGTCTCTGCCAGTGCTGTTACTAAGTTAGAATAAGTCTTAGGCATTTAAATAACAGTTCTTGACTATATATTTTACATTATTTTAAGTAGAACATTAAATCTGTTGTAAAAATGTAAGTTTGAATTCAAGATAATCAAGAAGGAACAATATTAATACATTTAAAAAAAAATAATTTATTAGCGTATTCTGAAAGATTGGGAAAACAGATGCAGTGATAGTAATTTTGTGCATTTTTTGTTAGTCTTGGAATTAAAATTGAATCCAGTCTGCTTTGGTTACCAAGCAGGACTTTTGCCAGTTTGACCTGCTAAACCATCTGGTTGGTTTGATTCCCCTGGTCAAATAGCCTGCAGCTGGTGATAAGCTGCAGTACAGTATGCATTATGAGAATATGGCATGGAGTCAAATAGTGTGTGAGGTATAATTTTGTCTACCAACTTAGAGAATTTGTATTTGTTGGCTTTGTTTTGCTAAATCTTTGTGAGTAGTTGACTGTCATGCTTCAACCTCTGAATTTTTTTCCCCTCTCTATACCATAGTTCTCAAGGTGTCACAGTTAGCCTCAATGCTACATCTGGCATACTTACATCATACGAACTCTCTGAGAGCATCAACGATCCATCAATAGAACATGAGTCTGAGTATGACCAAGGGGAAGATGAAATTGTTTATGACAAATCTGAAGCACCTGAAGTATATGCTTCAGAGTATGCAGAGGAAGGACATTATGAAGGCAATGATCCTGAACTGACAGAAGACCAAATAGAATATGGGGAAGAGCCTGGAGAAGATGATGAAGTGCTAGACCTTGAAATCAATGAACCCCTAGATGAATTTCCAGTGAGTTTCTTTCTATTGTATCTTCAAAGATAACGTTGCTTCACGTGCGTAGGGTTTTAGACTGATTTGAAATCTGTTTAGCTCCCTAGGGAGGAGGGGAAATTAGACCTATTATCACTGTCTGCCAGTTTCTTTATCTAGGCTGTGACAAAGTTTGTGTTGACAGCTTGTTTGGCGGTAGGTAATGCTCCTTTGTCATGCTGGAAGGCAGTTGAGAATCATGACCTTGAGGATTGTATCCTTAAGGAAGAAAACAGCTTTGTGTGGTGGAGATACACTGCCAATTGTTAGAAGTACTTAATGCAAAAGCTTTTATCCAGGCTTTAGACAAGATCTGATAAAGTCCTTCGAAGGTGAAAAGATTATTGACCTGCTAAAGACATCTTTAAGGTGCTAATATCCCAAAGTGATTGATGTCCTGCTCGTTCATCCTTTTTGTAACTGAGAACTGTCGAAACCTGAATAAAGAGATTGGAGGTTAGTTCAGAAAATGTCACCTGCATAATTCAATATAATTTAAGCAGTGTATTAGAGAACATGCACTGGCTTTAATTGCTAGTGAAATGATTTAATCTTAATTAAAACTGTATGTGATCAGTGAGATGTTTTAAAATACAAGCAAACTTTCTTAAGAAAGGTTTTGCTCTCGTTTTGTGTTCATAATTGTTCAGAATTGAACTTGTTTGTATGTAAACACTTGCAGAATGTTTTAAGAATGTTTATATTTTTGATGGGGTAAAATCTGATGTTAATGTATATGTGCTGTAGGTGCTGTAGATGCATGTTTCCTTTGGTAAGGAAGTACTGCAGTGTTTGCATCATGAATTTAATCAAAGGATGTAGAAGTACAGAAGTAGATGGGGCAAACAGTAGTAGATGGGATCTTTATGATGACGTTGCTGGGATCTGAATGAACACTGTTTTGGCTATGTTTTTGATAATATTGAAATTATTGTCTGGTTAAAAGCCCTGCTAATTATACCTTATATGATATGTCACTTATAATTGACAGTTCTGATAGACACAATACTTCTCTTCCAGTTCTGGAAACAGTAACAATGCATACGGACCCCATCTCTTAACGGGTTTGTGATTCTGTAAAGTTGGCCTGTGTCTTTTCACCTTCATCTGTTATTGCCTTAGGATGAAGATTACATGCAATCATATAATGAGCAAGCAATGGAAGAACAAGAAGAATATACAGCTGATGAGGAGCTGGAAGAATCCCAGACAATGACAAATGAATCAGAAGAGGTATGTTGTGAATTTAATGGAAACTTAAAATAATTAGTTGTTTCAGAATTTGAATTTGTAGAATTGTCCATATTGCTGGGTAAGAACTGATGCAACTTTGCAAATGTTGAATTATTGGTGGTATTACTCTTTGTATAAGATGAATTGTGATAGTATCTATATTGTCAGATACATCAGATCCCCTCTCCCCCTTGGGATGAAAATCATAAGGGAGAGCTCAAAATGTCCATATTTAATCTTAGCTTCAACATTAGAAACTTCAGGGGCCCTTTTGGGTAGGATAATGATAGTAATACTGCATGCTGTCTGTTAAACCTCTAATAGCTATGGTGCCTCACTTTCGAGATGGATAATTTGCTGCTATTGGGAGTGTAGATACAGTTCTTTAGAATATCTGTAGATATCCCACTTTGAGGAGGAGCTTGAGCATGGAAGGTTCTGTGTGTTAGAAAGGCAAAGGTCAGATTTTTTTTGTTGTTTTGAAAGAAGTTGTGTTGGGACTGAAATTTCTGTGAAGTTTATCTTAATTCCTCGATTAGGAAAAAGGTTGAGTTCCTTCATTTGCAAGAAGAAAGCTTATGCCAAACACTGTCAAGTATACGTTCACTGGTTATAGTCTAGAACAGTGGTATCATACCTGTTATTAATTGCAGCAAGTTTTTGATATGGGATTTTTTTCCTTTCCCCACCAGGAATCTGCTTTAATATTACTTTTATTCCAGTTCTTAATTAAATAGGATTGAATGGATTACCTGCTGAGAAGTGTAGTCAGAGTGTGTTCCCTCTTTGGAGCTTTAACTCATCAGGAAATTAATTCCTGAAAGACACAGCAGTGTTATTCTATGAAGTTCTAACAAATGGGTGTGCTGTGATACTCTAGTTGTATCAAACTTATTATAATAAAACAACATTATTTAGTAGGTGAAGAGAGATGCATTGAAAGGGGCCACCTGCATTGTTCAGTCTTCGCTGTTGCAAGCATGACATCTCACACCAAATACACCTTAACATAGTTAATTTCCTAATTGCTAAGTATTAAGTCTACCCTTCCAAAAACTGTGAAACACTTAAACACTTTTTATTCATTCACTGGATTGTATACACTTTCCTTCTGGTGTTTTGAAAGCAGACTGATGGATTTGTGCTGTCTGCAGCCACAGTCCGTATGAGATGATGAAAGTGCTGCACATCGTGTAAAATTAAGTACATAGCTGGGATTCACTGTCAAACTTACTGCTTTAAAAAAGCACAGCTTCATTTTTAGAGTATGAACTAGTGAGAATTCTGTAATAATCTTGTTGTCTAAATTCGTCCAGTTCAGAATGAAATTAGTTTCATTCAAAAGATAACATTAATACAAGTTTTTAATTGATTTTGTTAATACAGCTTTTAGAGAATTTGTTCATTATGTAACGTGAACGTTTTGGCCGCATCTTTGTTCAGTTAATCTACATTCTGGCTTTATTCTGATGGCTTGCAGATTGCCACAGGTTTCTTGTTTCCAAAATAGTACCATCTTTTTATTCTTTTATCATTTCATATGTAGCTTATTTACATTTGTCCGTAGGCTCGCAACTGCACTCTCCAAATGAGAATACCACCAAGAGAGAGAACCTTTGTAGAGTATGCACTGCTGTTTATTACATGGTTAGGTGCATGCCTCCAGTTCTGAATAGTTTTGTTCTTTGAGTGTTATATAAAAAAGCACTCCTTAAATCTTGTAACATTCACTGCTTGTAAACAAGGGTAATTGTTGGCATTCTCCTGTAGAAAATGCAACACAAGAATGGAGCTGTGATAGATGCAGTACAAATAAATAGCATTATTATTTCTTGATTGAAATTTGGCATCTGAATAACTGAGAGTGAGCTGATAGAGGAAAGTGTTTGGTAGTGTTGTATTTTGAGCAGTTTCCACATTAAAACCAAACAAAGCCTCTTATTATACTGCATGAAGAAATTTTGTAAACCAAGAGAAAAACTGACTGGCTGGGGAATTGGAACATGATGAGGGGAAACTGGTGACTAAGGGAAGTGAGACACCTGTTCAGAGTGGCACTCAGGTGGGAGGTGTGAGGAAGAGGTGGGGAAAAGTTTGTGTCCTTGGCCAGATCAGGTTCAGGGCATGCTTTTTCACTTGATATTTAATTTGAAACAGTACTTAGAACTTGGATTTTGATTAAATAATGCTCTTTGTGGAGCTTCCTTGAAAAATGTAGCAATGCTTCAGAAAATATTTTTGCCTTCCTAAGGTACAAAGCAAAACCCAATACCCAGAAGTTTCAGCAGCAAATAGATGTGGTAAAACTGTCAGTTACATGATTTATCATGTGCTAAATATTTTTAGAGGAATGATACCGCTAATTATTTCTGCAAAATGTTCATAAAAATATAACCTCCTGAAATTAGAATTCATAATTTCTTTGTTTTATATTGGAACTAATCTCCTGTGAAGTCTATGATGGGTATTTCTCATTGCATAAATTTAAACAATGTCTTGGGTTATGCTGGTAAGAAATTATGAGGACTTTAATCAAGAAAACATTTCATAAAGAAGTGCTGCATACTGCTGTTCTTTTGATAGAATACAGACTTGGAAAAAAAGGCCAATGTGTCTGTCTGTTGAATTGTTCCATCTGTGTTTAGCCAAAACTTAGCATTTTAGTTCTTTTGTTCAAGTTTGAAGACACTACCTGTCAGCCTGGAGGAAAATGATGAAAAGAGTGCAAATCAAAACAGCCAAGTTTTAAACATATTTAGGAGCTCTTAGGTTTGTTTTTTATTCCCATTTTTCATCTGTGAAGTGGAGGTGCCCTTGGAATAGGTGTAACATCCTCTTATCTGCTCTCCGTTATTTCTTGATCCCTTAGGATTGAGCAATTGCTGCTGCTTCAGTGTTAGCCTCTGGTAGGAGCCTCCACTGCTTATTTTCTAGCTGGTTAATAAAAGTTCTTTGTTTCACCTTTGTAATGTTTCATGTGGAAGGAATCTGGTTTAGCCTTTACAACGCTTACTTGTTTTATACATCTTAGCACTCTGGCACAGAGCTCTCCAGAACACTTGAGAATCCCATGTTTAGGAGGATCCTGCGCTAAGATCAGCTTTTATCATGCTGCGTAGTGTTTTCTCCTGCTTTCCTTGGGCTGTGTCTGTTATCAGTCCTGCAGCTGTGTGGTAAGCTGTTCGGGGCAGGAGCACTCACTCTTGCACCATAGCAGATCATAACCCAGCGTGGGGAGTTCTGGTCAGTGGCTGGGATTTATGGCATAATTATTTAATGAGGATGGCAGAAAACTCTGACCTTGTGATAGAAGAAAGGTCATTACTCTTCTCCATAAGGAAGAGTCAGCAAAGCTCTTTGGTAGCTTTGTTCAAGGTGTCATAATGGGAAATGTTAAGCTCCCTTTGAGGAGAGCTGCTAAGAAGCCTTGGCTGGCTAGTCCAGTCAAGTGACCTCAAGTGGCTGTTCAAGGACTGTTTATGTATATGCAGAGATATTCATGATTAGCAAGTATTAAATAGAATCCTGTGAGTACTAGTATGTATTAATTCTATGTCTGCACTTGTGTCTTTTCCTGTATAAATTTCTTTTGAAACAGAATCCATTCATACACTGTAATCTTGGCAAAACAACTCATCTTGTTAGGCTGGAAGCTGGAAAAGATCATCTAGAGAAGTCTTGCGTGCTACAACCATTGAACAGATCGTGGGGGAAGGGTGTATGCTCCTACACAGCTCAGATAACCTTTCCTGGAGCTATATGTAGAGAACATATGGTTGGCTGTCAGACATGTTTGTGTCTCCATCGCAACTAATATAAATCCCTCAATAATACGTGTAATCAGACTTGGACATGGGTCAGTTAGCATTCTTGAGCACTGCCTTTCCTTGGTGCCTGCTTTTTCATTAGCTCCTTTGATTTTTTTTTTTTTGTCTGATATTTAATGCTTGTACGGCTGTTGTTTGTTAATAGGCGGCATGAGCGTTATACTGATGAATAAAGTGAGTTAGGCCCAGAAGACTACAGAATTGGTATAAGTGGCTAAGAATAGAATAGTGCTGGTCTAGAAAAGTTTGAGAAATGTTTTTCATTGTTGCATAGGAAAGTAGTTGTAGTCTGTTACAACTTGCTTTTTTTTTTTAGACTGGATTTTTTTTTTTCCCCAGAATGAATAATTATCAAAAGGCAACAGAGTTTGCACAGGTATTTTCTGTAGCATTTCATTAAAGCATTGCAAAATTTTTCAGAACAATGCAGACTGCATTAAGCATTCTAGTCCTGATTCTGCAGTCTGAGCCACACGTAGAGCCTTGCATGAGTAAGTTTTGCACTCACAGGTGAGATTACATGACTGAGAGCAGTCTTAGATGAATAAAAACTGGAATTCCAATGTAGCTTTTAAGGGGCATGGACATAAAGAGTGGATGTGTCTGGGGTTTATGCTCTAGAGTAAAGCAGGAGGCTCAATGTAGTGAGAGAGCACGTCTGGCAAAACAGCCACTCCAGTTCTGACTTCCAAATCCTGATCCTGAAGGGAAAGTTTTTACAGATGAGCATTGAGATAGTAAAATTATGGGGTTTATGATACTTGAAAACATAGATTTGATAGAGATATTGCTACTCCTTTCTCTTTTGGGAGTCCCTCTTTTGAAAGTAAAATGCTAACCCTGTCTTTCTCCCTTGTTTTTGTTTGTTTTTATTAAACCACGTTAGCATCTCTTTCCTTGCTAACATCCGTCCTCTGTTCCATGAGTCTCAACTGCCTGTCCTCAGAGGTGCTTTGATTAACACGGATATGTTACTCAGACCAGTTGTGCTCAATTTGGGTTTGCTTTTGAGGTTTGGATTTCTTTCAGTCTTGAAGGATTTTTTTTTTTTGCCTGCTATCCTGTCTGTTGTTTTTAGCTGCATTTTTTGATATGATAAAGTTGTTATATAAAAGTAAATGTCTTTTTAAAATAAAAGCCTTAAAGTTTTTTGTAAACTTCGGCTATTCTCTTAGCTATATCTTAAAGCATTTTTGTGAGGTCAGGAGTGTAGTGCTTGAATGTTTGCCTGGAATGGATAAAACACATTCTGAGATAAGGAGATGATAAAATGAAAATAACTTGGGATCAGTAGCCCATTAAAGCACAGTAACTAAGCATACAGCTCATTTATTCACCAGACCAAAGTTGGAGTAGCTTTGAGCTTATGGTGTGCTGTCTTTTAAAGTAGAAACTGTCTTGCCAGATCCTGGCTCTGATCTTGCTTCCCATGTTTCTTTTTGATTTTGGATGAAGTTGGGCTCCTGGATAAGGAAATTTGCAATCTCTTGCATGATTATGCCATTAATTCTTTTTCTTGATTTGTGACTTAGTATCTGTCCACCTGACTGACACACTTGCTGTGCCTTTTTCGCATAAATTACTGCACCAATCTGGTTAATTAGAAGATTAAACCATTTTTTGCATGTTGTATTTCACTCATCTTTTAACTGTCCTCAAGCAACATGAAAGTTATAATGTATTTAGTGGCTTTGCAAAGAATTAAAATGCATGTGCAGGCTCTAAGAAATGAGCAACTAGGCTTGTACAAGAAATAACCAAATATACAGTAACCAAATATTTTATGGAAAATCATACTATATTAGAACACTTCTAATTTTCAACTCTAGAAATCAAATATAACTTGTGTAACATTCTGAACATTAATTTTATCATGCCAGCACAGGAAAATTAAATTGATTTTTTTTCTTTTTTTTAATTTGAAGGAGAGGGATCCATTTTCATTTGGGACATTGTTTCATCTAAATAAATGTTCTCTGTTATAGAGAGAACTGGAAAGTAAATGAGGAGAAGGGAGTAGCATTCCAATATACAAATTTAGTATATTCAAATTTTATCGAATCCTGTTCTCCATTCTCTTTGTCAATTGCTGAATTAAGACTGGGAAGTTTTCAAGAAGTAGAAAAAGTAAAGACAAGTACAGTTATACATACCTAGAGGAATAAAATTGAGATATAAGGTTATCTGGTTCTTGTTAGGTTTTTTTAACAACATGCTATTGACAGTTGTTAACAAAAGAAAAAAAAAGTTAATGATTTAATGTTTGTATTACTTGAATCTGGGAGTATCCTAGGTTTGCATCTTAGTCAATTCAGTGATAAAATGTCGCTCTGTGTGCAAAAGTAGCTGCTAATCAGATGGTGGTTCTAACTGGAGTTTCCATATTCCCTTAAATATTGCAGCAAAATGAGTTTTCTCAATAGATTTTACCATATAATTTATTATATAATTCATATCTTTATATTTTAAAAAAATTCACCAACCTCTTAAATGATCACTGAGTTATGTATGAGAATAATCTATAATGCCAGCAAAATTTGTACAAAGGGACCGTTAAAGAAAACTTTGTCTTTTGACAGTCACTGGTCACAAGAAAGTAGATTTTTTCAGTTTGCGTGTTCTCTGTATTTTGTGATTCAGGCAGCTATTGAATCTCTGGAACTTCAAGAAGAAACAAAAGAAGAATCTGATGAAGAGGAGGATGACGACGAAGAGTCTGGACGATTACGTTTCAAAACTGAACGGAAAGAAGGAACGATAATTAGGCTCTCAGATGTGACAAGAGAAAGGAGAAACATTCCAGAAACTTTGGGTGAGGTTTTGTGGCAATGGACTATTTTGAAGAGCTATAAGAGAAAGTAAAAGACAGACTTGCCAAAACTTTTGGAAAAGAGTTTAATGGCAAAAGATAGAACAGTCGCCTTCTAACTTAGACTGGTCTATATCCAAGTTGTCCAAAGTCATATGTAGTCTGTTGTAGTATGTGTAGTGTCTGTCTCCTTGGGAATAATGTTTAAGCCTATCATGTTTTGAAAACCAGTGCAGTATTTGTTCATTGAGACTTTTGTGATGTCTTTAAAAGCTTTCTTGTTTTCAAGCAGCAGCTATCTGGTCTGTGCTTCACTATGTATTGTGGTGGAATATGTTTTAAGGAATTCCTTTGGACTTCCATCCTTGGAAGATTTTCAACTGATAACACAAATCTTGTTACTTGTGTTCTGATATGAAATACCTGCATGTTTGCTGTTTTCCCCCAGGAACATAAGTGTGCTGTCAACCTGTTGTGTTCCTACTGTTGAATTGGCCTGGAGAAATTGTAACTTGCTGGGGAGTGTGTTAGAAAAATATGGAAACCCCTGTTTTCTGGGTTCAGCTTTTCTAACATGGAACAATCTGGATCTCTTATACCACCTTGATTCTTTAGGCAGTGTCTAAAAGAGTGTATTTTCTTCGTATTTGAGTAGCTAACACAAGCGTGTTTGTTTCTAGGAACGCTGCTCTATGTAGCTAATGAATTTGCCACTGCTAGTTCAGAATAAGCAGCAGATTTGCAACTTTCTTGCAGCCACTCTGTTTCAGTCTATAAATAAAATCACATTGGTTTTTGGTTTTGAGAGTTAACTTCAAGACCCCTCATGTACCCTGGGTACACCAGTATCTGATACTGGTGTTGTACCTGCCCTACTGGAGATAATTATATTGCCTCTTCATGTTGGCCTTACGGTGGTGGTAATAATAATAAATAATAATAATAAGTCAAATTAAAAAGGTGATATTAGGGAGATGGGCAGAAATTAAGTTTTGCTTTCAGAAAGGTGTACCATTCTCATAGTTTTGCTACTGAACCAAAATATCAATTCAAACTATGGAGAAAAAGCCCTGATCTTTTGAAGAGAATCAAGATATGCAAGAGGGGTGAACTGGTAATGAAGGCAAATTGTCAGATACTGTTGGCTAATTGTCAGATACCACTGGGAGAAGATGTATGTTTTGATGATTTTAACTGTATTACGGTATTGCTAGACTGTAGGGATGGGTTCTTCACACAGGATTGCTTTAAGATGGGTGCCATGCAGTGTGAGCTTGGAAGCTGGGTGCTTCTGCTTTCTTTCCAGATGAGTCGGTGTCTTGGGACAACAGGGCATTTTGGAATTACATTCCCAGAGCACATACCTAGATTGCTGGAACTCATCCTGATGAAATTTTCCTCTTACCTTAAAAGCCTTGCTTTGCAAAGTATGTTAGTTCTAAGGATTTTTCTCTTTGAGTTGCATAGCCTATTAATTCTTTAATTCAGTTGCAAGGAATTTGGGCTTTTACTATGCCTGCAAAAATTGAGAAGCCTTAATTCTATAACAAAGGTGTTGTGGCTAAGAGGACTTGTTCATGAGCAGCAAGGAGTCAGCTGCAGAGGCTGAACCAGGCTTTCACAGTGGTGTTCATGTAGGCCATGTCGTACTGAGACGTCAGTGCATGATTTTGAATCAAGATCTTTCTCATCTGTTGTTCGTATTTATCAAATAGCTGCTCTTGCAATTTCAGGCAAAGTGTGTTAAGGGCCTTTATTCAGCATTGTTTTAATAATCAGGAATTGATTCTGATTAGAATAAGACTGAAGGGAACCCTCTAGAGGCACAGAGTAGTCTATATGGGCAAGGGATAGTTTAGCTGAGGTGAATTCCAAATGTGTTTTCAACCATAAGACCATGTTTCTACATACCACATACAGTCCATATCTTATTTATACAAAAGGTGGTGGTGGCTTTACAAAACAGAATATTTTAAAAACAAAACTGCACCGGAATAGCTAAATCTCTGCACATAATTGCAAGGTAAATGGCAATTGTATGCATTTTCGTGTATCTGTGGATTTACTTTATAGTTTAATGTAAACACAAGACCAGCCAATGAGGAGAAAACCTGTAGTGGAGCTTGACTATTAAGGGAACAGTGATTCAAATTAGACTTATTTTTAACTGTAATTTTAGGTGATTTGGGATGTAGCTCTGAGATATAAGTAAAAGGTGATGCAAATGTGGATGAATCCATAAACTAAAGAGCTTTTTTTGAAACTGATCTTTGGCAAAAATACAGTCTTGCTGTGGTGAAATGGTTTCTATTCATACTAGTTTTTCATGTTAATTTGTTGATAGAGACCAAATGATTGACCATGTGGTGGAAAGTTAAACAGCAAAAAATACTTATTTGCATATAAATATCTGCTTGCTTTTGAGAGTATAGAGCAAATTTTTACAGATGCTACTGGTTTAAAAATGAAACTTCATTGCAGAGCTACATCTCCTTACTTTAAAATCTGAACATAGTTCAGAAAACACTTAAAGAGGAATTAACATTTCAGTTGAAGTTACAAACGTAATTTCCATCCTGTCACATTTTTGTGACCTTTTGTGACAGCTTGTCTCTATTGGAGGAGTGCATTCTTACTTGCTGATTAAAGATGTCATTTGAAACCATTTTATTACCAGCGATAGTGAAATTAATCTTGACACTTAGAGACACTAGAAAAATAATTGCTGATTCACTGCATTAACTGTGTGTGTGAGAACTGTACAGTCAAGATGAGAATAAGTGTGTGCTGGTAAAAGATACGTAAAAATACAGAGTATTCTCATGAATGTAGCTGAGATCTTCCCTAAAGATTTCTTTATCCAAGATAATGTAAGTAGTGGTTTTGAAAAGTTTAAAGGAGAGGTATTGCAGGACAACTATGCAATTGATTTCTAGAGATACTGAGTTTGTTGTCTTTGACGAGAAGTATATAACTTCTTTCAGTGCATGTAGTTGAAGTCTTCCCAGAGTTGGAATTGTCATTATGCTCTGGATTTAATTACCCGTTAAGGAATGGGAAGAAGAAAAATGTCTTTGTTTGGCATCACCAAACTGAAGTATTCCCTCTGTACCTAATTTAAAAAACAAAACAAAACCCTACACTTATGCGGAGCCATTTGCAAAGTGATAGCAAAGGTTATTGGATGTGGTAGTACTTTTTGTTATGTCCTGCTTAGCTGGCTTATGTTCACTCTCATAACTAGTGGCTGAGATTTCAGGCAAGACTAGGAAATTAAAATGAGTGGTTTCACTGTTGTCCTGTTGCACTGTGTGCAGAAGCACATAGTGTAATCAGATTGCAAGTTTGGATGATGGGGAGAAAAAAAAGTTAAAGGAGAACATTTGCTGTCTCAATTTAGATTGCATATGTATGTAAATGCATATGTATTTTTTTTATAGCTGTTCTGGAATGTGATTTATGTTGTAAATCTCTGCATTATCCAGGATAATAGGGATTCTGGGATTCTCAGACCTGGGGATTTGAAATGCTGTTGCTCTCGGGGAGCAACCCAAGGCAGATGTAGCCACAGAGACCTGTGCTCAGGGTTGGTGTAGGCAGGAGCCGGTGTCCGTGTGCTGCAGTGGCCTGCACACACTGTCCAGCGGGTATGGCAGCATCCGGCCTGGCTCAGTGTGTTTTGGCCACAACGCACACAAGCTCTTAGCCAGGGAGAAGCAGCGGGCCTTTTCATGTGAATACCTGGCTGTGCTTTGGAAGAGTCTAGGGAAGGAAAGAGAATCTCTTCTTCCTCTGCTCGTCACCTCTTTTCTAGTTAGCAGTCTGATCTTGCTTTCAGGGAAGACAGACTATTTTCCTTGCTCCCCTCCCTGCAGAACCATCTTTCACACTATGTCCTCTCCTTGATCTCTGTATGTGTGGTGCAATGCTCTCAAATTCAATAAACAGCCCGCCTAGTAATTGAACTGACTGTATATTTTGCTGCATGGTGACTGATAGCAATGTAAAGCACTTGGTATTCATGAGTGTAGTTCACTGCATGAGTCTTCACTTTTGCAGTCTGTCTCTGAGGCTCTGAACCTGCAGTTCTGTGTGTAAGCAAAATTCTTCACGGGTAGGACACTGTTGCCTTCAGTGTCATGTTGTGGGGGAGGTATGCGTCATGTTAATGTAATCTTACCTTTTTTTTTATTAAATCAAATGGTTATATTGTGCTTCTGTGCTCGTAGATATGGTATGAGTGTAATGATGCTTGCTGCAGTGAATTCATGAGGGTTTTTGTTTTGGTTGGGTTATTTTTTCCAAGGTCAGTATTACACACATATTCAGTTTTTCAGCCAGAAAAGTGAAAATGTGGACTGTGCCTTTAAGGATGCAGCCTTTAAAGTTTTGAGAACTTTTATGTAAAGTGAGTAGGAAAACAATTTATTAGTTTTCATTTTAAAGAGAGTGAAAAGTACCTGCACATTGAAGATCATCAGGACTGACTTTGCCCTGGATGCTGTCATCCCTTCCCCAAGCTTAATCAGTGCAGCCCTCTGAAGTCATTTTGTTTGAAGCAGCCCATTCTTTCTTCTAAAGTTGTTTCTATTCAGTGTCCTTCAATATGTGCACAAGAGGCTGAGAGACTCAGTCATGATCTTGCCTTGTAGGAAGCCCAACTCTATTCCCAGGTTCATTAAGAATTGTTTTCCTCACATGTGACTTCTAATCTGTTTAATATGAAATAGCTTCTTATCATCTTGAATGAGTATCAGTGGTAGGTACTTGTTGCAATGACTGAACTTTGCTTTCCAAACTGCCTTGCTCAGTTCAGGGCTGTAGTGTGGAAGATGGCAGAAAAATTGCTCTGGCTGTCCTATTCTTGGGAAAAAAAAAAAAGAAAACTTTCCAACTAGCAGCATGCCCAGGATGCCCTGCAGGATTTGAATCCTCTCTGGTTAAAGGGAGGAGTGCTATTGCTTTGGAATGTAATGGCACCATTTACTTTCCATAACTATATGGGAGCTAGTGGTCTTTCTTTCCTGCAGACCAACTAAAAGCCCGTGTTAGCCCTTTCACGTTTGCAAGCCTGTGAAGAAACTGAACTTGCTGCAGATGTGGGCAGGATGGAGGCTTGAAATCAGAGTTCTGTTTTTCCCATTAAATCAGCTTTTTTCATCCCTGACAGCTAAGAATGGATAAGGTGGTTGTTTTGGTCACATCTAATGCTTTTGATTGCTTTGGACAAGAGTACATTTGTCTTAAGTTTCCTCAGAATCCATAGTGTGCACATTTAATACCATACTAAGACTTGAGGGAGTGTGATTCCTTCCCCCTTTCTAAGCATGCTATGAGATTTTCCTGATAAAACCTGATTGTCTTGGGCTCTGCTGATGTCTTGAGGCAGGTGCTAGGGCAAAGGTAGTATTTCATAAGAGTATCTGGTGTGGTTGTAAATTAAGGCTTTATGCCGCTTAATTGCAGTGTCAGAGGGGAGAGAAAAGGAGGTAGAGGAACTTGTCTCATCACCGACATGCAGAAATGAAATGGAAAACTACATGGCAGATCCTGGGCTTTTAGGCGTCTGTCATGTTTGCTGTGTTCTTAGACTGTCAGCAAGTTCTAAACTTTTCTTTTAAAAATCAAAAAGCCCCTGCTTTCTGGAGGTGCTGAACACCTCTGAAAACTGGGACATGCAAATTCACAGTCTTTGCAGCTCAGTCGTGCAGGTCGTTTTTGTAGCCAAGTAAGAACAACTGCCACAGTGGGGATGCGCAGCGCTCACCCTTTTCTGCCCTTCTGTCAATCCTCAACTTCAAAGACTGATTGAGATTACTTATGAAGATGTTTAAGATGGTGGTTTAAGTAGCTTTGGCTATTAGACTCGCAAGAAATTTTAATAGTTTTCTAATTGCTTTGGTTATGTATTCTTGATGGAGGATATGTGGTGATGTGGACATGTTGTAGTAGTGTCTCAGCTGCTGGATGCAAACTATTTTTATTCTGATCTTCAGATATTATAGCCCCTATGTGTGGTATTAGCAGGTAACAATACTTGAAAGGTGGTCCTGAAAGGTGGTCCCTCTACCCAGTCTCCTTTAATGTTAAGAGCAGACTTTTAAAATGGAAAACTGGAATTCTTGCACTAATTGCCATTTATATGGATTCAAAATATGTATTTATCTGTCAGGAGTGTGTTTCTTGTAGAGTAGTTTAATTTTGCCCTGTCAGAGGCAGAAGTCAATTTTAGAGGTAACAAGGGATCTGACTGACTGGCACATGGCAAAATCCTCAGCTGCATGTTTAGGTTAAAGTTTATCGCCTTCAAGTAACTGCAGCCTGGTGAGTGGCACTGCTTGTACTGTCATGGTGTGTTTCCTGAAGTTTGTTGTAGACTTTTTCTGTATTTCCAATAATTTGATTACCTCAGCCTGTTACTGCATGGTTTTCTCTTAATGTTATCAGCATTGTCCCAGGTTTCAAGCAAATTTGGCAGTCTTCGTTGAGTACCATCTGTTCTCTGGTGTTTACCTGTGATGTGAGTTGGGTGGGTGTTATCAGTGGCCACATGTTTGACTTGAGCTGAGCACAGGTTTTGAAGTGTGCTCTCTCTTAAGTGGAATTATCACTTGTAAAGTACAGCTGGTTCTTAAATCACATGCAATAGAACAAATATTAAGTAGTTACATACTGGGAAAACACTTCAGTGACCAGAAAGTCCTTCTTTGGAACAGGCCAATGTGCAAAAGAGTCTGGCAGATAAAATCTGTTCACATGGAAGACAACATATCCTTTACTGTGAAGTTTTCTGGGGGTTTCATTGTACTGCCTGATATCTCTGCAGATGTGAGATGTTTAAGGTAACAGATGTGAGAGGAGCTACAGCCTCCTCTTAGAGCATAAGGCAAACTTCAATAGCATTTTAAAAAAAACAACCACCAAACCTTTTTGTTCGTGTTTGTTTCATTTACCTGCTGCTTTTTGCCTGTGCAGCAGACACAAGTATCTGTGTGCTTTTTCCTTTTAAAGATGTCTTTAATAGAAATGTTAACATGCCACCTAAAGGAGATCAAAGTGCCTGCAAATTTTATGTTAGTTGCAGGGATGCTTCTATAGTTCTAGTGATGTTTTTTCATGGTATTTTCCATCTTTTCAGGACGAAGCTAAAATATTTTTTTCTCCATCTCTTTTAACAGAACTTTCTGCAGAAGCCAAAGCAGCATTACTTGAATTTGAAGAGAGGGAAAGGCAGCTTAAACAGGGACGGTATGGCTCAAGGAGAGGAGGGCGAAGAGGAGGCTCGGTTATGTGCCACGGAATGGGAGAACAAAGGAGGGACAATAATGATAGGGGAAGAATGAAGGATCACAGGCCTGCACTGCTGCCAAACCAGCCGTCAACAATGGTATCTTTTAATCCTTAGTATTCTTTGAACACACTTTCAGGAAATGATGGATAAATGCATTCTAAATCATGAATCTTTACGAAGATGGAATATATATTCCAATGTACACTTCTTGCTCTTTCAGGGCGCTGTTAGGCAAGATGGGCTTTGTGTAACATGGTGTTTATGAAAGTATGTGCCTAGTACTGTTACCAGCCGCAACTTGAGGAATCTCAAGGCCTCCAAATGAAAAGTGGATTTTGATTCATACAACGCAGTCAGGCTTACATACTGGTTTGCATAAAGATGGAGGAAAAAGTTAATTCCTCTGAGAAGTCCTCTACATGCAACATGGAAACATGTTCAGTCCCACATTATTAATAGTAATTTAGTTTAAAAAAAATGTGATTTTGTAAAATATTTCTTGGTTTTTGTCAAACTAGTATTTTTGCTGATATGTCTAAAAAAAATCTGTTTGTATACCTGCCCTGCTGCTATGGAGGCAAATAAAACCCTAGGAAGGTAATCACCACTAGATAAATTAGTATCTTGGATTTCAGATGAAATTTAGCTTTGTTACTCCCCCCCCCCCGCTTTGTATCACAAACTAAAAGATGTTACTTTTTCCATAAGAAAAAAAAAAAAACCAAACAAACAACGAAAAACCAGGAAGTGTGTGATCAAGAGGTAGCCCACACATATTTTTGTTAACTGTCATAAAATGTACTGGAAGCTGAGATTGTAGAACAAAGCCTGTGTATGTCTCTGCAGGACAAGGTCATCTGTATTAAAGGGGATTTTTTCCAACAGCAGTAACTCTAGGTGCTGATCACTAGCAGGAGTCGGTGGATATCTCAGCGGTTGAGAGCCCTGCAGTAGAATATTTCGTGCTTTTAAAACAGTGAAGGTGGAATAATTTTTTTCTGTATTGCTGCAGTCTTTGCTAGTTATTTTGATCTTAAATGTTGTAAACATTTTTGTGCTCATCACAGTATCTTCTTCTTGTGCATCCTTTGTAGCTGCTTTGCTTTATGTATATGGCTGCTGAAAAAAATGATGTCACATCTTTGTTACTAAAAGGTTGCCTGTCTGGGATTCTTCTTGCACTGCCATTTGGAAGTTACTGGACTAGGACTGATACCTAGTATCAGTGAGTTCGGAAGCAGAAGAATGTCTCTGAAGAGAGATGTGATAATTTTTTTTTATTATAACTGATTTTGGCCACTTGTTTTTGAGTGTTGAGCAGCAAGAGACTTTATGTTACGAAAGGTACCTTTGAAAGGTATCTTTAAAGTAGTTTTTTCTTCAAGCAGTATAGATAGGTGGGCTGCACTGATCTTAAGAATCTAGCTTAATTTGTATTTTGACTTTTGTTGCTACTGTTAGGTCTCTTTTCTCAGAGAGGCTCTTCTATACATGAGACAAAAGTTAGTGGATTTGTTTTGATACTAGGACTCAGATTTCTAGTGATCATCACATGCACTTTATTGCAGTTGATGACAGTTTCCAGTGACATATGCAGAACCCTAACATATGAAACTAGACAGTTTCACTGTAAAAATAAGTGAATGAATGTCTGCATTCCCTATGTGCTTCCTTGCTCTTTGCCGTCCTCTCCTTCACATGAATGTCTTTGATTGTTCCTTTGCTTTCCTGTACTGATGGTTCTTAACAGTTCCAGTTGATGATATGGGAAAGAAGTTCATATTTGGCCTTAATTGTTCTCCAAAGATGTCTTGATTTTTGTGCTGGTTTGTCAGGATATTTTGACTTGAAAGCCTATTGACTTTATTCTTTTGTCTGACTTTAGACTCATTCACAGAGGTTAATTCCAACACACCAGCAACCTGTTAGGAGTCTGTTCCAGCAGCAGCAACAGCAGCAGCAGCAACAACAGCAGCAACAGCAGCAGCAACAACAGCAGCAGCAGCAGCAACAGTTACAATCTCTGCTTCCTTTACAGCATCAGCATCATTCTTCTCCTCCTCCAGGGCTACATATGCCCCCTCAGATAGAAACGCCTAGAATAATGATGACTCCACCTCCAGTGACACCTCAGCAACCGAAGAACATACACATAAATCCACATTTCAAGGGGACAGTAGTGACGCCTGTACAAGGTGAGCTTTCTGAACACCTTCCCAGTCGTGCGAGTGTGACTCATCTTATTCTTTGCCAAAGATGCAACAATTTGTTTATCACTTCATGGAAATGTGCTTCAGGCTGATATTTTTTCCTGAAGCTTGAAACAAATGTTTTGCCTAAAGTGAGACATAATGTTGTTGGACTGTGGCCAGCTGAAATAGTAAAGCCTTTTCAACTTCTTTATCATCTTTGTTACTCTACTGTAAAGCCTGCAAAGAGCGGTAAAAGTGGAAACTGAAAAGAGAATGTGCTTTTTAAAAGTAGCAAATGTCAGTTTTCAAAACTAGGTAAGTACTGCAGTTTATAAATTCCCACATCATTCTAGCTTCAGCCAACAGTTCACAGAATGACCACCTGCCTGTTTCAGTGAGAGTACACTGAGGCTCTCCTTGCACTGTAATTGCTCTGTGAGAGGTACCAGCTGCTGTCCTTACTTGAGAGGATACATGCCCTCAGTTCTCCTTTCAGTGCCACATTTGTGATTGTTTGACTCGCAGCCTGCAAGTATATTTTTTCCATAACTTAACACAAGCACTCTTTGGGCTACACTTTTTAGGGCAGCTCTCAGCAGAGCTGTTAACATTACTACTTATTTAGGAAGTGGTTAATCCCTAAGAAGATAAAAAAAAAAAGGACACCTAAATAGCTCTGATTTGTGATTATGTTGGGATTAGACAAAGTAAAGAAACACATATATTTTTTACGTATTTACCATTAGGTTTTCTGTATTTTTCCCCCTTCAAATCAGCAGAACTCCAAGCCAGTGGTACCTTTGCTTCATTTATTTGACCAATGAAGAGTAGGAATTTGGCAGGGTAGGATATTGCCAATTGATAGAGATCTATTAGGCTTCTCACAGATGGCTTCATAGTAGCTGTGTTGTAGAGATTATTTTGCTTTTTCCTGTCTAATAAAATCAGTGCTTCCCACCAAATTATGCATTGGGACACATTATCTGGAAGCAGTCCAAAAGGTCCTTTAATCTTGGATTTATGCCTTCTGTGCATTTTCCTAACATTTCCAAAGCAACAGTTACTGTTTTGCGAAAAGCAAAAATTGTTTTTAGACTATTCTAGATGCCTCTCCTCTCTCCCCATGAAACAGTCAACAAATCTTCTGTATCTAGGTGAACAAGTGTCCTCCTAATGCCAGCAATGACTACTGAGGATTTTTGCTTTTGCCTAATGTCAGAAGTATACCAGTGTATCTTCTTTCGTCTGAGTTTTTTTTTCACGTTATCAGGTGGCTTCAGGCTTGTCTCAGCCTTACCACTACATCTGTGGCACCGTGGGTATTCCAGGGGCCTTGGTTTATCTTGGGCATAGCCTTTTTTTCTGTCTTTACTTGCAGATCGTCATTTTAACAAAGTTGTGTACCTCCTGCATGTTAGGAGATCTTCAATATAGGATTTGTAGTCTTTTTTTTTTTTTTTTTTTTTTTTTTTTAGATCTTACACCTTCTGACTTTGTGTGCCCATTCATTTCTTGACTGGTAAAAATCTAGTCGTCCTCTCAGAATGAGCAGCCCTGGAGAATGAGTGATCCATTTTTGAATGGTGTAAGACTTGTGTTTCAGTGAGGAAGATCTTTCCTATGTGTATTGATGGCAGCTGGTTTGTATGAAATAACTTTGTGCCATCCATTTTACTGAAGGAATCCATGGCAAGACTACTGAATGTTCCTGCTAACAGGTGTGCAGCATACTATTAAATGCAATCTTTTAAATCACTGTAGAATTTTAATCTTCCTGATTAGAGAGCATGTATGGGAAGCTGAGTCTTTTGCAGTGGCTGAGAGTAGTGGCCATCTCAGTCTTTTAGTCTGCAGCAGTACAGTTATGTTACATGAAAGTACACATTTGCACACCTAAAGAAAATGTGTAGGAAATCAGTAGTCTTCTTCAGGGAAGATGAGCATAATTCTAAAATCTTCAGTGGCATTTGCATATTAAGATGAATTTTTAAGCAGTCACTGCAGGCAAACGGTAGACATAAATTCCAGTGTAGGGAGAGCTGTTCCAAACTTCCTCTTAAAACGTCCTCCTCAGTTTAATCTGTCTGCTTGAGGCCCCAATAGGCAGAGACTGGGAGTTGACAACATTAGGATGTGTTTCACATGCGGCATCATTTATTTCAGGGTAACAGGAAGTATGAAAGATCAGATTGACTTCATGTTCTTGATGATGTCCTGCCCCTTCTTGGCTGAATATATTTCCAGATACATGAGGGTTTTTACACATTGGAGAATACACTCAGGTGCAAAGTTTATTGGGATTCTGTTGTTGAAAATGTGATGCCTGGAAGCTAAAAATGCCATGTCTGGAAGTGCATGATATGCACACTTCGGTTCTGGTAATTTTAATGGTGTGCTGTCATGTTTTAGTGTAGACTGACATTTTTTCCTCTCTAATTTTATGGCAGGATTAAGCTCACATACTCCTAATTGTCAGCACCAGGGACACTTTTTCTAACCACAAATCATAGAAATATACTTTCTCAACATCTTTTTGGTTTGAGTTAGTCTTGAAATGCGTCGAGTATATCAGTATTTTCTAAAATAGACTCAAACCTCCTGTAAACTGTTATTACATTTTCATGTGAATAAAATAGCATGTGTAAGAGCTCTAGAAGCTAGCTAATTCAGCCTGAAAGTGAGTTGAAGCACTCCTGAAGGATCCTATCATTGGCTTATTCCTTTGATGTCTCAAAGGCAAATCTCTTACAGTGGCTACCATCTCTCTGCCCAGCCATGAATCTTGGTTCAAAAAAAGTTACTTTCAAGTCAGTTTTGTTTCAAACAAATTTCTACTATTTTTAGTCTTTGAAGCTTCATAAATGATTAAGAAGGACTCAGTCTATCAAAACCCCTAAAACAGTTTTGTGAGCCTCTGTGCATACCTGCTTCAGATACTGTTCAGTTGGCATTCAGTTGTGCCTTTTGTGGCATTTGAATCCCATGTCTTTTAGTTGCTTGCTTGTCATATAGTTTTCTCTTTTTTGTGTCCTATTCTGTAAATTAGTTTTGAGTTGTAAGTAGTAATTTTTGGCTGAATGCATGTCCAAATTTGAGTGTGATCAATTTACAAATGCTGGAGGCCTGTACATAGATGTACTATCAAATACTAATTCAACCTGTGATAATAGATATTGAGTTTTTTCCCCTTAATGTTTATACCACAAATAACTATTTCAAGGATACTGTGGTGCTGCCAAAATTGACGTGAACTAATGAGCAGTTTATGGCAGCTCGGTAGATTAGTATGCCATTTACCTTTTAAAAACTGTTTGGTGTCTTGGGAAAAATTACATTATAATTCTCCTAAATAATCAATATGGGAATTGCTTCTTCGTCTTTTCAGGTATAGCATTGGAATTTACAGCCAAAAGCAATTTAATCTTCTTAAAATAGTGTCTAACAACATGCTGTGTATTATTTTTGAAACGTAATTTTCAAACCTATGGAAGATTTGACATCAGGAAAATGAATGCTTATTTGAGATTTCTTTGCTGCTTCAGCAAGTGTCCAAGCATTGAAAGGGCACAGAATTTGAATTACTATCTTTCATAAGTATTAAATTCATTTGCTTAAAATATATAAATATGTATCTCTCTATATGCTACTGCCAGAGGCAGGATACTGAAATAGACCCAAGTGCCCTGTTCAGTTGACATTTCTCTACATTTCCCACCTTATGCCATTTTTCTCAATGCCTCTCTGACCTTAATACCTGAGCTATTTTAGTCCTAGGTCTGTCAAGTGCACCCTGTCAATTTTTTCCAGGTGGGCATGGCTGTTTGATATCGACAGATGTTCATTAGAAGCCAAGATGAGACTATTCCACTAATTTTCTCGTGTAACCTGATACAAAGTTTGCACGCAGTCCTTCGGCGCTGAAAGACTGGTGCAATTAGTTTACCCTGTCAGTCCCTGAACTAGTAAACTGCAAGTACTTAACAAAAGTGGATAGAAGCCAGACATGGACGTGAACTAAAAATAATCACTAATGCATTAGTTCTTGTGCCTCAGTTACCCAGGAAAAAGGGATTTTTGAGGCATCTTAGCAAACTCCTGCGTTGGGAAATTCACCCAACTTCTCCCTCAAACTAGCTGCGTTTCTTAACATCTTTCCTGCTCTGAAGTGTAATACAGTAGTTGCCTACAAAGTTGATGTTTAACCCTGTGTGGGAAACGTTTTCCTGTCACTTTCAGAAATGCTAAAAACAAACTGAAGAAAAATAACCTTACTGAAAGTTTTTAGTAAATGAGCAAACACATTCAGTGCTGTTTGAAATGCTTTATTTAACTTCTCTAAGCCTTTTGTTTAACATTGAAACATTTATATTTTTAACCACTTAGACAACTCAGAGAGGAAATAAAAAGTGCACTGGAAAACGGGAAATCTGTCATTACACTTTGTACTGGGGATTCAAATATAGATTTAGTCCCTAAGGTGATCTAGCTGTAGATACTTTGTGCATTATGCCATAATATTAAGTGAATGTTTTGGGAAATATTTTTTGTAACTAGTCTTTTGAAATGCAGTTGTATGGACAAGTCATCCATGTTAATCCCCCTGAAATACTAACTTCAGAGGTTATTTTTCAGGAAGAGGGTCTCCTAATTCTTCTTGGTGTCTCTTTATGAAAGAGCAGTCGTTCATCTGAGATCAGCAGTTCTGTGATTACATGAATTGTGATCACAGTTGCATATACCATTATGGTGGCAAGGCCAGATTGAGTAGTTTTTGCTTGCTGTTAATTGCCACTGCCTGCCTAATTTGCCCTCCTATGAACAGTGATTTATACCAGATGGAGTCTCTCATGCCCGTGCTTATTGTGGGAGGTTGGTGGTGAGACTGGGAGATACCTGGGAAATCTTGAGGGGCGTGAATTTGAGAAGGCAAGTTAATTATGTATCCTTCTTTTTGAAACATGAAATTATCGTTAGAGTCTGTGTCAGCTTTGTCTAAGAGGTGTCTTTGGCTGAATAAGTATTCTAGTTTTCCTTCCTGCAACAAGGAGCAATTTAATTCTGGAAAATGCAGAATTAAATTATGTAAATTGACTAGGAGAATCCTAATTGCCCTGTTGCATGTTGCGGGGGGGGAATGGTTGCTTAAAGTTAATTGTGGGAACTGTGACATGTGAGGGTAAACGTAGCAGATTTTAGTCATGGCTTCTTATTGCAACTGCTTTTGGAAATAACAGCAACAACTGTTAGGTAAAACAAATGGTGTTAAAAGGTGCTTCTTGTTTCAGTGCCCTTGCTGCCAGTTCCAGCCCAGCCAAGACCTGCTGTAGGACCCCAGAGATTTCCTGTGAGTAGCAGCTGTTTCTTCTTCTCTGATATGGATAAGCATACATTTGCAAGGAAATATTAATATAGCAAATAAAAGCTGTTCTAGTGAAATATAATTTTAAGGATTTGTAAATATTGACAATACACTCTGCAGTTGAAAATGTTTGTTAAAAGCTTAAGGTCAATGGATTTTTGAGAGTAGAATTAATTCTGTTTAACTGTAAAATTGTTGAACTAGTCTCTCCAGTGGGAGAGGCATGAATGCATCTTGTCTTAAGGAATATGGGCTTCATTTTATTACTTGACTCTTTCTGTATAAATAGAATCCTTATTTTATTTGATGTAATAAAAGGCTATTTGAAATAATCCCTAAGCTTAAAAAGCAGTAATATATATTTATTGTAAAAATCAGCAATCATTTTTATCACTGCTTCAGGCATTTAAATGCCCTCATGTTTTTTTATATAAAAAATGGGAATGGCATTGCATGACCTTGCTTTCTCTTATGTTTCTAACTTCTAAAACAAACAAGGCACTTAGCTGCTTCACTAGGCTAATTTCACTTGATAATTTTCTTTAATTCTGTGAATGGAGAGAGTGCATGCTTCTAGACCTTTTCTCATCATTTCGCAGTTCGGTTGTCCTAAATTTTTAGGTTTGCAGAGTATCAAAATAAGCAAAAGAAAAAATAGTTCATGCAATATTGCATTAAATAGTTTCAGATAAAGACCCATATATTATGTTTCCCAAATACATAAAACACACAAAAATTATCCTCTGTTAATGTGTGCAGCGTTGAAGGAGGAAAGTAGATGTTTGTGAACATCTGTGTGGTATCACACAGTAAATTATTTGCATAGAGATCAGATGTATTTGAAAGAAGCAGATTTCAGAAACCTGCTGTGACTTTTGATTGCCATGTGCATACCTGGTTGTTTTTGACACAGAATATTTTTTGTACAGGACATCTAGCTGAGGAATTGCGATGTCCGTATTTTGTGCAGTAACTGAGTTTTTGAATTGCCATGTTTCTTCTGTGAAGTATAAAAAGGTTAAGTAGTAAAACCACAGTTCCATTAAGTAAATTCATGTTACATAATTTTATCATCAACACTTTAACTGGAGATATTTTTCTATTAAAAAATATTGTGGTTTTCAGAGGAAATAGTTTTCTTCAGCAGCCTTTAGTATTATGTGGAGACCTTATTAGCATTTTAAAAGTAATGCTAATTGTTTGTTATGAAAACAAGTATCTTGCATTTGTTTTCCTTTGACACTAAGTTGCTTTGCCAATAAACACAGTTTGGGATGGAAAACAAATTGGAGGACAAGGAATATCTGTAAAGGCATTGTAATTGACATCTTTGAAGTGTGTTTCACATCAATGTAGAAAAAATGGAGATTAATTTTTTTTAAATTGACTGTGAAATTAGATTTTAATTCTGTTCACTTTTGGTTTTGCAAGTTGAGAAGTACTGCAAACCTAGCTAATCTTGTATGCAACAGTTTTTAAAAGGGAATAAAATATATTGAACATTTTTGGTAAGACTCTTGCTCCTTTTGCCTGAAGTAAAATACTTAACTGCTTGCTGCCTTTTTATGTAAGCAATGCACTTGCAAAGAGTCAATGTAATTATTTTTTCATAAAGAGGAGGAGGGCTAGCTTAACTAAGAGGATCCAGTACTGTGATTTGGTTGCCCTGAGTGTTTTGGGGTTTTTTTTTTTTCTACTTCAGCTAGTAACCTGCTATATGACCCTGAGAAAGTTACTTAATCTTTCCATGACTCAGAGTTATAAAATGGGTATAATATGGACTTCCCTTATGAAGTAGTTTATAAATTTTGCATAGGTTATCAGTCAGGATTAGGAATTAAGTGTCACTGTGTACATATCTCATGTTTGTTTTATTAAATATAGTATGTTAGCTCTTGAGCTGAAGACAAATTTACTTTCTGACTAACATTTTATCTGGCAGAACTACGTTTTTAGCTCTGTTACATGTCAAATGCCTTTGTGCCATTATAATTCACTTGTTTATGTATAAATGTTGACTTATAGCAATATAGCAATGGTTAGACAACTTTGACAAGCCATTTGAAAAAGATCGAAGAAGTGTTCCAGACTATCGTTCATTCATCCTTTTCCTCATTGTAGAAAGAATCTCTGGATATGTAATAACTTGAATTTGCTCTTGTTTTTTCTTGATAATAGTTAACTGATTTTTCTGATTGCTTTCTTTCTAAAAAACTCTGGGGTTAGCATTAAATATTTGTAGCCCACTTTCCCCTTTCACTTTGAACTGGATGGTTTATTTTAATTGAATGTGGCAGAGGTAGAAACATTAAAGGTAATGAAATTCTTGCAAGGGAGAGACCTAAAGGTGGCTAGTGCCCTAACTGAAGGAAGAATTGCCTCTGAGTTCCTATCTTCTCCAGGAGAGCAACCTCTCAGCACAGAGAGCCTGCGTGTGCTCCGAACATGGGCAGAGCTTCAATCAGAGCTAATCCATTGCAAGTTATAAATCCATTGGAAACCAGGTGTTACTAATTTAGGGCTAATGAAGTGACTTGTAACCATATAATGGTTAATTCTTACAACCTTTTGCAGAAGGATGTAATTGAAGAGTTGAACAAAGTTGTAATGAGCATGTTAGCATATTGGTGTGAGTTCTAAATTATAAGAAATAATGTAGTACTAAATCAGGGTAATGTTGATGAGGATTAAACCTGCTTGGAGTTGGGACTGATTAAATTCACTTAACTTTGAATCTAAATTTTAATATTTCAGGGTAGGGGTCATTGTTCAATTATTTCTTACTTAAAGCTTAACTCCTGAAATGTTCAGAGAGGAAGTAATAGAAAGGACATAATGGAATGAATCTGTGTTCCCTACTTAGAGTTATCTTAACATTTACAGTAACATTGAATCAAGGAAGGAAGTTGTCTATCTCTTACTCTGTAAGCATTCAAGGTGACTTAGTGTGAATGATGCTTGAGAGCTATATTCAACTGATTAGGACTGAATAAATGGTGGATCTGAGGCATGTTACAGCTGAGAAATGTGCTGGACTTGTGGTAACTGGGAGTTAAAGACCTGAGTTCTGCGAAGGCTTCTATGCTTGTCTAAATTGCACAGTACTCTTCAGCTGGCTGTAGTTGATAGTAATCCAATCTTCAAGCATAGTCAATGCTAATATTTTTCCAGGTATTTGAATTAACCTGGAACTGTGCAGGTGCCAACTGTGTGTTTTCTTTAAACTGTTTAAAGAACAGATTAAGCTAACTTCCTTGGCAGAGTCCTTCTGAAGGTCTTGTCATCTGCCTTTGCTTTAAAGTGGTTAAGATGCCTTTTTCTGAGTTCCTGGCTCAGTGTCACAGTTGGTATTTCACAAATGACAGTCTGCTTTGGGGACTGATCCATTTAAAGGAAGGCGACAGAAGACTTTATTCATAGACTAGTTGTATGGGTCCTCTGAACTTTTCACGTGTTTTCTGACCAAATTATTAATTCTTGCAGATGTCCCAGTGCAGATAGGGAGCCTGTGGTTTTTCTTGTTACACAAGAGGGACCATTGTGGTTCCTGTCCTCTGGTGTTTATCTGGGCTAATTTCTCTCTCAACTCCTGCATTCTATGAAGAAGGATGGGGTAAAACAAGGGAAGAAATTAAATAGAAAATGGAAGAGGTGTTTCTAAACACTTTATATGTATGCTGCTGCTAACTGACTATTACAGAGGCCAGATCATTACTTAATATGAAATTAGGAGCTAAGTTGATGGTCCAGATCTTTTCATCCCTTATGTGAGTCCACCAGCACACCTGATGTCTGAAATATTTCACTGTTTGCCTGAAGAAAAATTTGTAAAGACTTCTTGCTTCAAACTTCATTTATTTAACTTAATGAACACTGAAGTAATACTCATATGTGGCACGTGTGCAATTTTTTAAGGACATATAAAAGTGGTTGTCATGGCCACTTTGGGATAGAGCATGCAGAGGGAAAGTGTTTTCACTGTCAATGTTCTTCAGCCAGAAATTGAGGTATCCCTAGCATCCAAATTTGGGGCTGGAGTGGGGCATTTGGAGTGAAGAGGAAGTTGGGGAGAACCTGCTTCACACTGCTCAAGGCAGAAGAGAACAATTCCTCAGATCTGAGGCCATTCCCCCTCTTTCTCTGCCCTGGATCCTTCTCTGAAGCCACTGCAGAGAGAGCAGAGCCTGTTAACACAGCTGTATGCCTTTTGCCAGGAGAATTTTCAGGAAATTGGGATAAATTCCGATTTAGCCACTGTCCTTAACCTGACACCCGGGGTGTGGTGCAAGCTGGGCAGGTGTCCATCCCACAGACACATTTTATTAACTTTGGTCAACTTGAGTTTCAGAACTGAAGTTGGGAATAGTCTGAAGTGGCCCAAAGCACAAGATGAAGTGGCACTAATGTCTGCCGGACTAATTTATGCCAGGAAGGCTTTGATATTTTTTAATGCACAAAGCTTTTCTCTTTTGATAGGACACCTTAGTTAGTGCACTGGGTACCTTTCAGATAACCGCTGAATTCAAGTCTGAAGAAGTTGAATTGTGTAACATAAATTATGTTTTATTCAGTATAAAAATAAGACTTTAATAGAATAACTTGTCCTCAGGCCCTTGTGAATATTCTATATCACGTCTTTTCAGTTCCCAGGGGCTTTTGACGTGATTTGTTTTTGGAACTTACCTTACAATTTCTTTTCAAAATCATTTTTATCCCAAAGAGTACTTGATCTTCATTTTTTTTCCTTAAACTGCAAAAACCTTAGTAAACTTTCTTTATATTCTCATTCAGCATGCCTCCACTTGATCTCCAGGACATCAGGTGTTGTCTTAAATGGATGCTGTGATTAGTTTTGATTCAGTTTTTTCACCATTTCTGAAAATTCTAGTTTGATGAATTCTGAGCTTTCAAGTGTTGTTTTTAATTCAGACACTGGTTTTAAACACTTTATGCTTTAATCTGTGGGAGGTTTTTAAACAGGTGCCCAGTCGTTGCTCAGAACAGAAGTTGCTGTCCTTGATGGCCACTTGCTTGAAACATTTCTTTTAGACAAGCAATATATTAGTGCTATACAAATTAATTATAAAAGGTACATTAGAATACAGTTTACCTCTTTTTTCCCCCCAGCGTGGTCCTTGGGCTGACTTGAATCAGCCTATAACACCATTTTAGCAAACTTGGGTTGGTTTAATGGATATTACAGTGTACCTGGCTCTGTAGGTGTGCTTTATGTAAACACCTCTTGCAGTACGTAGAAGTAGAAATTTGTGGTGCTTTTGAAAACAAAACTCCTTGCAATAATGTTTGCTGTTTGTTGTGGGAAATGCAAATAGGGAGTAAATTGTTTTCCATCATTTCAAATTCATTTGTGAGTTGCTACATGTGAATAAGGGTTTTAGCAACTGTTACTAAGGTCGTGGCTGGTATTCTCCAGTACTCACAGTAAGGACAATTTCAACAGTCATGCATCTGAGTACAGTCAATCATTTTCAACTGATATTCAGTAAGTAATGGTATTTAGTAACTAGTACATGTTTGCAACAGTATGTATGTAGGAGACAAACTGTTAATGGAAAAAAAAAAAGCGCCACTTGTGAAAATTACTCTCCTACTTCCTCACAATTATTCTGCTTTAGCTATGGCTTTACTATAATGAGTAACAGTAAATGAAATTTTCACTCTATTACTGTGTGGCAGTGGCAGATCACAGGTAGTGTAGAAAGCATTTTGTTTTCATTTAACAGGATACATGGTATCAGGTGGTGTTGATTGACATTTCTTGGATAGTGCTTTATACGGCATTTCATGCAAATCATGTTTGAATGAGACTGCTGCATCAAATTACATTTCTTTCAGATTATAGCCCTTGCAGATGTAAGACAGAGCTTGTTCAGCAGCTAGCAAAAAGCTTTCATTTTTAACACTTACTGTTTTCACAACTTGACTGCAAAGCCCTGTAATTACAGCACTTAAGATAGTGAAGGA
Source organism: Gymnogyps californianus (assembly GCF_018139145.2). Taxonomy (NCBI): domain Eukaryota; kingdom Metazoa; phylum Chordata; class Aves; order Accipitriformes; family Cathartidae; genus Gymnogyps; species Gymnogyps californianus. The sequence goes on along the minus strand of NC_059472.1, from coordinate 158,806,608 downwards.
ATGATGGGCACTTTCTCTTATCAGATCTATAAGTAGTAGCAAGCAGATGCAGCATGAGATCCCTCCAGCTGTCAAATATTGTCAGGCTGGCATAGAGGGAATGCAATTTAAAATGCAGGTGACATAATACCCAACATCCTCCATTTGCTAGTGGGCTTCTGATTAATCACGATTACCATACATTATCATACCATCAAATTTAATCATATCAATGAATTCCCATCTGCAGGAGGAGCAGCAGCAGCTAAACATGATGGTAACAGCTATTAAATGAGAGAGAAATAGATGGTTTCTAAATGCAGTAACCCTTTAACTTGTCATGCTAGCTCCAGTGTGCACATGCTCTGTAGATATTAAAATCGAACAGAAAACTTGTGCATTTATATTTCGTAGTTACTGTCATGTACCTTTCTGTTAAGTGGTTGCTATTTAGCACTGCCAAGGAAACCAGAGTTGTAGAATTAATTTTTTTTTTCTGTGTTAATGATGCTAGATTTTCTTCAATCTCAGCTTTAGTACCTGCTAAATACAGAATCACGGATTGGTTGAGGTTGACAGGGACCTCTGGAGGTCATCTGGTCCACCCCCCTGCTCAAGAAGGGCCACCTAGAGCCGGTTGCCCAGGACCATGTCCAGATGGCTTTTGAATATCTCCAAGGATGGAGACTCCACAACCTGCCTGGGCAACCTGTGCCAGTGCTCAGTCACCCTCACAGTAGAAAAGTTTTTATTGAGATAATTTTATATATATATATATATAGTTACATACATTGGTTTTGATATATTTGTATGAATGAAATTTGAAGTTTAAGCCTTGTAAGTGAAGCACAAATTTTTATCAAGGCAAAGAGGAAAAAGTATTATGCATATAGCTATGTAGCCATTAATTAGGCACTGTTAGAGATACTTTGCAGAAGTCAAGACTCATAAAGAAATCAAATTAAAATATACAATTGACTTCCTACTACAATGCAGTAAGAGTAATCTAGTGCTTAAACACTGAATGGAGAACTAAAATATATTTATTATACTATTATAGAGTCCTAGATGATAGTATAGTTCTCTTAAGCTGTTTTCACTGAGCTGAGAAAATGTCCTTTTAAAAGATAAATCAGTACAATACAAAAAATAAATCTATAAACTGATATTTATTCACCTTCTGCACCTTCAGTTCTTGCTAATTCTTTAGAATGTGAAAGGAAAAAATGCTTCATTCATTATAAAACAGTAAGTCATACTACTGTTAACAATAAAATGAGGTAATTTAGAGGAATATTATGAGTTGACTGTGTGATACCCAGAAGGGAAAAAAAGTTCAGGCCTTCATACACAATATGTGAGTAGTACCTGCAGGCACATTGGGAGCTCTGGGTGTGTAAAGTTCTCGTATCAATGTGTTTGCAAGGTCAGAGATCTGTAAAACATCTCAAAAATGAGATTTCCTTACAGAATTAAAAATCAGGAATCAGGTAATTTAACTACTAAGTAGTCAGGTCCGAAATGTCATTTTCTAATGCAGATGAAAGTCCAGGTTAGCAGCAATTCTAATATTTGTCTTCTGTAAAGCTGGCTGCTTCTTGACTTTTTTATGGCAATCTGAGAATTTTTTTGTTGAAGGGAGAAGCATCATCCCCAAGTCACATGTATTTATGTTTGAGGTTCTCAGATTGTTTTTAAATTAACTGTAACTTGCACCTTCAAGCTTGGAGTGTAATGTAGAAATCCTGAATTTGATGTTCATGATCCAGTTTAGTTCTGACCTCAGAGTTGTTTCTAATCATCAGTGACTTGCAGGTCACCAGGATACACTAGGTAAATAAACACTATGATAATATTTCCATGGAGTAGTCTCTGGTAAGTCCAAGGATAAGGTATGAATTTTGTTAGATATTTTATCTCATTAGTTCTGAAAGCAGAGGAGGTCCAAAACTTTTGGGTCCCTGATTTTTTACACATACCTGAAACTGTTAGCTTTCAGCACAAAAAATACTTAGAAGGATTTTATTGTCTTTAAATAAAATGATTATGAAATTATTTTCTTTCAAGGGAGAGTTCATCATTCTAAATGGCACTAATGTCCCTTATACTCTTTCTCCAATTTCTATTTGTATTGTACTTAATCTTAAAAAGTTAGAGGGCACCAAACAAAAATGATCACACTCTTCTACACCACACCCCTGAAGAGGATTGCAAACAAAAGTGAAACTGAATCTTCCAGATGGATTAGTTTAAAACACCTGTTTAAGAAATTATTTAGGTTTGTGCTCTAATCTGGGAGGTTTTGGTTTACTCTTCCTTCAGGCAGTGCAGGCTGCTACAACTTGTCTGTCACACTCTTTCTTTTTATGGCCTGTCTCTGCTTGCTGGAGACACTCTTCCTTCATCCATACGAAACAGATGGATAGGAACATGGTTTTTCCTGCACATCAGCACTGTTAGGAATTTAAAGCTAGTGTTGGGATTTAGTTAACAATACCTTTCCTATGCCTGCATTTCATTTAGGAATGTTTTCTGAGAATTGTTCTTGAATGGGACCACTTGTCCTGCAGATTTTCCTTTTCTAACATACGTACCTTGATGGTAGAGGAGATGGACGTTCAAGAAACCTATCTGTGAAGCAGTCCTTCTGTGTAGAACTGGTTGCTTGTGGGCCATTCTACTTTGTTGCTTCTCTTATAGAAACACGCTGAAGTTGGGAGTATTTTTGTCTCCGTTTGCAACATGAGTATGTCCCTGCTTGATGCATTAGGGGGAAAGCTCTGAAACTTGCTGAAAAGGGATACTTCTAATATACAATGAATCTAATTTTTAGCTTTAGTCTCCTGAACTGTTCGGGATTGTCTTAGTATGCTGGGAGTATCCTTCTTTTTCTGTATTGCCTGTGTCCTTATTTTAGTGATTTTATCATGAGTTGGCTTAAATAACAAGGGATTCCATGCCTTTCTCTTCTTGCTTGTACTGGTTTTCCATGATGGCTTTTGGGACCTTAAACAGTGAAATCGGGCGTTGGTGATTTCTCTTACAGATGACCTGGACTTGTGTCTAAACCTCCCAACACACATGCTTATCTCTTGGAGTTTTATAGTGTCAGAGAAGCTTGTCCAAGTTATGTGGTACATTTTAATATTAAAAATTACTTTCGGCTCAGTTGAGGAGAATGTCAACCCATTCTCTCTGACTCGATCGTCCTGTAATACTAGGATCTGTGCAGTCCACATACTTGAACCAGCACTTGCTATCTCCTTGCGTTTTCCCCTCAGAAATGTATTCCAGAAGCTTTGACAAGACTCATGTATGGGTAGCATACAATTGTTGTCTTGAGTTTTATGATCACTCAAATTTTAATTTTTGCCCTTGATTGAAATGTATTTAAGGCATGAATTTTTATTAAGGTCGTCTTATAATACTAAATCCATTGGGAAAATCATGGTGCTTGCTAGGTTTTATTTCACCTTGATGGAATTACATGATTGTCATAGACATCACAGGGACACTACTGAGTCACTTAGACTGTATTTAAAGAAATATCAAAATAAGTTTTATTATAAAATTTCAGTGAATCATTCCCTTTCTGTATGCTGTACACAGTAAATGAGAATACTATGAAACTTGAAGGTGAAGAGCCATGGTTTGTGGGATATATACATTTCTACTTGAAAATTTTTGAACCATATCCAAGATACATGAAGCAGGGCTTCCTGCACAACAGGATGAAAAGTCAGTTCCTTGCGCTGGAAGGTAGGCATTTTAGGAAAGCTTTTCAAAAAGTCTAGTAGCTGCTGAAATAAGAGGATTAACATCTTGTGACAGATGGCTATAGTTTTAATTGTCATAGGTTATAGTGGTCATTATTCTTTGCATTTAAACCGTATAAGAAGAATTAACTGAGTGGCCCTGCTTAACTGTCAATGGGGTTCTCCTAGCTCTTTGCATTTTAAGTGAGATTAATAAATGAAAACATGTTGTAGAGGCAGGGTGTATTTTATTGAAAGATTCATGAAGTTTCAATGACATTGTTAAGGTATTTAATTAGTCTCATGGAAAAAAAAGTAGAGTGACCCTTTTAGAGAAGCTGATAAGTCATATAATAGCTGTTAGATCCTCTTTATTCCTTGCTTTATAAGATTAACTTTGTGCTAAGCAATTTATGCTAAGTTTTCCCTTTTATTGGTAACCAAAGTTATCTGTACTTCATGAATAGATTATTGGAGATAATATCATGTAATTAACAAGAGATGCAGAAAAGTAAAAGTACAATTTGTGTAAGAATTGTATGAGAGAGAATGTTAATTTCTTAACTAGGAAGGATATTTAAAGGGATAAAAGGAAGGCAAAATAGTGCAGTTCTTTGAAAGGATTAAAGTAACCTTATCTCGTGTTCTTTCAGAAGGTGGGATTGCCTGAGTATGTGAAAGTCATGTTCAATGAGCTATTCACAACTCTAATGAATTGTAGACACAAGTTTGCATTCCATTTTTTTTTCCAAAAGTGATTGATAAGGTGTAAGTTATGCCTTAGCTATATTGAATAATGGAAGTTAGTAAAAAGGGAAATTGTACAACCTGCAGGCATGCGAAATTGTATAAAAATGTCAGTCTGAGGTGCTGTAAATTATAGTGTGTGTGGGAGGAAGAGTGAGTATGGTTTTCTTTTCTTTGTCAGAGTAAACTTCACAAAATTAAAGATGTAAGACAATAAAATACCTGTCAGTAGCACTTCAGTGTGCTGTTATCTTCTCCTTTGAAGTATTTCTAAAATGTCTGTGGCTGTGGTCTCTTTGGAAATCCACACAGAACCCTGTTTCCAATGTAATTTCCTTCCAGACCTCAGTTCTCATATTCAAAAAAAGATGGTACATAAGAATTTTCAAAGTAAAATTACACAAGGATAAATTAAATGGTAGACTTCAACACACTCGTTAAACAGGAAAAAGTACAGACCAAAAATTACTTTCTTTGGTAGTTTAAGAAAAATCTTGATGTTCAGTACCTTGCTTTCAGTGTTTAGACATTGACATGTTTTGGTTTTCACAGAAGAAAAGAAAGAATGGCCGGAGCTGTGTCCCCTTGCAGCCCACAAAGCCTTGCTGAGAAGGCTGTTCAGGAGCCCTCCAGCTTTCCAAAATGGCAGTTTCTCTCTCAGGTCTTTGAAATACTCGTTAACACCAGGGCTGCAGGTAGTGGTTTAGAAGGAACTACAGTGCTGAAGTGGTTGCAGTTTTGTGAAGGGGTACATGTTGGTCGGTTAAGGACTTCAAGGCCAGACTGTGGCACGACGGGTACGTCTCCTTCAGGTCTTGTGCTGTTTCCTGATTCTGTGTTCTTTGTGCAACTAGCTTTAAATCTAGCTAAAAACTCCATTTTAGGAGTCTTTCCTTGCGATTTGGTGCACTTCTACTAAGTAATCAATCTGATAATGATACTAAATAATCAATATTAATGATACTAAATCAATAATAATGATCCTACATAATCTAATAATGATGAGAAGGGGAGAAGACTCCTCCAAAAAGTTACCGTATGTGCTCTGCTGGGTCTTTCTCATTGGTCATTTGGTAGCTCAGTCTTTGTAACCATTTCTGTATGAATGTGGACCAGCCTTGTGGGATCTCACTGGAAAGGCACATAAATATTTTGTCCTTTCCCCCAGTGTCAGAGTTGACCCCAATGTTGGACTGAAATGTAGAACCTTGCAGCCTTGGCTGATCATATGAATTTGCAATTCTCTCTCTTGTTAGGCTGAAACCTGTTAACTTGAAAATAGGTATTTTGAAGACTGTGAGATTTATTAAGTAGGGAAGTTTCCAAAAAGGTTTAATAATGGTGAAGTAATAGTTAAAATTATTTTTGGTGGGGAGTTTTAGTTAATGTGTGTACTGAATACTTGGTTGTAATTTGAAACTGTCCGGATAGCAAAACCATGAAAAATGGGAGTAACTACTGTGCATATAAAGATTTATTATGCATCTATGTTACAGTATGCTTATTTTATCAAAAATGGACCATTATGAAAACTGGCTTTTGCACCTGCTCTTCATTAATTTTTGAAGTTAAATAGCTCTGCGTGGTCTTTTCTACAAAATACCAGAGGGCACTTGGGGGTTATTAGCAGCAAATACTTGCTGAATGTAGTGTTTAACACTAATGGTGAAATAATCCACTCCTAGAATTATAGTTTAACTACTGTTAAGCAAAAAGAAAAAAATCCCACCCTCAGAAACTTTAAGTAATGGAGAACTGTTATATTACTTTGTACTATTTTTAGGACAATTAGAATTTGGCATAAGTAAAAGTTGAAGTTGTAGTATTAGTGTATTCCTATTAAATCGGAAAAAAATAATAAAAATGTAATGGTATTTCAGAATAATAGACAAGTACCTCATAACTTAGAAAAATATCCACCATAGTTTACATATTTTCTTTAAAAAAAGAAAAGTTCATTTGTGTCTGGAAGTAGTAGCTCTAGTTGAACCTTAGAGTTTTAGTTTCACACGTAGTGTGTGAAATTGATCCATCACACAATCAAATTCCTGTTGGAATTATCCTGAAAGCTTTTTCAGAAGAAAAAGCAATATAAAATCTGAAAATACAAGCTTCCCCCTACCCATGTTACTGTAATTTAGGGCAGAATTTTATTTCACTCTTTAGGGATAGAAGCAAAGCTGGTTTAGGAAAAAGGTAGAGGTCAGTCTTTTTCATGGATGTTAGAAGGAAGAGAATCAAACTAATTTTTTTTTTTTTAGGAGCAAATATTGGTAATTCATTTTTCAGCAAATAACAAATGTCTTTGCAATTAATTTTGCATGATTAGCCTTTGGTTATCTGCCAAGAAATGTGTTCAGTCATATTTTAGTAGTTCTTCAAAATGTTGTATACATAAAGTTAAAATCTGTTCAGTGATCAAATAAGTAGGTATTTCTTAGCGATACTCAGTTGTCTGTATAGCATGTAGATTTACTGTGGTGTGATTTATGTCAGCTGTGCTTCTGTAGTTTTGCCATTTTTGAAACTTCTAGGTCTCAAAAAACGCAACCCTCTTCCATTGTGCATGGAGTAAGTGCTGTGGCAGGGAAGGGTCATTGTTTCAGCACTAATGAATCCTAACAGTGAGGGACAACTGATGTTCATTGCAGGATATAAAAAGGATCTTCATGTTACTTTAAATGCAAAATGGAGAAGGACGGTTGGCTTTAGGATTGGAAAATATTTGTTATCTTTAAAAACTTCTCAGCCTCAAAGTTTAAGTGGAATCTTACTTAAAAAGTGGAAAAACCCCGGAATTCTTAACTGTGAGGGATGGAAAAAAGAGAGGCCAATAGGAAGAGTTCCAAATTTCAGATATTCCCTTCTCACTCTGATTTTGTTGGACCATTTTGGAGTTATTTTGACCCAAACTTGTGTTGTGGGATATACTTGTATGAAATATACCACTAATAAAACTAGAGCAAAAAAATATTTTCTCAATGTATCTTGGTGGGCATTTGTTGGGATTTTTGGGTACCAGCTTTTGGATAACATTTGGATAACTTAGTTTGTCTTAAAATCAGTGAAAGTATTTAGAGGACAGTAAATGTTTGCTTCTTAAATTAAGTTGGATGAACACCTTTGGTACTAAAGGGAGCTTGAAATCAGTATTGCTTATTTTTAACAGTAATTAATTGGTTTGTGTAATTTTTTTGTAAATGAACTATAATTTTTTTTAAAAGTGTGACCTTTCTTAGATCTAAAATAACCTTGTATTACTCAGTTCTAAAACTTAACTAAAGCTTATTTCCTAAGCATTTAAAGTTTCCTTATGATGGGAAATACAAAGCTGTTCTCAGCATGTGTAGTACTACTGGACTTCTGTGGTTTGAACCAAGATGATGTGCTGGTTGCCAGCCTCATTTTGAATTGTTTTGGTCAAAATTTTTCAAATACTTTCATTCCGAGATTGAAATGGTGGAAAAATAAAGTGAGTTATTTAGAAATGTTTTATTATTGCTCAGTTTCTCAAGGAAGAAAATTGAGTTTGGCTGCACTGAAGATGTTTTGGTGCATAAGAGCTGTGTGAAATTCAACAGGGCTTTCCATGCATTTGCAATTCAGGGCTACTTTGGGATGAGGTAGATCTGGGCATAATAACAAGGGTATGGGTTGGCAGGAGACAGAAGGCTGGTATGAAGAAGTGTTTATTTAAAATACAAGCAGAGGATCTTTTTCAGCCTATGCTCTCATTTACTTCTCCTTCCCTGGCAGGAAAAAGAGGGGAAGTTGCCTGGGCTAAGTGTACAGGCAAGAAAGACTGGGTCTGAGTGGGGTAAATAAGAGCTCCTGACCGGCTGCCACAAGACAAGACCACCAGCTTGGAGTCAGGGAGCTGGGAAGCTGGGTCCACACTGGGATTAGGAACCAGTGGGCAGAGTGAAAGATGTGATGGGAATGAGAGAATGTACCTGAAGAGCAAGCAGGACCAGGAGAACAGTAAGGCTAATAGGACAAAGAATTAATATTGGGGAAGATGCTTGAGACTGGGTTACAAATTTGGTCATAGAAGCAGAGATGCCTGCTTATTTTATAGCCTAAGCCTGTATTTTGTAGCCTAGCACTAAAACCGAAGTTTGGGAGTGAGGGGAGAGACTGATCAGGATCTGTTACTTTGACCAGGGCAAAATATGTCGAGTTTGGAAGAAGCAGGTAGACGAGACTGGTCACTGCAGTGCCATTTGGTGCTTGGAAACAAGCCCAGCCAGATCATTACTGCTGCCAGTTGTTCAGCTCGGGTGGCAAATATGTGATACATACACTTTATTAGCCCAGGTTTCAGTAAGTTTCCACATAATTTGTTTTTTGCTGGCTATTTTAGAAATAACTAAGATATATGCCTGCATATATTGTGTCTAGAGAAAAATACAGGGAGAATTTCAGAGCTTCCAAGTCAGGCTCTCTGAAAATAGGAAAAAGCAGCTTGTCTGTTGAGATGCTTTCTCTCCCCAGGTGTGATATGCTCATGTGACTACATGCTGTAAATAAGATGCAAGATAAAAACCTTCTTGTGTGAAACTGCCCTGATGAACTGGTTTCTCCCCTGCCTCTGTTGCCATGACCTTATGTGTTATCCAGTGATAAACAAGTAACTAAATAGCTAAATATCAGTTGGTTTGCTGGGTGCCTCCCTCGAGGATGTGTGGCTTGCAGAAGCACTGTGTATTCCCTGGGATGGCTGTAAGAGCAATGCTTTGAGAAATAAGCTTTTATCACCAAGGCTTCCAAGATGAGGGAATGCATTTAACCTTAGTTTGAAAGTACCTCTGGCAGCTCCTACATGCGGTGATGGTAGAGGTGTGTTTTGGGAGCAAAGGGTCAGGATCCTCGAGGTTTGTGTTCAGTTGCTCTTTTGGCAGGCAGCCAGTGCTGTCCTGCTCAACACGAGGGAAGGGCAATGCAGCTGAACAGCCTTGTTTAGCTAAACCTGCACGGATTTTGATGGGACAAATAAATGTCACTTTCTCCATCCCACATAGTGCTCTCTTCCTCCAGCTGCTGTTGTTTGCAGACAGCCTGTGAAATTCAAAGGCGTTAGTCTCTTCCGAGGTGGCAAGAATATTTTGTGTTGGTAACTGTTTACTTGCAGAAGTGTAGCAGCTCCTCCTACAAACTATGTATGTTATGAGGACTGTAGTTCTTGTGTAATATAATGTCTTTCCACTAGATGAAATACCCACAGGAGACTGGTTGACTAGGAAGGAGCACTGGCAACGGGATATAGACCCTTTAATCTCTAGGAATGATAAAGTATTTACAGTTGGTAGCTGTATAATGACATAAAATAAGTAGTCACAGTCTTGCTTACAAATAAGAGGTCTTATAAACATATCACTGTTTAGGTGTTTTCAAGAAGGCCACAGATTTAATAATGGCTGTGATCCTCAGTGCCTCTCATCTACTTGTTTGGGCCTTGCCAATCCCAGTTGTATTGTGCTGGTAGAAGGGTGTGAAGCAGCTTTGTCTTGTGCTACTTTGGTAGTGAGTAGACTTCAGTTTCCAGGGCAAATACCCATTTTTGCTGTGTGAGAAATTCTTCTCCTAAAATGCTAGAGGGTTTGCAGTACAAATAGGATAGAATGAGACTGCGCATACTGTTGGTGAGGTCAGCTCAGTAGATAAATGATAAGCCACTACAACATAGGTGTTTGGTGCTTTGCTGATGACCATCTTTCAGTCTAGCAGGAAGTGTTTGGTCTGAAATCTGTTTTGAAAAGCTTGTCTTCAGCAATGGCAAGTTTTAAGCTTTAAGGTGAGCATCAAATGTAGACAGAACAGATGCCACCACTGATTTTGGAATCTGTATAAAGAGGAAAACAAAGATGTTCGTAGATTATTTTCATTACTTGATTTACTCACACATAATAAGGAAATGCTTGTGAATATCATGATTTATGTGAAGCAAAGCTGCTTCTATTTATCAGAGGTTGCCAACATATTTTGTCAACTTTTGATATAAAAGAAAGAAATGATAGCGTGAATTACTTGGTTATGTGTGTCTTCTGCAAAGTTCTGCTTTTGGATTAACATCCTGCTTTCTGCAATATGTAAAGGCTCACTTTGCATTTAAAAAAAAAAACTTACTGGAGGAAAGATAATTTTGCACTCTTTCTTATAACGCTTCAGATGCTAAGTTGTGAATAGACAGAAGTGTTACACTCCTGTTACTTCTTTTTGAAAGATGATTTCTTGAATTTTCTGGATGCCATAAATTGTCCTTCCCCCCGCTTTTTTAAGTAAAGCTGCTTCATTTCTGTAGCTTACATTGTACTAAATTGATGGTGAAGAATAGCACGGTTTAAGAAGATAAATGTCAGGAATATCTTCTGAAGTAGACATTCAGATTTTTTTGGATTAATGGGAAAGAAGGTCAATAATTGCATGGATTTCAATAAGCTTGAGAAGAAATGGCATTCCTGTGGTGCTAGTGATTATTAAAACATTGTGAATTCATTTCAAGATACTGTGCTCGGGTTTAATATCTCTTCCATTGTGAAAGAATGGCTCGGTAAGGGCTGCCAATTTGTACAGATGATAGGAGATAACTCATAAAGCAATTGTATTGTTAAGAGAAAAAAGTTAGAGCAGGTAATAGATAAATTCCTGGATGGTAGTCTTAATCTTAGTTCTGCCTTATTAAAATAGGGCCCTCCAGACTTCCAGCAGCATACGCCTGGACCAGTTCCTACCAACTTCTCCCAAGCCCCAAGGCTGCCAATCCAGGACCAGTGGAGAGGGCCACCACCACCGCCACCACCACTCCCTCCTCCGCCTCCTCAGGAAAGAGATCCTTTCTTCATAGCAGGTAAGCATTTTCATTGCCATTAACATACAAAATCCACTTTTTGTAAAATGGCTGTGCAGTGTAAGTGTGTATCATATAACATGAAGTGTTCGGAAGAACACGAAGGCTGGAAGATCCTGTTTGATGTAGCCAGACTAGTACATGCCAAAAACTCCGGTGGTCTGGTATCTTTTTACTTTTTTGATGTAATTGTATTTCTCCATCTGAACTACCGTCAATCTGGATATTTATACAGATACAAAATAACATAGATATCTAAGTGATTGTTGCAATGAACTTGTACTTTGTTACATTTTAGATAACTAGTACTCTCCATACACTTTGGTTTCCACTAGTAATTGTTTAAACTGACTGGACTATCCGTGTACTGTGAGAAATCTGTTAAGGTTAGCTAAAGTGATACAGCGTAGCAAACAAAATAGATAAGTGCATGTGTATGTAGATATATAGATAGATGTATATGCCATATATACACAATATGTTATAGACATTCTACACACACAAAATATGTAAAAACTTGCTAAATATCTGGTCAGCAAATGGTATCAACGTTTTGAGTTCTTGTGTGCTTTAAACTATAATCCCTGGAATCCTTCATTGACTTCATTAGAGTAGAACTTCTAAAAGCTATTGCTAATTCCAGCGAAGTACCAGTTGTGCTGGTCTTTCAAGCATCTATTGCTTTTATATGTAAGTGGCAGAAGCAAGAGAAACATAACCTTGAGGGTAGCTCTTAAAATTAAAACTTCCCACACAATTTTGCTTTCTACAAATTTCAGGTTACTTTTCCAAATCAAAATAGAGCTTTGTTTCGAAAGCCTGTTTGTGTCCCAGGGAGGCTGTCATTTAATCACTTATCTGATTGCCACAGATCCAAGGTTTCCAAGTCATCACTTGTTTGAGCAGCGAAGCCCACCACCACCGCCACCTCCCCCGCTTCTTAATAGTGCACATGCTGTCCCTGCCCAAACTCCGATGCCGTTCAGCCAGCCCGGGCCAGCGTTTAATCAGCAGGGACAACAACCGGTGTTTCCCAGAGAGCGGCCAGTACGGCCAAACATGCAGCCTCAAGGTCCTGTGGGGATTCTCCACTTCAACCAGCCGGGTTCGGCAAATCCGCGGCCGTTCATCCCTCCGAGGCAGCAGTTTCTGCAGGCTCCGGGACAGCCCTTCCTCGCTGCGCACACGCAGCCCAGCATGCAGGTACGGGTCTGCAGCAGGAAAGGGCCTACAAGGGATGTGCCAAGTGGCCCTGTGCTGCCTTGCAGGCTTACAGGAGTAACGTAACTGAAGTGGAGTTATTTGAGGTTACGGGTGTGAGGCAGATGGACCTGTAACACTTTTTATTCCTGTGCCTGAAAAAGTGATCAGTTTTCTCCCCAGTTGCCAGCAGTAACGTGTTTCCAATAGCGGGCCTGCAGCCCGGGCCTGGCTCCTTAAGTTCCTTGAGCTCCGCAGAGGCAGGGAGCCCGGGGCCCCGGCCGGCGGGGTGAGCGGCAGGGCGGGAGCGCCCTCTGCCGCCCAGCTGCCGAGCCCGGCAGGGAGCCGGGGGCCTCCCCCAAACCGGGAGGAAGCTGAACTGCTGCTTGAAGTGGGTAAATGTTTTGGGGACGTTTAGGGCCCTTCGTGTTCGGTGGGCTTTGCGCGGGATCTTGTCACGGTGTCTGTGTTTTGGATGTGGGGAAATCCTGAAGTCTGGTGATGCGGGGGAAAAAAATAATAAAAAAACACCAAACAAACAAAAAACTAGTTTAGGAGTCACTAAAAAAAGGGGCAGAGGGCAGGAACCCTTGCATTTGTCTTTTTCTACTTCAGCTGTTGACTTACACAGGTTTAAGTGTAGAACTACCTGTGTAGAGCTTCTGTTAGTCTGGTTTTTACTCAGTATATTTTTGGTTTAGCCTGGTCCATAGCTGCTTACAGATTTGTTGAGGACTTGGGAGGCTGGAGCTACTTTTCAGGAGTTTATTATCTTGAAACTAAAAACAAATAATCTTTTTCTTCACATGAAGGGTCCCTTGCATCCTCCATTACAGCCTCAGCCACAACCTCAGCCTCAGCAGCACCATCACCAGCAGCAACACCATCACCAGCAGCAGCAGCAGCAACACCATCATCATCTCCAAGGGCCACCACAGCCCTTGATGCCCATGAACCAGCCACAGTTCAGGCCTCATATGCAGGCCACGCAGCAGCAGCCGCCAAATAACAACAGGATGCAGTGTCAGCCACGACAGGGTCCAATGAAGCCAAGGCATGTAAGTACCACATACATCAGTGTTGCCTTGCGTAGTTCTGCATGGGTAGCAGGCATGTAAGCACAGGTTTCAAAACTCACCAGCACGGTTTTTCAGTGCCGTTTATTCCCTTCCTGCTCTGTCCCCTTCTTTCACCATTTCTTGCTCCTTTTCTGCCGTGATCATTTTATAACCTACATCCAAAAATAGCATGTGTATCTTTCCCTTTTTCTTTTCTCCTCCAGTCTTCAGTGTTTTTCTTGATCTGGGTCCAATAAGAGATGATGCAGTTGCCCAAGAACTGGCAATAAAGGGGTTTTGGAGGATAGGTTTGCTTAATAAGATTTTAAAACTGCTGGTAGCCTGTTATTGTGTGGGAGCCCAGTTCTCTGACACTGTCTTTCAATTTGAAGGCCTCTCTGTGCCACTGCTAATAAGCTTTCTGGTTCAGATAGTGCCACTCATGTCTTGTGAGTTTGTTCCCGTGCAGCATATTCCGTTGCTCGGTAGGTTGGGGTAGCACAACAGTCTGTAGCAGTGCTCAAGACAACGTGACTGTAGTTCAGAATAATTACTTTGATTAGGAAAGGAAATCACACAGTGAAGCCAATTTCTGAGAAAGACGTTAAACAAGTGAGATTCAGTTTTGCTTTTAATTAAAAAAATCCCCATTGTTAAAGTGTTCTCATTTCTATAATTTTTCTTCTCACATTGAAAATATTGTGCCTCTTTGAAAAGCTTTTTTCCCCAAACTTAACTAAATCATGAAAATGTGAAACAGGAAACACTTTAGTCTGGTTTGTAGTGGAAGTCTGCAGTTTTTTTCCTTTCTGCTTTTCAGAATACACCATCACAAAATATTGTCAAGCGTCCAAATCAGCAGCTACAGTCAACTGCTCCAAGAAATAGTAACTTGCGTGAGTTGCCGATAGCACCATCACATGCTATGGAAATGAGCAACAACAGGAGAACCTCTACCCCAGCTGCTCAGGTCAAACCCATTACCAGCACGATGTCTGCCACCAAGTCTGTAGCTGGTGTTGGAAACTCACAGGGCAGGCCTGAGATGAAAGCTAAAGCAATCACACCAGTGGGCCAAGCAAAATCAGAAGTGAAATCTGAACCAGAGGTAAGGCTTCCCCCCCCCCAGAAAACAAGAAACAAAAAACTCTCACCTTTTTAAAACTTTACTAGTCTGACTTGTGAACTCTAAGCACACTTAATGTATTGTTCACCCAATATTTTTTGGTGCCACTAGAGGCCTCCCTTTTGAGTTGCACTTTTCTCTTTAATGTGATAGCAAAACCAGTCTCCATTGACAAAAAAAAGAAGTCTGAAAGGTTGGCAAGGCTGTGGTGAATCTGTTTTGCAGGAGTCGTCATTTCTACTGTGAAAAGGCAGAGGTTGAGTAAAGCTCATCAATGATAAAAGCCTCTGAAATATCCATTGTACCCGTTTTTATCTTCCAGGATTATGATCCGCCCCCCCCCCCCCTTTTTTTTTTTTTCAGGTAATCACATTCTTCTAAGTCAGAAAGTCCCTTCTCTTCCGTTTCTTATGATGCTGTATGGCTCAAAAAAAAAAAAAAAAAAGGCTATTTGGAGAGCTATCTTTCTCATGCTGTTTTCCTTTAGGCTGTTCGGTCTCCTCTAAGGTCTTGAGCACTCATGCAGGAGGTTGCAGCTGCATTGTCCATGGAGCTTCTTGCTCTTGAAGAAGAAAATCTCTCCTTTACGAAACCTTTTAGTGTGAGGGAAAATAGGAGATGCTCTTAAGTTTTTCATTTTGGAGAAAATGATGCCGTTTGCTCCGCTAGTACTCTGCACAATCAAAAAATGAGATGCCAGTGTTTGGGGCTCCACAGGATTGTGCAGTCAGAACAGATGATGATTTCCCTGCACAGATTCTCCTGGAAGCTAAAGAAGACTCTCCGTGAGCACTGTTAGTTTGAGAGAGTGGGTAGGATTGCACTGATGGTGCTGTTAATCCTGATCAGGAGGTACCAGAGGAACATGATGGCTAAATGGCACCCTGTGTAATTTCTGAGTGTCAGGTTATTCTGAGCAGAACTGTAAATCTTTATAGTTTAGTTGACCATGAATCTTGTCTGCAGGACCAGGTTTTCTTCAACTGTTGAAAGCTTTAATTGTGATAATGCCGTCTTCCCTTTAAGCTGCTCATGATTAGCTTTTCATCTTGTTCTTGAATTAGGGATGGTCATAACTAATTTTCACAAATGAGAGACAAAAGAAACCCGTAGCTAGCAGTTTGACCTCCTGTGTGCTTGCTTTTCAATGGAAATATATAAAAAAAAAAAATCCTGATTTCAGCTTTTAATTCTGATCTTTTTTGAAAAAACAACTTAAGTAATCCCCTTCCCCTCAATTCAGTCTCTTGCAATAATCTAAGTCACAGAAAATGCAATACCTCTTAGAGAAGCCTCTGTCTTTCAGGCCACTAGTAAGGTAAGTTTTGAAGCAAATCAGCTACAGGCCTCCCCATCTAAAACATCTTAAAGTTCTTCCATAGTGTAGTCATATGAAAATTAAGGTATTAGTTTCAAAATACTTCTGGCAGTGTTTAGAAAAACGAATGACTATTTTTTCACTCCTCTTAATCAAATGAACTAAAAAAACAACCAAACCAAACAACAAAAAACCCCCCAAAACAAACAAACAAAAACCACCAAAAAAACCAAAGCAGTCATCTTGTTCTCTCCATTTTAAGTTTTAAACATATCCTAACAAACCTGTAGTTATAAGACTAACTAATCTTGTGTGAATTCTTGGTGTTTTACAAATAAAGCTTTTTATTGCTATGTCAAAGCTATCTTTGAAAACAGTTTGATACCTGTTTTATGTAAGTTTTTGCAAAACAGGATTAAAAAAAAAAGTTGCCTTGGAAAAAATGATGTCTCCTAGTGTTTCCTATTAGTAACTGTAAAAGTAAAGCCTTTGTAGATACACTTGGCAAGTACTAGAAGAGTGTGTGAATGTGTGCACACACAGAACCCTTCTCCTTTCAAAGCAGACTTGAAATAGAGCCTTGTGCTGCAAACAGTGTAGTAGCAGTTGTCCCTTTTCAGCTGTGCCACTGCAGTAGTCTTGTTCACTGATGCCACTTATTGTCACTTCTACAAACAGGATTGCTGCACTAATAATGTTCATTTCCAAGCATTTAATCATATTGTTCACTGTTGTTGTAATGCAGGTTATTACATTTCTCTCCTTAGGCAGATTGTAATGTTTTCCAGTCTTTTTTTTGTGTTTTTCTTGTAATTAGCTGACTTTGTCTTGTTCTCTTGCTTTCTATGAAGATGAGAAAGAGTTAAGTACTGTCGTCTTTTCTAGCTGTATTGCTCATAACTGAATTGGGCAGGTTATTTTGCAAGTGTCTTCAACTGGAAAATTATTAAGACTTTTCTTTGCATCCTTCTTCCTGAAGAGTCAGTGGCCATATTTATGAATGCCCTATCATTCAGGAAGCACTAAAAAAATAGCAATATTGACTGTTAAAGGTTTTACTTACCTTCAAAATAGATATTTGAAAGGCTTGCAACCTGAGTGACTAGAAGATTAAAAACTATATTTCTACTTTACTAATGGTATGCTTGTGTTCCCGTTCCTGTGAGGCTCCAAAATACTGACTTTAAATGCCTTTGTCTGTTTAGAATAGCTGTTACTCTAAGATTTAAACTTGCATATCCTCAGTCTGAAAAATCATTTTGTCAATGCAATTGGAAAGTATGGGTGATGACTGTGGGCCTAATTCTGCTCATGTTGAGGTCAGTTTAGGATAAGAGGAATTAAGGCAATATTAAGCATTTTTGAGTTTAAAGAGGGGAGAGAATGTGGAAAGGTAATGTCAGTCTCTTTAGAAGAAATGGATATTGGAGCTCAACAGAAGAGAAATTAGTAGAGTACTACATAGTCATAGGTGTACTGATATTACTACTTATATTGCAGTTAATGTCCCTGATATACTGAAAGAAAACCTTCACATTCCATTCTTCCAAATCCAGTGAATATTGAAGTTGGGTTGTTGGATTTTATGTTGCTGTCTTTTTTTTAACAAGGCTTGCAATACGGAAAATAGTTGCTGCGTTAAGTTATTAGACCAAATGTATCTAAGTCTTTTCATCTTTTTTGGAAATTAACTACCTGAAAAATTGTACATGTCTAAATTTGAGTGTTCTCTGGTTTAAATAGGCTTGATTTCCAAATTTTGGTAATGGTGCCTCCTGTCTTGTGCTTAGAAAATTCTTCTTATCACAGTCTTTTTCCACTTGGAAGATCGCAAGAGGGCAGTGTGCTTCTCAGAGTAACTTGTAACCTTGTTCTTAATTCTCTTCCTGTTTGTCCAAGACGTACAGCACTTGTGTTTTGTAGGGTGACTCATGCCTTCCTAGGGTTCAGGAGCTGATGTTATCAGCAATGTGAAATGTGTGATGTGTATGTAGGTGCCTTTATTTAAGATACTTTGTGGTTTTGAACACAAGCAGCCAAATGATGCAGTTTGGATCTGGCCTTACCTTTTATGAAGACTTGTCGTGAATTTTTGGACAAGTTATTCTACCCTCTTTTGTTTCTAATGTTACAACTGAAAAAATAAAGATAAACCTGCTGAATAGATTTGTGTTTATGCCACAGATCAAACCATTTTGATTGCTCTGTCCTTGCACCCATTGTGCTGAGGGACACAAGTGAGCCTGGTTGCATGATTCCTTTCTTTGTTCCTTGATAGCAAACCAGAACACTTAGAGTATCTGGTTCTTATGACTGCATTTAGTTCTATTAACTAGTAATAAAGCCTGCAGACCTCTGAAAAGGTGTGAGGTTTGTTGTTTTTTTTTAATTCACCATACAAAAAGCAAGCTACAGATACTAGGACTTAAATTTCAGTAGAAAGTTTAATCCCTTGTTTTAGAGCATGTCTTTGCTGTCGTTTCCTCAGTCAACAGTGCCATTCTAAGTTCTCCTGGAGAATGATGTAGGACTGCTGCTCTTCAGCTAGACTCAGAAAAGCAGCCTGTAACATTTTCTTTTGGCACTTTCCATCAAAGCTGCTTTGGACCTTAAGGCAGAAGAAAAACCTATAGCTAAGGCTCTGTCTTCCCTTCAAACCGTGGTGAAATACATTGTCTTCAAGAACTGTTCAAAGATGGATGAGAATCTCCACTTAAAAAATATCATCAAAAAAACCCCCCAAAACCAAAACAAAACTCCCAAAACCCAACAAAAAAACCCCATGTCCACACAACCAAGGGAACCGATTTGCATTGCTGGCCTTTTGTACTCTGTGGCCTCCTGTAAAAGGAGGATCCGTATACAATGTACCATTTCTTCATGTTGTGGAGTTTTCTACAGAAAAAGTGTGAAGCATCAATAGTTTATCCAAGAAAAAGGCTGCTCTAAGTTTTTCTGCTTCTTCACCTACAGATAATGTTGCTTTTGGCAGCAGACTTCCAAACACAAGCTGTGAACTTTATGACAACTTTGAAGGATGTCTTTCTCCCAGTTGCTTTTTTTGGGGCAAAATACTTGCTTTTTTTTTTTGCCCCCCCCTCCTTTTTTTTTTAGCGGTGCTGCTGCTTGTTGGAGAAATCCGTAGTGGGTTTATTAAACTAACAGATGAAAATCATTAGCAATAGGCATTGTGTACTGTTTCCATCTTGGCCCGATATACTGTCTTGCCTGTTCTGTATGATGAAGCTCCTTATTACATACTACAGGTCATTTATATATACTATAGGTATATATATACACACAGACATATATATACACACACACCCACCCCCTCACTCTATAGTATAGTATATATAAGCTGCTTTTAAAGCTGAGCAGCAGAGGATTTAACTGCCCCTGTTTTCATCCTAGTAAGGAGTTTGCTGCCATTCTGAATCTGTACTGTTGGGTCATTGTACAACTAATGTCAATTAAACCTGACTCCTAGTGCAAATATTTTGTTAAACATCGCAGGGTCTTTATATTGTTTGGTCTTCCTCTAGCTGCAAGGGTATTTTACTGAGAACTTAACAGTAGTAGCAACTTGCTTATGAAGATGGAGAATTTAGGTCTACCTATAGCCCGTTAACAGACTGATCTGCAGTTGTCATATAACCTCGGAGCTCTTGGCCTTGCTTTCAAAGCTTACCCTTTAAGAAGGGATTGACTTCTTAGGATCATTACTAATTTCCTAAGTATTGAGTTGAGTTCCTGAAAGGAAAATTTCAGATTAGATTTGAGATCAAGTTGCCTGAATATTCTACTAGGCATTCATCTAACTTCGTATGTGTTGGTAGTATAGTTTGTCAGTCGTCTTCTGTGTTTAATGCTAGTGTAGTTGAAATCGGTATATCTGTCCAAGGGGTGTTGCACGGACGTATTGGTCAGTCTCTCAGTCTCTTCATTCCTTGTCTGCTCGCAAGACTCATTTAAGTGTGCCGCAAAGTACACATCTCTGTGCTGCTATATGTAACCTTTGAGTTAGTGTTTTGAACTTGCCACATCGTGATCTACATCTTCCAAGGCCTTCAGAACTTGTTAGATGATAAAATGAGCAGACAAGTCTCTGATAAGAAAGAACAGCTGATAGAAGAGCTGGTCTCATGCAGACTCATGCTGGTATTGACACCCTCAATTGAACGTAAGGAAAAAAAAAATACGCTGCTACCTCCAAATGTAAATTTGGTGCTGGCTCACTGGAATCCATCAAACTTGTTTAGATAAAATGTAGAATATTCTGATCCAAAGCAAAGCAAGTGAATAAACTAATTCATTAAGTGAAACAAGTTTTCTGTTTGGACAATTTCAGTACCTGAGAGATGTTACTGTCTCTGAAAGCAACTGAAAATTTTATTCATTGCATCAGGATCTGCATAACAGCACATCCTCCTCCTTTCTGGAGCTTATCTGTATTTTCTCATCCTATGCAAACTATATTTAAGGGTCTTATCCTTTTACTATATTTCATAAGGGTCGTATTCTTTTTTTTACTACAATCCAGCATCTCCAGTTTTCAATATAAGATGAAATATTTGAGTTTCCTCCTGTAGAAGTACGTTCCTGTTACCATCTATCAACAAGTACCTGTAATCTAGTTGTTACAGTGATTAGTCATTAATCACCACCATCATAGTCTGAAAAGTATAGAGGAAGATCAGAACCTTTTAGTATATGAAGCATTTTCATAAAAAAGATAGTGTTAGACTTCATCCATGAACTATAGCCCATATTTAAAAAATAAATAAATACAAATTTTAAAACTCCAGTTTTGTTGAAGTCTTGTTTTAGCCATTGTTTAGGCTGGACTCTAGTGTGAGACATGCAGCTATTTTTTAGTAACTGTGGAAATAATCCCTGTCAATACATGCTCAGGGAAGAAGCAGTTACAGCTGAAGGAAACAAGCATTCAGGATTTGTGCATCTGCATTCTATGAGTACAGATATGACTTTACTGGGCTTTTATATGTGTGAACCAGCTTTATGGTTGAATCTGTTGTGCCTTTTTTTTCCTTGGGTTGGGGAGGATTCTGGGGCGTACCAGGAATAAAAGCACTTGAATAAAAAAAAAAAAAAAAACAAAAAAAACCCAAACCACAAAAAACCAAAAATGTTGCACATTTGGGTCGTATATGTGCAAAAATGGCATTTGTGTTGACAAGAGTTTGCACCCGATTGCTGCAAGGTAAATAACTGTTCATCACAGATTCCTAGTTTTTGAGAAATATTTTAGCATTCTTTATGCTGTAACTTACCAACATGCAAAGTATTGTTACTTTGAGAGCCTGTTTTTGTTAGGGGTGATTAATATATCTTGAGTAGAATGTTGTGCTCATTACCATTTGTAAGCAGTCTCTACAAGTCTCTAACTTAATATTTCAAATGTTTGGAAAGAAAAAAATAATGAAAAAGCATGCTCTGTAATTTTGAAAAATACACGTGATTGTATCGCAAGAGCAATTTGATTTCTTTTCCAGGATGATGAGAATCTGCATTTCCTTGACTCTTGTCCATTTCTATACAGGTTTTCATAAGAACCTGTTCTGCTGAAGCTGAAGAATCTTTAGAAAGGTTATTTGATGGTGTGTAATACTTTCAGAAGGGCCCAGGGCTGGAATATTAAAGGCATTCTCTATATACCATTAATATTCCAACACTGCATTTGGCAACATTTTGATTCTGAAGAGAGTGCACGAGTTCAAGGTCAGAGAGATTGACTTGTGCTGTTCATTATAACCAATTATTGTGTGACAAATGAGTTTGAGATCAGGCTGAAAATTCTGTGAGAAAAATCAATAGTTCTAATCAGGGCCTTTCAGGTCATTTACCACCCTACCTTTTGTTACTTTGTCAGAAAAGAGCAAGATAAAACCTGTGTGACAGTGGGTTGCCTCCGTATTGTTACTTTCTATTTGAAACATATTTTGATATCTTGAATTATATTAATAGTTTAATTGGTTTTAGAAACTTCTAAATGAGTTCCAATTTGTAAAACTTTTTTTTTTTAATATTCTGATAAGATTTCTCAAATGGTATTAAAGCTTTTCTGTCTAGGAAGTAGTATATCTAAGTCCTAAACCACATTTCAGCTGTTTGTCTGTAATGAATAGCAAATAAACCTTACCAGCAGATATACTCCACTAATAGCCTTAGTTTGGTATCAGGGATAATTTAAAAAGCTCTTCAGAGAGCTACAGCTTTATGACATCTGAAACAAAAATTTAATGTTGTTTTGACCAAGCTGGGCATTTGTTGAGAATTTTATAAATTCATTTGTATTTTCCTTTGTAGTATCCAGACGAAGATGAAGAAACTAGATTGTATCGTTTGAAGATAGAAGAGCAGAAGCGTCTGAGAGAAGAAATTCTGAAACAAAAGGAGCTGAGACGGCAGCAGCAGGCTGGTGCTAGAAAGAGAGAATTGCTCGAAAGACTTGCGCAGCAGCAGCAGCAGCAACCTTCTACGCAACAGTCCTACATGCAGCAGGAGGACGACTCCTCCGAGTTCCCCACCAATGGCAGCCCTTACATACCCCACTCTGGCTTACAGACCAGGCAAAATGTGAAAAACAGACTCCTTGTTAAAAAGCAAGATACAGTAGTTCCAAATATCCAACCCAAACCCACAGATTTCCCACAGGTCGGGGCAAATATGCAGTATCAAGGACAGCAGATGAAGCCAGTGAAGCAGCTGAGGCAGACTAGAACAGTACCTCCGAGTCAGCCTCAGGCGCCGCAGAAAGTGTTACAGACAAAGCCTGCTGCAGCATCGCTGCCCACGACACAGACTGCTCGAGTGGCTTCGGTACAAGCAAGGCCCCAGGAACTGAAACCTGGCGTGAAAAGGACTGTCATGCAGCGGACAAACAGTGCTAGTGGAGATGGGCCCCATGTCGGCAGCAAAGTCAGGGTGATTAAGTTGTCAGGAGGGGTAAGTTTCCAAGGCTCATCTTGTGTGTGTGTGTTGTCATGGTTTGTTTTTGTGTGTTTCATTCTGCATAATCCCAAAATAAAAAATGGGCCTGAGATGTCAAGGGAAGTAGCAGGTTTAGCAGACCCAATAGTCCATGTTTTATATTTTCAGAACTGTAAGTTGTTAGCAGTTACTCAGAAATTAATGTTTCCTGTAACGCTTTACTACCAGGCAGTTATTACTGAAATCACACTGAAATAATACTCCTTTCTTTTAAGTTTGAAGTTGTAACTTGAGTCTGAAAGACTCCTCAACTGAGCTCTTTTTGCTTAAGGTTGATAGGGCTGATAATTGGTCAGAGAAAAGGATTTGGATGGCTGTTTTTAAGGTTCGGTTAAAAAGCTAGACTCTGCTTATTTGGTAGTTGAAGCCACCTAATTTAGTTGTGTGCAGATGCTGGTGTTAGTGAGGTTTCTGTACTCAAGGGAAGATTGTTTTTATTTTCTTTCTATACTAATTTAAGCAGTATATTGGAGGGGGATATTTTCTGTTAGAGGCTAGGTTTAAAATGTTACCATTTCACTTCTGCATCTAAATGAGATTTCCTTATCTTTTGATGAGGGCTCTATTATCTGCAGAGTGTCCCTCGAGCACCGGTGTTGTGGAGGACTCACAATGCTGGTCTTGATGGCAGCATGTATATTTAAGATCTGGGGCTTTGGTTAGAAAGTATCTCGACCAAATTTCTTCTGTCTTAATGAAAAGACAAGTTAATTTGTTAGGGCTCTGAAGAAACTGAGATGAGGGGACATAGCGCGATCGTGTTGTCAGGGTGAAATCTGTCCTCGGGTTTATGCTGAGGAGGAAAGAAGGATGTGATGTGGTTTAATGCTGTGGTACGTGGGAGGTGTTTTTCTGGAAGAATGCTTCTTAAATTATTTGGAGCATTAATTAGGGAAACCTGCAGAACTGCCCTAAGTCTGTAATGAAATGAACAGTGTGTTAACAGGGACTGTACAAGGCCTTGGAGGCTAGGCTTTACTCTGTAGAAATGGGGAGGAAGTTGAAATGTCAAAGTCTTAACTACTTTTTATAAAAATGTTTTTCTACAGCTCATAAAACTTAAATACACTTAAAATTGTGGACTGCATAATGGCCATGTGGTCTTTCAAAATATTAACATAAAGGGCCTTATTGACTACATAGAGCTGACAACAGCCCGACTTGGAGGATGTCTAATTCCTCAGGCATGATAACTTAAGTACAGAAGAATAAATTACAAGAAGTTGAAAGGAATTGATTCTGTTGGGCTAAAAATATTTATATATAAATATGTCTGCAGGTATCCCAGTGGCCTGCAAGAGGTATGACAGGTTTGTTATGCATGTATAATTGAATAAAGCAATCATGCACAACTTCTTTTATTATGTGGTGAAACAAAACAATGCCAGTTACCACTGTATACAGCTCTTTGTAAAAAATGGTTATCAGTGCCCACAGTAACATTCACAATGAAATAGTTTTTATCATAATGCTCTATTTCAGAAAACCATAAATTATTTGTTTCAGATAAGTCTCATGGTAAGCAAGAGCAATTAGCTTCAGTAAATGCATGTGTAACCCCTCTTTCATTGTATACAGAAGCAGATTTGCTCTGTCCGTCTTAACTTTCAGATACCGAGGTTTTAGCAAGGTAAAGCAGGTTCTTTACATGTAGCCTTTGTTACTTTTTTCATATTGCCGTGGACATTTTAAGTTTTCCTTCCAAGTGTGGAAGAATAAAAGCAAGCATTGCAATTAGCTGTTTAACACTGATCAAGATAGTTGATTAATTTTTAATCAGTTAGTGACAAGCTGAATCTATGACTTTGTTTCCTTGACCACGCAAGGAAAAAGAAAAAATTGAGCAGCAGGGGGGCCAGTCTTGTCTATTTTGACAGGATTTTAAAGAAGAATTAAAAGCTGCTTGGACTCCGAATACAATAAAGATCACAGATCACATTTATTTTCCACTTCTAGTGTTTAGTCCTGCCACATGCTTTATTTATTTTCACAACTTTTGCCTCAACCCTAAGTAGAAAACAAAAGCCAAATCTCATTTTTCCTAGCCATTCTCTTTAGCATGTAATGGGGCTTCCTCTAATTCCCTGCCTTTGGCCAAAGGGATGGCTGGTATCTCTTATCTATATGCACTGACTTGATCCTGCAGTTAAGCAGCCCTGCCGTTTTTCTCAGTCTAATCACTTGTACCCTTTTTCCTTTCTAGAGCTCTTTTGTGCAGAGATGTTTTGAATACCCATGTATGAGTGAGATGGCTTGTGATTAGACACAATGCAGGTTCTTTTTCGAAGCTTTCTTGATTCATGTTGGTAAAGACTTGGAAAGTCCTTTCTCTTTCAGCCTGCCAGCCATGGTATAGCACCATAGTAGAGCTGTCAGCTGAAGCGGCTGATTGAGGCCAGACCTGTACTAACTCTATCTAGACCAAATTGACCTAAAACAGGAGCTGGTAGCAAGGACTATTATAAATTTGGTAGGACCATCTGTAGAACCAGGATTAAATGGTGTTGTGTTGCTGGTGATGTTTTTTGTTTAACAGTTAAGGAGGTGTACTTGGTGTATTGGTGAGGTTTATGGTGTGCAAATACTGTCAGAAGAGAATGGTTTCTTCTCTTGAGGGCAATACCTTTCCCAGTCTAAGCTTCTAACTATGTTTATTTGTGTTGCTGGGCACTGCAATACTACTGAGGATCTCTGACCTCCCAGGTAGAAGTATCCCGTGTTATTTAAGGAGGTAAAATGGCCTTTCATCTGTTTCCACAATATTCTTTCTTGAGAGGATTTTGCTTTTTAAGTATTTTTATGGAATTGTAAGAATTACTAATTAAATTCCAAGAAATATTTTGTCTAGTTTACCTGATGCATAAGATGCCTTAATTTATGGCTTCTTATTCTTAAATAAAAGGGAAGTAGAAAATGATACAGCATTTCCTGTATGTCGGACTAAGTCTGCATATCAAGGTGACACATGTTAGGTACTGTCATTAATGATTTTGTCTGTGGATGCTTTTTTTAAACAAATCCTGCCGCCTGCCTTCCCCCACCAATACTGATATGCCCATCCCTTTCTCATACTCCTGTAATTTATGCAGGAATGGCAGTACAGTGAATAGTTTTCCATTTTAATTACTCCTTTAAATACTATGTTCCTGGAAAATGAGGCAGTGCTTAGTGTTTAGCAGATGAATTTTGAGGTTTGGGTTTTTTTTTTTTCTAGGAGGCACAAACGTCTTTGGATCTGGTCTGCTCTGTGGTTTGTGTGGCATGTCTTCAGACCCATCCCTTCCAGATGTAGGAGTTCAGTATATTTGCTGTGTATTCATACTAGTGTATTTTACTAAGGAAGCATCTGAGATTTGCCTGGCTTAGTGAGGAGCCTGAAGTTAATCCTAAAGATACTCGTAAGAATAAACTCAGTGAGATTGTAGAGTGTTTGCTGGGAAGAAACACCCTAATAAATCACTTAAAAATGTGATCATAAAAATCATAAAAAATAGGAGTGAAAGGACCATAGAAATAATTTATTCTGTCTTGAAGGGGGGATGAACTCTGTAGCATTCCTGACAGATTTGTCCAACATTTTTCTGAGATCTCGTTATTGGAGATTTCTTTGGCCATCTATTCCAGTGTGTTGTGCTTTAACCCCAGCTAGCAACCAAGCACCACGCAGCCACTTCCCCCTCCCCACTCCCAGTGGGGTGGGGAGGAGGGGAAGAAAAAAGGTAAAACTCATGGGTTGAGATAAGAACAGTTTAATAACTAAAGTAAAATAAAATATACTACTAACTAAGAATAATAATAATATAATAATAATAATAATAATTGTAATGAAAAGGAATATAACAAAAAAAAAGAGAAATAATACCCAAGAAAAGAAGGGTGGTGCACAATGCAGTTGCTCACCACCCGCTGACCGATGCCCCAGCAGCGATCCGCCCCTCCCGGTGAACTCCCCCCTGTTTATATACCGGGCATGACATTCTATGGTATGGAATATCCCTTTGGCTAGTTCGGGTCAGCTGCCCCGGCTCTGCTCCCTCCCAGCTTCTTGCACACCTGCTTGCTGGCAGAGCATGGGAAACTGAAAATCCTTAACTTAGGATAAGTGCTACTTAGTAGCAACTAAAACATCAGCGTGTTATCAACCTTATTCTCACACTAAATCCAAAACACAGCACTGTACCAGCTACTAAGAAGAAAATTAACTCTATCCCAGCCGAAACCAGGACACAGTGTCTAATGTGTACATTTAGGAGAATTTTCTTAGTGACCAAGCCAGATTTTCTTGCTGCAATTTTGAATCTATGACTGTATTATACTTCAAGAGACATGGGAAAGAATTTATATCCCTCTTCGTGGCTCTCTCTTTTTAAAGATCTCTTAACTGTTTCTGAGCACTAATATCCTTCAGTCCCTCTTGATGGGGCATGTTTTCTAACACCTTGGCTGTTTGTGGTGGTCTTCTTTGGGCTCTCTGTAATCAGTCTGTCAATAAATAGTTCTAGTACCAAGTGCAATTGAATTCCTTAAGCCAATATATTAGAAGTATCTTTAGTCCTGGAAGAACAGGTTTGCACCAGCTACAACCTTAAATATCTTAAGATCATATGAAATATGTGCTGAACATGTTTTTCATTTAGTTGGC
This sequence comes from Gymnogyps californianus, assembly GCF_018139145.2. Classification (NCBI taxonomy): domain Eukaryota; kingdom Metazoa; phylum Chordata; class Aves; order Accipitriformes; family Cathartidae; genus Gymnogyps; species Gymnogyps californianus. Next base: position 158,778,925 of record NC_059472.1, on the reverse strand, counting down.
AGTTCTGTGGGAAATGGTAGTATCTAAAAATCTCTGTATCATTCAGTCATCTTATGTTGTTGTTGGGTGATTTCTCTCTAGCCAGAAAATGGCCTGCCATGCTCAGAGAGATGTGTGTCTGTCCCAAAGGCCTGAAAATGCTGGTTCTTATGCTGCACCAAGAACACACCAATCTTTGTCTCTGTGGAAAGCTGCACAATGAGCTTTTTTCATAAAAACATATATATAAAAGTACATAAAAATCTCAGTGTTCCCTGTTGGATTAGAAGCAGTATCTTATTAGTGATCATAATTCCTGAAAACCTGAGATGATGCTTCGTCTGAAAAGCTTGAAGAAAGATTTGGCAAGTTCTTTTGTTTGAAAAGCCTGTCACAAAAAATGTCCTCAGATTGTAAAGAGAAAGAGAATTGGAATGGAAGAGAGACAATTTTATTCATATTTAGAGTAACTGAGAAGTGTAAGAGATGAATATGGAGTTCTAAATATGGAAAAAGATACTGATTGAGATGATTATTGTTTGATAATGTAACCTTATCAACCAACTTTGGTTAATGTTTGTACTTGTTTCTACTTGCATGTGTATGTTCAAGTTTAATTAAAAATATTTGACTTGAAAGTTCTATAGCGCCTTTCATCTGCATATGTCAGGAATTACAAACACTAAGATTTTTGGCATTTGCATGACAAGTTCTTGAGGGAGCCCTTCACCCAGCTCTGCAGCGCTACCAGCTGTGAGAAACAACACCGGAACTCTCACTGTATACCATACTATTACTTTTTAAGAAGCAGGAGAGTGGCGTTGTGGTTTATTCGTATCCCACTATTTGAATGAGGAATGGATAATGTCTGTATTCTATCAGCAGCGGACTGAAGGAGCTGCAGAAGCCATGATATCTGAATGCTCAGATACCATGTTTGTCATTTAGAGACTGTCAAAATGGGCAAGACCTTTGAAGCAGTACTAATGTAAATGCTGTTGAAAGAGGACTCTGCCTGCCACAACCTGCAAGATTTCTCTCTGGAAATATTTCACAAATGGACATTAATTTCTTAATTCCACCTCAAAAAAACCTCAAAAAACCCCCAAAACAACCCAGATAAAAAAGGAAGTCAGGGAGCCCTGTGGTATTCCAGTTATGAAAAAGGCATAGTATTTTCATGAAACGTTTGAAAATGAGCAATAAACCCTGTCTTCCCAGACCTCCAGTGAGGTTGGTCCCTGTAGAGACAGAATATTTCATGGTTTGGGGGCAGTGAGGCGGGCTATGCTGTACTGTTTGGGGCACATTTGGTTACTGGGAAATGAAATACAAGGGCGTGTGTGGACACACTTAGCAACTAGAGGGACTGACAACCAAACCAGATGCAGATAGTACTTTTTATGGGTTTGTAATAAAATCCTCGAAAGGGGGAAGAGATATCTACCTAAATTGAACTTAACTTTGCTGTGGTTATCTTGGAACTAAAGTGTAATAAAGTATTTCCTATTGTAGACTGCAGAACAGGTTTCTCCTTTTCCTCAGGAGACTTTTAAATTGTATGTTGAAGAAGAGTGCTGCTTCCTTCTGAACACCCTGAAAGCAAGGCGTTTGGTATTGCTTGTCACTCTTGTTAAGTCTCAAAGGAGAGTTTTTCTGCTATTGTAAGTGTTACAGTGCAAAATTCATATTGATATGATGTTGGTGTTACGGAGTATCTAGTAGCCCAGTTTCCTGATAGGAAATGACTAAAGGCAACTGTAACACTGTTAAAGTGCATTACAAAGAGAAAGAGCTAGTTTTCAAATGAAAGCTAATTGAATGCAATCTCTTAACTTGGGGGGGGAACATGCAGATTTGTCCACTTAAATTTAATGTTTCAAGAAGTCATGCCTTTGTTAAATGGTATTTCAGGTTTGACCACTTGGAATTGACCTTTAGTACGGAGGTGTGGCTCTGAGTTGGGAGAATCCTGATGCTGTAAGTGGTTGGAGAGGGAGGTAATGTGGGTTGACCATGTCAAGACTGTATGAGGAGCTTATGGCAACCACACCAGAGGGATTCAACTTGCCATTAGTTTTAAGCTTCAAGGAACACGAACTAGAAAAACTAGACGTGACACAAGAAGGGAAGCTCCAGCTGTACTGGTTTCTGATATCTAGTACTGGCTTTCTGTGCCATAGCTGGTGTCTGGCTGAGAAGTGCTCCTTCGGGAGCTTTGGGCCATCAGAAACTTTGAATCACTGGTATTTTCCAACAAGAGCCTTTTCTCTTGGTGATTTCTCTGCGTGTCCAGTCTTCACTAAAATTCTCTGTGCAAAAAATTATCCTGGAGACTGGCAACTGAAAAGGGAACCAGGAAACTTTGCTCAAAAACATGTTTTTTGATATCTATGTTATGTATTTTGCAGACAGCAACGTAAAAATGAAGGTACTTCTGAGAGTATTATACATATCCAGTCCAGAACCTTGATTTTGCTGTAGCTTTGACACAGAATTTTTATTTTTTTCATAATGAACTGGTGGGTGGTTGTACTAGAAAAACATGTAGTCGTGATTCGACATGTGATCAACTGTGTTTCTGTCACTCCTGGTGAAACTTCAGTGTAGCATGGGTACGGCTAGGATTCTCTAACATCTCTTTGGCCGTTCCTTCTCCATGCCTTAGTTCTCTCAGGCAGATGAGGAGATACTTAAGGTAAGAATTCTGTTAGTACATGGGATTAAATGGGATTAGCTGCTTTTTTTACAAGACATTTTCTTCTTGCTGTTCTGACTTTTCATACACCATTAGGCACAGAAGAGAAGATAGTCATCACATCATAGCTTGTTGAAGCAGCTTAGCGGTGTCTTTTAATCACAGGAAGGGAACTGTTTCTGCATTTTATTTATGTATTGCTTAGTCTGGGTGCTCTTGTTTGAGGTAAGTTTGCCACATGCAAAAGTTTTAGGCTGGGAAAAATAACCCATAATTCACTGGCCAGCACCAGAAGTGTCTTTTTTTCTGCTGTGAACAGGGAACGCTTTGGTTGTTCTACTGCTTCTGTAGTCTGATGTAGCTTATTTCTGTGTGTACTCTGAGTCAAACCCATACCATCAGTATGTCTTAAACCACTTATTAATGATGAGTTGTCTATTGATAGAGTAGTATATTCTAGCCTGGCTGGAGAGCAGGAGTTTTTTTTAAGTACTGCTATTCTTGAACTTAAAAAAAAGACTTTTAAAGGTCTTAGAAGGCCTTTAAAAAAAGGTCTCCAGGTGTTTCTATTGGCATTTGACAGCTTGAAAACAGATCTTCAACTGTTCAGAAACAGTGCTTGGTCATGTCATTTGGTTGTGGGATATTTGGCAAGTGATTAGGCTTCCTATTCCCAGGTCCTCAGTCTGTCAACTGGCCGTATCAAAGTGGTGAAGCATTTGGAGCACCAGTGGAAGAGAAATAGCCTTTAACATATGTTTCTGATAATTGTAGCAAGAAAATACTCGTATATATTAGATGATAGTCTTTCTTGCTCTACATGGTTTTTGCTTTACTGTTTTTTTTCTCTTTGTTACCTGGGGTAGATGTCTGTCTTTTTTTACTATAGTTGATCGCAGTGTCAGTAAAATATAAGTTTACATATGAAAACCTGTATAGCTGATGAATAGTAATTTCTCTTGTCCTTGAAGTGAAGATGAATTTAGTAACCTAAAGGATGTTTTTTTTTCCCCCCCTCTTAACTACTGTGATACTATAGAGGTACTCATTTCTAGAAATACTGACTTAAACTGGTAACAGATGAGGGGTTTCTCCTTTCTTAAAGGAAATCAATTACAAGACATTTTTGGATTGAGATTTCCCTGCAAGATTTAAGCCTTCATCATGTTACCAAGAATTTGAGTTATAGTGCGTCTGAGAAAAGATGAAAACGTTTTGCTTCTCTGTGTTATTTTTACACAAATCAACCAGAGTTTATTTCCTTTAAGTGCTTTATCTGGCATGCGCATCCCTTTACTATTGGGTAATTTTGAATTAGCTTTATAAAGATTACATGGATAGACACAGCATTGTCGTAGTTAATAGAAACCTGTGCAGTGAGGTCTATGGGCTGCAAGATCACTAACAGTGCCAATGACAGTGAAGTATGGCCTTATCGAAAGGAGAATTCATAAGAGGCTGCCCTGGGACACTGCACCACTGTCCTTCTGTGTATCCTGACAATGTTATCTGTCCTCTCAGTACGGAGTATCAAATGTCTGTCACGAGTACAGAAATTAATTTAATGTCACCTGAAGACATGCAATTAATCTTTTAGAGGTTTTCATAATACCTTTACAGAAAGAGTTGCCAGTTTGGCGGATTTGGATTTTGGGGTTTAGCAGAAGATAAGGAAAATTAATTTTTCATCAGGGTTAATACAAGCTAGCAGGGCCACAAAGGCTGAGAAAAATGGTTTGGGAATTTGTCAAGTGTTGTCACTCTAGAATAATGCTGCTTAACGTCTGATAGGTGTAATCAAGAGTTGAGATTTCTATAGAGGGGGATTAATCAATTTGCTGACTACAGAATGCAAGTTGGTGATACCATTCCTTCATGGGGTTTAAGAATGAAAATAAGATTTGATCTGTCAAATTGCAAGCAGCTCTGACAGTATCAATAGGCATTTTTATCAGTACATTTTAAAGCATTTGTTATAAATAAATTTGTCCTGCTAATGTTGGTGGCAAATAAACTTCATCTTCATTGTAAAACTGTCATATGATTACGATAGAGTAGAGAGTCTCATCTTGCTAAATTCAAGCAGTCCCTCATAAAATTCTGCTTTTAGAATTTGTGATCTCACATTTGACAGAATGGTCTATGTTTCTCAAAACACGACACTGACTCTCTCTATGTATAGTGAGAGAGTCTAACTATTGAAAAACAGCCTTGATAGTTATCAGGGAATCGGTTCTAAAATTCATGGCCATTGAATGGCATAATTTCTCTTTTTTGTTAGTCCAGTTTCAGATCAAACAGTGCAGACTCTTCCACAGTAGAAGTTTGAAAATCATTCACCATGTAGATCAAATCCTTTTGCATCAATCTTTTGAGTTTTGTTTAATTACACACATTATTTGAAATTAACTTGTCATTTTGGCACCGCTAACAATCTTGCAATACTTGAAATTTAAAAGATAGTTTTTATACTTTCCTCTGAACAGAACTCTTGCTGCTTAAAAAAAGGCATTTTCATTACTCCAGAATTAACCGAGTAATGGTAAAGTTTCATTCAAGAGAACTCTTTCCTGGCCATATGTTAGGAAGGTAAACCTTTTATAAAAGTTGGAAATTCAGAGCTTGAAGGTCAGAATGATTTGTAATATAGAAATTAAGCAGTAGACAATAACAGAAAAACATTCTTCCTTTATTGGTTTGCAAGCAAAGAATGGAAATTCACTTTTCTGCAGAGGACTTTTGCAGTATAGAGGAAATTTGCAGTATAAAATCAGAGCTTGTATCAGTCAATCTCAGGTCTCTGGTGGACTGAGAAGTATTCTACCTGGTTTCAGCACTTTGTGCATCAAATTGTATAAGACAGGCCATGATGATGAATAGATGCATCTCCAAAAAATTTAGTTTTGCCCCGTACATCCCAAAATGCTATAGAAAAAAAAAAAAGATAAAAATGTATTTTGACAAGAGAAGACTTAAAATTTTAATACGTCCTTCTGTTGCTACATGTTTAAATTTGAGGAGGGCAGTGATGTAAGCTAATAAAAAATTAGCAATACAGAAATTGTCTTTAGGAGAAGCAAAAGTTGATTTCAAATGAGCTAGAACTGAGGCATTTTAAGTAGAAGAGATGCTAGCGATTTAGCTTCTGTGGTTTAGATGTCATTTTGGGTAGCTTCTGCAATACAGCTTCAGTTCCCTTACCTGGTTGCCTGTAGCTTTGCTGTGTGTTTTGATTTACCTTCTGGGTGCCAGCTTATTGTATACCTCATGAGTGAAAATCAGGAGTCAACATACATGCAGTCATCTTTACAATCATATGTCTTTTCCTCCAAAATGTTAATGTTGTCATATGAGCGTGTGACCTGTAAGTAATGTTCTGAGGTTTTATAGCTTTAAGTCCAGATGTTAAAAGTTCTTTGTGGGTGTTTTGCTTGACTTAGTTCTTCATTGACGTGCCTGAAGAAGCCCCTAATTGTCTTGCATAGAAGAAGTTTAAAGGATGATGATGGTGGTGAGTCTAATTTGCCACTAAATACTACTACATAGGTTGTTCGTTTTGACTCAGACAGTGCTTGTCCTTTCACTGTCATGTCTTTAACCAGTGAAAAAGGAGTTGGTGCTAAAATTTGTTATCTGAGGCTGAGTCATTCTGCTTGTTAGGCACATAGTGACCTAGGAGTCACGTTTGGCTTTCATTTTCTTAAGAAAACCACCAAATTTTGTCTTCAGTTGCAGCCAGGGCTACTTTTAACAGGAAACGACGTATTGCTGACTTGCAGGGAGCACTCTTAGTCCTTGAGCGCCGAGTTGCTCGCTCACGGACCTCTCTTGAGAAGTGGTGCTGCAAGTTCATCTCTGCTTCCCCTCTTCCAAGTCATCTCAAACAGCAGCAGATGTTCAGAGCAGTAGCATAAAGAAAGGATTTGATCCAGCTGCCCTTTCTTCCTTCTTGTTGCAGGAACAAGCAGACCTTGCTCCATCCCCTTTTCTTACCCTATGGACTTTCTTTATTGTTTTGTATAGGTTTTCTTATTTCTGAAGTGTATTAATTCATTAAGAAGTCTGGAGATGTTTCTGCCTTTTCAGACTTCTGCAGGAGAGTCATGCTAGCAGTGAAGCCCAAAGGTGGCATTTGAGACCCCAGCAGGGAACAAGCCCCCTCAGATTTTTCATCAGTGTGAACCAATGTTGTGTGCTTCTGCCTTTGACTCTGTAACAGTTGTGTGTTTAGTTTATACAGTTTTATTTGGTGGTAATTAGGCTTGGTAGTTAAATATTGGATGATTGTTGGCCATCCTAGCCTTTTATGGGAAATGATTGTTTGCTTTTGAAGTTTCAGTAATGAGCATGTTCGATGTGTTTTGTACCCGAGGGCTTCACTCTCAGACGCTCTTCCTATGTGCTGGGATTGCTTTTTGGTTTGGAAAGAAATGGTTGCAAATATTTATGGTTGTTTTTCACAGCAGGCAGTTAGCAAAGATTAGATTTTAACTCCCAATTATTGTGTTTAAATTCCTCCTAGAATTTTTTTGTTCCTTTTAGTTTCATCATTTCCAGCTGCTCTAGGGTTGAATAAAAGAAATTATCTGATCAGGGCATAGGGCTTATGGTGATGCTGATATTGGAACTAATACTAAAATGAGGAGGATTTAATGCTGGTTTCCTGGTAAGGTTTTGTTTGTGTGCATACGTTTGGGTTTTTCAGGAGAGGAGGAGAGCTGTTGCTTTTATATTTTTGAGCAGTAATTGAAGAGAGAGACTCTGAAGGGAAAGCTTTATTATTTCTCACTAGTTACTGCTCTCAGAGGTCTATATACAAAATTTTCTGTGAAGCCACAGAGCCGTTCAGTTTAGCAGAGAAAAAAAACGTGATTAGAAGTGGAAAAACTAGATACAGTTTTCTATTGCTTTCTCGCTTTGGACACTGTGGACGGAAGCCCTTAAGTGGGAAGAGCTTCAAGATTTTCCCTATGACAGATTGTGCTTTTGAAGTGTAGACGGTGCAATGGGGTGGTGAAGCTGATTTGTCTAGGATTTAAGGAGTTGAGTTCTTGAGGAGTTGTTGCCTGCATATACTTGATAATACAGAGGACCTGATTTAGGGGTGTGAATTGTGAACTAGTGACCTTGCAAACATGAGACTATCCTACATATCACCTGTACCGGACTATTTCACTTCAAATGATAGTGAAGAGACTTAGTAACCAGTCCGCAGTAGGTGTTTCTTTTGCTTTTGTTTAATCCCAGTAGAGAGGTAATGCTTTATATTCTCAATCAAGATAATCTCACTCTTAGACCATAAACCTATTCCTTCTGCAGCCTTGTATTTTGTCTTCTTATCCACAAAAACCATGCCAGTTAGCGTGAAACCCTCTGGTTTGTGACGTATGTGTCGTGGTTTAACCCCAGTCGGCAACTCAGCACCACACAGCTGCTTCCCCCTCCCCACTCCCAGTGGGGTGAGGAGGAAGAAAGGCGAAAAAAAAGTAAAACTCATGGGCTGGGATAAGAACAGTTTAACTAAAGTAAAATATAATACTAACAATAGTGATAATGAAATATAATAATAATAATAGTAATGAAAAGGAATATAACAAAAGGGGGGAGGGGAAAGACAGTGATGCACAATGCAATTGCTCACCACCCGCTGACCGATGCCCCAGCAGCGATCCGCGCCTCCCGGCCAACTCCCCCCAGTTTATATACTGGGCATGACGTTCCATGGTATGGAATACCCCTTTGGCTAGTTCAGGTCAGCTGCCCCGGCTCTGCTCCCTCCCAGCTCCTTGCACACCTGCTTGCTGGCAGAGCATGGGAGACTGAAAAGTCCTTGGCTTAAGGTAAGTGCTGCTTAGTAGCAACTAAAACATCAGCGTGTTATCAACCTTATTCTCACACTAAATCCAAAACACAGCACTGTACCAGCTACTAAGAAGAGAGTTAACTCTGTCCCAGCCAAAACCAGGACAGTATGTTACAGACGCGAAAGAAGTTTAGACTTGTGAATATTTAAGGAAAGGGAAAAAACCCCTATGTAAATAAAGATGCTTTCATAATTTTTTTTTTTTCTGTTTAGACATACCTTCTTTTTGAGAGCTTTTGCAGGGTTACCTGAGGTTGGTTAGGAACTTAAACAAAGCCTTCCCCCTGCAAATACAATGTTCACTAGTATTTGAGTTCTAAAGTCGGAGTCCAGTCAAGGTATAGATACTGCTGTTGAAACCATGCAATAATATGATGCACTTTATAGATGTAAAAGTACCTGGTCTTTTGTCGGGCTCTGCTGTCTCTTGCTCTGTGGGACTTTTTTCAGTGATTGATCTGATCTGGACAGTGGGACACAAATTCAAGAATCACCTGTCTGTTTGGGTAGAAAAAAACTGAGCTGTTTGGGTAGAGGCAATGGAAGGGAATCATTTCTCTGTTAGTGCTTTCAGCTTATGCTTCTACTGTGCTTGATTGCACTGAGAGATGTAGTGGAAAGAGAGATGTAGTTGGATGAGAGAGGCACTGAGGTGGTGTTTTGTTGTGCTTGTGATTATAAATATCTATAATAAGAGCTTTATAAAACAAACAAACAAAAAAAACCTTGGGGAAGAACTGTTCCAAGTACAGATGGTGCTTGAGGAAGGAGACTGCTTAAAAGAGTGCTGGTATAGAAGTTGGCAGAATAAGTATGCACTTCAAAATAAATACCAGTTTTTAACTAAGGAGAGGTTGGAGTTTTAAAGATGAGCAGAGTATTTGCCTGGTTCTTTCAGCCTTCACAAGTCTTTGCTCCTTCTTCTGCAGTGTGTATGTCTCTCTTCAAAAAAAAAAAAAGTAATAAAGAAATAACGCACACCGTAGTTCACATGTAACCCTGGAAGGAAGAATGATTTGGAAAGAGAAGTGAAAACACCTTGCTTCTTTGTATATGAAAAGACATTATTAACATTGTAATTATAATAAAGTCTGAACAAAGTAAACTGTTCTTCAGATGCCGTGGATTTATTTTAGGCTGAAGCACAATTTCCAGGCTGAGCCCTTGCACACGCCTGCCACCGCCGCCGGTTTGCTTTAGCAGGCAAACCGCTGGGCGTTCTCTGTGCACTGAGCGAGCTGGATGTGGCAGGAGGCTGCTGAGGGTGAGGGTTTGCAGTGCCTGGACATTGAGCCGCCTGTTGTGTTGTTGATTTCAGCAGGGGGGAGAGGATGCTGGCTTTTTTCACCCAGAGGGCCAGCCCCAGCGGCCTCAACAACCCCCGGAGCCGAAACAGCAGCCAGTGCGGAAGGTCACATTGACAAAGGGAATGCAACAGCAGCAGCACCAACAGCAGCAGCAGGCACAGATCCATTCACCAGCTCCTCAAGGAGTCAAAAACATCCAGGGAATCCATCAACCTAAAAAGGTGATTTTTAGATGCATATTGCTGCTAGAAGATTTACTGTCTAGCTGTGTTGCTCTATTAATAACTAGCATTCTGTTTGTCAATTGCTAGCGCAGGGCTGCATGACCCAGGAGATGCATAACTGCATATAAAGCTTTTAATCTAGAGAGACCTGTTTGTACCCAGCACAGACTGGCGATGGCTGCAGGTTGTTTCATCTGCTGAATTCCTGGCCAGCACAGTATTCCCTGGGGGAAATGCGTGCGCCCCGAGATAGCTACTGTAGGAGATAGTATCGTGCTTTCTGGCTTTAAAACCAAGAGTTTTTCTGAAGTTGTGCTTAAGCTTTTATTCTGGCTGTTTCCTGCATACGTAGGAGCACACAGTGACTGTTTCAGGATGCTCTTTGGTCAACCCTCAAAGTTAGTATCGCTCTAAACAGTCGGTGATCTTGTAACTTGATTTTTGCACTGATCATGCACTGGGAGGAGGCAGGGAGAGGGTTTGGGTGGCAATGGCGTGTGCCTTCTCTGCATTTGCAAACTGGCACGCTCCCTGAAAATAGCTGGTATTTTGGCTTTTAAGTTATTTCTTGGTTTTGAACTGTTGACCATAATCTTCTTGCTGCATGTAAGGATAAAGTTTCCTTGCTGATGTGGAGGGGTGTGACAAGTCGTTACCCTCCATAGGCGTTCCAAGTAGGAATCAAGAAACCGTGTTAAGTGTTAACTCAATGTTAAGTGTTAACTCTGTTTAATGTTTGTTACTCTGTTTCATTGTTATTTTTCCTCTCTCCAACTGTTCAACCCTTAATTTACAAGAATTAAATCCACACATTTCCTGCTCCAGAGGATACTGTGGTGCCAGATCCTACAGGATTTGGGGGAAAGGAACTTTGAAAAAAGTTGGTTTAAATTTATTTAGCATATGCAAGTACTCCATCCTGATAACAGACCAAGAGTTGATAGCAATAGAGACTGGAGGTGCTTGAAGCAATTTGCTGGTCTTGTGGGTACATTAAATTTGCCTGTGGGTTGAGAAGAGAAAAAGGAGAGGGATCACTGGTTGGGTTTTTTGGCCAGACTCAAAATATGGGAGCTGAACATATGGTGCTAATGTGATTACTGTTGAAAACTAGGTTATATATTTTTGTCTGAGACCCTCCACTGCTTGGTTGATCTGTGCTAAAGCTGAGGCTTTTAACCTCAATGCAATACATACAACTCAATATATAACTTGCTATCCTTCTAAAGAGGTTTGTATAAGCAGTGGATGAATATGTTAATAAGTGGCCTTTCAAATCAGCAAACAGCAACAAGCTGTTTTAAATCAACGCGTACTTTAATCAAGTCTTTAAGTAAATCGCCAACTTTTATATCGTCTGTCAAATGCAGTGAGCAGAAACACTAGGTAAGTAAATCAAAATACTGTTACTTTTGTTGTTGGCAGGTCATTATGCACGGCAGAGGCAGAGGAGTAGCAGGCCAGATGGGCCGAGGACGCTTGATGCCAAATAAACAGAACCTGCGAGTGGTGGAGTGCAAACCTCAGCCCTGTATTGTGTCAGTTGAAGGGCTTTCTTCATCAACTACTGATGTCCAACTGAAAAACCTGCTGATGTCAGTGGGACCCATTCAGGTAGGTCAACCTCAGTTTATCATTTTTGTGCCAAAAGGCTTTCATTCCGGAAAGCTCAATTAATTCCCTGACACTAAATACAATGTGTGTTTATTGGTAATTTATGTTTGAAGGCACCCCCACCCACACACGCTACACCTGGTAGCAAAGACAAGCACGTGATGATACTGCGGCACGGGAGGTACGGTAGGATTTTGCTAACCATCACATTCCTGCTGCAAAAGAGTCTCCTTCATTTTGGAGCTCCTGTGCTATCTGTTATTTTCTTAGACAATACAAGCCTGTCCATTCTGTGCGGTTGTTAAAAGCCAAATGATCACGTCAAAGCAAATGTGTTTTTGATGGCTGTCCTTTTTTTTTATTGTTGACTTGAAGCTACCTTCTTTTTTGACATTTACCTTTTCCTGTCATTGCAGTTCTAGGGTAAGAGCACTTAATGACCACTACCCAGTGGAGATTTTGTACCATGTAGCACCATCTACTTTTTCAGATGAAAACACAGTCTCCTTTTGAAGGATTTTATTTATCCTTTATTTTTTTAGAAGGTTCTCTTTAGGAGGGGCCTGTGAGCAAGGTTATCACACACACACGCACGGGTATATCTACTGTGAAGCTTCTGTTCTTAAACTGCCTCCTGGAACTGATGTATCGGTTAAACTGACTTTAGGAAAACAGGAGATTTTCAAAGCACTGAAGGGCTTAGGAGGCCCTGTCTGACTTATTGTTAGTACATTTGAAAATAGCAGTCGATGAATAATGAAACATACAGATGAGGAGAATTTTTTTCTTTGATTTTTTTTTTTTTTTCCGTTTTGAGTGCTCCTTTTGACAGGATCAACGTTTTCAGACAAATGCAATGCATGAATTGGAGCTATTCTGTGAGACTTCTCTATTAGTGGGATCATCTCTCTGTTGCAAAACACACTGCTCTCCTAAAGAGGTACACTCTGCCTCACTTATTCCCAATTTAGTAAGTGGAATAATGCTGAATTATTTACGTCGTCAATTCAGAGAGGTTTAATTTGTTTGTGAAAGCAAAAATACTCTCACAAAATACTTTGTCCCTTCATGTTCTGTAGTACTCTAGGAAATTATTCATACAGTTCCAAAGCACATTTATTTAGTGTTTACTTGCTAAATCTTGCATGAGAATATTAGAAGGAGATTAATAGAAACCCTGCTAGGAAATACCACAATTGAGAGAAGTTATTGAGAATGTGCTAAAAAATTTATTCAGTACTTGCTATTTCGTAGTAGACTCCAAACTCTGGTCTCTCAATTCAATGTCACAGACCAATTTAGAAGGATGTACTTCTAGGAAAAAAACGATAACTACTTTTCTAGTGGGATTTGATACATCCCTGTGCCCTACAGAACTTGTATTCTTGCAGCAACATCAGCTGTACCTTTGGAAATTATGGTTGCTAAATAATCATCTATTTTCACCGAAGTAGTACTTGAAAGAGATGCTTGAGTTTAGCTAACGATGCAGAAGGTTTTTGCGCTAATTCTGCACTTGAATTTCAAGTCTGACTTGCAGAAGGCTAAAATTTCCTGGCTTGTTTGAGACTGAATGATGTTTTACAAGTGTGGATAGTGAGATATGCAGGGGAGAAGTGATTCTTTTGTAGGAAGAATATGAGACTGGTACCACTGTATGCATTATTTAGCTTTTTGGGGTTGGTTTGGTTTTTTTTATGGTACCATGAGAAGTGGTACCACGAGAAGTGGTACCACAGAAGTGTTAACACACCAAATGAGGAAGAGGCAGCAGCAATTTTAAGTGCTTTGTAAGACAAGAACTGAAAATTAAATGTTTGAAAATCTGTGTTGTCCCTGTGCACAGCAATCACTTTTATACAGATGGTGCTAGATTTTCAGAGAGGTCAATATCCTGAAGTGCCCGAGTGGATTTTCTTGTGGCTGTAAATTAATGTTTTTACTAGTGTTTGTGCTCAGTGCTGTACAAAATCCCCTGCAACTGGAAATGGTCAGGAGGCTCTGATAGTAAAGGGATGCTCTACTTGATTATTTTCGTCATTCTTCCTTTAAAATGCGTTTCATGTAAGTGACTTGCAATGAGGAGTGCAGAAGTGAGCCACTGAAGAGAGCTGAGTAGTGAATGGAAAGGCTCCTTGCCAAGCGGGCTTTGGGGGTTTCATGCGTGAGGACAGTGTGTGTGAGAGGCAAGGACAGGTCATGGCCATGACCAGAGCAAAGAGATCTCGGGTAGTGCAGAGCTCTGATCTTCTAAGATGAAGTGTGGCAGCTTGATGAACTGAAATAGGAGGGATTTGGGGAGATGGCTATTGTGAGAAAACAGCAAGGTGAGAAATTCTAGCTGCTTTTTTGGAAATTAAGCAAGGTGCCCAGGTTTTTAGCTGGTTCAGATGGAGTTCAAGGATAATAAGAGGAGGGAAAGGTGATTCAATTGTAGCTGACTCCATCTGTAAGATGTAGAATATCCTATCTTTAGCTGTTGACTGTATTCAGCAAAACTTTCCTTAATGAACTGAACTCTGAGATAACGGTTTCTTGAATTTTATTTGTCTTGGGGGGGAAATGTGTGTGTCACGCTTATTTTTTGCAATTGTAAAAGAAATTTCAAATCTGAATCAGAACTTAAGGAGTTATCTTCCTGCCTGGATGGTGTCTTGAAGTGACATGTGCCGATTATCCAACACCCAAATCCCTGGTTAAAGGTAAAGATTCCCAAACTGTGGGACGTACACCCCTAATGGGAAGCAAGCATCTTGCTTCAAAGCAATGTGCAAATGCAGCTCATAAATCTGAAGATTGCCTCTTGTGTATCAATTTGTGCTGCAGTCAAGACATGAACGTGGGAATGGCTGCACTGAGGCATAGCTCCCAGCGAAGGGGAAGAAATACTTCCCAAATATCTCTCTGCTCTTTGACAGTAAGAATAGATCACGAGCACTTGTCCCACCTGGTACAGGACCTCTGCTTAACCTGCACCTTCCATACTGGTGCATCTGTAGAGCAATTGATCCCACACCAGCTCCTATTTTCAAATATATAGTTTGGCTCCTGATTTTGTTGCAGTGTGCTTACCCTGCATGTGTTTTCTCAGGAAGAGGATCTTCGCTGGCATAACAGAAAATTTTGATATATTTATGGAAAAAGTCTATAATTTATCAATTAAGTGAATGGAGAGGAAGAGATTACTTTGTTTTTCTGGGTACAAAAGGGTTGGATTCTTATTTTTAGCTTTTTCATGTCAGTATCATTATCAAGGTGCAAGTACCTTGCACAAACCTTGGGAAGGGAAGTTGAAAATTTCTCTCAATTTATGATGTTTAATGCTCCTAGCTTTGCCATCAGCTTGCATTGAGGTGGTGGTTCTGTGAGTCAGGGCATAGCTGGGCATGCATAAGAGAAGATGAAGGAGACTTTTACAGTTGAAGTTGGAAATTCAGCATTTTTTCCCTTCCATACCCTAGAAATGGAGAAAATAATCTTTTCCCGTATATGAGCTTTGAAATACCTTCTATTGCCTAATCACTGAAGACTCTTTAGTTCTCATCCTTGCTTCATTAAAGCTGCTCTGTTATTAACATAGGAGAAAAAAATACCATTAAGATTCTCAAGATACTGAGTAGAAGAAAATCTTTGGGGCTCCAGGAACAGCCCCTTAGTCATAGCTGGATATTACAATTCAAACGTGATTAAAGTAGTAGGAAAAGTGCTTCCTTTCAACATACGGTTTGCTGTCAGACTCTTTCTGGAGAGGATAAGCTTTCAGATACAAATAATGTACCTACAGTAAAATCTGAGTGCTGAATCTAAAATAACTACCCGCTATAAATAAAATTATGCATTCCAGAGTGTTGGAAAGTACAGAAGATTTCTGAGCACACCACCAAAATAGCATCTCCTGGGGACCGTGCTGGAGCAGTGATAATCAGTACACATCCATCCAGAACCACTTGATAAAGTAGATTACTAATAAGTTGCAAAGGTCATGAAAAACCCAGCGCAGTTTTTTGGTGCTCTTGAATCCGGGTTTAATGTAAGGAGGCTTGTGTTCAGCTAGTGATTGCCACCTTCAGATTTTTCTTTTTTTTAGGATGGTGCAGGTAGAGGGGATCATTTGCTAGATCTCCAGCTAATTTGAGTACTGAGTGATTGTTCTGTGGAGGTGTTCCATCATCATCTTTAATCATATTTTCTTACATCAAATGGTTGCAAACATAAAACATCAGTGCAAAATCTCAGTATTGCTTTGTGAAGATTTAAGATCATAAATTCTGATGTTAAAAAAAAAAAAAGGAAAATTAAATACTCGAAAAACTCCACTGTGGTATATCAGAGGTGATGAGGATGTTGCGATTGTAGGTGTATTTTGAGTAGTTTTACAAATATGAGTTTTACTCTGATAAAGTAGTCATTTCTTTTCTGGTCTCAGAAGGGAAAAACAATTGCCATGTTGATGGGCTTCTCTTCGCTTTCTTAGAGTGACAGTGCTACCTAGTGCTCAGTTAGGGTAAAGGCAGCTATCTGTACTGACACTGTATTCAAAATTGCTGAATTTATTTTTAGTTTAAAGACGTATTGGTGGAAATGACATGCACATGTGGATGAGCACACCCAGAACCTGAGTGCTCTTGCAGATCAGCAGGGCGGTTCTCCATGTGACATGACACATGAGGCACACAGGGCTGGCGTGGTGACCTGTGTGGTCCTCCTACCTGTAAAAACATTTTCAGCTGTTGCAGAAGCTGTGGGAGAAGACATGGGCAGTCCTGCTCCGTCCTTGGGGCTGGGGGAAGAGAAGAGCAGCTCCGTCATGAGCCTGTCCAGTTGAGCGCTGCTGTAGCAGTATGTGAGCTACAGATGTCCATCCCAATGACAGGAGAAGATCCTTTCTTCTCATCTCATCTTGCATATGGAGATGGAAAGCTGAGCACTTTTAAAGGCGGATAGTAGGAAGTCAAAGGTGGCAGAAAAGCAAGAAGGAGGGACAGAAGGTAGAAGAGATCAGTTGCAACAGCTGGGGATAAAATTACTGTTCTGTCCCAGCCTCTGTGCCTGTTGGTAATGGCTAGGAAGTGTCGCTCCCAGGAAAGATGCTTCAGGTGTCAGGAGACTGCGAGGATAACAAAAATGTGTCTGCATTTGTTGATGGGAGGGAAGAATAAATAGAATCCGATCTTTCTTTTTAGGAAGTGCCTGCCGTGCTGCTATTCGACTTGTTGCAGAGCAGGTTGGATCACACACTGCAGATGATGTTGGTTAGGCAAGTTTACGCTTTCTTTTTGCATAGACCCTTTTTTAGCAGCTTCATATGGACTGCCACTCCTAATCCCAAACTCACCGATGAACTGAATGTGCGATCTATTAGGTAGTCCATTTACTTCAGTGAAAGAAATTAAGTAAAGGAGGATACTTATTTCCCATGTGTCTCCTGTAATTGAAACGAGTGCTTGCTCCAGTCTCATTCCTACCTGCTTGGTTTCCATCTCCCAGTGCTCTGTTATCTCCCTTTTTTTCCTCTCTGTGTAACCTCAGAGTTTTGGTGTCAAAGATGTTTGCTTTCTGCAAGCAATCTCTTGCTTTCTACTAATGGATGTCCTGCTGCTTTTCTCAAGGCTCTTTGTTTTGCAGTGAAGCTTAACTAGAGATTATTGTGCTGCTATTATCATACAGGCTATTGCAATATAATTTTTGCTGGTGTTCTAAAAGTGTAGATTTAATTACAGAGTACGTATAAAGGAGAAATTTGAGGGCAGCGTAGGTCTGCAGGCCTAAAGAAATATCTGCAGAGGGAATGGTCCTTTTATGATATTCATGCTTTAGACACTGGTAACAGTTCAGTTGCATAAAAAGCCAGAACTGCAGATTACTTTAAGTTGTTGAATTAAATGGTATGTTTTAAAACAGTTTGTAGGCAAACTGTCAATCAAAAACATGATTGATCATCAAATATTGGTTTTGTTGCATTTTCCCTTCAACACAAGATCTGCATCTTCCCATGGCAGTGCCTAAGAAAGCAGAAAAAGGAGATAATTGAGATCAGTATGAGCTCTATGCTGCCTAAATCCTTTCCATATAAAATACTCCTCCTCAGCCTAAACCAGTTTTTTATTTTTAATGCTGGGAATATGTCAGAATGTAATCCCTGTTCTCCAGAGTCAAATGGGAACATGCCCAGAATAACTCTGATCTCAGGTTGGTCTGGGGAAGTGCTGTACAGTAGATCTGTACACCTGAATCCATAAAGTAACCAGTCATTTGAAATCCCTTGGAAGTTATTGTATGTATTGTCAATCCTTTACACCTGAATGGATCCGGGAAGGGGTTTTCATCCTCCGGTGAACGTCTGACTAGGTCAACTTAAAGAGAAGATGTGAATGAAGTTGTTTTCTCAGAGCTGTGACGTTTGGAAGGATTGTGATATTTCAGTTTAGGAATTCATGATAGAAGGAGATTCTAGTGGAGTACAGTGTGGCAACAGAGAAATCTCCTGTGGAGGAAAAGTGAGTGTCCTCCCATTAAATGGGAAGTGAAGCGATGCTTGGTAGAACCAGCCCATTTCCAGAGGCAGTGCTGCATGGCCAGTCGTTCCCTGCCTCCCCTGACTGGCCTTTCAAAATCAGTAGGTTACGGAATAATACTTATCCTGGTTTTGGCTGGGATAGAGTTAATTTTCTTCTTAGTAGCTGGTACAGTGCTGTGTTTTGGATTTAGTGTGAGAATAATGTTGATAACATGCTGATGTTTTAGTTGTTGCTCAGTGGCGCTTATCCTAAGTCAAGAATTTTTCAGTTTCCCATGCTCTGCCAGCAAGCAGGTGTGCAAGAAGCTGGGAGGGAGCAGAGCCGGGGCAGCTGACCCGAACTAGCCAAAGGGGTATTCCATACCAGGAACGTCATGCCCAGCATATAAACTGGGGGGAGTTGGCCAGGAGGGGCGGATCACTGCTGGGGCATCAGTCAGCAGGTGGTGAGCAATTGCATTGTGCATCACTTGTCTTTTCTTGGGTTTTATTTCTCTCTTTGTTATATTACTTTTCATTACTATTATTATTACATTTTATTATTGTTGTTATGTTTTATTTTAGTTATTAAACCATTCTTATCTCAACCCACGATTTACTTTTTTTTCCAGTTCTCCTCCCCATCCCACTGGGAGGGGGGAGGAGTGAATGAACGGCTGCGTGGTGCTTAGTTGCTGACTGGGGTTAAACCACGACATACTAAATTCAGAACAAATTCCTAATGACGCATGATACTTTGGGAAAAATAGACTCGAATTTTTATCATTATAACAGATCATAAGACTAAGGATTACTTTAGTATTATGTGTTCTTTGAAAATGAGAGAACAGCTGTCATTAGTACTGGTCAATATGAAGACCTGTCTGATGCTGTTAGCTTCTTTGTGATACTACCTCAGGTCTAAAACCAATACACTGAATTAATTTTTCAGAAATGTGTGTTGAGTTCGCATGGCAAGGTTTTGGTAGCAGAGGGGCTACTAGGTGGCTTCTGTGAGAAGATGCCAGAAGCTTCCCCTGTGTCCGATGGAGCCAATGCCAGCCGGCTCCAAGACGGACCCACCGCTGGGCAAGGCCGAGCCCATCAGCAACAGTGGTCGCGGCTCTGGGATAACAGATTTAAGAAGGGGGAAAAAGAAACCTGCTGCGGAACAGCAGCTGGGAGAGAGGAGTGAGAATATGTGAGAGAAACAGCCCTGCAGACACCAAGGTCAGTGAAGAAGGAGGGGGAGGAGGTGCTCCTGGTGCCGGAGCAGAGATTCCCCTGCAGCCCATGGTGAAGGCCATGGTGAGGCAGGCTGTCCCCCTGCAGCCCATGGAGGTCCGCGGTGGAGCAGATATCCACCTGCAGCCCGTGGAGGACCCCACGCTGGAGCAGGTGGAGGCCCGAAGGAGGCTGTGACCCTGCAGGGGACCCATGCTGGAGCAGGCTCCTGGCAGGACCTGTGGCCCTGTGGAGAGAGGAGCCCAGGCTGGAGCAGGTTTGCTGGCAGGGCTTGTGACCCCGCCGGGGACCCACGCTGGAGCAGTCTGTTCCTGAAGGACTGCACCCCGGGGAAGGGACCCATGCTGGAGCAGTTCATGAAGAATTGCAGCCTGTGGAAAGGACTCACGTTGGAGAAGTTTGTGGAGCACTGTCTCCTGTGGGAGGGACCCCACGCTGGAGCAGGGGAAGAGTGTGAGGAGTCCTCCCCCCGAGGAGGAAGGAGCTGCAGACATAACATGTGATGAACTGACCGCAACCCCCATTCCCCGTCCCCCTGCGCTGCTGGGGAGAGGAGGTAGAGAATTCATGAGTAAAGCTGAGCCCAGGAAGAAAGGAGGGGTGGGGGGAAGGTGTTCTTAAGATTTGGTTTTATTCCTCATTATCCTACTCTGATTTGATTGGCAATATATTAAGTTAATTTCCCTGAGTCTAGTTTGCCCGTGACAGTATTTGGTGAATGATTTCTCCCTGTCCTTACTTCAACCCACAAGCCTTTCATTATATTTTCTCTCCCCTGTCCAGCTGAGGAGGGGAGTGATAGAGGGGCTTTGGTGGGCACCTGGCATCCAGACAGGGTCAACCCATCACAAAATGCCATTAATCTGTGGTTCTTGCTGTATGTGAACATTATTGAAAGAAGTATTTCATAGAGATTTGAACGTGTCTGTCTCTAAGTAACATATAGTTATGCATTTAGTAGGACATTACTTAAGCCTTAGAGTACAAACCAGAAATCATCTAGATTTTGTAAGGAAAAAAAAAACAAAACAACTTACCACCAATAATATGCAAGACATTTGTGTTGTGGCACTCAGGTATCAGCCATAGCAGTAGCTGTTAAGGACTTGAACCTGCAACAGGTCACTGGCACGGTCCCCTGTAGCAATCCTTGTGGTACTTTTGGAAATGTGATGTTGCAGGAGGGCTAGCACTTCTCACGAAGGACTGATATTTTTGCAGAGACTTGCTGTAGGTCCATTTGGCTTTGGTTCAAATGATGGACAAAACCTTTTCTGAGCAACCTAGAATTTTTTAAATCTTGCCCATATTAAACATTGTCAAGCAGAAATATTTTCTACAGGATTAAAACTAGTTGTGCTTTCTACTAGTTGTCACACACTGCAGGTTTTTTTTTTCCTCTCAGATCTGTATTTTTTCTCACCTTACTTTGGCAGTGATCTTCCCAGCCTCTTGCTGCTATAGTTAGCTCTTGCTTCAAGGCTTCTCGTATGGTGATTTGTAGGAGAGACATCCATAATTTCATGCTTCACATGGAAGTTTTAGCAGCCATTGAGGTTGGTAGTCCAAAAATAAGACTTAACTGCTTCCTTTAAAATCATGTAGTTTCTGTTCATATTAGATATTAACCAAAACCCCTTCTCGTCTCTGAACATGTAGTAATTTCAGATAAATGTCATTAACTTCAAAAGTAAATAAGGTCAATAGATAAAAATGTACAAATACTAGATTAGTTGATTTAGTTATATAGAGAATCATGCAAGAAGAGCTTTTGTTCGATGAAACTTTTGTTTAACTTTTTATGACAACTTCTCCAGAAGTAGTTAGGCAGTATGAAAAGAAATCACAAAAGTTTAAATCTATCCTGATTTACAGTATTGTGTTGGAAATACAAGTTAGATATATTGTGGGCAAACAAAAATAATACTGAAAACATTATAGGTGAGCATCTATTTTTGTGCAAGCTCTACAATAGCTAATGCAGTACATCAGGTTTTACTTTAAAAACGAAAGATGAATGCTTGCACATGTATGGGTTTTTACATTGATGAAATACATTAGACAGTGGTACCAATAATTTTGGAAATTTGTTAGAGTATTCTTTACAAGTAAGCTGGCTAATACAGTGGATAATCTGATTGGTGAAAGAGCATGATTAAAAATAACAGCTTTCTAGGAGGTTATTTCAAGATCACCTTGTAGTGAATGTGTGAGCACTCAAACTATCTGGGAATGTTATGGATGCTAGAAATACTGAATGTTATGGTGTATTTGGAATCAACAAAAGCAGAAGCTGGTGAATTAAGTCTTTAAGATAATGCCTCGAACAACATTTTGAGCTAATAAAATTCCACAGGTTACACAAAAAAATGTGTTTTCTTCAGACTATAGCT
This sequence comes from Gymnogyps californianus, assembly GCF_018139145.2. Classification (NCBI taxonomy): domain Eukaryota; kingdom Metazoa; phylum Chordata; class Aves; order Accipitriformes; family Cathartidae; genus Gymnogyps; species Gymnogyps californianus. The sequence goes on along the minus strand of NC_059472.1, from coordinate 158,757,106 downwards.
GTTAACATCATCTAAGTGCAGGATCAGCGCTAAACTGCATATCATCCTGAATTCAAGAAGACAGAAGTAATCCAGTAGGATGAGTATGCAGTTATTTTACTTCAGGTTTCCACTAGTTTGTGTTCCCGGCCGATAACCCATCTGCTCAGGGTGGGATAGCAGCAGCTGAGGAGCTACACACTCTGGCAAAATCATACCTGCTTGTTCTGTGCCTGACAATCAATGTTGTTAAGCATAAAACTCGGAGTTTAAATGGTAATCCAAGTAAGTAGATATTGTCCCAAAATCAGAACATACATTTTCAAGAGATCTTTATTAGTAGGATGGATAATGTTCATACTTGCAAGTCATGATAGATGAAGATTTGTTTGAAAACACAATGTAGATCATGATTTATGTTGAGAGATTAAAAATCTTTGTCAGCAAAAATATTTATGGTGGTATTTCAGGCCATGGTGATCATATCGTCAAAGTAACTTAGCTTAGTAATTGTCTTTTTTCTTGTTAAAACAAAACCAGAACTTTTTTTTATACCTAAATAAGGTGTATATACCTATGTATATTAGGTATACCTAATATACTTAAACAAACATGAAGTGATTCTGCATCATTTTCACTACCATAGTTCTCAGCAGTGAAGGCTGAGAATTTGTATTAAAACAGTTTGAATTAAAATTTTTCAGACAGTTTCCAACTGGATAAGTATCGTTTGTGTAGCGTTAGTTTATCCTTTCGTTTTGCAGTCCTTAATTGCCTCTGTTGTTAAAGCATAGGCATGTGTAACTGCAGTAGTTGAGAAGACCCTGATGCTAGAAGTTACTGCCTTACCCCTGGGCTGTGTAATGGGTGGTGTTTAGGCAGTTGAGCAAAGGATCAGATGGGTTGGCTTTTTGTTTCCACAGTTGTCTGTATTGACAAGTGAAATTAAATCTGATAAAGATGCTTTTCAGTAGACTTATCCAAGAATTGATGCCTTTTTGCCAAAGCAATTGAGTATTAAAATTAAAATGTATTTAGTGTTCTGATTGCAATTTTTTTGCTTTGAAAAATAAGGCAGTAATACAACATAAGAACAGGCTGTGAAATAATACCCAGACTAGTCAGTCAGTAAACTTTATTAATTCATATGAAAGTATAAGTTGTCTATAATAATATTTAGATACTTTGCCTAATTTCACTAATAAGTCTGCAGTATACCAGAATGTCTTCCTTTAGTCAATTTTTAATATGCTAATTACTGAGCAGCTTCTTAATGATTTATCATTATGGGTGTATAAACTGCAAAATCACATTTTGTTTTTGTGCATCTCAAGAGTACTAATGCAATAATAGCTCAATTCTTGTGGAAAAAGTCACTAAATGCAGTTTCTCCCCTTCAATTGATCACAACAAGGGTCTGGAGCATAAAGCATTGGGAGAATCTCCTGTGGTAGCTGAGGGAGACGTGGCGTTGCTGTGAGGATCGGTTGTCAGCAGGAGGGCTGGAGGTGGTTCAGGAGAGGGGAGAGAAGCAGGTGACAGCCGGACATGCAGGGTACAGCTGGAGGGATGCGTCCCTGGGTTCTTTTCCATCTCCTCTTGTCCGACTGTTCTCTGAAGTACTTGTCATTTCAGTGGTTCAAACAGGTTTTTCTCATATTAAGTGTCACGTTCCTTGAAAGGAACAGATTTACTTCTCTTTTTTTTAATTGCAATTCAGAGGTTTATTTTTCCAACTCTTACAAGTCTCTTGTTTCTAAATCTTATTTAATGGCTGTGATTAATTCTTAGTCTTCAAAACTTAGTCCTTAGTGATAGGACTGACTTAGTTCTTTTCTAGCCAGAAAAGTGGTGTCAAGAGAATGTGTATTAGATACAGTTCTATAAATCGTAATAAAGTGACATCAGTAAAGGAGGACACAAACTTCAGCACCTCCTTCACCCACTCTAGCAGCTAACCTCCACGAGAACTGAGCTTTGTCCAAGGTCTTTCATTGGCGCTTTCCGCAGCGTGACTATTCTCGTTGGTAAAATGTGCTTAACCTTGTCAAGAGCTTTCTGATTAAAAAACCAAAAATCATCTGCCAAGTGTTTTCTTTTTTTAAAGCTAAATCCCATTCCTACCAGCTCAGAAACTAAGAAGTTGCAGTGACTTAGCTAAACCTTTCCATCATAGCAGCTTTCCAAAAACTATACAGTACAAATTAACCCTCTGATGCTTATCAGGTTTGCTGAATCCTTTAACTTTTTCTCGGCTTTCACTTTGAAGTCACAGGAGTGACGGAAGTATTAAACTTCTGTGATTTCCCTGGTGAGAGAGAAGTTTCCTGTCAATTACAAGAAGGTGCAAGGTAGCTACTGCCAAAATTACTTCAAAATCAGATAGATAACTTACAGAAAGAACCTAGAGCTGAATTGTCAGGTTTAGATATGAAGAAGTATGACTATCAGGTGCCATGGCTCTTGTTAAACAAGCGTCTTATCAACGTTGAGTCTTACCTGTTCAAAAAAGATAGAAGTAGGCAATTTTAATAGTAAACTTCATCTAGGCATTTGACATCTTGCTTATAATGCTGCATTAGATTGAATGAACAGGGAACACAGCAGTTGGATTAAAAATTCTTTCACTGAGATATCTCAAAGTATGTCACCCCTAAAATGTATCAACGAGTGGGATTGTATGTGGTTTCCCAAGGAATAGTTGTTTGAAGATATGTGGTACTTTTTTAGTAGTCTAGATGATGATACAGAGTTTTTGCAGGTGAAGTTTAAAATCCTGGAGACTGACCGTCAGAGTGCTGGAATCCTCCAAATGTGGGGGGATGCTGCTGAGTTGCAGGCAAGATGCAGGAGCAGAGAATTGTGTTCATACTTATCCATCAGGAGGTTATAATGAAATCTAGAAAAGTTTTAAGGTGCCTATATACATACATATGTGTGTGTATATGTATTTATATGTGTATATATATAAAAATACATATAAAGCTCAGTACAAAACTGGAGTGGCTTTATGTAGAAACTTATGCACAGAAAAGAAGAATGTTAGTAATTTTTTAATTCTGCATCCAAAGCCATAATAACAATTGGAAACTGGAAGCTGAATCAGAACAATTCTGTCTTGAACGTGCTGCGGCATAGGCCGTTAAACATCCAAAACTTGCTGTAAGATACTGGAATCACTGTGGCATGGAGCTTTAAAATTACGACTGAAGCCTTCAGAAGATCTGTTTTAACCTAGTTACTCTGAAATCTCTGTGGCCTGTGTTCACAGGCAGCGGGATGATAGGATCATAATATTTCCATCCTGAATATTCTGTGATGCTGAATACTTGTTGCATGTTCTCATTGATTGCTGGGTGTGTACCTACTTAATGTGTAAAACTTCACCTTCTCAAATTTCTCAAATGTCTTTTTGAAAAATAAGCTGTTGCAACTGAAGTGCTAACTCAAAGCATCAACTTTAATCTTAGTAAGTCTGATAACTTCTCATTACCAAGGCCGCAGGACTGCTCTCTGGGATCATCTTGACATTGCCTGGGGGACATGAGTTCTCTAAAGCCCTGGCTGAGGCATGCTATAGTTTTGGAGACCTCAATACTACATAGGGGTTTTTTTGATAGTTACAGCATTGTGAAATGCTGCTCTCGTGGCATGGGAAGCACGTATCAGATGGACTTGTCTGGATAGATGTGTGTTGCATGGTTTCCCATTACTAGGAGGACTTGGAAGTGGTGACCTAAGCCATCTCATCGGGGTTGTGTGGTGGTTAGTATCTGTCAAAAGCTAGCTACTTGTTTTTGTTAAAACAGTGTGAGGATATGCAGTCTAGAGATCAAAACCTACCACTTTTTTCCTGTTTCTGTCCTGTTTAACTTGTGGAAAGCCCTGATCCTTTAATGTACATCAGGTGAATGACTCCAGGTGCTTGTGTGTGAAGTTGAGCTCTACCCAGTTGAATGTTTCTTATTCAGTTGGTGGGAGTTTGGCTGCAGGGTTTGGTTCATCTGTATGGACTGAACTGAAGAGTAGTGTCCTTTGCTTAACAAGTGATGGTCTGGGTTTTCCAGTTGGTACAGTTGCTTAATGCACCAGCTCAGACACCTTCAGCTGGGTCCCTGACTGCAGTCTCAGAAGTCTCTTTCTATTCCCTGGACGCCAATAAGAGAAAAGAAATATGTTTCTGAGAAAAGAAAGGTGGCAAAGTTTCAATCAGCTTGGTGCAAAATGAGGCTTTTTTGAGTGGAACTTTAAGTGAATATTAAAAACATGTTTTGGCTTTTTGTCTCTGCAGAGTTTACAGATGCTTCCTCAACAACGGAAAGCCATAGCAAAATTTAAGGAGCCAGCACATGCTTTAGCATTTCAACAGAAATTCCACAGGTAAATAATTAAGTGCTGCTGCTGCCTCGGTTCCTTCCCTCCCTTCAAAAGATTAAATCAGTTTCCTCTGCTCAATGTTTCTCTTAATCCAATCAAGCATCTGTTTATTAGTGACCTTCATAGAACCTCCTTGTCTGTTCTCCACCCCTAGAATCAGTTTGAGTACCGGGTTTAAATTTCTTTTAACTTTTAACAGGCACATGATAGATCTGTCCCACATAAACGTGGCACTGATAGTTGAGTGATGTCTGCTGAGAGAAATCCTGACACTAACAGAAGCATACTGTGGAGCTACATGAGGCACAGTGGCAAAACCATCGGGCTGTGAAACCTTTCAGCTTAGTCTTTAATTGCTATGTTGAACTACGGAAAGCAGTAAGATGTCCTCCAGAAGAGCTGAACTTGAGAGGATCTGCAAAGGTGGAATTTCTGTTCGGTTTGTTCACGTTCTGTTGTAACCACATGGAACTACAGATATTTTTTCAAAATGCTTTCAGTGCATGTAGACACTGTTCTTCAAGATCCTACTGTGTGACCACAGTGACTTGAGAGAGAACGTTTACATCGAAAGATTTAAAAACTTTCTTCATAGCAAAGAATATTTGATAATGGTTGCTCTTATCTTCAGTGCGAGGTATTTGAACGAAAACTCACTTTTCTAAACAAAACACATTAGTTACGTTGTATATCTGAGAGCACAGAAGGTATTCCTGCATAGATTTAAATGTGGTCTGCTTCACTGAATAGCGGTATGCCGAGAAGCTTTGGAGGTGACACTGGAAAATTGTAGTTTTGATCTTTGTAAATAAGTCTGTCTTTGCATTTTCCTGTTCCAACACAGACTTCCATCTTCTCCTTCCAACTCCACTTATTCCATAAAACCCTGTGTAGGAATAACATTGCTGTATTTTCCCTTGGTTTTTAAAAACAAGGATCTTTGCCCTTCAGTAGCATCATGGGGTAGTGAACTCCAAGTTGTAACTAGGTTGTTTTAATTGACGTTGCCAGATACAAGGAAAAAGAAATATTTGGTGGCTCACTTCAAAAATGTTACGCAGGAAGAGTGGCACATTCCTAATAGTTCTTTTGGGTTAGCGTTTCATGATTGCCTTATGCTTTATTTTGATTAGGTTTTTTTCTTTGAGATTTATTTTGTGACTAATGCTGAACCATAAGAAACCCGTAACTGAAAGGACTTGGTTTGATGTGTTGTTCCCAATAAGTACAGGACTATAAGGACATTGTGAATCTGCTAGTGAACATGGCAGTTCCCAAAAATTACGTGCAAGCATTAAGGAGCTTATATTTTATTCAGAGTAAAATCCGTAATATTTCCTTTTGGTTAGAACCATCTAGATGGTGTTGCCAAAGGAACAATTTTTTTCAGTTACTTCTGAATAAACTTATTAAAATGTCATCTTTATATTGGATTCCAGTTTTTATGAACATTTCCTTAGTTTTTAGACTGTGAGCTTTTGCTTCATCCTTTATTTTAGGAATACTCTTAAGCACTCCACCTACTATTTGAAGGGGGGGACTTATAGAAACCTCATAGGTTTGTTACTTGAGTGACCACAGAAGAACATTATTGGTATGTAATGAAACAGCTGCGAATGGGGTCCAAAATAGGCATGCCAAGCGTGGAAAGATGAACTAAGCAAGTTTATAGTATCATAGATTTTTTTTTTTGAAGATTTAATGGTAACCAAGTCACAAAGACCTAATTGGCTTTCTTAAAGTTTTGGTCCAGATTTTCAATTAAGTAGAAGTTACTAAAAATAATAATTGAATAATAAACACTGTCAAAAGTCTTCTAGGTAAAGCTGCTCTTTGTTCATTGAAATAATACATAATAATGTGGTACTTTTGAAATATTGCACTGGGAAAAAAACTGAAAGAATACTCTAAGCCCATTTACAACTTAGTGACGAGACACAGTAACATCATGAGAATTTTTGCGTGGAAGTGAGTTTTACACCCATCTGTATAGTTCCCCATTTTGCATAATACTTCATAACATCCAGAACAATTACTATACATAAAGTGCTGTCAGTGCTTCGGGGTAGACCCAAGCCCAGGACAGAGAATGAGCCGCAGGTAGGAAGTGCCCGGTGGGAGCTGACCCTGAAGACTCATGCGAGGTGATCTGCCCCGTGCTGTTTAACTCCTCACACTGTGAGCACTAGGACCCCTACGCTGCCTCCTCAGGTTATGTAATTTTTATTTTTAAGAAATAAATGCTTATCTTTAAAACAAGTCATTAAACAGTTATTCATCCCACTGTTAGGAAGCAGCTTCTCTGTAATGAGAAGGATGGGAAGACATCTCGGAGTGGAGCGATAATAGTGCGTGTCTGGAAATCTGGGTTAGATGCAAACGCCAGGCAGGCCAGCAGCTGAGTTCAGCAGTAGGAACATCTGCAGTTGATCAGCTGTCCTGTCAGAAGCAAATGTTATTGGGGTTAGAGGGTTTCTTGGAGCCTAAGAATATGGGTTTGATTCAAAAGTCAAAGAAGTTTATAGAAACGCTCCTGCTTTGGGTTTTGAATCCATCCCAGAGAGGCTGAGGTTCAGCCAACTTAAGTTTTAGCAATTTTTATTCAGTTGGGTTTTTTAAAAAAAATTCTTTTGAGACAAATGTGTGGCTTTGGAATAAAGACATGAAATTGCCTCAGATCTATGTAAATGTAGGAGGCAACGTAAGCAATGCCTGTTTAATGACTAGATGCATCCTCTTTAAAGGCGGTTGCAGTAGATTATTGCTTGTGCATAGACAGAGTATGGGCAGATTGCTGGTGGTGATTTTAGCTGCTTATTGCAGTACCTGGGTATCTTACTATATGTAAACATACAATATGTATGTATGTCTATATGCATTTTATTATACACATACATACATACTCACACCCTGTGTTGTCACCATATCTCTCTAATATCTTAAAAAACTCAGTAGCAAAAGTAGCAATTAGGTGAGTCATTTGTTAAAATGTTTGTGTTTTGTTAGTTCTCAAATCCTAACTTAAAAGTGGATCTCTAGGCAATGATCAGTTTGGATGATACAGCTCTTTTAGATCCATTTGTTGTCTCCTCCCAAAAAAACCCAAAGGAAGTAGAGGTAAAGCTAGACGGACGTGTTCTTGCCATGTTCTCTTTCAGCACATAGTTAAATCTGAGTATCTTAAGTTAACTTTCTTGGAAGATCTGTTGCAACCATTATCTTGTTCTTTCTTTATCATGCATTCAAAATATGACGCAAAATGCAAAAACAAAAAAACCATTTAATGTAGTATGTAAATATCGACCTTTTAAAATTAAAATGTTACTCAAAGTGCTTACAGTCAACCACATCTTAGCTATTTGTTAGTTTTTTGTGTTGTCTTATCTAAGTTTAATGGATACAGTTCCATAAATGTTGATGTGTGTTTGTGTATATCTTCAAATTTTTATAAAGATGCTAGTAAGTCAATACATATATCCTGATCTGTGTATTATTTGTTCACAGTTTTTATTAGCATAATTTTAGAATGATTTTAATAGGCAACTCCAGTAGGTGATTATGTGGAGCCAACTTTTTTTTTTTCAAATTATTTTGTTTTCATCTTGTAGCACTGGAGAATTCACTTTATAACTACTCATATTTTGCCTTGACTAAAAGATTGGATTGGCCATATGATCTGTGGTATTTTAGTAGAATGTTCTATTTTTTTTAATTTAAAAAAAAAAAAAAATCTCTGTCCTTTAACTTTTGAGGGGAAATACAGTGCACTGTCAGACCAAGGCATGGGGTTTCTAGGTTTGTTCCATTGTGCTGTACAAGTACAAATTAGGTCTGTCGTGTAATATTGTTCTCAAAAGTTTGGGATATTTTGGTTTTACACATAATTCAAGTTGGTCATGTAACACGTTGGTTCATCACAATGTTAGCAACTGATGTGGCACATATACTGTATGATGGAACGACGTGCAGTGTTCGAAAAGCTCGGTATAATTGGTGCTAGGCAGGAGGAGGACAGGTCCGTAGCATCTTCATAGCTGGAGGAGCTGCCAAGCAAATGTTTATCTCCAAGTAGTGCTAGAGAATAAATTTAGACAGGGATGTTGTTCTTGGCCCACATACATCTCCAATATGACTTCGGGAAAGAAGAGTGAATACTGGCACCCCCTCTGTAAAGCATCTTCAGATACCTAGTTTATTCCCCAGTTTAAATCTGAAGATTCACTTCAGATTTCCAAATTTCTGTAAAAAAAAAAAAGTCCTTCTAGCCGTTAAAATGCCAGGCAGACTGAGCATTTTAGTTCTTCGCTGTTAGGTTTCCACTGCAAGGATATAGATGAGAGATTTTTTTTATAAAACTGTAGGTTATTTCAGAATAACCTTGAGGGTCTTCATCGTTTTTTCTTAACATTATCTAGCTACTTGGAATAAGAAAAAACCTTTTACTTGGTGCTGAATTTTTTTATAGTTTTTTTAAACATAGTTTCTTTTATCTGTTTTGCTTGAAGTTGTGCAATTTTCCTGGAAGCTGCTGTAGGTGCTTCCTGTCGTTACACACAGTAACTGCGTGTCTGTATGTGTGTGTGGGTGCGTTGCCCTTATAGCTGGGGTGAGAGGGGGCGCGGGAGGGTGTGGGGTTTCATTTTTGGGGGTTTTTTTTTGCCTGTTTTTTGTCTAACTCTGGAGATATCCCAGATTTGCTCTCTGGCGTAGTATTATGTTGTTCTTGTCCTTCGCGTAGTACTGTGTTTATGTGGGTCGTGATACGCGAAGGTAGAAATCTGGGTTCACCTGTTCACTGTCAAAAAGGCATTTTTGTTCAGAGAGACATGAACCTTTTTTTTTTTAAATTATTTTTTGTGCTTTTATTTCTTTTTAGCAGCATGTTGGATGAGAAATTAAATGTGAAGGAAACAAATACTGAACAGATTGCAGAAAGTTAGCTATATTATAAAGGTCATTTAGGGTAACATAGAGCTTTTGTTTCAATGTTACCTTAAATCATGCCTTAACCTCTAATTAATTCATAAACATAATACTTGAAAGTATTTTGTCTTCAATTAGTATCAAATCCTAAGGATTTTATGTAAGGTTTTTTTGTAACCTGATTTTTAATCATGGAGATGACTTATTATCCACATGAGCACAGGGTCTTGTGTACAAAAACACTGATTCATATTGGATCCTTACGTATACCAACTTCTGGTATAATATGGTTGGGAAGGATCATTTTGTTCTTTTTAACGCTGCTTTTTGCAGGGTTGGGGGTTTTTATTAAAAAAACACCTCCGTTTTCTACTTCTGTGCTTATTTTGGTGGAAAGTATGGTCCTTATTGCACTAAAGAAAACCTCAAGGGGAAAGTTAACCTCACTGGGTCTTTTAGGTGCCTGTGTTGCTTTATCACTTCTTGGTTGGATGCACTGATTTTTCTAACTAACTGGAAATGGGCTTTATATATACACTGTTTTTCAACAGGTGACATTGCTTTTATTTAATGTAACAGCACTCGATTTAAGTGATTTTTACCACTTAAATAATATTAAATGGTATTACAGATTAAGAATATTTTTGTAAAAGAACCTGTGTACAGTTAAATGTATTGCAATGTTGTGTGTAGTCACTTGGAAGATCACAATTTAAAACTCTGCTGTACTCATGGTGCGTTTGTTCAGTGGTTCAGGGTTTTCTTTGTGTGCATCTAATGGTTTTTAATATGCATTGTATTTTTTCCTAGTGTCTGTCAGGTTGACTTTGGAACCTTACAGTTTTATTTCTCTTTATATAATAACAAAACCATTTTTTTGCAGGATTTCTTTTTCAGACAGTGAAACATCTTTCAACAGTTTAACTTCTAATTAATACACATTTTCACTTACAGATACAGCAAAGACAAGATGCTAACATTCATTCACAGCTGATCTTCCGTACCATTGCATACCATTTTTATTGTTACAAAATGCCCTTAGAATAAGTAAACTTTCTTTTTTCCTGTGGTACCCTTTGCCTCTGCCCTATGCTTTGCCTCATTTCCATCTCGTTTGCCCTCAGTTTTCCATTCCCACGAGGATATTTGTATCCTTGTTACATTCCTGCTCTTTTCACTCCCTGTTCATCTCTCCAGACCTTTTCCTGTCTGAGTGCATTGCATTCAATCTTTTGCTCTGTTTTCTGTTCTTATAGCTCTTTTGAGGATACCTGAAGCCTAGATCTCCCACCCTGAAAGCACATCATACTGTACTTCTCTTTGCAGACTTTGGTACGTAAAGTTGAGGTTGCTTTTACAGGTGTCACGCCTTAGGAGATGCTGCCCATCCGAAAGCACTGGAGAAGCATCGCTTAATGGTTTTGCTTTGCAGTTTTACCCATATTGGAGAATTAAAACATTTTGCGTACGTGTTCTAGCATTTGTGGCAAGCCAGGCGAAACAGGATTAACAACTCTTTTATCCTTTTCACTTTTTCAGGAGTTCTGTTCTTGAATTCAGTGATAGTAATAGCACTTTTTTTTATTGCCACGTAGAAATACGAACACTGTCGACACAATTCTACCTCCTATTACTATTACTGAATGTGATCCTTCCTAACCTGTAAAGTCTTAAACACTGTATATATTTGGGTGTTTTGAGAATCACTTCAAATGTATTGCTCTAATCTGGATTACAGAGTTCGTTTATTAGCAGTTCAGGATATAAATTCAACAGCCGACTGTATCATACTGACTCCACTGGGGGTTCGTCTGCCTCATGTTTTCTACAGCATCATCTGCACAAGGTGTTTACTACTAATTTCTTGAATGTAATACCGAACTATACCAAATCCTCCGCTTGCATAAGAGATCTTTGTCATACCTATTTAAGTGAATGTAAAAATGGAAACACGAAGATGATCTCATGTACAAGGTTTTCTTTACCTGTAATTCTATGTTTAAATTGTCAACATGTAAATATATTTATTGTACCTAAAATATGTCAATAAAACTTGATCTTTATCGTATTTCCTCTGTTGTCGCTTGATGTACAACTTGAACTTCAAGCTTCTCAGAAAAAGCTTCCATATTCTTTTACCATTTTTATTATGGTGGCATCTCTGGGCCCCTACTTTTACATCAGCATCGTAGCATGGGGTTCTTTCAGAGCTGTGCAAAGGTGCCCCAGGTGGAAAAACAAGTGACTGAGGGTAGGTGGTGGTAAAAGGGGCTTGGGCTTGTGTGGCTAGTTCAAAGGGTCTGGAGGCTAACCAGGATCTCATAACATAGGTATAGGAGGAAAGCCTGTGAGTGTAAAAGCTTTTCTGCTTATTTTCAGCACTACTAACATGTCTAATAAAAGATCTCCTCTGCTTTCAAATATTGCCTATCTTAATTTATGCCGTAAAGAGGAGCTCTCAGCAAGCTCAGTATGGTCACCATCAATTATATTCTGAACACAATTACATCAACATAAATGGAAGCTAATTCCACTGGCGTATTGTGTATCAAGAAAAGAGGTCAGAATCAGCTGCCTTGCACTTTGCAGGGTTTTTTAATAGTTTGTTAAAATTATTCACAAAGTTAAATGTAAAAAATCCCACTATCGCCCTGGTATCACTGGAATTGGCTACCTGTGATCCAGCATATAGATTTTCAGTGAAGCGTTACTAGCATGTCGCATCATTACTGGGGGTAGATCTCAAGAGAACATCGTTACCTGGGGGCAGACTAACCATACTCCAAGTTGTTTGTTTCTGCTTGTACCCCAATAGAGGACATATTAGTGACCAGCAACACAGTGAGCGTAGAAAGCTCACTGAGGTAAAAAAAAAATGCCTCTGATGCAGTGATTTTTATAGTGAGCAATGTATCAATAACCATCTTTGCTTACAAAGTTCCAACTTAGTTTTCAACTTGTGATTTTGTTTTGAATTAACAATAGGAGCACACTGTAAATATCCATCCGACTGCAGCATCGCCTCTTCCACATCTCCTCCTCTACAGAAAGCTCCAAGCAGAAGTAAACCTCACCAAAAACCTTCAAAACCCAAACCTGATGAGTTATATCTCCTTGCTGCTTTGTACCTTCTTTCCCTGCCTCTGTCTATCTGTAGTCTTGGGGCACGAATTTGTGTTTTAGTGGAGTTGATGCACCACTGAGCATCAACTCATCAGTCCGCTCTTGCAATAAACTGAACGGGTTAACCATTGCACAGCGCAAGGGAAAAACAAGCTCTCTCTTTGAGAGCACAGGTTAGGGTCGGGCATACGAGTCCGTGTGGTCTTTAGAAGTTAAAATGTCCTGCTGATGAACTTGTAATTTTGTCAGATTTCAGGATTCATGCAGGGGTGTACTTTGAGAATTAGAAGGCTGACAACTGCAAAGGGATGGAGGAAATCAATGGGGCTAAAAACTGGTTATTGAAGGGATGGAAAGGGAGTGACCAAGGGAGGTACAAATAAACCTTTAAAATCAAATTTTGAGATGCCTAGTGGAGTGCTTCAAAAACTGGTCTTGATTGACCTTAATTAATTTGTAATGATTTGGGCAGGAAGAGTTGGAGTGCGCTCACCAAGCGTGTTGGGAGACGCATGAGGGAGAGCTCAGATGAGGAGAAGGATTGGAGCACCTCAGAGGAATTGGATGAGCTAGAGAGTTAGAATCATAGAGGTGAGATTAAGTTTAATCTTGCAAAGTGCAAGAGCATGCACTCTGGTATTAATAAATAGGGATTCTTGCTGTAAGAGTTACTGGTAAAAGAGAAAGAGCAGTGAGTTAATTGCAGATAGCTGATCTACAGATGTGGGGAACTATGAGGAAAAAAGACGACTGCCTTTTTAGGATGGATGGGTCAGGCCTTTCCAGAATTGAACTATTAGCATGTGTATGTGTAGTGTGAAGACCTACTGCTGGACTTCAAAATAGCAACCCAATCAACCACCTCCCTACTGCACTAAGTAGCACCTCACCTGTGAATATTTATTTTAGGGAGCATTTTTGAATGGTTCAGCTACCAAAATTTTCTCTGCTTTTGCTCTACAGGTTCAGCCCTTTAAAGACCAGGGCTTAAGCTGCAGAAAACATCTTTAGATGGGTTCAATGAGAATTGACTGGTCACACAGCGCCACTGCTCCTTGGTTTCAAATGTCAGTTCTGGTAACTGCTGAATATACATTAAATATTTTCACCCATCCGTGCTGTTTTGAAAAGATCCCAGGGGAAGGTATGCCTTCAACTGGTGAAAAATTAAAGATACTGACTCGGGAAAATCGTTCTGTGGAGATTTGGTTGGCATTGGGGATGCTTTGGAGAGGACTTGGGAGCTAAGCATTTCCATTTCTTCTGATTCTAGTCCCGTATTCCACTGATTGTTAGCTAATTAACAACTGCATTTCATTAAACTACTGATGAGAGGATTCTACTTCCATAAGAAGTATTTTAAGACAACAGCGAGAGGGTGGACTAAATAGCCCCAGCAGCCTTTTCCAATCCTGTTTTCTTGGGTCACTAACAAATCAGGCCATGTCTTCCAAAACTTACATATTCCTGTACAGCATCGCACAATCTTTACTTGCAGCAAAGCTAGTAAGAACAGAGGGAGAGGATTTTTGGAGACTTTTTCCTTCGTGTATCTATGCAGTGAGTCAGAAGGACGACACCGTGCTCTGTGCCTTCCACAGCCTTAGTTAACGTGGATCCCACTCTGCAGGGCTTGAGGGCTGGGGAAATAGCTAAAAGCTTCAAAGAAAAAGGTAAAAGGCAGCTGTTCCATTTGTTTTGATAGCGGTGAAAAGGTATTCAGAAGGTTGGGATGCCTGGCTGCTCTTACAGCCCTCATCACAGAGGAGGCTGGGGTCTTCAAGCTGTTTTTTCCAAGATACATCACAGGGAATTTGGGCACTTTCTCAAGTATGAAGTGTCTGCTAAGTGCTGTGCAGAGCGAAATGGTCCTGGGTCAGGTACTCATGAGCATAGGGTGCTCTCTGGGTGATACTTATGTTAGTAGTGGTGGCTGGCATCGAGTATTTTGCGTGCAAGTAAAATCTAGTTCACCAGCATGGTCTAATTGTTAAAAAATTATAATATCTGTCTGAAATCTAACACTTTAAGAGAAGTTGATGGCAAATCAAATTACAAATAACACTCTGAACACCCGTCATCTGAATCCTTACTACTGTGTGCTTAGGTCTTTAATAAAACAGAGGGGCTGCTGTGAATTTGCTGCGGGATGGATTTAAGATTTCTTTGCAGATATTCAGTGGCCCTGATATCTGTCTATTCTTTGTCACTATAATTTTCTTTTATTATTTTTATTATTGTTATTAACCTTATTATTGAAACTAGGGCTTCTGCAAACAATAGCTGGATGCAAAATCTGGGTCCCAGGGAAATAACTGGGATTTGGTTGGTGGAGCCCAGGGTACTGTTTGAGAACCCCTACATAGTAAATACGTCCTTTTCTATTTCTAGCCTGGATTTCTGTGTGACAAAGCCAGTCCTGGAAGCCAAACCCCATTTAACTAAATAAGGAGATCATTTCTTTGTATATTCTCCACCTTAAAGACTGCCACAAACTGGCCTCTCTGCAAAGTGATACCTATGGTTCCTACTGCTATAAACCTTTCAGACAGTTTAAAGATGCTACTTATTGGAAAGGGCTTGTTTTTGTTCACTAAGGTCAGGAAAATTCATGGATCGCATCAAAACAGGGAAGATGCGGTTGTTCCCAGGTCTTCCCTGCATTACTGTTAATCCTCTGGAGGGAGGATGCACGTTGCCTTTAATGGGGGTGAGGAGCAGGAGGAATGTAATCATCCCTCATCAGCGAGACCCTCAATCACTGCACTTCAAACAGCTGGGGGTACGTAACCTCATCTTCATTTGAAAATTTTAGTACCTTTTCTCTTAGCCACCTCCATTTTATGCCTTTTTTTTCCCCCCTCATAAATTTTTATGATTTTTTTTTTTTTAAAGGAGAATTTATGGGCGAAATGGCAGAGACCGTGTGAAATGTGGAAGAGCTAAAAGGTTATCACGGTGGTAAATGAGGCTAAATGGTTCTCTACCACCAGCTGTTTAGAGTTCAGTGATTGAGTCTAACTGACAAGAAGTAATTACCCCCTCTCAGAGAGGTGAAATGGGTCCTCACACTGTGAATGCTGCTGATGAAGAGGCTGTCCCGGGAGAAGGCAGGATCCTTTCCAACAGTTTCTACGCCTACATCTTGGTTGCTTAAACCCCTTGCGAGCATCTCGCGCTAAGGTTTTTTCTTGCATAGGGTGATGTCCTTCGGTGACTCAGCGCATCTCTCCTGTCTTTCTGGTCCCAGGGAGATTCAAAACCTTGACACAACATCTTCTTGCAGGGATGAGCCCAGAGCCAAAATATTCCCTGCATTATTGATTAAAACTGGCGAGTGTCTCTTAGCCCTTTTTATTTCAAAGCAAGAGGCCTCGTGTTTCTTATTGCAAAGATGTGCATTAGGATCTAAAAGCACCTTTTTTTTTCTTCTTTTCTAATCAATTGCAGAGAACAAATATGATGAGTGCATTTGTTTGCAGGCTGGAGAGGGTGAATACCTTGACTTAGATCGGGGAAGGAAAGGACTTGCAATGCTCCACTGTGAAACCTGCGTCCTCACAGATCATGCTGAAGCCAAATCCTTAGGTTTTTTTAAACACAAATCAAAGCCTAAATATTTTGAGCATGCAAGAAACATGAAATGACACACAAAAATAAGCATGATGGTGGTGGCTTGAATGCCACTGTTTCTCCAGCTTTATTAGTTATGTTACTGCATTGATGAGGATGCAAACACTGGATACATCAAAACAGATGACTAAATTATTATTGCTGAAGAGCCTGTCCAGGGTTGTGCTGTGTACTGCCCAAGCAAAACGAGGTACCAACTCAGGTCAGCTCAGGAGGGTGGGAGGATGCTCTGGCCGCAGCCTGACAACGCTGTCACCATCACTCATCTAGTTTCTTTAGAAGATGGTGACCACGGTCACCAGATGGCTGCTGTGAGCCACCATGGTGCCAACAGGGCTTGGTGGAGCCTCAGCAGTGAAGGAACAACTCAGTAAGGCTCTGCATCGGTCTCTGTTTCATTACGCCTCTTTGAAGTGGCTGTTTCTGATGAGACTCTGCATTTTGAGACAAGAATTTCACCCATGAAATGACCGAGGTCCCGTGGGTTGTAACAGACCATTTAGTGCACATGCAGCGTGTCACCAGTTTGGCCTCCTCCTGATGTGAGCTGCTGCCTTCTTCGCTTCTTGCCCCTTGATTTGGTCTCAGAAGGAGATGGGGTGGGCACCGGTAACAAAGCAGCATGCTAGAGACTGCCGAGCCTCATGGCCACCCCAGCGACAGCCCCTGGCTGACACCGGTGGTCTTCATCGGAGGGTACATGTCCACCGAGCTGGGGGAGAGCAGCCGCAGCATCCTCTGAGCATCCTCTCCCTGCCACGCTGGCGGTGTCTCTCTGTTTTGGTAGGAAAGGAGCCACTCGTTTTTCTTTACTGGGAAAGGGAAGGGTTAAGAAACATATCTGGGAGCTGCTGCATCCTCGCTTTTCCCTCTCCTCCCGTGGGAACGGTTAAATGAAGTGGGTGGTTTACTGAGCACAGAAATACTTGTTTTGTCAAAAGAGTGTAAGTAAATAACCCAAAAAGCCTAAAAATACCCTGAAAGAACCCAAAATCCCACCCGCAAAAACAACCAACCCACCAAATGAAAAGACCCAACCAGGAAAGGACTCTCTGCTTGCAAGCACATGCTCCTGGTCACCAGTGGTTGCCCAGCAGCTCTCCCAGCTTCACATGTCTGCTAAAAAATAAACACTGAGGACAGGCCTTTCCCTTTGTGAACCCATGTTGACTGTGCCTGATGAATGCATTGTTCTTTAAATGCCTTTCAATAGTACTCAGTATAATCTTCTCCATAATTTTTCCAGGAACTGAGGTTAGACTAACAGGTCTGTAGCTCCCTGGGTCTTCCCTCGTGCCCTTTTTGTAGATTGGAATAACGTTGGCTGGCTTCCAGTCAGCAGGGACCTCCCCAGACTCCCAGGACCTTTGGTAGATGATACAGAGGGGTCCTGCCGTAACATCCGCTAGCTCCTTCAGAACTCTGGGATGAATCCCATCAGGTCCCATGGACTTGTGAACATTCAGCTGATACAGCTTGTCCTTTACAGTGGAGGAGATGAATCAGACCCAGGATCTCCAGCCAAGGGGGCTTGGCTGCAGGATGAGGAGTCAGGTGAAGGCGATGCTCACCCCAGGGATCAGGAGGAGACCTGAGGGAAGGTGAGGAGAAACCTTCAATGCTGAAGCGTGGTCCAGGTGACCAAACGCTCCGGTGCAGAGACAAGCAGAAAGAAATGAGTTTTTCTCCCTCCCGGAAAAAGCAAGTGGTTCGGGGTTTATTCCCCTTCAGGCTTTTTCCTTTGTACCCAGCTGCTTTCGTCCTTTCTAAAAACATCTTTGCAAAGCAGAGGAAGGGTTTGGGGTGACAGGAGCCCCCAGCGCACAGCCCCAGCCAGGGTTTGGGCCATGGTGCACCAGGGAGGCTCAGCCGGTGGGGAAACACAGGTCCCGTTCTCACCATACTCGGAGTGTCCTTAAATCCTCATCTCCAGGAGCCATGTCATCAGCACCCACCTCCTTACAGGCTCCTGTCCATGGGGTCAAGGTCTTGAAAGTGAGCATTTTGAAACATCAAAAACCTGAAAGCAAATGAAAAAATGCTAACACGCTCTATTAAAATCCTCTGGGTTTTTAAAAGTGCAGAGCAGGCAACTGAAGGGATGGGAACCTTCTCCATGAAGGTGATATTTAGTTACAAGGTATTTGGATTTGCTTCCTGAGTGAAGGTGTGAAGTTACCCATGACAAGACATGAAAGCCAAGCTTCACAAAAGTCCTCAGATTTTTTTTAGGTTGCCTTATGTTGGTGAGTGTATCTTACGGGAGGATGTGCCAGCGTGAGAGACAGAGCAAACGACTGCTGCCAGCTCTCTAGAAGGTATTAAGAAAGGTGATTTTTGGCCCCGGTTGCAAGGACTCATACTGGGCATGATGGTACAAGGGCTTTTCTTCTTCCTCAACCTCATAAAGTTAAATAATTAAGTCTGGTGTATGTCCTTCAACCACACCTTTGCCCATCCCCAGGCCAGCAATTCATGATGCAATTCCCACAGGCACGGGCAGAAATTTTTTCCCCCGGGACAGCACCTCCCGCTCCCCTCCCAAACCCTCTGCCCTGTTCATGCTGCCTCTTCTAGCACAGGTGGTGGGATGGGGGGAGCCCCGGCCCACCTGGGAAGGGGTCCTTCCATCCCGAGAAGAGCCTGAGCCCGTGTCTAATCCATTTTGTGGATTAGAGATCCATTTTAAGTGCTTACCTTCCCCTTCCTCCTCCTGTCTCTGCAATAAGGTTTCATGATGGAGGGACACGGACCCACATGGAGCAACGGGGTGGGCAGAAGCAATGCCGGGCCGCTGGGGAGGAGTGATTCTGAACGTGGTGTTGGTCGTGCTGGAGTTTTGCCTGCTCATGCCAAGCCCAGAGGTGCCAGGAGAGGGGTCTGGGCAGGGGCTGGTGTGCCGAGAGGCATGCGGTGGGTGGATGGGCTGCCCAGCCGGGTGCTGCTGAGCTCCCCACGGGCTGGGGGCTGGCGGCAGGCAGGGAGAGTGAGACTGCATTTCCCACAGGAATATGGTTCTTGTGCCATTATTAGAAACACCCTAGGGAAACACAAAAAAACCCAAAGAACCCCTTGTTGAAGTTTTAGACCAGCGTTGTTTATACCAAATGCCCCAGAATATTCTCAGAGAACCGGTTTTGACACATGATTTTGGAAAGGGCATGAAAAAACCTTAGGTCAGACTGAGCCGGAGATGTAACCAAGCTTGAAACCCATTTACAGGAACTAATTACAAGGGGTTTGGGTGGTTTTTCTTTTCTTTTTTTTTTCCCTGGCATCCCCAGCAAAGTGTTTAGACAGAAGTGTAACGAACAGGCAAGGAAGCAACCAGCTCTGGAAACACAGCCTGCTGCAGTGTGGGGCGGCAGGGAGGATGCTCCTTGCAGGATACATCTCCGTGCCATGGGGTGGCCACAAGCCGGCCACACTCATGCTTCATGCCAGGAGCCGGATAGCTGCGACCTGTGACCAAGCAAAACACCCAGGGAAGCCAGTGACTCGACTCCTGGCACTGGAAGTGGCAGCGGGCTGGCGCCTGGTGACCTGTGCATGAGAGGTGGCCAGCTTGAGATGCTCATCCAAAGTAACCCTGGAAGAAAACATTCAACTTGCCAAAAAACTAAGTGAGTAAAATCTAAGTATTGCACCAGGGCATGGGAGCCCCGGTACCCCATGTATGCCACCCTGCGATGGCAAAGGAGCTCAGACCCCCAGGACAGGGGCATCCAGCCTCATCCTCGTCCCTTTTGCTGCCCTTGCTGCCCACCACTGCGGGGCTGCAGCCCACTATGGGTCTTTGGCCCTCTCTGTCACCGTCATTGCTGTGGCCGAAGGAGGCCACGGCAAGATTAGTATGTCTTCAGTCCTTTTACTGGATTTTTTACCTGGGTCCTTTTACTGGGTCTTTTAAATACCTCCAGGGATGGTGACTCAACCACTTCCCTGGGCAGCCTGGTCCAATGCTTGACAACCCTTTTGGTGAGGAAATATTTCCTAATATCCAGTCTAAATCTCCCCTGGTGCAACTTGAGGCTGTTCCCTCTTGTCCTATCACATGTTACTTGGGAGAAGAGACCGACCCCCACCTCGCTACAGCCTCCTTTCAGGTAGTTGTAGAGAGCGGTAAGGTCTCCCCTCAGCCTCCTTTTCTCCAGACTTATAGAGGAGATCAGGTAGAAAACAACAGTTTAACTCAATTTTGTTGCTCAGGTACAGTGTTTGAGGGATGCAGGAGCCTGGCTGATGTGCGGCAGAGGGGAAGGTTAATGCAGGGAGAGGTGGGAGGAATGAGAAGTGATTGCTGCCAGTGAGACCTCTTTACCTGCTGGTGGATGGCAGGGAAAACCATAACACACCACAAACTGAGTCCACTGAGGGCGTTTCTTCTCTGTGTTTGGCAGAGCTGAAAATTCCCAGGCCCTGCTGCTGTGAGAAGCTGTTTTTAGGACCGGTGTCGGCAGGTGGTGCTGGGAGGCTGGGCAGGGTGGCAGAGCATCCCCGGGCTGCCGGCACGGCCGCATCCAGGGCGGGAGAGAGAAGTCCTGAGCGTCAGCCTAACCTGGAAAAAGTGATTTGGATAGTAGTGGGAAAGAGACATAAAGCCTGCAATGTGATCTCCATCCTGCTGGCTGCTTTCTAAATGAGCTTCATTATACACATAATTAAAGGAAGATATTTGAATGCTATTTAGCAGTGTTTTAGGGGTATTAATTTCAAGACTAAGGGTACCTGGAGATTAAATGAATTAACTCAAAACCGAATCAGGTTAATTGTCATTTTCTTTACCTGGAGTGAAGCTGAAAAAGGGAAGGTTTTGATGCAATAATAGCTGTGGATATATTACAGAAGAGCAGGTTCTTGAAGAGAAGGAAACTCGCTATGAGAAATACTGAATTGGGAACCAGAGAGGACATGAGCAGAGGCGGGCGGCAGCGTGGGCTCCGGGGCTGGGGGGGATGGAGCGGGCATCCCCAGTGGGCAGCGAGGCCGTGACTCAGCCACCCGCATTCCTGACGAGGGAAGGGCCCCAGCCGCTCCCCTGCCCTCCCTGTTTCCTTTTGGCTGCCTTTAAATGGACGCCTGTTGTGTAGTCGGATTGGAAGCTCTCAGTTCCTCCCAGGCAGGGGTTGGAAAGCCAGTTAACGCGGGGCTCGGACCCGCTGCCAGACACATCGGTCCTTGGAAGGATGCAGAGCGGGGGAAAAGCAAACATGGAGCTCTACGTGCTCAAATGCAGAGCCTGCGCTCGCCCTGGAAGCACCCTGCCCGCTGATCAAAGCACTAACCCAGCAAATCTAACAGAAAATGAAGTTCCAGCACAACATGCAAATTCATCTTAAATAATTATGGGTTTGCAATCTTAGCTCTTTCCGTCAGCTGCTTCGGAGCATTGCCTGGGCTCGGTGGGTCCCACAGCAGGCTGTGGTGTGGGCAGGACACGGGACAGGCAGGGATGGTGCTGAAGCGCAGAGACCTGCTCGGGGCTGGGAGCAGATATTTGGGGTGCGGTTTTTGCACTTGAAGGTTTGGCCAGGCAAAGGTCCCTTCATCATACTGGGGAGAAACTGGGCTCTGCTTTGACCAGTGCACTCTGTTTCTCCACGCAGGAACAGGCCAAAATTGGACCTTCTGTTGGGTGCTGCCCTGTGCACCCTTCTGTGGTGGGTGATGCTCCTGGACAGGAGCAGAGCTGGCCTGTGCCCACACCGCAGAGGTCATAACTTCACTTCCTAACCCACATCACGCCAGCCCTTTCACTGCAGCCACCAAAAATAACGGCAACCATAGGCAAGCCCTCCCAGGCATCTCATCTGGACATCCCATCCAGGCATCCCGCCCCGGGCTGTGGCTCTGCACACCTGCCCCGCAGCTGAGTCTGGAGCTCTCTCCTGCCAAACACCTGACCTCCGCGTTTGGCATGCCTGATTTACTAGTGCTTGAATCTGGCTGGATATCTTCAGTGTGACCTGTGCATCTATCCGTCTCTTAACTGCTGCTCCTACACCTATAGGTTAGGCTTGTCAGCCCTGAAAGTCTGTTCTGACATATAAGTGAAAGCTAAACACTGCTTTAAATAAGAAGTAATTAGCCATAGAGATATCTGTGAAACCTGATGAAATTCCTGGAGAGACGTGATGTATTGCTGAGTGCTTATTTTTCCATGACTGGTGTGACTGACCAGTGTTAATATACATGAAGGATGGGCAACCTTTCAGCATAGGACTCGTCTCTAAGCCTTCATCTTTCAGAGTTCACACCCCCCTGGGTTTCTTCCTACATCTCTGTCATCATCAGACTCACTCTAAATCCTAAGCAAAAACTTCAGCTTCAAAACCCCTTCCTTCCTATGCGTATGTGCTGCTTCCCAAAGCTTTTTCCCTAACTCTGGTGGAAATATTTTGCCTGATACTTCCTAGCATCATATTTGCTTTTTGCATGGGGGTGCCACATTCGTGATGGTTAAATGGAAGTGGCTAATACCTGTAGGACTCATTTCTCCTCTCTTACCTCCAGTTTCTAATAGGAATAACTGTTTTTACTCCTTATGTGCACGAGGAGCACTTTTGATTATTCATTTTTACATAATGTCTAATATCTAATCAAGGTCATCTCGTGCTTCCTGACCAGCATTTTGGTCACCTTTATTGACCATGGCAGCTCTCGTCTTGTCACCCACCACAGCATACTCCTAAATTTCTGCCAGGGGCATTAGAACAGATGAGTGAAAAGATCAGTGCTTGAGGAAATCCATTTGTCTCCTCCTTCCATTTTCACGGTGAGCCCTTCACAGCCCCTCGTTGCCAAGCTTTCAGCTCACACACTTGTTTCCATCTTCTTGGGCTTAGGTAGCATATACTAATGTAACATTGTTGCAAATTCTTCTTAGATCAATTGTTCTGTCTAAAAATAAAATAAAATTGCTGACTTTATCAAAGAACCATTCTACATTAACTGACCCAATCGATCCGGTACTATACATTCCATTTTCTGTTTGGCTCTTTATCTTTGATCCTTTCTTTCATCTAAAACCTGTTGTGTTTTCTCGTGCAATGCTGGGGTCAAGCTACTTGCCCTGCGCTTGCTCAGGCCCCTTCCTCCCTACCACAAATTAGAGTTTCTACCTTCGCAATCATCCAGTCACCTGCCAACACAGCCAATTTGATGGATGTGTTTAACATCATCCTTCCTTCCCGGACGCGTTGTCTCACATGTTGTTTCCCTCCTGCTCTTGGATGGAGAGCAGCAAGGCTTCTTGTTTTAAGGGCATAAAAGAACAAGTTTAATTTCCATGGTGCGTGCAGCCATTTTCCATACATACCCTTGTTACCATGAGCCATTTTTCTGTTCCTCCCGTGTTCGATATCAGCATCCTCCTGCAAACCATGGCAAGGTACTTTTTAAGCCATACCTCAGTTATCTTTGACTCCCTCCTCTCTGCAGGGTGAATGAAGTTATCCTTGCACAGTTTCATCTTTATCTGGATCTTTCAAGAACCTTTAGCTTTTTCCTGTGCAAAGCCGAGCTACAAAAGCTGACTTCTGGCAATTTTCCTTGTAAACCTTCAAAAAGATTGGTTTCTTTGCTGTTCCATGGCTTGCCAGCTTGTCTCCAGGAGTGCGATCTGCCTGCAGTTATGTTAGTGTCTGGTTCTGCTTTATGCAAGAATACCTGAAGAGGACTAGAAATGCATTTTCAACACTTTAGTGGTATCACAAAATTGGCTAAAACACAGACACAGCCCAGGAAGATGCAGGGAGAATAGCTGTTAGTTTCAATACCTCCAAAGGGCTTCACGATGCGTTCGGGCAGCACGTCAGGACGTTGTCGTTTCAGTTCACACAAGATTTTGTCGGCAAACTCTTTTTTTTGCTTTTGGCCCCAAAATGTGCTTGGTGGCTTGCGCAGCCCTGCCGGAGCCAGGGAGCCTTGTGCTGTTATCATTTTGTGACTCGGTCCCCTCCGGTACGAGGGAAGTAGGGGAGGTTGGCTCCATTTGGAAACCCATGTCAGGAGATGCTGGGGAGGTGGGAGCAGAAGGGGCCTCCCCAGCCCCAACGTTAGCCCCTCCTCTCACTCGCTGCCTCCTCCGGCGTTTCTAAATCCACTCTTGGGTGCCAGGGCAGGAAAAACAAAACTCCACAGATAGTTGTGAAGGGTCTGCAGGAGCGTATTATGCACCACTTATTTCTCCAGGCTGTTTGAGTAGTCTCTGTTTCTGCACTCCACCACTGCTTTCATTCCCAATAAATCCAATGAGACCTTTTCTAAGAAACAGGTTGTCAAACCTGCTTTCCTTAGGAAAACTTTCCTTCAGACAGCGGTGAACCTTTTATAAAATATGCAATACCATCATGTTTCACCTTCTTCAAATGAGTGCCCATGGAGGACCAGGGTGACCTACTCTCTTGTAGACAGGCTGAGCTGGGTGGGCTGGTATCCAGCTAGCTCCTTTATACTTTTCTGTTTCTTCCAGCATCAAAGAATTTAAATGTTCCACTGTGCTACTTTTGACTCGTCTCCTGATGCCAGCTTCAACTGTGCAAACTTCACCATTTTAAACTCAAGTTTTATTATATTTTCCTTTTTTTTTTTTTTGCCTCCAGATCTTCAAGATTTCAGGTTCACCTTCTTAACATCTTTGCTTCAAATGATGAAAGCTGGAAGCTAACGTGAAAAAAACCAACATAATCTGAAATTCGCATGCAATCACATGGCTCACAGAGTCAGAAATTTAATAATGCCTCTAAGCATTAGGATATTCAAAACAAACAAAAAAGAGGTTTAGTAAAAATACTCTAAAAAGTCCAACTATTATGCACTGTTGTTATCTGAGAAGCTTTGTCATCAAGATGGTATTTCAGCAGCTTTAGACAGATGAGATTTCTAAAGGGGATTTCTAATTTGTATTTGTTTTTAATTGAGGGTTTGGATCACAGCAGCAGCAACAATTTGTTTTGTTGTGTATTTATGGCTGCACATGTTTAAAATGGTAAATCTGCACTGACCTACTAGACCACAAAAGTGAAACCAGCTTCTGTATTTTCATTCCTTAGCTGGAAAAATAAACCCACAGCATGCATGTATAAAATAAATTCTATTTTTACAGCTTTCAGGTTTGGGACTCAAAGGCTATGCAAGTATTTTGGATTGTGACAGCCCTGGCTTTAAAAATAAGGAAATGGTTCTTTACCAGAAAGTGACTCTTTCAAGACAAAATGCATTTTTCTAGCTGCTGCCTTTCATTAAAGTTATATAATTTTATCCAAAATGAAAATAAAACTAATAAGGAGCTTAATAAAATGTGCACATTTCTTTGGGAAAGAAATGAACCAAAATGCAGAAAGATGCTGGTTTGGTTTAACACCAATAAAGGTATCTAGGTCTAAAAGATAATTCAGAGTTAGCACCAGATCATCCTGCGTTGAGCACCTTGCTTCTTCTTACTTACTTGTTTTCATTGGCTTTGCTTCTCACGACAAATAAAAACGTTTTCCTTCAGTCTCTAAGCCTTAAAAGCAAACACAGGTCAAGTCATATTTGACTTAACACAGAAACGTGGATAGGACCTGTTACCTGGCCCCCCGAGCCGTGGCTCTGACGAAGGCTTACCCAGGCAGAGCAGAGAGCCTGGGCTGGGTCTCTCTGGTAAGCTGGATTCATTATTTGATGACAAATCCGTCTTCTCTGGCTAATTTCTAAGCCCTGGACAAACATGTGCATGATTTTACTCATTCAAGCTGCTTCATGCCCCAGGATGGAGGAGGCTCAATTCAGAAGATGCTCCTAGGCGACAGCAGGTGAAACCATAGGTTGACAATAACAGCCTAGCATCCAGGTCTGACCTGGGCATTTTGGGGGTAGAGAGCAGTGGTTATTAGGAATACAGCCCAGTTTTACACCATGGGCCCCCCCGAGAGGCGGGAGGGTCCCCCAGCATCCCTTGCAGGGCTGGTGGGGTAGGCAGAGGGTCAGGCCGAGCCAGCGAGTCGAACGACACCAGTTGCAAAACTTCTCATTTCCATGAGAAGTCCTTCTGAAATGTATCGTAGGAATGTCCTAAGTAATAATACTTACTGGTGAGAGTGGAAGGTGCTGACAAATCCGGGCAAAAAAAAGGAGCTTTATTGCAAGTGGGTGATGAAAGTAGCACTGACCACAACAAGGGAGCATGTTTCATTACAGCGGCTGTGGCAGAGCCGCCACGAAAATTACAGGGAATGCTAAAGCAGCCCTGGAAAGGATTCAAACAGCAATTTGCTCTCGGCATGACCATCGCGGAGAGCCGGCAAGAGAGAAAGAGAGCAAGAGGGAAGCAATGCTCTTGTCCTTCTTGCTGCAGATGCCAAATGTCATGGTCTTGAATGGACGTGGAAATGGAGCAGGAAAGAATCAGAGCTCAGAGATTAACTTCTTCAAAACACGCATGAAACTAAAGCAGTTGGGTGATTTTTTCCTGGTAGGAATAGTGTCCTGTTTTTCACCCAGTTCTGGTTCAGAGATTGACACATTTAACTTACGGAAAATACATTTTTTTTAAATATCTGCATTCTGAGCCTCAGCAGAGCTCAGCATCTCCTTCGTACCCATCTCTATCTCCTGTGCCAAAGGAATCGATGATTTTTGCTGCCTTCCCCAACCCTGAAATATCCCTGGGGAATATTAGGCCAGAGCACACAACCATCTCACTGCTGACTGAGCTTCCCCCGCATTGCCTCTGAATGATTACATCCCATTTCTAACCCCCTTTTCTATTGATTTTCATGGTAAACTGACATAATTTGGCTGATATATATTTTTAGTTTCTCCCACCGCTGATGAATTGTAACATTGTCTCTCTACACTCATTTTTTTTTAAACTTGCTAGTTTGGGAGGAGAAAGATGACCTTGCAGAGGCGAAAGTCTCTCTCCTGTTGTCCAGCCTGATTGAACCCAGGGATGGGTATGGCTTAGCCCCGCAGGAGCACTCCACGCTCGCTGCACAACTGGTAATAATTTTGTGATCAGCCTGTGACTGTTCCAAAAAGTAGGAACAAACAAGTTAAATCACAAATCGAGTGCACTTCCTATCCTGCCTATTCCCAAAGAACAGCACGTCAGCAGTGTCAGAAGACACATGGATGATAAGTTACTAATAAATTCATTGTGTTGCTTATTTTTAATGGGCTAATAAAAACAATCTTCTTCTTTTAACAGTGCGCGACTTGCATGAAAAGAAACGGTAGAGTTTGGGAAAATATTTTATACTTGAATTGTAGGAATGGTCATTGTAACAGTCATTAATTTCTATAATTTAGCTTTAATCAGGTATCGATTGCATTTATACCAGATGAGAGAGCAACGTACCATTGCACCACCCGTGCTCTGTGCTGGCGGCTGCTGAGCTGCACGGTTAATGGGGAATCACTAGAGGTCACTTTGATTCCACCTAAAGGAACAAATCCTAAAAGGTCTGGGCTTTTGTTTCAGCTTCTTTTTTTCAGTGAGACATTTTTTAAAAGCAAACTCTTTTTGCATGTGTGTATAGTACTTGTTTGTAGAAGCTCCTTGGGCTGAATTTTATTCTGGTGTAAGGAGTGAAACTTTAAAGAAGTTTATAAAGCTTTGCCTATATTCATCAAGAGGAAATTTGGCCCTGAGTTTCTTTTTTAATATGAAACAGCTTCCACTGGATTTAATATTCATGATAACAGATGTCATTATTTAACTCTCAATAAATAGTTCTGTCCTGTCAAGATCCCTATAAATAGGAAAAGAATAGCTCCAATGTATAAATCTGCAAGAAGATATTCTAATTTTGTTGCTTATTCTGTTATACTCAAGGGTGAAATAATATTTAGGTGTGTTTCATTCTCAGCTTCGGTTGATAATAAAAGTGCAGACATTTCCTCGATGAGAGAAAAAAAACCCTAAAACTGAACACCTCGTGATCAGGCAAAACATTTTCCTGCTGCAAAGAGCAACTCCAAGGGGAGCCCAAACTTGACTTCTTTTACATTTGTAAAGTGACACTTTGCCTCTTTGGGAGCCTATAGCATGAAGTCTGACTTTTCTTTCATTTTGGGCATCTGGGCTTGCTTGGGACCTACCCTGCTGGCTCCTCTTGTTGTGGGGTCACAAGCGCCTGAGCCCCAGGTGAGGAACCTGTGCCACAGCTCCCTCCAAAATGGCATCGCTGCCGCCCAGCCGCCTGCCCACTCAGTCCCTGATGGGGCAGGGGCTGCACAGAGACAATCCCCCTGCCCTGGTGAGTGGCAGCATCCTGCCCATCACTAAGTGCAGTTGGTTTATTCCTGTTTTGGGAAAAGAAAAGCCCCCTTGCACTTCTGGGATCTTATCCAGGGAGGTGGAAATCCCTTGGTGGTGCTTAGGTCCTTCTTGCTGTGCATACATCAGCTTTTGCTGCAAACTGCTGCAGTATCTGCCAGGGCCCACCGGTGAGGTCCCACAAAGCTTCACCTCTTCTTCTGCACCCAGTTATTGTTCAACATCTGCTGGAAGGCATCAGGGGACCTGATGAAGCGGCATGACCCTATGCACTGGTGGGTACCGGTTGCATCCCTCCCACGGCGGCACCACCAGCTCAGTGCCAAGCTGCTCAGCACTGACAAAAGCAAGATGCCAGAGCTGATTTGAAATGGAAATGCTTCAGAAGGGCTTGTCCCATGTCCTGTGCTCAGTGCAGAGGATGCCTACCCTTGTGCTTGGGAACCAAGCCTCTCCCAGAGGTGGAAAACAGCCCTGCATGTCACAGCATTGGTTGCATGGACCAGGGCACTCGCTTTCCATGAACGAGCCCTTTCGCATCCACACACCACAAAATAAAGGCCTGAGCAACTCCCTGGTGTCTCCATGAGTAACTTGGGAGCAGCAGGTGGGAGAGCTGTAGGCTGTTCTTCTTCTGTGTCTGACGCCTGGGACGGCTCCTGGCGTCAGGTTGAGTCACCGAGACCGAGCGCTGGTGCGCAGACCCGGCTGTGTCATGCCCACACCCAGCTGCTTGTGACTTCTCCTGTCCTTTCCATGAGTTGTCCAAAAACTGGGCTTTGGAGGACAGGAGGTTCCCAAGATCTCAAAAGGTCCCAAGCAAGAAGTCAATGTTGGGTGGGTGTCAGGGCAAGCGTCTATCCATGCCTCCTCGCCTTGGAGAGTGGATGGTCTTTCAGTCTCTTCTTTTCTCTCCTAGAAACACACCGCTTCTTCCTTTCGACAGTGCACAGATTAAGGGAGTTTTCTTTCCAGGGACAGCTCTCCATGTGCTCCACGGTGCTCCCTCAGCCCTCCGCAGCTTTTTATCCCCACGGGACTCCGTGTTCCCCTCCAGATCGCGTTAAGCAATGTGACGAGCACCTCTCCCATGAGCATCTATCTCTTCTCCCTTCCTTCCCCCAGGGGAAAATTGAGTGGGAATAGTTTTAATTAACTACACTGTACGTGCACGGTGTTTATACCAATGCAGGCAAGGCTGAACAAGCGTGCCTCGCTCTTGGAAATAGAGGCGCTGAGGTTTGTGGCCGCTCTGAAGTCCTGAGCTCATTCCACAGCAAGAAGGCTCTGGCTTTGGACTACCCTGGGCTTACCCCAGTGTGGGCACAGAGGTGGGGCGAATATGTCAATGCCCAGAGCTCCATAACTCTGCAGAGCTATGGAAAGTCTATAAGCGCCCCACACCAGGACCACTGGATGAGTTAAGGATGCCCCAAATGTAACCCAGCACCCCATGGGGAGCCTCCGCAGAAAACGGAGGGCTGAAGTGACATTTTGGGCAGGATTCAGCTCTAAGTTAGGACACCTACATTCAGACATATAATTGCAGGTGTCTATGTGAGCTCTTGGTGTCTCAGCTCCCTCATTAGTCCATGGAGATCTTGTCCACTCAGACCCCTCCAGCCAGCCAGCGGGTACCTACTTCAAGGGGAACCAAACTGCCCTCTGGGCCCCACTGACTGCACTAAGAGACACATGGAGACACAATCAGAAGCCAAAACTGTGTCTTAGCCTTGAGCTGGCTACTGCTTTGTGGGTCCTCCTTGTGACTTAAGTGTGCAGTGCAAAGTTAAACATTGTGTAAAAAGCCATCTGTCCTCTTTTCCAAAGGTATTTGGAATGGACTTAAAAATCCCGTAGGAGATATGCTTATTTTATATATAAAGTTACCTAATACTGGCAGTTGTGAGAGACTGAAAAATTAAATGCAATTTGTTAACCAATAGATAAATAAGAGGGCTTTCAAATAGGCTGCCATGTAAAGGTTGTGGATCATCCTTGGGTTTCACCATGTACACACAGAGGAGATCCCTCAGAGTGACACACAGGCAGTAGATGATATCTGAATCACTGTGTTTCTCATCATGTAGACCACATAGACCACGGAAAATTATCCTCAGAGATGTTTTTCTGCACATCTCTGATGAAAGCAGAGAGACAACAAGCTACTTGCTCAAAATCAGAAGAAACCCCATCAAAGGGGCAAGGACCAAAGCTGGTTCACTCAAAGCACAGCATCGTTCTGGCAACTTGTTTGTCTGTAACAAGGGATTTTTTTTACTGCTTTCTCCTTCAGCTGGCATTCCTATGGCTATTTATAGTCTCACTTCATAACCAGTGGTTAATATTTTCAAAGTAGTCTAACATGTGGTCACCCACACAGAAGATGTGGCTGACTCTCCTGCACTGCCTGAAAAGAGTTGCCCATGACGTTCATGATCTTTCTGCAAGGGACTGTGGGGAGCTGTTGGCAGAGGGCAGGGAAGATGCCCTGCTGCCTTGGGAAGAAGGTCTTGCTGAAGCCACTGTGCTCTGCAAGGCTGTGCGTGAGCTTGCAAAGCTGTTAACTTCTCCTGAAGATGCCTCACTTTGGGACGTCATGGATTTATTTTTTTTCCTACTGAATTTAACCCCCCCTTTTCAAAGTGCAGCTGCCTGCTCCCAAATACATTGAGTTAAACCTTATTGTACTCTAGATCAAAGACTAGTATTTCATGCCTTCTCCTGCACTGTTGTGTAGTGACAGAGTTCCTGGTGACTTAAGTGGGAGGGAGGCTGTGTCCTGGGAGACAAAACTTAATTGAGTGTAATACCACAGGGCACGTAAAGTAGGACAACACAGCCTGACCTCATTTTGCCCATACATAACCCTACTGACATCAGTGGGAGCTGCACATATGCAGTCAGGAGATGACATTTGCCCACTCTTGGCTGCTCTACGAAATTCCTGCTTGCCTGATAAATTCTATTATTTAAGCGTGCAATACGAAAGTGAGGGATACACCAAGTAAAGCTGAGCAAACACAGCTCAGCTCCCTGCCTGTTTGAAGTTGTGGAAAGACTCCTTTTGATGCTGGTGGTTGTTGGATTGAGCCCACAGTACACAGCGATTCATAATCATTTTCCTCAATGAAAGCAACCAGGTAGGTTTGTTGTTATTTGTGGGATCACATGATTCATTATTTGCAAATATTTGAATGGCAGTTGGACTTTCTGATGCCTGTGAACCCTGTAGCTTCCACCGGTGTTAGCACAAAATGGTTATTCATACAAATACTGTGCCAGAACAGACTTGTTTGATACTGTACATATATTACGCTCCTGTTTCTAGAAAAACTTCACAGAGTAGAAAGGGAATCGTTTGGCAGAGCCAACAAAGCTTGCACCAAACCGGTGACTATTCCAAGAGAATTGTTCATGAGCAATCCTAGGACTAATATTTATTTGCATTCATCACAGTCTAATAATTAAAAACAGTGCTTACTGCTGTAGAAAACAGGACGGGACTGACTTACAGAGAAGAGGCTAGCTGGGCGAGTAATGTTTCAGCTGTCTCTGCTTGGTGCAGGCTGCAGAAGCAGAAGCAGAGCTCAGTAGACTTCTGAACATCCCAGATTTTGAACCTGGGATTTCTTAAAACTAATCTTGTTTTAACTCTTGGGTTTCTTTCCCCCCAGAAGAAATACAAAGAGAATATAAAGGGAGATTCTTGGTAGGTGGAACATGATACTGCAATATTTAGGCAAAATGCTAGCTTATTTAACAGTACCAGTTACCCAGAGGGGTGGTGGCTCTCCATCCTTGGAGACACGTGGGACCAGACAGGACATGGCCTCCAGCAGCCTGCTCTAAGCTGGCCCTGTATGGGTCAGGGCTGGACCTGGGACCACCAGAGACCCCTTCCAGCCTAAATTGTTCAAAACCCCCATATTTTAATGCTCCAAACTGGCCAAAGCCTGAGCTATACCCTGCTTGTAAAATAAACTTCCACTCAGTGAAACCCTATGGCAGGTCTGTGACATAGTGCCTGTGTGTGATGATAGCAAAAGGATGTTGCTGTAATTGCATACAGATTTATCATCCGTTCCCTTGCGGCAAATGCCATCAAAAGACTCAAGGCTTGGAATGATACAGCGTTTCCAAATATATTTTTCCTGTGAGCACATCCCCTTCTCAAGGGAGACATTGTGGTGTCCCAGAGAGCTGGTCCAGACAAGCATTGCCCCAGCTATGGGGTGAGGAAGGGGTCCCTGTGTCACGCCCGGAGCCGAGCGAGCTGGGCTGAGCTGCACAAAGCACACGGTGCTCCCACAGCATCCCTGATCCCCTGCCCACATCCGAGCCCTCCTGCCCTTGGGCAGCAGCCAGATCTGAGTTTGGTGGCCAAGGGACCCTCCGCGGTCATGCCACGCAGAGCATCCCTTGTCACCTCTCCTCCTCGGTAATACGAACGGACATTTGTTTACACCAAACTGAGCAAATCTAATATTTATTTCACATTTAGGTCACAGGACATCAAAACAAATATTTTTACCCCAAACAGATTTCCTGACCTTGTGGTTTCACTCCTTATCTGCAGCAATATTTGTCCAAAGAGCTGGCTTGGTCTCATTTAAAAATGGAAGGAAAAGAAGTTATATAGGGTCCTGCACTGGGCTTTAAAGTAACAGCACAACTCCCTGTGCACCCAGATCATCTCTGGATGCTGCTCTTGATTTTACTGGAACCAGAACAGGATTATTAAACTCATATTTCCTGGATTTGCTTGCTTCTTTTCAGTCCTGAAAACCAAAATTATTTGAATACGTAAGCCTAAACACCCCAAATGCAAAGTATTAAAAATTATATCTAACAATCTCAGCATAAACAGTGCCTGTGGGCCTCATCCTGCTCCCATCAAAATCTGAGACAATCCCATTGCTTGTAAAGATGCACTTTTTGAAGATTATTTTTTCCCTTTCAGCCTACGTAGGCCAAGGATCATATTAACACTGCTCCATTGAAAGCTCTGAAATGTTCTGTATGTGGAAAATTGACCTTTTTTTTCAGTAAAGTTTGCACCAGTTTTAAGGCAGAAACTGCTGAAGAGAGAATTTCAAAAGCTTAGGAAATCTAGTGGTCCCTTATGGCTTGCAGTAATGAGTAAAATAAAATGTTCTTTCTGATTTTCTTCCCCCTGTAATTGAAATACATGTCGTACTGGAGTTCCAAAACTGCTGCCCAATTATCACCCAAATGGGCTGATTTACATCGCCTGCTCAGCCTCGGCGTGATGTGAAATGCTTGGGAGGGCCAATGTAAACATATTTATAGCCCGGTGGGACATGCTGAGCTCTTAATATAGGGATACTAGTATTATATATGTATACATATATGTGCATATATATATAAAAAGATATAGCTAAACAAACTTTCATATGTGAGGGCACAAAGAGCTGCTGGCTCTGGCATGGCATGGCTACCTGGCTGTGAAAGACCTGGTTTACTCCAGTGCTTGGCTTGGATTTTAATTGCACTATGGATGTGATCCTCTTTTACTGGCGCATCCAAGGTTCCCTTCGGTTGGTTTACCTGGTGTCTGAGCACCGGGGCACTGCGTGAAAGACCAGTCAGATAAACGCGAACTAGCCTCAGTCTCATTAGGGTCACTTCTCACGTTGGCTTGGATGGGGGAGGCTGGGGAGGACAGGCAGCCGCTGATGGGCTGACCTTCAGGGCATCTCTGTCTCCCCACAAAATCCTGCCAAATGAGTTGGCTTTGCAGAGCCATGCGGTATTTCGCAGGTAAATGATAGACCATCTACGTGGCTCTAGGTGGGAGAAGAGGGAGGTTGCCACCGTCACATGAAGTGGCACGGGCACAATTCCTGCCGTGTTTGAAGGGTCCCGTGCCAAATCTCACAAGACTGAGCGCCAGGCTCCCTGCACCCCATTTCAATGTCAGCGGGGGAAAAACCACAGAGCTGAGACTGTGCGATACGAAAGCCGTCACATAGCAGACATTTCAGGAAGTCTCTGTAATTTCTTTAATTATTCAGACAACAGAGCACAAGGATAATAGCTTCAAGTACATTCTTATACATTATTTTAACAGTAATAGATATGTATTTAGTCATAAACTATTCTGTAGCCACCACTATGTGTACATTTTATACAAACTATTGCCATACTCGGACCCTGAAAATGGACGGTGACATCTCTTAGACGTTTTGCACAATGTTATGACAGTACATCCTTCATACGAGAGCTGTAGCTATAGGTTGGATCGATCCATCTAACGAAGCACTTCTAATGCATACCACGGAGGGGTGATCCAGACGTGAGGCGCCGAAGGAAGAGATGTAATAAATATACGGTGAGAGGGAGGCATAGAGTCACTCGAAATATGTGCGATGGAGAACACGGCACAGCATTTCTTTGCTTGGCGAAACAGGTTGAGCCTAGTATAAGACAGCATCTTAGCTTCTCTCACACCACAAAGCTCTGAGCTTGTCTCAGCCTTTCGGTGAAGTTTAAATGCGGCAATGTCTGATATGGTCCCTACCAGGGCACATACCCTACCCTGACACAAGCATGGGCTCTGGTCTAATGGGTCTTTTTCATCTCAGTTACGATTTAGACCGAAGCCCCCAAGCCAACGGCTTTAAGTTTGATCACTGACATCCCTAAAGACCTCCACCGCCTGACCTCTGGAGAAGGTAGGCTCCAACATGGTTGGTTTTTGAGTATAAAGGCTTTACAAAATGCCAGCCGCTGTTCAGAGACAGGGGCAAGAGAGCTCAGATGCCCAGACACCGCTGTATAAAGGCCAGACTCTTACAGCAGAGTCTCATTTGTTCCACGATCACATTTTTACATGCCCCAAACCAGCCACGTTTGCAGCCCCTGACGCAGCAGCAGACCCCAAAGACACAGAGGCGGCAGAGTCCGAGCCAGGGTGGGCAGTAGGTCCCAGCACCCACCGGGCAGTCCACAGTCCCCTGCGATGCCCCACACTGCGTGGGCATTAGGGTGGCTTGGTTCCTATCCCGGCGGTCCACACGGGCGCTGCAGCACGCCAGCAGTCGCACCAAAGTCTCACCACCCCAGCCATGTCCGAACTTTGGTGGAAGGGTGGAAGTGGCCCTGGACTAGAAGCTGCCGGGAAGGAGAGACCACATCCATCTGTTAGGGCTTGACACAGGGGTGCTCATGCCCGGGGCTCGGCCACCAGCTCCTGGCACCGCTCCGGAAGCTCCCAGGCTTTCAGCGTGGAAGAGCATGGTCTATGCTCTCTGGAGGTGGCCCCAGGCCGGGACATCCCAGGAGGCCACCTGGAGCTGCCGTCCATCCCGATGGAGGATGTGGCTGTGTCTCTGGAGCAAAACGCTGCCCAATGGATGACGTCCTAGACCAGCGAGTAATGGAAACTGAAGAAAAGGTGAGAAGACATTCAAAGAAAGCTCCCTTCCGGCACGGTCCTGTCGCAGACGCGCACACACACGCACACGCAATGTTTTGCAAAATTTTTAAAGGGATCCTGGAAACCCTCCAGGGAGGAGCACGCAGCACAGCAGAACCTCACTCATCGGCACCCGTCCAGGACGAGCCCCTCGGCGGGGCTTGGGGCTGGGACCAGGCAGGGGATGCAGCACTGGCCCCACCACTCGGCTTCTAAAACGCATCTCCAATACGTTCACCCATCGATGGCTCAGGATGGACTCGGAAGCATTACAGCTAAGGAATGTCTCTCAGAATAAATGAACAAATTTTTATCCCTTTTTTTTGTTTTGCAAAGAGCGTTTTGTTCTTTTCCTGGTGGCCCCAAGCTCCGCATTGTTACTCAGGCAAGGTGGCCAGTGAAATCTAGTGGCCATCTCCTTCTTCCAGCATCAGCCACATGAATCCCAGTTAATTCACCAAAGTCAGTGTCTCTTCCCCAGGTTTCCATCTTCCAGGCACCCAAATTAAAGCCGATTAAAATCCCGGTGCCACCACAAGGTGAAGGCGGCTGCCTGCCTTCAGATTAACATGCTTCAAAGGGCAAACTTGATTTAATGCCCTCAGAAATAAATTTTAAAAGCCGTCTGTGGTCTCTGGACCAGACCAGGAGGTGGACACGGAGCCAGAGCTGGATCTGGAAGAGGGGAGCATCGCCTGAGCATGGACGGGGAGCCAGGGCCCCGGCGAAGGGAAACTGCGTCTCCCGGTCGCTCGTGCGAATAAGTGAGGTTCTACTGTTAGTACAAGAGATTCCAGGTTACGAGTGGATGTGATGGATTCTTTTCCTTAATTAAAGTACCAAAATTAAAAGTTATAAGCAACACATCTAAATAAAAGAATGGGCACTCCTTTAGGCATCATGTTTCCTAAACCAATAAGCAAAAAGGAAAAAAAAAAATGGGATGCACCAGGAACTCTTAGTTAATATATACTAACCAGACTGTGCATGGCACATTTTATTTCTATAAAACTATTAAAACTATTACAAAATATTCAAAAATACATTTTAGTAAATTTACAGCAGTTATTTCTCAATTTATTAATGCAAAACATCCTTTTCTCCCCTCTGTACAAACTACCGTCTCCATCGTCACAGAATTGCCGCCATGTGCGCTTTTTAAAAAATATTATTTTCTAATAAATTTTTTTTTGAAGTTAAAAATAACAAAGTTTCTTACGTTTTTTGCAAATAAAAAGTTTGTGTAACAGTCTTGACTTCCATGAATGTGGCCAAATGGTGTTTTTACAAAGCAAAACATGGAAAACAATACAGGAAATGACGTTACATTTGAAACTATTTAAATTAAAATAATATATTCTCATATTTTACACTATTTCAAAAAACGAAATGTGATTCAGTTAAGTATTGATCTCTCAAAAAAATCTAATTTACAATTCTGTGTATAAAAATATAATTTATGGACCCCCATGAAGTTTGTCTTTTTTTGTGTGTTTGTTTGTTTGTTTGCTTGTTTTTTAGACTTGCTGAAATGAAGGAGCAATGTAATGGAGAGATGGGAAAGTACAGAATTTTGCTTTCTGAAAGTCAGGACACACATGACATGTAGAAAAATAGACTCTGCGCAGTTTTGCTTGGCCTCACAAAATAATTTTTTCCCCTGTGAGTACAGTTCACATGATAATAAATTATCAAAGAAACTATTTAAGGCTCTTGAAGGTCCGGTTCATATCATTTAAAACATCTATTCAAAATACCAAAGAAATAAATATCCAGGAGAGGAGGAAAAAAAAAAACAAAAACCAAAAAACAAAAAAACCAACAAAACAACAAAACAAAAGAACAAATAAAAATATATATATATTTATAAACTAAACGGAACAGAACTTCCCGGGGTCTTTGTTTCCCTTAAAGTCTACTTTGGACTGTCCTACTTTATTATTATTATTTTATTATTATTATTTTTAAGTCTTAATCCGTGCTCTCTTTTAAAAATATGCAATTTTTTTTCCTTTTTTTTTCTTTTAGGTTTTTCCTTTCTTTTTTTTTTTTCTCCTTTTTTTCTCCTTTCTCTCTCTCTCTCTGTGTCTCTGTCTCTCCCTCGGAGGCTGGCGGGCGGCCGGGGCAGCACGGGATGCTCTCAGCTGGACGGCACCACCATGCCCAGCGGGTGCAGAGAGTCACTATCCAGCACCCAGCTGCCGATGCGGTAGAGGAGGCGAGAGTACCAGTGGATGCCAGGAGCGGTGGGGGCACCCATCGGGGCCCCCCGCCGGAGGGGCAGAGGGCAGCCAGCATCCCCTGGAGCAGGCGGAAGGGAGCGAACGCCCAGTGCGCCCAGCTGTGCTCCTCGATGACGGCGTAGCAGGAGGCCAGCACCCGGTTGATGAGGATGGTGCCCTGGGCGGTGAGCGGGGCGTACGCCCCCGAAGCCTCCTCCCGCAGCGAGACGCTGTGCACGGCCGCTGGCAGGAGCTGCCGCCCGCCCTCGCCCAACACGTAGACCCGTTGGCCCGGCCGTACGCGGCTGGCGAAGAGCGCCCGGCTGCTGGGGGTCCCCGCCTGCGACTGGTTGTGTTGGGGGGCCACAAAGAGGAGGTGGGCAGCCGTCAGCAACAGCCGGGCCCGGGGCTGCCGCGTCTCGATGACATAGAAGAGCTTGTGGGAGCCGTCCTCCCGGTCGAGGAAGGCGAGGAAGTCGCTGTAGAGCAGACGGCCCTCCGCGTCGGCCACCAGCACCCGGTCCCCGGGGCTCAGGTCCTTCACCAGCTTGGTGCCGCCTTGCTCCAGGTGCACTGTGGCCGAGCCGGGGAAGCAGCCCCCGGATTTGGCCGCCACTGAGTTTTCTGTGCAAGGAGAGAGGCACAGCAGGGTTAGAGGGGGCACCTGCCGGGCCAGGGCATGGGGGCACAAGGGGACACACTGCTTTCCCCGCCACCCCGACCCGCCCGAGAGGCACGGGTGCAGGATGCAGCCTCGCTCTCCTCTGAAATTCCTCCATCCTCATCTATAAGCGTGCCCCATTTGCACTCAGCGGGTCAAGTGGGAGTCCCCTTCCTGCCAGATTTGAGCCGGTGCATCTTCCTCTGGGTTAGGAGTTACAAGGGTGGTTTGTCTCATTAAGGAAAGGAGCGAAAATATTTCCACTGAGAAAGCTGTTCCAGAACAGATGTCTTCTGGAAGAGCGTCCCACTTGGCTACTGTTTGCCCTGCACCGACACCTGATGCCAGATAACTCACGGGCTTTCAAAGCCAAGCAGTTTTGCTGGCATAAGCTTTCTCCTTTAGGCGAGCGTCGGTGCTCGCAATGCTCGGGGTCCCCACGCAGCTTTTACTCAAGGAGCCCATCTAGGGCAGCAAACAGCAGAGAGCAGGACAAGGTTTTGCCGGGAGGAGCACATGAATTTGCCCATCGCCCCACTGGAAAGCAACAGCCTGGATTTCCCGAGCCCCCCTCCATCATCCTGCACGTGACCCCGTGCTGCCCCCAGCCCTCGCTGTCCTCCTGCTCGGCACGGCGGCTGCTGGGGCACATGCCACCCCCTGTAACACCCCTGTTTGGCATCCCCAGCACTCCGGTTCACTCCTCTTTCCAAAAAAAAGCATCTCCCCCGCCTTTCCCACCCCACTGGAAGGAGGATGCTGTTCCCTGTCCCAGGGCTTGTGGTCCCCGGGCAGCCCCACGCCTGTGTCAGGCCCAAGCACATCCCTCCTTCACCTCCTCCAGCTCTTGGAGTTACTCAGAGTTTAGATACTAAATGCTGTCGCCAACTGCTGCTGCTTTCCAGTGCTACCAAGAGGAACAATTGCAGGTTTAAAGAAAGCAGAAATAGCGATGAGACTTTAAGTCTCTCTTGCAAATCCCTTTCTGGAAGCTCAGCCACATGCGGGGCGGTGGGAGAGGACATCTGCCCTGTTCTAAGCTGGTCTCTGACTTAGCCAAGGGACTCTGCAGTGTTCCTAAAAGCTCTGATTTTCTATATATTGGGTAGTAGCCCACAGTATGTCACAGTAGCAAGTGTCTTTGCTACAGCTCTTGAGATTCCTCATCCCTCCCTTGCCTTCCCCTGGTTTCTCCCAGTTACTCCCTATGCCAGTTTAGAGTCCTGGTGATTTATCTCCTAAAGGCGGTAAGATTTTATATTTTGCCTCTGTGGCGGGTACTGAAGCTCTTATGATTTAAATAAATCCTTGGAGTGTCTCCTAATGACTTTCTCAGGAAGGACAGGAAGGGTGAAAATCAGACCGTTATTGATTTGCTAACGACTTTATCACTTCTCCTTCAGAAATGAAGCAGTGAGATCTCCAAGGCCTCTTCAGGGAGGACATGGCAACAAACAAGCTATGTGCTTTATGTGGAGCCCTCTGCTAGCAAACTACACCTTCCTACAAGCCGGCGGTAAAGGTCTGGCTAGAGCTTTGTTTGCATATTCAGGGACTTGATGAATAGATCTAGTAGTGTAGCAGCTCTACAAACATGCCAGTGAATTGGCAGAGGTGTGAAAATCTGCTTCTTTGAGCAGTGCTTGTTTGGGTTCTCTAATTAAAATCCAATAAAGGATCAGCATTGTCATTCTGATTCATGTAATAAATGCAGACACTCTTGGAAGAGAGGACACTTCCATTTTTTTCCCAGCTTCTTCCCCCCCTTTTCTCCCCCTCCCTATTTGTTCAGGTGCAGAAACCCTATGTGCCAATTCACACACATACTCTCCAAAAAACCCAGGACCTTCCAAGCACTATTTGCACAGCAGAGCCACTTTTCCAAGGCACTCAAGATCTGTATTTGAATTTTAAATGTAGAAGCTTGCTCTAAATACTTGCTGTAGCGCATTATCAATGTCCCTTTTACCACCCCTGCCTCTCCCTCCTCTGTCCTGGTGACAATAATTCAGGCCTTGGGGGAACTCTTCTTTGCATTCCAGTCTCCAGGATCATACTTTTTGCAAACAGAGATCTAGATAAAGAATCTTCCTGCCTGGCATTATGGGGTTTAATCTTCTCATAAGATGCTCTGTCATGAAACGAGGTTTGGACAGTTTGAAATCAGGCTGAGTGGGTGGAATTCAAGCCTGCTCCCTTGCAGCCCGCGTGGTACAGTCACACGACCCTGCCTGACACCCTCTAAATATTGCCCCCAAGTCCATGTGTGCCGAATCTCAATGAGCAGCTTGGGGTTACTCCTCTCCTATGAAATACCCGTGGGGGTGGATTAGGGGGTGCGCTTGGGCTAAGGTCATCGCGCGCCACAATCGGACACCTTGCGCTATAAAGCCGATCTTTGCTATTGAAAGGGATGTTTCATATCACCGCACGGCTGACAGCTTTGCAGGGCCTCCTTTTGGCTAGAAAGGACTGGGGAGCTGAACAAAAGCGGTAGCAGGCTCTAAGGACAAAGCCTGAGTGGGCCAGGAGAGGTGCTACCTCGGCTCAGCCCCTGAGGAGCTTAGGGCTGGAGCGGGGGGATGAGCCCCTCTTGCAGACAGGCATGGCGAGGCCAGGCTGGTTTCCCTGCAGTCGCTGCTGGTTTTGAAGCAAAAAAACCGGGGCTGCTGGTTTTGAAGCAAACGGCTATATTTAAAGAAAGCCCATTCTTTTCTTTTGCAACCAAGTGTTTCTTGACACTTCCAGCGGGCTGCTGGGCTAGAGGATGCTATTAGAAAGTGCTTTAGCTGTCATGCAGCCGGGTGGAGGGAGGCGGCGGGGGCGGGGGGGGAGCTGGCACTTGCCAACCATTTTGCTCCCCCCCAAAAAAGTGTCAAGTGTCAAGAAAATTAACTCGGCGAGTCGGGGATTTCTTGCGAGCTGTTCCTGGGTTGAGACAGCGTGTGGCGTTGTAAGCACAGGGGAGGGGAGGGAAAAAATTATATGTATGTGTATCCCTATCTGGGAATTTCCTAGCGGCTACCGCTGAAGAAGGCAGGGGACCACGTTTCTTATTTATTTTTCTGGCCGGCTCCCACTCGGAGATTAGCGATCGCGAGTAAGGCGTGCAGCCAGCGGGGCGGCTGCCGACGGCCACTAGTGCTTGTGTTGAACATGCTCTTTGGATGGGGAAAGCAGCAAATCCCACGGCGGGAGGAGAAGGGTGTGTGGCTGCGTGGGAAGGCTGGGCAAGCAAATCACCCAAATAAAATGCTGTCAAAAAGTGCTGCAGCTGGCTGGGCTTTTTTTTTTTTCCCCCTTCCCCCCCCCCCCCTTCTTTTCCCCCACCCCTGCGCCGGCGGGATCAGTAAGAGGCGGGGGGGAGGTAGGCTGCGCCCTCGGGGG
This sequence comes from Gymnogyps californianus, assembly GCF_018139145.2. Lineage (NCBI taxonomy): Eukaryota > Metazoa > Chordata > Aves > Accipitriformes > Cathartidae > Gymnogyps > Gymnogyps californianus. The sequence goes on along the minus strand of NC_059472.1, from coordinate 158,715,095 downwards.
CTCCGCTCCGCATCCCCGGAGGAGCCCCGACGGGGCGGGCAGGGCTGATGGGGACCCTGCGGGGACGGGGAGGAGGGAGACCGGGCGGCACCGAGCAGGGCGGAGAAGGCTCTGGGGGGGCTGAGCCGTGGCCCGGGGGTGTCCCCACCACCTCGACGTGTCCCTGGGCAGGCTGCCCGCCTTACCTGCTTTGACGGAGCAGTGGATGTGCGCCTTGGACTCGTAGTAGACCCAGTCGAAGCCGGCCTCGACGGCCAGGCGGGCCAGCATGCCGTACTTGCTGCGGTCCCGGTCCGAGGTGGTGATGTCCACGGCGCGGCCCTCGTAGTGCAGGGACTCCTCGGAATGGTGGCCGTCCTCGTCCCAGCCCTCGGTCACCCGCAGCTTCACCCCGGGCCACTGGTTCATCACCGAGATCGCCAGGGCGTTCAGCTTGTCCTTGCAGCGCTGCGGGGATACGGGCACACGGGGAAGGGCGCATTGCGGGGGGGCACTGCTGCAGCCAGGAGCAGACACCCCCCCTCCTTCACCATCTATCCCCCCCAGGGCCGCATCCTGCCCTCCCTCCCCCGCCAGATCGGCGGCAGCCCCCTCCCCCAAAACGCGCCGCAGGATGGGCCGAGCCAGGGCTGAGCATCTTCTCCCCCGCTGCCAGGGAGGGACGGGGAGGCAGGTGAGGAGGAGGAGGAGGGGGGCGAAACTTGGGGACACGGGAGGCAAAGGGGGTGAAACACCAGGAAGACCCACTGAGACGGAGCCGCCCCCTCCCCCGGCACCTGCTGCAGGGACAGGGGGGACCCCCCTGCCCCATCACCGGCGCTGGGGTGTGAGTGGGTCGGTTCAAAGCCACCTGCACGGAGCAAATTCCTGCCGCTAAGTGCCCTGTCCCCTTCCCGAGAGCAAAGTTTCTGCCGAGAACAAACACTCGCCATATATCTCGAAGTCACGGATTCCCCCCCGGAATGTCTCTCCGGGTCTTTTCAGCTTAATTCTGTGTTGAAAGGGGTCTCAATACATGTTAACAGCCTTTATGTGCTGGAGGGAGGGGTGGGGGTTTTTTTCTCTCCCTTCGCCCATCACTCATTAGAGCCCTCAAAGCAGCATGGGCTGGGAGCATTCACTCCGCTTCAAACATACATCGGCGCTCGCCTACAAAGCCGAGCAAATCCATACAATAATATAGCTCTTAGTGGGAAGATGAAAAGCAAGGGAGGGCCAAGGAGGGAAGTTAACCGAAGCAGGGATGCTATGCAAGCTAGAAGACCCTTTGTGTGGAGTGAAACGTTTTCCCACTCCGTGGAGAAGCACTACAGGGTTTTCCATCGCCCCTCCGGAGCCACCGGCCTTCCCCGGGGCTGAACCGTGCCCTGCAGCACCGGGGGCCTGCGGGGACTGAGCAAATGAGGGGGGCGGGATGGGGGGGAGGGAGAGGAAGGGGAGCTGCAGCGGTAGAGGGGGGGTGAGTTCTAAATGAAACTCTGAAAGTTTGGGAGGGGATTCCTATCCTAGCCAAGGGGGGGAATAGACATGCCAGCTGTAGGGGAAAAGGACTCACAGCCCCGCAGAAATAGGAAATCAGCACTGAAAGCATTGAAAAGCGCTTGACTAAAGGTACAGAGTTAGAAACACACACGTTGCCAACTTTTTCCCCCCTTTTTGAAAGGAAAATAACTCATGGATATACACGATGTGGCTCGCTTGATGCAAATACCGATGTGGATTAAAGCCATGGCAGGACGCAGTAAGCTGCTCTTCCCTCATTTTTGGTGGCCTGACTGGGATGCTTGGCCTTCTGCAGGACCATTCTCCCCAGTGTGCTCCCAACACGTCCAGTAAGAGACCGCAAAGGCCCCCTTCACAGCTCCCAGAAAGGCAAAGCCCCTCCATTATCCCGACGACGCTACTTTTAGGGACGTGACAAGGTTGCTCAACAAGAAAGTTCCCGTGTGTCTATCAAGAGCCATAAAAAGCAATTCCAGCAATACACAGGTCCCCGAGAGATATAAAACGCAATCGTGAGCTCACTTTGGACTCTCTGGCCTACCATTTTACGGAAAGAGCCGGGTGTTTGGGTTTCGGCACCGTTCCCGGCAGCAAAGCGGAGCAGCACAAGGAAGTTGAGTTTGATTTTTTTTTTTCCCCCCTCCCCTCTCTCCCTCGCACACCTAAGAGGATGGATACGCTCCTCCACTGATTTACAGGGGGGAGGAAGCGAAGGATCAAACGTCTCAGCTACTGATAAGGCGGCAGCCCTGTGCGACACGGAGATGTCTTGCCCCGCCGCTGCGCACGGGAGGCAGCGGGCGCGGAGGGGCGGGCAGGGGTGCGGGCAGCGGTGCGGGCAGCGGTGCGGGCAGCGCCGAGGGGCTCTTGCCGCTCTGGCCCTGCCAGCACCAGCTCCCGCCTTCAGGCGAAATAAAGAAGAAGAAACGACCTCCTAAAGGATTTTCCTCCCTTTTATACTGTCAGAGTCAAAAGCCGTGAAGCCCAGACTATTTATTAATTCATTGGGTCGTGTGCCACAAATCAAGCCCAATTCTGTTCAGCCACCGTGAAGCTCAGCAGGGCTGCCTCCACTAACGCTTTGTGTGGAGGCAAAGTTGTTCAACAAGCCCTCTCCTGCCAGCTCCTAATCTCTTCACAAATGAATTGCTTGAAGGAAACACTTAACAGGTACCTGTCAGTGTAAACAACCTGGTGGGCTTCCTAAATGCCAAGTTGATCTCTAAATTCCTCACATCACGCACCGGTTGTGTGCCTGCATTACACGAGATTGCTATTTTATTTCATACAAATTCCAGCTTTATCATACTGACCTGGCCTCCTTATCTCTCCCCCGAATCCAGCCAATGGCTGGGGTGGGGGGGACGGAGGGGAGGAAGGGGGGAGCCTTCAGCAAACTGCTGTTGTCACCTGCGAAGTTGAGAACCTGACTTACCTACCTCTGTTTGCGTTTTTTCCCCCCCTTCTGGAGTTAATATTAACTAGCGGCTAATGCATTCGGCAACTATTCTGCAAGTTTAACGATTCTGCTCAGGGAAGATCTCTCCATGGTTGAAGGGCTCGCGAAGCAGGCGTTTAAAAGCTGGGATTTAACGAGAGGTTGCTGGCCGAGGGAGAGAGGGAAGGAGAGAAAAAGCAAGGCAGGGAGGCCGGCGGCAGGACGGCACTTCGGGGCGCTGCCGACCCGGCCGTGCCCGGGGGAGGGTGGGCAAGGGCAGCCCCTCCGCCCCCTCCCCAGCCCCGTTCCCTGCCTCGCCGAGGAGTGCCGGAGCCCGGCTCGGTCCCCCACCTCGCTCCCCTCTTTGCCGCCGGGTACCCGGCGTTGCGGCCTCCCCGTCCCCGCAGCCCTCAGCCCACCTCCCCCTTTGTGTCTAAGGCACGGGAATAAGCACTGAAGGCGGCGGGGGGTGGGGTGGGGTGGGGGGGAAGTATTTGTTTTCGTTTCGTTCGTCTGAGGGAAGTTGACAGAAGGTCAGGAGTTCAGATGCTGCCAGCTAATGCAGCGAGAGCGGCCAGCCGCGTAGCCGGCGCGGCGTGCCCCGGGAGAGCCGCGGGGCCGGGGTCAGCCCGCACGCCGCCCCCGGCCCGCAGCCCACCTCTCCCGACCGCCTCCCGGCTCCCCCCCCCCCCCTCCCCCCCCCCCCGCCTTTGCCTGGCCGCCCCGCTCCGCCGCGCACACGCACCGGCGCAGCCGCGCAGGGAGGGATGCGCCGTGCCCCGGCGGGAGCCCGTCTCCCGCGGAGCCGCCGCCGCCGCTGCCGCCGCCGCCGCCGGGCTGCGGAGGGAAGGGTGAAACCCGAGCCGCCGCGATCGATACGCGAGGGGAGTAAGTGGAGCTGAAAATGCGAGAGCCGCGGCTGACTCGCCGCACGCCTCGCACCGGAGGCAGCGAGGGCGCAGGACCGCGGGTGCGCAGAGGGGCGCGGACCGCGCTGCGCCCCAGCCGGGGACCGACACCCGCTCCGCACCCCTGCGCGGGGCAGCGGCGGGCAGCGGGCGGCGGCGGCGGCGGCGGCCGGGCAGAGGCGCGCCGCCGCGCTCGGAGGTGCGGTGCGATTTAAGGTGGTCGGGAGGAGATGGTGGCGGCCGCCGGTCCCTCGCCCCGGGAGACCCGGCAAACGTGCGGAAAATCAGGCCGAGGAACGGGGAGAGTTTGGGAAATTCCACCCCCCACACTCCCCCTTCCCCGCGTCCACTCCCCGCCTAGTCCTTCCAGGCGAGTCCTGTTCTAGCACTGAAGGTGGGGCTTAAATGTATTAATATTAAAAAAGCGCTGTTGACCTATATTTGGAGGAAACCCATTTCCAGTGTCTAGATTGCATGTAGTTTCAGAAACTCCGGGATTGGCAGAGCAATTGACTTCACCGAGCTCTCTGTTGAGCATGAATAATAATTATGAGGTGACTCTCGGAGAGGTTCTCTCCCTCTCTCTCTTTTTTTTTTTTGCATAAAATGGTTCCGCAATCTGATTCCACCCGAGATCCAATATTTACCCAGTTGTAAACCTTGTGCCATCAGATTTTTTAAAACAGAAGGTGATGCAATGCCGATAAGTTGCAAGTCCCTCCCCTATGGAAGTACCACAGCATTGGTGGCGAGCATCCTTAAAGAAATATCAATATATTTACGCTCTGATGGGCACAATTGCAAATGATGGTATTGCAATACGAGCTATATAATACGGAATCAGGAGAGGAATGGTCGATCCGGCTTCAGCTGCCTTTTGTGAGTGCACGACTGCATGCCTACTAAATTTAGAATATGCTCACGAGGGAAAAAAAAATAATAATAATGAAGGCTAAAATGAAATGAAGCAAAAAAAAAAAAGAAAAGAAATAAAATATATATATAAAAAATCAAGTCAGCAGGCGTAGCAACCGAGGACTGCGTTTGTAATAATGAGTGAGTGGCCTGGCGGTCACTATACACTTGGGGTCCTCTGAGCTGTATGCAATTCGTTTGATCAAAGTGCATCCTTGGGGACAAATGCAAACAGCAATCTCTAACCAAGTTACAGGGAACGCCATGGCACGGTAATGACTGTAAGTATCACACAGATTCCCCCACCAAATATCAAGATAGCTCCAGCTCCAGCCCCTGCTAACTTGTCTGGATAGATGGTATTTACATTCAACGGGGGAAACTAGCCGAGTTTGGAGGGGCGGGGGGAGGAGGGGGAGAGGGAAAGGGGGGGGCTTTCAAAAATACTAAGACAGATGCGTCCTTTAGGATTGCTCAGAGAGGTTAACAAACACAAATACAGGTATCTCTGTGGCTCTACCTGAGTCATCAGTCTGTCAGCTCCCGTGTTCTCTTCATCCTTAAAAATAATGTCAGGGTTGTAATTTGGGGTTAGTTCTTTAAATCTCTCGGAGTTTCTTGTGATCTTCCCTTCATATCTTCCACTGGCCCCTAGGGTCTTCTCTGCCACATTGGGAATAAACTGCTTATAGGCTAAAGGGGTCAGCTTTTTGGGGTGTCTCCTTTTTCCAATGCCCCTGCCTGGTCCACAAGTCAGCCCAGAGGAGACTAAAAGAGCGCAGATGAAGCCCACCAAGAGAATTCTTGTCAACAGCAGCATTTCGTCCATTGAATCCAATTACTTCAAAGCTCTCTGTGCCTATCCCTGGCTGTCTCTCTAGAGCTCTCTCTCCTCCTATGTCCTTGTCTGCTTTCTGAATCGTATACTATCCACCGATCCCTAGCAAGACAGGTGCTGGAATGGCAGGCTTTAGGTCGCTGATAACGGAACACATCGGAGTTTGGTCGGGAGACAGCAATCGAGAGACAAAAAAAGGGTCTGATTTTAATGGTAGCAAAGCAAGACGCTTGTGAGAGGAGTCTGCCTTTAGTTCTATATTATAGCTGCCAGGGCCGAGAGCTGATTGGCCAAGGCGAGACAAGCTTGTCTTCTGATGTTTTAACCCTCAAAAAGGCAACAAATTCTTGAAAGATTTTTTTTTTTTTCCTTTTACCTGAAGGGCTTGGAGCTGAGAGGGGTGGAGATCGCGCTTTCTTGGGATAACATCAATTACACGCTGGTTTTGTTTTTTTTTTTTTCAAAAACTTTCTTGGCAGAATGGTACATTTGTCAGCAAGAGGAACAGATGCCTCTGTGAAAGAGGAAAAAAAAATAAATAAGATTAGGAGGCTGCCTCAGTGCAAGTCAAGTTTCTAAGGGCAGTTGCGGTTAAATAAAATGCCGAATTATCGGGGAGCCGTGCAAATACGAACGTATTGGGGAAATATTAACGCCCGGGGGGGAATAATGCCATTTAGGAGCGCACCCACCGAAGTGGCTTTGTAACAGGTTTCTTCCCCCTCAAAAGGGACATTGCTCTCCCTTCTAAAGACATACATTTTTAAACACACTCGCCTTTTAGCTGATAAATGACTGCTTTAAAGGCAGAAACAAGTAAGTTTGATGCGAGGCGGCAGTTATATGAAGTTAGCGTGTCTGACTTGTGTGTCACACAACTGCAATGTGGAGAGATCTAAATGGCACTTTTTTTTTTCCTTTTTAATAAACCCAGGAATATCACCCAGTTTGAAATAATATTGTGTCTTCAGAAGTGCATGAAAAGTCAACTTATTAAAAATAGATGGTCTCCTGAGCACGCTGGGGCTATATTCTTTGTTTCTTTGGTCGAAGTCGAAGAGGAGCGTTTTAGACTTTTACACCTCCTTGCGGGGTGTCATTAAGTTTTTAAGAAAAGCATAGTGTTGAAAGCATCCGCAAACACAATTAACAGAGATCGATCCAAGCAAAGTGAATGGAAAGGGGATAAGTTTAATGTTAAATTAATTGTTATCTCATGCAGCGTGGCAAGTGATGTCTTTATCCCGATCTCCAAAAGCTACTAATCAGACAAAGGTGTTGAAAGACGAGCAAAATTGCAGAGATGGGGCTGATAGAGCAGGTTAGACAGAAAAGCAGAGTCCCATATGAACAAACACTTCTCTGCCTGTAAAGAGCTCATTTACTTTTGCTCCTAAGAAAATACAATTTGTCCTAGGATCTAGAAACTTTCAGGAGTTTTTTAGGAGTTCTTAAAAATGCCAAGACGACATGCTGAAGTAATTCAAAGTCCACTCTCTCAGAAAAACAAAAAAAATCAACTTTATTTAAGGGTTTTTTTTAAAAAAAAGCTCTTTGGGGCGAGCAATTATATGGGAGTTTTCCGGTCTGTGACATCGAGCTGAGTCGTAATCAACTTAAACCATGTGAAAATGGACTTTAAAATGAGTTTTTAAGTGGTAAAAAAGTTGTATATCCGTAAACTGTAACAAGCAGGACAGCATGGACTTTTCAAGGGACGAAGTGGTCTTTTACGTAAACTTTAGAAAATAGCCGAAAGAAGTGATCCGAACCTCTCACACCGACTCTAACTGGTGCTCTTCCCTCTTTTTTAGCCTATACTTTTCTTCTGCTATTTATGTTTCTTTGTAGAGTTTCAGTGAATCATTGATTTCTCTTTCCGAGCTTTAAATTTGGGAGTTTTGACTTGGGAATGGGTAAAAAGTTAGAAAGTCAGCAGCTTGGCTTCTAGGTTTTTATCAACCAAGTTAGTTGCAGAAACAAGTTGTATAACAGCTAAATATCTGCTTCATGCTATTAAAAAACAAACTTAAGTTTTATCTCCCCGTCTGCGTGCATGTGAGAAGACAGATACAAGGAATATATAATTTATACAAAAGAGGGTATGTTCTTTTGATGTGGTTGCTTAAACAGCATGACTTGATATAACAGTTGATTAAACAGTGCCAAGGAATATAAGCTATTCTTAATGGTGTGGGATACTGCAAATCTTTTATCACCCCTCTTACCTTGTCCCCCTCCCCAAGGAAAGATGATCGATATCCCAGGCACTAGACGGGTGGACATCGCAATGAAGAAGTATAGAGAATAAGGATAAACTCCCTCATTATCAGATTGCCATATGTACAAAGCAGTCACCCAAAGATTAACAGGAAAGGAAACGCAAAGAAGGAATTAATTAAATGCAAGTAATAAATGCGCGGGGAGGGGGGGGGGCTAAGGGAGAAATCAAGAAAAGTTGTAACTGTGGGAAGCTTGAAATCACCCTCCTATCAAATTAGATGTGAAAGAAAGCAGAGCTGGGGGGTGCGGGGAGGGTCTGCTCAGTTTCAGCGCAGGCTGGAGCTGGCCGCGGCCCCGCCGGGAGCAGGGCGGGGGGAGCCGGGGGGAGCCGGGGGAGCCGGGCCGCCGCTCCCGCCCGCCTGCCCCGCCGCTCCCCGGGCCTCCGGGATGCGCCTGCCTCTCCTACCCGTGTTAAGCTTTTCTTTTCCTTTTTTTTTTTTCTTTTCTTTTAAATGCCACAGCTTCTGGGAAAAAAATAACCCCCAAGACCCCCCCCAACTCACACCAGCGGGAAAAGGCACTGGAGCACCCTCCGACGGGTGTCCTGTCCGTGGCACCGCCAGCCGCCTGCACCCACCACCCCAAACCCAGTGCTGCTGAAGGGAGCATCAGTGCCAGACCAACACCCATCCCTGCCCGCACTCACATTTTAACAACAACAACGACAGCAAAAACCCCAAACCAAGCAACAACAACAGCCACCGGTTGGGCACTGATGCCCTCTTTAGAGGGATTAATCCCTCCATCATGAATTATAAAAATCAATGTTGTGTCCTGTTGTCCCCCAAACCTGCAGGCCGCTCTTTTGCTCCCTGGGGAGGGAGGCTGGGGCTGTCCCAGTCTTCCGGGGGGGAGTGAGATGCTCTGCACCCCTCTGCCCATGCCACCACAAACCAAAGCCGCTGTTGCCCCCCATGGGGAGCAGCCCCCAGGGTCCCTTCAGGGCTGCCCAGGGTGAGGGTACCGGGGAAGGCCCCTGAGTGCAGACTCACTTGCTCCACCACCCCTGACCACACAGCCAGGTCCCTCTTGGAGCTGCCACCGGGCTCCTTGTCGGGCCCCAAAGCCCTAGTGTGGTGATGGGGAGCCCCTTGAGTCATCTGGACCCCTGGTCCTCCTGGATGCAGCAAGCACCACAGTCCCAGGATCATCTACCACTGATCCCATGGAGTCCTATTTTTCTTGCTCTTGTGCAAGCACCCATCACAGCCCCATGGCCCAGATTTCCTTGCTGCTGTACGGGCTCTTCCAGCGCCTCTGCCAAACCCCATGGCAGCTCCAAGGCTTCCCCCACCCTGCAGGGCCATGCACGGGGCCATGGGGCCACACTGGCCTGGGCCATCCCCATGAGGCCCAGGCTGAGAAGGGGCAGCAGTGGGTGCACCTGGGCCCAGGCCAAGCTATTTGAGAATCTCAGTTATTATTTATCTTATTTTGGGTTTTTTTTTAATATCTGGACTCTCTGCTGGCTGTTTGCTCTGCATAAAGCCAGGGAAGGGTTCAGACTGCACAAGCGAGGTTGCTTGTTGGTCATTTCAAGCTCCCTGAGTTTTCTTGCGCTGATATATTTTGGGTGATGAATCCCAAAATACAGGATGTTTCCCTCAGAGAACTGGAGAAGCAAATATTTGTGTAGCTTTTAACTGGGTCTTAATTACTTATCACCCATAATAGCCACTGGTTTTGCTCACGCTTACTCTATGATTTTTTTAATAAATTATCCAGTTTTAGAGCATTAAAGCTTCATTCTTGTAGCCTCTTTGCACCTGTGATGTTTCCCAAGAAATTTGGGACCAAAGCGATCATTGACAGAGAAGTAAATCACAAATAACTTCAGTGAAAACAGAGGTTATGCTAGGGTAAAACTGGTGTAAATGGAAGGAGGCTCAGGCAGGCTTTTCATCTGGAGCTTTGTTTGTTTCTTTTATATACCCCACCCTCCTTCATGACAATGTTAAACTATTTTATTTAAAGGAATTGTTACACATCCCTCGTTGCCTATCCTTCTGGTATTGCAATATCTATCTTGAAAAACAACTTAGAAATTTCAGTTCAGAATTACTGGCTAGCTGGCAACTATGCCTTTACAGTGACAAGCAGAACAAGTCTTGTTCCTTGCAATTTCCTTCCAAAAAACCCAAACCCCTGGCACTAACAAGAAAAATTAAGATCATAGTTTTCAACCCATTTTGGTTTGACAGCAAAATTCAGGGAGTCATGCAGCTGAAGCCTGGTATCTGCTTCGATATGCCCTTAGTCTGGCAATAGTCTATAAGCATTTCTGCTACAGGAAAAAAATATTCTGTGTGTATGGAGAGACATAAAATGGTTGCTTTCCAGAATAACTGCGTCCACGTGCATTGATTTTGCAGTTTTCATATCCATCTGCTTGTGGATTAATGCCAATCATTGGCTTGAATATGGTCAATAGAGCCTTCCACCATACACGCAAAAAATAACGTAGACAGCATGATTCGTAAGACATTGTTATCTATGTTTTGTGTGTATATTTGCTGTTAACCCAAACTTTAAAGCAGAGTTTCCCACAGGTTTCCTTATATCCTCAGCAGTGCAATACATAGTGTCTGACTATACATTTATAGAGAAACCCTTAGATTTCTCTTTTAGGTCTTTTCGCTTCTCCTTGAATAACCCAACGTTTTCCCATACCAAAAGCCCCAGGTAGGAATGATTATCACTTTTTTTTTTCCTTCCTGGACTGTGATCTGCATCCCTTTTCAGCCACTTCCTTCTGGTCATGAGTGGGGAAAATCCCAACCGAGGTGTTTCTATCCACGCAGGGAAGGTGGGAGGGAAGCAGCCGCTAGGGGAGCTCGATGTTGGGAGTAACCTCCGAGCATCTTCCTCACAGCTTACACAGCTTTCTGCAGTCCCCAGGAGTGGAAGCTTGGCAGCGAGTGTTAAGTTTAAAAAAAAGCAGCAACATACCAAATGGGCAAGTTTTTGAGCTTTATTTTTTTTATAGCAGACAATTTTATAACCAGGTATTTTAAAGTTATGTTCTTGTCCTTCTGTACATTGAATTGTGATGTGTGCGTATGTGTGTGTGTGAGCTTATCCAAGTGCATGGAGGCGAGAGGTAACCATGGCACATATTTCTTAAGTTTCTGATGACCCATAAAATTAAGAGATATTGGAATGTAGCTGCTTAAGCACCAGCCACGTGTACAAGAATATCTAATTTCTAGTCCTGGTTGTAATGATGACTTGCTTTCCTGATCATTGGCAGGTGACTTAGATCCAACGTTTGCATCACATAAACATTGCTAAGAATAAGCCTTCAAAAGAAATAATATCTTTTTCTTGTTGTTGTTGTTGTTATAAAAATTGTTAACTGGATTATTAATGGTTAGTATGTTAATTTGGGTTTTGGTTGTTTATCTAAGGAATTTATCTGGGCAACTGAGTCAGTGATTGTTAGAGGTTGTGGGTGTATGAAGAGCCAAAATAGTTTTTTTTTTCCCATGCAGATCAATACTAGCAGGTTCTTACTTGGCTGTCCTGGGTTCCCATCTATTCTCAAATGTACCTCTGAGTATGAAGAAGCTATTTATTTTAACAGGCTTGCTCTCATTGCTTTCAGTACCAATGATTATTGATGCTAATAAAAGCGTTTAACATAAAAAAAGAGCCTATGTTTTATATATATTAATACTCTCCACAAATGGTTAATGGAAAAACGGTTAATGGAAGATCTTCTAGAAAGATCTACATTTTAAGGTACTGTTTTCTGTTCAGAAAAAAAAAAAGGCGGATACATAAATAGCATTGTGAAATGCAAGTAATGCTAGCTGTCTGACTTGCAGTGTTCTTGCATTTTAGGGAAAAAGTGCAGAGTCATATTTTGGAATATCGAGTGATAATACATCTCCCGGTCTGTATGATATTACAGGCAGACAGGGGATGCTAAGAGAAACCTGAAGGCATGAGATAAATTCAAACTTAACTTGCTGGCTCTTGCAGTGTGAGGTTGGCTTGCCCAAAGTACACAAACCAACAGACTGGATCAAGGCTCTCTGTTTGGGCAGAGATCAGAAACAAAGCTTGCCCTCTAAAGTCCACCTCATAGCCAGATCCAGCCATGGTAACCACTGTATTCACTGGGCCATGGTAGCAGGAGAGGTATGTGCATGATTGTCTTAGTTTTTCTTGTTTCCTTACATTTGCAGACTATTTTTGAGCATAGTTTACATGTTTTCTTTCTTTTTTCCTGGCATATTTACACCCCAGCTTTTTAAAATGTTTTGTTCGTGCCAGTCAGTTTAGCAATGTGCTTGTTAAAACAGTTCCTAATATATTGTATATGACTGAAAATGACTTAATTGTTCTATTTCTTTCTGACCCCAATAAAAAATGTCCCTGATATTGTTTGAGTCGCACTCTGTCCAGAAGCGCCTACATATATGTCACCGGGTGACTTTGAAACACTTCTTAGATACATCAATTCAATTGCTCTTATTTATTTATTTAGATTTGTAATAATGACAGTAAATGGCCATCTGAATCAATCTGGGCACTTTGCAGTCATTAATACTGCAGCATCGATATCACATAACACAATTATAGTGCAATAAATTACCCATATGCCTCATCTGTTGCCCAACCAAAATAAGAGCTCCCCGTATCTATCACATTGCTCATTTATGTCCTTTCCCTCTAAAACACCTTGATAGCGGAAAAAAGGGCTCTGAAATGTTCCTGAAAGCTTAACAAACCCCTGTCCTTTCCAAGCGAAGATGCAGATAGGAGAGCTCAGGAAATTGCGTGTGGGATGCTCCATCAGCTAATACGTCCTCACGAACAGAGAAGGGCCCAATCCTCTGCACAGTCAACTAATGAAGTTACTTATATTAACATTAGAAAACCTGAGAAGGACACCTTTCATTGATCACATCTGCAACTGGATTGTGTGACAGTTCAGGAAGTCTTCTGGTCACTCATCTCAAGCCACATGGGGCTTTCTATGCCAAAACCAAAGCCTTGAATCTTGTGTAGAAACCCACTCAAACTAAGTCACTGATAACAGTTGTGACACCAGTGTGAAGCCAGAACCAGGAGCAGGCTGCCACACTCCACATCATCTTCAGTTTCCAGACTGGTTTCAGAAATAATGTAATGAAATATCCAATTCAGCAGCTTAATCTCCAAGCACGGAAGGACTGGATAACTGCAGAAAGATTTGCACCTAAACCCTGCCATCCTCTGACACGTGATGATGTAAGGAACTCTTTAGTGCAGCTTCTTTCTGGGCATGCAGTAGCGGCATCGATCATTTTTATCTCAAATGGCTTTCTGGAGCATCTTTCCTGGGGTGACAGGGTTCTTGGGTGCAAAGGGTCCTTTGTGCAACCATGAAGCTCGGAGCTCCTGTGCTGTTGTGTCACGGGCTGGAAGGGGAAAGAAGCTGAAGCTGAACCAATGATTTTGCAAAAGCAGTAGCTTGAAGCCTCAGTAATCCCTGGATTCAAGAAATTGGAATCCTTTTTCCAGTTTCCCACAGGATCCCCTTAGAAAACCCATTAGGACAGCAGACTTGACCCTGGTAGGCCTTGATTCAAAGTCCTCTGGATTCAGCTGAAGCCTTTCTGTTGTTTTCAGTGGATTTTACATCACTTTGATGTTAAGTTCATTACATTTGTGTTGCTCAGAGCAAACTGCTCTCACTGCTGTTAACAATTCCTCAGATTCATACATAAAAGCAGAGAGGTAACACAATGGTTTTATAGCATCAAAGTGGCATGCCCTGCTCAGTTCCCCGATGAGATTTCCTTGGGTAACTCAACAAGCAACTCTACAGGGTAGCAAACTGTATTAACTATTCATGCTAGGCGGTTACGTCTCCTTCACAACTGCAGCAGTATTGCCCAAATCTGCCATAACGTGACAACTAATCTATTGGTCAAATTTGTTTGTAGAATTAATCAATTTCAATCAGTAATTGCCTTTGGGCAATAGTTCAATTATGCCCTCATCTTTTGGCTCTTGCTATCGTAAAAACAGCTAAGTAAGTTTTGAAGAGTAATATGCCTCACTAATGCTCAAAATCAGACAGTGTTGATGTTGATGCTTATTTTATTCATACAACCATGTTTTTCTGCACATGGCTTCTCTCTGGGCACGGAGTAACAATGCATTGACAATACTGTAGTGCACAGTGTATCCAGCTATATGTAAAATAATGTTAATGACCAAAGAAGGCCACTTTTGAGGAGTACGATGTATGTCTCACTCCAATGCTGGAGTTATGAAAACTTAGCATCTCTTAAGGTTTGAACAAAAGATACTGTTTTTCTTTTTATTTCTTTTTATTTCTATATAGAAAAAAAAATTAAATTTGCTGGAAGTGCAGAGTTTTCTTCATAAGAAAAAACACACTCTTGAAATATTCATAATAAAAAACAAACCAAAAACCCCACACTCTATTACTTCACTCAGCCTTCCTTTCGGAAAGCAAAATAAATCATAATTTATGCATGGAGGCTTGAAAATCAAAATAGTCACAAAGTAGCATAAGGGCAGCCTGACAAAATAAGGCATAGACCGTAGGCTAGAAATGTTTACCATGTAAACAAGGTAAGTGACACAGACAATTGGGCACTGAGAGCTTAGTGATTTTTGAGACAGGGGAAAATGTTTCGCTGATATAACCTAAGGGAATTTTGAAATCACTCCAAAATGCACTACCTGAAGACAGGCAATTTTTGTGTTCATATTATGTCATTATATCTAAATATGCTCAGCAAAGAGCAGGATGGTATTTCCCCTTCCTCTATGTTGTTAAAATGAATTCAATTTGGGGCAAAACTACTCAGCCTTAATCAGTATTTTTTGCTATTAGTATCCACTTGAATCCCGGGGCAAGTCAAATAGGCTGCAGACATCAGTGCGGTTTGATATTGCTATTTTTATTCATTTCTGTTTATTGTGGCAAAGCTTAGAAGCCAAGAGAGAATCAAGCACCATTTTACCAGGCTCTACCCAAACAAATCCAAGAGGGTCTCTTCTCCAAAGAACCTACCCTTTTATTTGTACTGTTTGTACTTCACCTTATCTGCATGAAGACCCATTGAAGTAAGTGGAACAATTTACAGAACGAGGTATATTAAGATTTCCAATCTGATGTAGCAAAATGAAACTTCATAAAAGTCCTCAGCTGTTGTTAATAGGACGTAGCGTGAGCAATACCTCACTTGCCTTGGCTGAAGGTCTCATCCACACATTTTAAAGCTTTCTGGCCAACCTCACCTCTAGATATTGCTGAGGCAATTATATTCAGAGTGTTTCAAAAAGGACTGGATACTTACATAATTGGAGTATCTGCGCTGAGTAGACACTTTTAAATGATGTGTGAGCTTTAGTAACTTTTGACAGAAAGTTCCTTTAATTATCTGGAGGCAGGAGGAAACTCTTCCTTTAAACGCCATGTCATGCAAATACCCATTATGAGGGTGAGCCAACAGTAGTCACTGGGCCTGGCTGGAGCCAAGGGGGGAAGGTTTTAAAGACCCCTGGTGATTTGGTAGCACAGAGGCCCTTCTTAAGGAGTGACTTGTGCATCCGCAAGCTCTGGCACAAGGTCGAGTTGCAACAGCTTCACAAGTCACTTCATGGTGACTGTCTGAGCGGGCATCTTCACTCATGGCGAATGTACGAGAAGAGGTTTGTGGGACAGTTTAAGCAAGCTCATGTTGCTTGGTAGGTGCCGTAAGCTAGGAGAGCATGTGTGGCTAGTTATGGTAGATGAGCTGCAGCACGGTAACCAATTCAGCTTTGTCACCTGAGTACTTCTTTGAATCTACAGATCCGTAAGTGTCTTAGTGGCTTTTAAAAATGTCACTTAGTTATGAAAATGTTGTCCAAGTTGTTCAGTGAACCAAGAATCAGACTGCGGATGGCAAGTCTTCTGCAGAGGAAAGGAGCAAAAGAACCCCACGCCTTTCTTTCTTCAAGTCACAAACACCACATGGAGAATGGATATTTGTAATTCGTATTGCCATTTTCTAATCTGAGATCTTGAAGTTCATTATGTTAAATTATATTTTCACTAGAAATAAGGATTATTTCAAGCTATGCTTATAAGACATTATCAGGCTCCAAAAATTCTCTGCTAAGATCTTAGTCTTCTGTACATGATAGCCGCTTAGAAAAACAAGATTTTTTTTTTTTGCTCTTGCACTGTACACTTTTTATTTCCTGTTGAATACATTTATTAAACATTAACATAATTACTTTAATTTATTACCTTAGTAAATGTCAGACCCATAAGATGTCAGCATATTACACTGCACTCATTCTGTTTAACAAAGAGCCTCGAACAAATGATCAAACTAAGCGTCAAATTTCTACTTCATGTAGGCTTTTTTGAGAGAGTATTGTGCAATAAAATGTGCACTTGTAATTAAATTCTGCCTCTGTTTATACCTACGTACTTCTGTTGGGATCCATGCAGTCTGAGACCTGCAAAGCCATGTCCAGCTGGCTGGGATGCTGGCAAGCCCTGTGTTGCTTGTTTTAACTGTAGTCCTTTTAATATATTCAATGACGCTCACACCCTGAATTTAAAGAGAGAGTTTTTTCTTGGTTTTTTCCGTAAAGTTTAAAAATATTGGAACCCTCAAATTTGCTATTTAAAAAAAGCCTAGATTCTGGTTAGCACAATTATGGGATAGAATTAGAAATGATCCCAAGAAGTTTATCTAGTTTTGCTTCTTGTGCCAGATCAAGATCATCTATTTACACATATAGATGGCTTCACTACTAAACATGCAGATTTTGGAACAAGTGCGTGTTAGAGGCACTGGCTACAACATTGTGCATCCTCGATTGTGCTTCATCGAGAGAGAACTGCAACATCCCCTTTCAGCCCTTTTGCAGATTCCCCAACAGCAGTAGTTCATAGGTAACTGCTGAGCATGCGCTCTTCTTAGAGGAGGGCTGGGGTGTTCTTCTATATCCTCCTCAAACTCTTTAACCTTTTATGCTATCTTTTTTTCCCCTAAGGAAAATATGTAACTTCCTGTTGAGGATTATATACTCATATTTTTCAAAAGAAAGTATTGTGAACACTATTCCTCATCTGCATTGGCAGAATTCACTGGAATGACTCCATAGAAGTCATGTTTAGTTCATATACTGTCAATAATTATAAGACTAATATCTTAACCTGGCATATTCACATACTATATCATTTCAAAGATTTATGTCTGATTATGTTACTGCAATGCATTGACAGGCTCTAGGAAGGCAGAGCTCTTCTTGACAAAACGTTTGTACTGTATATTTCCATAAAATATCACAATGACTTTGGAGAGGCCGTCTTAAAACAATGCATAGTTTCTAAGATCTATGCTACAGTATTCAAGGTATGTTAAATTATTCCTAGTCTTGATTTTCTATAGAATGCCTACAAACCAAAAAGGTGTTAGGGGTTGAGATCAAGGGAGATGAAAGCAAAACTATCAGGGAACTTGTTTCTCTCCAGATTGGAAAGAAAAACTAGTGTTTTCTTCACGCCGCTCACTACAATGTGAGGAGAGCACTTTGTGGGAAGGATATCTACTGAACTTATTGACACCTGTCTGTACTAACCTGTTTGATTAGGACTCTGTTAGACCAGATTTTCTATATGTGTACAGCCCACAGAATGCCCCCATGAGAGTTATTGGAGCCTAATGTAGTTTATGAGAGATTGTAAATATTTCCTCTCCAGTGAACTTAATTTATTTTTGCATTTGATAAAGAGTTCCCAGAACAAATATGTAATTTTTCTAAAATGCAGACCTAAACTCAAAGACCTGTTTCTAAGCAACAAAGCCATAGACATTTTTGATCAAAATCTACAATTTTTTTCTTGACATAGAAACCCAACAATTTTTCTCTGATCATTTTTAAAAAAGAAATGTTCAAAATTATTATGAGGGAATTTTTTTTAAAATAAATTAAATTAATAAGTTCATCTCCAACCCCTTCTCTCTCAATTTGTTATTGGAATGACTGAAATCTCCCAATCCATCGCATTTTAGACAAGAAAATTTGCACCTATTAAGTGCCAATTAGAGGCCAACTTCTTGCCAGTGCTTGGGGTGCTGCTGCCAGTGCTCCCAGCTCTGATCATCACTGGGTTGCCCTCCTTCACCTTTGTTCCTGGAGTAACAGAGGTCTGCAGGTAACAATCTTTGCGGCGAGTATCTTTGTGGATGATTTATCATGTATTCATGAATGGAAATCTATATTGTTGACTTAATTTTTTCTGAGAACTCTGTTACGTTCTTCCTTGCTGAGAAATGCAGAGGATTTGAACTTCAAGACATTTAAAAAAGTAATATAAAAAATAGCATGTCTTGTTTTTCCTTTCAGAGTGGTAGATTTTGCTTACTCTCTCTCAGTTGAAGAGTGAAAAGGAGCATTTTCCCCCGCTATATAAGAACATTTTCTTCATTTGTAAACCATCAACTACCAGACTGCGAAGGGCCTCTGTTGGGACTGCATTTGGTACGAAGGTATAGATCTTATTTTGGATTGGGGTCTTGTATCTACTTTTGATCAGAGATTAAACACAGAGAAGTTCAACCTTGCCAATGTCTGTTGCATGATTTAAGTGCTGCGGAAGGATGTGACTTGGTTCAGATGAGGCCCCGTTCTCTCCATGGACAGAGAACAAGGCACAGGTGGCAGTGACCTGTGGGATCTTTTCCCAGGTAGGTAAGCTGGACTCTCTTGGCCTACTGACGTCAGCTAAAATTTTAATTTTATTTTCACAACCTCATTTTGAGGCCAATCACAAAACAAGAGACTATCACTGAGAATGCGTTGTGGGGTAACCCGTTTTCATGCTTTTATCTTCTTTCTGCTGGGATCTCTTGATGCATCCAGGATCCAAGGAGGTGTGCTGGAAGATGCCTCTGTTACTTGTGCAATTTACGAGCTTAGTGTTATGAAGTATTGTGCCCTGGGCTTTCTTCAGCAGATTTTTGAGGGAAAAGAGAATCTCACAGAAATTACTAAAGCATCCCTTCTGATCAATGCCCACCACACTTTTGGAACCTATGCTTAGCTACGTCCTCTGTGTGAGTGCTTCAAGCACCGTCAAGTTTCGGGTGAATGCTAAGACTAATTAAAGATAGTTATCTTGGTGCTATACCTCTTGAGTGAAGTACAGTAGAATTTATCTTTGCATGAGCCTTCTAGTAGAGCTGGGTCATTAGATTTCAGTCACGAGTGGCTAGCAGCTACGAGGTTTTTCTCTAAGCAGAGACTGTCAGTCACATCAGATTTTATTGGTTTTGTGATGTGGATAAGCATCCAAAAAGTAACAGGCTGAGACCAATAAACTCATTTCATTTTTAATCTATGGCAGATTTGAATGTGGCTTTTATACTGAAATACCAGGGCTCAAACCAGCTGGTTTCACCACATTCTTGGTGCTGCCCCCTCCTTTAACCCACAGTAGCAGAATCACATGTAAAATTTATGAGCTCGTGTTCACCCAAGAGCTTGTGTTTCTTTGCTTACCGTACCTTTCCATCTATAAAAAAATTAAATAAATATGCTTAAATGAGTCAGTGATTATTGAACTGGGAAGCAGATCTGAGTTTGACAATTAAACATAACATGTCCATATTGGGGTGGGGGAAGTAAAGGAAAAAACCCAACAAAACTTTAACATTTTCACATGCCAGAAAAACTAGCTTTCATATACTTTAAATAAAAGAAAGGTAAGACATGTTTGGGAATAAAGCCGTAGCCATCAAATTCACTCTTCAAGTATACTCTGTTACAGCAGCATGATTCCTTTTATGATTGTATCCATCATGCTGTCAAAAAAAGAAATCTTATCTTCACTCATTACTAAATATACAAAGAGCTGGGATTTCCACTTGGCAAATGCTCCTGTTTACCTGAAGGCTCGATTTTACCTGCACTTTGATAAAGTTCATTTGCAGAGATAGACTAAACTTTTTAATCCTTAAACTACTTGAGTTTGTAAACCAAGTTTTGCTCTGAAGTAAGCAGCATGTGCATGAAGTTGTTATTTTCTTTAGGAAAATTAAAGATTTTATTATGGAAGGAAGCCAAAGGCCCCATCTGGATCCGTCCTGTCTGAGTTGTGAGTTATAGCTCCTGTTTACAACTGCTCTGCAAAAAGAAGTCTAGGTGAGGATGCCTTCAGTAGTCATCTTCAGCCTTGTCTTCTCAAGTTTTTTGTCTTCAGGAAAGGTCTATAAATAATGGAGACAATCTCTTGGCATCTGTCATCCCTAGTATGCTTAGACCTTTTTAATGCTCTCTCTCATCACCAAAACGTTACAGTAAATATATCAGAAGAACTTTGCCAGTTTAAAAGACACAGAATCAGGCCCCTCATGTGTCGTTTGTGTACTTTCCTTTATAATGAATGTGAACAGTCCTCTCTGAACATGCTGATGCAGATGAACTTCCTGAATCTAAGTATTGCTCCGAGTGCCCTTGATTGCTTCTCTTTCTGTTGCATTCTGTTAAAACTAAATGAACATTTATTGTTATTATTTCTATTATAATGACAACCACAAACCATCGATGAAATCACAGTCCCATTTTTTTGAGCTACGTCTAAATGTGAAATCACAAACAACTCTCTACCTTGTTATTTAAACAAATACAACAGGGAAAGGGTGTTACTGTAACTCAAGTGCAGAAGTGATTTGCACAGTGGTAGATGTGACAATATTCCCTTTGATTTGGGACTTTACCATCCACTTCAGGGGCTACTACTGTGTCTTTGTCTAAGGCTGGCAGAACTCTATGGCCTGTATATATCTCTATATCTCTACAATCTCTACTGTAGATCGTTTGTTCTGTCTGAAACCTGTCTCCTTTGATTGGCAGTCTTGGAGCTATGTGGGGGTTTTTTATTTCTTATTTTCCATTTTAGTATTGTCCAGTTTCCTGCAGAATTCAGTCTCTAAACTTCACTCTGGAGCCACTGACCACTACAGCAACCTGGTCCTTCTTTGTCTAACACGGCATTGCACCAAAGAGCTACTGCCACTGAGGGCAGTGCTAAAATTCACCAGGATTGAAAAGGAAGAGTTAGACCAACACAAAAAAAATTCCACGTCTTCTTCTATTTAATACCTCTTTCTTGTCCTTAATATTGGCTTCTATTATATAGCATATATCCTTTATAGCATTCAGCCTCATTCATCTCATGTACTTAATTCAAGAAGTTAATCCCAGTTTGAAGCACTCTTTAATGACCATCTTTCCGAGGAGGTACAGTCTGGCTAATTTAATCACCTGGTTCATTGATTCTTTAAGGTCACTGGCATACCTATATGAGCAACTCTCATCCATGTATTAACCCTTTCGAGTTTTGCCCTCCTATCCTAACCTGATTTCACATGGACTTAATCTATAGGCCAGTTCTTTATCAACAGAGTAGCTTGCCCTTCAACCAATACTTACGTATGATGCTATGTTTTTGCATGGCGCTATATCCAAAAGTCAAGAATTATGGTTTGCTTACACATGATTTCTCTGTAGTTATGTCGACTATCTTTAATTAAACAATAGCTTTCTAGGTGTTCCCCTACTGTGTTCCTGATTAATGTTTCCAGTAACTTCCTAGTTTATGAATCAAAATCTGCAATCTGTTATCATTTTTATACTACCATTGACCAAAATTCTTCTTCTGTAATAAAGCTGAACTTTGTAAACTCTAGAAGATTTTGCTATGTAACGTGTGTGGGTGCACACATACACACAAACACACACAGAGTTAAAATCTGCAACGCACTCCAAGCTTGTCCCCAGCTGCTTGGCAAACAAAGATCACGTACCTTTATCTTCTTAATGACCTGCAGAACATTGGGTGAATGCTGCAGAAAACAGGAAGATTCAGAATAGAAGAACAGCTATGGATAGCATATGCTGTGTGTCCCCTTTATGCTTACCCACAAATATTTGGTTGATTTTTGGTGAAGGGGTTTTCATATAGAAATCCTTGTGGAAAGCTGTGTTTTCCCCACACCTGGCTACTTCCACTGGGAGTGGTATATTTCATATGGGACAGAAGGCTGTTAGAATGATAATATTCAGCAAACTTCTTTTAAGAATCCTGGCATGAAGGCACTTAACCCAGGCAAGGATTAGAGGGTACCTTTGTAGCACTTGCACAGAAAGTTGCATCATTCTGTTTGAGAGTCAGGGTGGTTTTCGGCAGGTGTGATGGTGCAATCAGACAGTGCTCATATTCAAAGGAGCCCCAGCATTTCCAGGTATTTCCTGGAGTAGTGCACTTCTGTCCTTTCCCCACCCCATGACCCAGAGTGGGTATTGCTCACTCCTGGGCCCTGCTTCTACCTGCCCTGCTGAAGGTTTAAATGAGGAAATTGCCATTACGTAGTTGAGTTTAGAGCTGGTTTTCTAAAAGGAGTGATACTAAAAGTGGCATAATTTCCTCCCAAAATTCAGCAGCTTTGCTTTTATGCTGGCTCCCCTAATAGATGTCAGCCCAAATGTCTGAATGGTGCGAGTCCTCAGTGGCAGAACTTGGCCTGAATTTTTCCCACCATAAAGCGTAATGAGAACTTCAACCCCTTTCCACATCAGGATGAAAGCAAGAGCCAGCAGACTTTTCACCAAAAAAAAGACAGAAAAACATACTTGACGGCAGTCTCTGTTTGTACCTGGGATGCAGAAGACCGCAGGAAGGCCTTGCTTTGCCTGCTGGAGAGCAGAGACCAAGGATTAGGTTTCCCATATTTCCAGTGTGTGTCCTAACCACTGAGCTGTTTGGAGAGTGAATTTTCTCAGTCTTTCCTGTGAGAATTTGATTATTTGTATAAATAATTCATCACCATAGGGATAGTATCCCACTTTTTTTTTTTTTTTTTTTTAAATAATCCCTCATTATGTCCTAGCCATTAGGTTATTAAGACTTCTACTCTCTCATATACACACACACACATGTTTTATTTTGATCAGAACTTCTGCTCTGGGCTTGTGTCCTCACTAAAATAGTGTGATTTTTTTTACAAGCACTGTTTTCACCTAACTGGAGGTTTCCAAAGGAAAAATATTTTGGTCAAAACCATTTCTGACTATGGCTAGGTTTATGCTGTCAGGGAAGAGGAATAATGCCATGTCATGTGATCTAACCAACCAGTGTAATTCATATTTTCAAACTAGAAAGCGAACTAAAGGAGAAGTGTACAATGGAGATATAAGTGTGCACATATATGGTATACTAATAATAACATTTGTAGACATTTTGATTGCTTGTTTCTCCACCAATTTTGTATATTTCTGTGTTTTTTCCTTGGGAATGAAAAACAGGTAGCCAAGCAGTGCTTGCTGCCATTCTGACTGCATCGTGCAGATGATGTGTCCTCCTCTCTTTGCCTATTCTTTGGGTGAAATATTGCTCTTTGAAATTAATTGTTTTGTTTTGTTTTCTTTGCCGCTGTCTTTAATGGGACCAAATATTTCACCCATATTCTTTAGTCTTGCAAGATCCTCAGGGTAAACCAAATCTTGGTACATCTATTCCTATTGAGTAACATACTCCTTGAGCAATCCCATTGGCTTCTGTGAGACTATTTGGGACTATCCAATGGGAGCAAAAGTACGTGAGTCTGGCCCCAAGGTACTTACACACCCCCTCACTCAATGGCACCTCAGTTTCGGTCAGTGCCTTTGGGTGCTGCTGCATTGCAGCCTTTAATAATCAGTTTGTTTCAATTCTCAGAGTGAAATTTTTATGAATAGTCTATTAGGTACATGTAGAAACCCAATCCGTGAAAGTGAGAAGATATTCAAGAAAATGTTTTCCTACGGATACTTCACAGAAGAAGAAAGGATGAACTCATCCCAGCAACTATTTGCTTAGTTCTTGGAGATTTACACTTCTGCGTCAATGGTTCAAATATTGTCTGAACTTGCAGTGGACTCAAATGTTCTGTATTTTCATCCAAGAGTTATTTTCCGTCAGAGAGAGATGTGAGTACCCTACTGCCTGCTTTGTGATGGTGCTGGGCTCGTCATTCTCAGAAGGCCTCTCTGCTTCTGCTTTGTTCAATCAAATCGTTCACAATTCTGGACTGAGTCTAGGAACAAACTTTGTTAGAGAAGAAAATGCTTTAACAAGAGGAGTAACAGAAGGGCCAGGTTTCAACATGCCAAATCAAATATATAAATTTTCAAAGAAGGGGTAGGTATGGTGAGGTCTTGAAGATACTGTCAAGACTGAGAAGTCAGATCACAAGGGGTTCATCTCACCTAAATTTATCCCCTTGACACTTAGTTATCTAATCTAAATGGGTTCTCTAGGGTCCCCCTATTGTCAGTGAAAAGAGATAGAGTGCAATGAATGTCCTTCTGGAGGTATTTATGTCTCTCTGCGCTGACTATAGGTGGAGCCCAGACAACTGGTTTAGAGTAAATATCTAACTTCTCATGAGCTATGGTTAGAGATGAGATAAGTGGATCCCACCTTTAATTTCCAAAGGCCTCATCTTCTTCCATCAGTGACTCAGGAAAAAATTAATATCCGTGTCTACATGCAAAGAGTGTCTACACTAAAGGAAAATATCAATTTGTTGTAAATCCTGGCCTAGGCTGAGGGTATCTCAGTGGGATGAAGCAGGAGCCAGTCACTGGGTTCACTAGGGGGAGCTAGGAAGAAACCTGTTAGTCTCACCGAGATAATGGAGTTCCTGCTGCAGAATTATTCAAGAGAAGGTAATTGTGGTGGAGAGCCCTCTGAGGTCTCTTCGCCGCCAGCTCATGGACATAGTGCTGGATTTGTCATACCTAATTTTCCAGCTGGATTATAATTTCTTGTCCTTTTGATCTTAAGCACTATTTTTGATCACCTTTCCTGGATAAGACTCGACGTGTGTACAGGGGAAAAGGTGGTACAAGATAAG
Organism: Gymnogyps californianus; assembly: GCF_018139145.2. Lineage (NCBI taxonomy): Eukaryota > Metazoa > Chordata > Aves > Accipitriformes > Cathartidae > Gymnogyps > Gymnogyps californianus. The sequence goes on along the minus strand of NC_059472.1, from coordinate 158,690,282 downwards.
CATGTATTTGTCTTCAGAGAAACAACAACAATGACAATAAATCTATCTGGCTGTAAGACTACATTTCTGTCCTGGAAAGACTTTGGACACATGACCACTGAAGTACTCCTAGGGTTATAAGATGTATTATGCATGTGTGTGTACATATGTATATAGAGATACACATGCCCTGTATCAAGGTTTATATTTCTGAGGACACATCAATAAAAAAGGCTGACCTGTCTCATTTCTTTCTAAATCATCCAGGCCAACTCACACTTCGAATTAGTGGTTCTCCAGGTCTACAGTATTTTCCATTTCAGTGGGGTGAGGCAAGACAAAAATCTTGCTACTGAGATCACTGCTTTAGCAGCCTGTGTTCTGGATTGCTGAACTCAGATGAGCATGAACTTTTTACAGGAGCAGTCCCAGCTCTGCTGGATCTAGCTGGTTGCCATGAAAGTGCATATCTGCCTGCAAAATTGATATCCCAAAGCATTCTATTTTTATGCCGCGAGTTGCTGTGTTGAGATCTAAGAGGTTCAGAATTATTTTTATTGGACTAACACAAGTACTGAAATCATGAGGTTCTGGCAGGCTCCAAGCTCTGCCAGCTTAACACTTATTTGTGCTTGGCAGACAAAACAGTTTTTAGTATTTTAGTTTTACTTTGCTAGTCTGCACAATGGGGATAATTCTTAGTGACTTTAATCAAAAGGTAGGAAGCATGCAAGCACTAGTGTGAGACTTTTGACTGAATTGACTTGAATAAACCATTCTCTGATTGATTTTAACAGCAAAAATGCAAATTTAATTTTGGACGCAAACTTGTATTATTTGCGGCAGCTTGTTAGCCAGCTGAATTACCTGGTGTGCTGTGTGTCTCACTGTACAGCTGAATGATTCTGATTTATTTCCAGTGCTGGTTGGGGGATCGAAACCTGCTCTCTGTAATTCAATGTAAAAGCCCAAATAATTCCATTGTTTTGAAAGAAGTTATGTTCTGTTGACCTTGGACCTTCAGTCCCCTTCCTGCAAAATACTGACTCAGTGAGGCAGGTTTAGTATTCGCTTCGTGCGATGAGAAGGGGGGGGGTAAAGAAGGAAAGGGAAACCTGGATCATCTCCAGCAGTAAAAGAGCTCCAGGTAGATCATTGCCAGGTTCTTTTCTGCAGATAAGCTTAAATAAGTGTTACACCCAATGAATGCTACTGTGACCTGCAAATGCCACAGTGTGATGGAGCCCCATAAAAGAGGTACAAATGAGAGGGAAAACAGAAAGATTGTGACCTGCAAAGGATCAGTTCCTCTCTTTTCTTCATAACGCTGGTACAAGTTTGGATTAATTCTACCAACATTGCTATGAGACTGCAGCAGGACTGCTGAGCCAGGACTGTGTTGTAAAGACGAAATAATACATCCTTTTAGAAGCTCCTCTTGCAAAATATTTTCTTCCTGGTGATGTGTTTCTCTGCCTCCTGATTATTATTTCTTGTGTGCGTCTGACATAGAAGGATAGTTGCATAAAATGCAAACTGAAACCACGGCCTCAGCGAGCATTTGAGCAGCTCAGTGAGCTCATCGTGGCTCAGCAGTCAGGCAGAACTATAGATTGTAATTTACAGCAGAGTCCAAGCTCTGAGCAGCAGATTCAATTTTGTAAGTGCCTTTCTAGTTCAGCCTGGGTAAGAGTCTCTGGAAGAGACATCTTCTACATGTCCTATAAATAGTGAGTGGTTAAATGTGTCATTCGGCTCCCTCAGTACACATCATTGATTGCGAAGCAAAGCACATACTGGAGAATAGCCAGCCTCACCCGCCTCATCAGGTACTGGGGTATTTATTTATTCCTTATTGTCATTACAGGCAAATAAGAGGTTTGACCTAACGTAACAGAGAGGTGGAAGGCTGATTATTTTATTTCCACAGCTGTTGCATTGCTGTGTTTTATAATATGTTTGTAAATCATCAGCACACTGGCATGTTATTATAGCTGGAAAGTTATCTCTTCAAGGAAATATATTTTTATTTACTAAAAAGGAATATGAATAGCTAACTATCTTATCAGAAAGCCTGTCTTAAGTCCAAGAACAAGGCCCACCCAGGTACTGATTAATATCAACAGTATTGATTTTATTACTCATACTTTATAAATGACATTGATATTCTTGAAGACGGCAAACATTTGCTTTGTTGTGCTATTGTCTCAGTTGGAGTGTAAATCTCTCACTTTTGATATACACACAGTGATTATTGTTCTGGTCATTGTTTCATGACTGGAGGCATTTTAGTGATGATTTACGGGGTTATATATAGCTGGACTATAAACTTCTGATTGCAATTAAAAACTAGTTAAATGAAAACTTCCAGCCTGAAGGCAGTGTCTGTTTATCACAGAAAGATATAAAGGACTAAAATGTGGTATTTTGAAAAAAAAAATCAATAAATAGTTGGTTTTATTTTTCTTTTTTCATACTACAAGGCAAAGGAAACTTCTAGAAATCCGTATTTTCTGCGGATTTTCCAGGAGGAGAATTTTAGAAATATGCTACCCTACCACTCTTGAACAGCTACAGATTTCTTTTTTCCTTATTTATACACCCAGTGTGTGCTCAGCCCAGAGAAAGAGACCTTCTTCTCATGTTTGGTCAGAAGAACTGTCGACCAACAGAACAACCTGGGGTGCTCCTGCGTCCTCCTTGCTGAAGAAGTAATATGTAAATCCTGTAGGACCTCGTGGAGAGGAAAAGAACTTTGTTATCACAATGAAAGAGTCTCCTTGCATTCTGAGGTTCTCCAAGCTACTTTCCTCAAATATTGTATTTCCATTTCTATCAGTTAGTAGTATTTCCCAGTATGGCAATAGCCTGAGATGTTACTGTCTACACATGAAAAATATTACCTCCAAGATGCTCCTGAGTATGTTGTTATGTGCTTACATTGGCCAAGATATAAACAATTTTGGGTTGAGTTTGCAAGGTGTAAGAAGTGCAAGCAGGTGCAGACAGTCCAGGAATGCCATTTAAACCTGTGTGTTTGTATATGTACATGTAGGTAGGTATATGTATGTGTTACATCGTCATACCGCTGTGGCTTATATGAAGGTGTACGAATCTATACTGTTCAAGAATTGTTTCACTGTCAGTAAAAAGAAGCTGCTATACAGCTCATCATATAATTGTATGTTGTTTCTTACATACTTCACAAGTGAAATATTTTAGAATTTTCTGAGTCTTTAGAAAACTCATTATCTTACCCATCACTTTTCCTTCTCTCTTCTGTCTCATGGGTCCAACTGTGCTGGCCATGGAAGACTTTTGCCACCGATGGGGAGGGGCAGAGGTGAGAGGAGTGGTTAGGCAGGCTGCATTTCAATTTTGCTTAACATTTTGCTAGTGTACCCTGTAAGTCTTGATAGGAGCACTGTCACTATCCAGTCCCATATTGTTTGCCCACCATTCTAGCCTTGCTGCCTACAGGGCTGAAGTTTTAGCCCTGGCAGTTACAGCAGTTTGTGAAATGTTATTGCTAGGGCACATGGACATTTCTGATCTGGAAACAGACCAAAAAGGCACAAAGAGGCTGAGCTTTTCCATGAGCTGTCTACTGTTTAAATCTCATAATTCTCCTACATGTTCTCTTGCAATAGGGACTTCACACAGGTTGGTGTAATTTGTTATATCCCTGCCAAATACTAATGTCCTGTCTAAACAGTGGATATGCTGGAGCTGTGTCTCTTTCCTCTCTTTCTTTTTTTAGAAGATCACTAGAAGTTGTATATACGCCCAAAATACATACATATGTCTTCCACTTTATTTACTGTGCAAGCAAATGAAAGACAAGAAATTGTGCTTTTAAAGGTGCATCCCTGATTGTAATATAGGTTTTGTATTAAGTCTTCCCTGTAGCACATTTATATTATCCATTCTCAAAGGCCTTTTTAATCTGTAGAAGAATAGACTTGAATGGGAAGGATATATGAAGTTAACGTCTGCTTAGCTCCTCTGTACCTTTGCAACTTGTGCTCTTTTTTGGGGGAGCTTCCAAAGAACAAAATTTGACAGTTGTCGGTGTCTCCTACTCACTTTGGACCATATCTAGCACTGGACACGGGCTTGAGAGGAAATGTCGTGAGATGATTACAAGATCTAACAAGACGTTTTTCACTAGCTTGGGTTGATAATAATATACTTGTCCTACTGAGTGTGAATATTTTGAAAGGAGGATATTTTTTTGAGAATACTGCTTTCCATAATTCTAGTACCTACTTCATGTACCTAAGGCACTCAGATCAGCTAGTGTGTACTTAGATATTGACCATTTACCAATGAGTGTTCAAGGACTTCCACAGTCTTGTGGACAAGCAGAAATGTGAATTTCCTTGAGGACATCATTATCACCTAAAATAGGCAGCACTAGCACGCAGCTGACAGTCCTACCACCTCAGTTTTATTCCAGTTGTTTTCTCTGCCTTGGTAGGGCATTTTGGTGATCAAACAGTTCAGCTGATTTCTCTTTTTTTCTCCTTCTGATGATCACTGAGCCAGGAAGGACCCATGGCTGCTGCACTCTCCTTAGGTAGAAGCTACCCAGCACATATGTGGACTGTGTTGTTAAGGCTTCCTATTCCTCATACTTAAAGACGAACAGTTGTTTGAGCCTCATACCCATCTGCAGAGTTGTGGGGATTTTTCTTTTCTGTTCATCCTTCCAATATCTTTCTTTCTAAATTCCTGCCACCTCCAGAAAATTCAGAGTGGGCTCTTTCGAGTGACCTTCTGTTTCATCTGGCCAGAGGATCAAGGCCAGATTGTGAAGAGCTCCATTACATTGCAATTTAAGTAAGTTTATTGTTCAACTATGAGGTGTATTTGAAAGTAGTTAAAATTAAAGCACCTGAGAGAACGAACACCAAGAGTTAGTAGATAATTACAGGTAGGATATACTTGGAGGTAGTACCTCTGTACCCCTCACTCCTTTTTGGGTGCTTTTTTTGCCATGGTGTTATTCCCGCGTCATACTGCTGTAACTGAAGTGAAGCCCTTTCAATTACTCTGCTATGATGGGAGAGAGCCATCAAAATGAACTGAGGGGGCTCTTCACAGGTTTTAAATGTAAGAGCTAAAATCCTCCTAGGACATAAAGCAGCTTGATGTTGCCAACTGTCATGATTTTTACCAAGTTTTTGGGAAAAACTCCTGGCCCCACTGGGATCAAAATATTGAAACATAGGTCAATTGCAATGGGGTTTGATGTTGTTTTAAATATCAGCTGTGAGAGTCATCTAGGTAGGAACTTCGTCTTTTCTTTCCTTCATGAGGAAGGAATAAACTTTGGTGATGCAAAGGGAAACTAGACTGGAATGAAGCCTACCAGTACAAGCATCAGATTGCAAAGAAACATAACTTTTTCTTAACCTCCTGAGGTTTGCAAGCCAGACTTATGTTTTCTGTAGCCTAACTGATGATTTTTAAACACTCATAGCTGCTGATGCAGTAGGATAGCTCCACAGAGAATAGTTATGAAAACCGACATCAATGGGCGAGCTATGCCAGCTTGGGGTGTGTGAATGTTGGGCAACCACCTTAAGACTTTGCAGTGACCCCAAAGTGCAGGACATAACATATGGGGCAGTTGTTACACCCTCAGACCCCCTGGCAATCAGGTACATGAACAGTTCTCAGGGGCTGAGGTTTAGCATTGTGTTAATTGTTAACCCAGGACTAGGACCATATATATTCTCTTCTTAATCCACCATGGGATGAAATGGTGGTGTTATGGGTCTGCATTTGTACTGTTGTTTCTGCTGGAGTATTGTATGGGCTTGGTCTGCTTCGTAAGAGGCATTTTTAGGAAAGCTTGAGAAATAGGCCTCAATGTTTACTTGTGATGTGTTTGTACAACTCAGGCAATTTGCAAAATGCAATTTGTCTGGTGCTCTTCCTCTTTCGCCCCAGCATAAATGCAATAGATCCTTCTGACTCCATGGCAGTGAATCTCTCTGCTTCAGCTGCTCTGTTTTAGAATGTCTTGATTTAATGAATTGTCACTGTCTTCTGGGTTTTTAGTAACAAATATTGTGAGCCGGCACACTAAATGAAGAACTAGATGAAACCTGCTATACAGGTACAAAATGCAGAAAATTCCTCTTTACTATGGCTATAAATTCACATCAACTTTTCTTAAATAATTGCTACATGTTGCTATTTTGTGATTAGTCATAGGCTCCTGTATAAGTCAGCACAAATAAAGCCAATGTAGCTAATGAATTAGGCAATAAATACCTACAAAAGGATAATCTTAATAAAAATGCTAAAAAAGCAATATTGTAAAGAAAGTCTCTGTCTACACAAATCAAATAGGAAATAATCTTGGAAAAATCTGAAAATGAGTACAAGCGCTACTGACTGTTACTCAGAGCAAAGAATTATTGATCCTTGCCTGCTTCTATTGATTTTATGTCACTTCTGTGATTTAATAATGTTTTCCTTGTTATCTCTTTGCAGTCTTTCTTCTATTGTCTGGTATGAAATCTCAGCCAAGGCCTTTCAGCCTGTGGTGGTGGATCAAAATAACTTTGCCTTCCATTTGCATTGTTTTAAAGAAATGATTAAACAATCAAGCTTAGGTGATCGTTGGACAGGATTACACAGTATAAATGCATCTCTGAAAAATGAAAATGCCTCCTTCTTTTCCTTAGTCAAGGACTACGAAAGGTTGTGAAATGCTTCTGCAGACAATCTAGTATGCAAACCTATGCAAAAGTGTCTAAGAGCTTTGCTTTTGCATTAATCCATCTATTCGTTTCTTTTTAAAATACTCGAATTGTGTTAGAGCTTCTGGCCACTGAAGTCTATGGGAACAAATTTGCATGTGGGAGAGACAAAACTTGCATTTTATTAAAGCAGTATGGCTACCGTCATGCAAACTTCCCTCTGAGATAGTACTGTGCTTTTTCTAAAAAGTGCTTAAATTTCATTTTCAAGATAACGGCTGCAGCGAAGAGCAAGATTTGGCCTAATTCTTGACTTATGTTTAGAAGTATATGTTTATGTTTATGTTTCCATTTTTGGTTTTGAAGTAAAAAAATTTCTAAAAAAGATCATTTCTTTGAAAGAACAAATATAAACTACATATTTATAGGCTTATACAGTGAGGTAGATATTAATAGGGCAGGATTTAGGTATCTACTACTCTACAACCGACTGTTTTCAGAATATATTTCTTGATTTTTTTTTTCCAGTTTTGATTAGACTGTGTTTTGTTCACATAGTTGCACATAACTGGCAAAATACTGTAGTTCCCTCACACGCACTTGAAATTGTTAACGTTAGATGTTTCTTGCTTTCTGGATCTATTTCCATAATGGAGTACCTTTTTCACTCTTTGTATTAAGATTCCATTTAGGAAGGGTTCAGAGAGGTTTAATATAGAGTCAGTGGATTTATGAGTATGTTACATACATAATTATTATAGATGGTTATAAGCACATCAAAAGGAAATGTAATAGATGTTTGTGAGCTCTGGTTACATGAAACCTGTTGGACTCTAACAACTGAATCACCATTTATTAAACGTACCTTAATAATCGATCATAGCCTTATTACAGCTTTTAACATAATGCTCAATTATTTATTTTTCCATTTGAATCTGGACTTTTTAACCTAATATGCATAGGCCATAGTAAATTCCACACTGGGAGAGGGCTGCATTGGCAGTGGGTGGGAATTACAGAATGCTATGCAGGTTTACACCACCCAAAGGTCTAGTCCATGCAAACATATATATAAGTGTGTATATATATATACATGCTTCTCGTGTTCTTGTTTAAACCTCTTAATGACGTTGTGTTACACTGTATGTTGTATAAAGAACAGAAACATATTTTGCCAGATTCACTCTTTGTAGACCGTAATGTTGCATGAATCCATGGGACCTTTTTGTATACAATGGACCACGCAAACCTTTCAGCTCTCCTCTTTGCATCTTTGAGCTGTAGTAAAAAAGATGTAGAAAAGTGTCCTGGAGACCACTAAACTTCTGCCCATCAAAATGGGTAAGGGTTGGTCTTATGCGATGTGGCAACCCAGTTGGCTTTCCAATGGACATCTGTGGCAGACAAAAGGTCAAATTGGAGGCGGAAATCAGAGTGGGCGGGGAAAAAAACAACACATAAAAATGCCACTGTGCTACTTGTTGCCCTATGACAAAGATAGTGTGGGAGGATGGATTGGAAATGCAAGTGAGACCTTCCCTGGGTATCCGCGAGTTGTTCTTTGCAGCAGCCCAGCGTAACTTCTGTGTTCTAGTTAACAGCATGTGCTCTAAGCCCTCAAATGTAGTTACTGGTGACTCATTCAATGTAATTCTTCAGCTATGTCAGTGGGACGCAAGGGTAGCCTTATGGGTAAGGCATGGCTTTCGGGCAGGAAGTGCACATTTTATTCTTGCCGCTTGCCACAAGATAAGTCATAAGGAATTTCTTTAATCTTTCCATTTGCAATTTTGTGAAAAAGAGAGAAAAAATGTTACTCCCTTCAGAGCAGTATTGTGAATTCATCTGGGGTCAGCAAAGCGTCCATTTGTCTATGGCAGGGCTGCCAAGGACTGCCAGGGCCCCACTGCCCACTTTGCTTGTGCCAGGGTCCCGGAGAGCTAGCCTGGCTGCTGCTGCTGATGGCAGGATGGGGGCTTGGGCCAGAGCAACTCTCCTGCTGGGAAAGGGGGAGACCCCTCTCAGGAAGCAACAGGCACAACTGCCCCAATTCCTTCTACCATTGCAGATCAACAAACCCAGATCTCCTCCCATCCCTGGTACATCCACTGCTTCTCTAGCATTATTTCCCGTGTAAAAAGCATCCCTGCCTCCCTCATGCTCCTGCCCCTCATCCTTGGTCCAGCAATATTTGATTTTACAGGTGGTGCTGAGAAGCCTTGGGCTAGTTCAGGTCAAATTCTTTTGCATGTGTGACCTCTTCAGACCTTAGACTTGCCTGGATACTTCAGGGATTGCTGTGTTCTGGAAAAGCAGATGCGGTATAAAGCTATCCACTGCAGATATGAGCTATGGACTATACCTCTCATATCAAGCGTATCTGGAAAAGTATAAATTAAATAACACTGTAGAACTGTTCAGTTTTGGGTGGGAAAAGATGCTTCATTTATTAGGATTTTACAGCTGCTCATTTTATGTGTCTATGATTACTTAAAATCGTATAGACCACAGGACAGCATTTGCTTTTAAACCTCAATCTCCATTTCAGAAGGAGAACAGGGTCACTCAGATGTTGAAGTTAGAAGGGTTTGCACTCAGTCTTTACTGGTCTTTGTATTTCAAACTCTGCATAACCTGGGCCTGAGCGAGCAGAGAGCCTACTCTCTGCAAGATGATTACACAGTGAAACCTGAAACAAAAGTTTTGAAATCAAATCATCAACTGCATCCTTGTCTGTTTGCTCAGGGGAAAGTGGGGCTTAACATCAAGAATGTGGAGCTGGCAAAAAACCACAGGATTCAGAGCATTTTTACATGTTCAGGTTTTGGTCAAATGTAGAGAATAATGCTAGTTGATTTAATTTGCACTTTATTCAAGCTGAGACTCCCTTATGACTTAAACTTGCTTTCATTTAGGTATGCGTAGTGTACGTCCTCTGTATGTCTCCTCTCCCTGTGCCTCAGTACTCTTGAACCTTATAATTCTGAACTTGGACTCACATAAGCAGAAAACCGTGCACCAAGGAGCTACACTCAATGGAAAGCTTTGCCCTGTTCCAAAGCAGGGCTTAACCTCCCTCTTGTTTCTCACATGTTTGATATCAGAGTTTTCAGATGGAGCATTTCAATAGCAACACACAGCTTACTCCCATATATTCAACAAATAGGTTATTGACAGTGTTAAACTAGGGTAACAGATAAAAAAGGGCAAATATTTTCACAGTGCAATAGAGAGTGCAGCTCTATTGTGAAGCTGAACTCCTCTCATGCAGAGGAAAGACTTGATATATAGTGAGAACGCCTCACAGTGCATCTATCTAGCTGCCTTCCCTAAAAGGCTCCTGACTTGATGTAATGTCTATATAGTTGCTATTCTTTGCAAGTTCACTTCAACAGCTACATCCTGGTATCGAGTTTTGTTATATTATATTGCCGCGCTAACGCTTACACGTTTGTTCTTGCTGATGAACGCCTCCTAATATTGAGTTATGTATCAGGTTATTGCAGGAAATCTGAGTGAAGATGTAATATTTCACATGCTTACCTTAAGAGGAAAGAACTGCTAATATCATGAATAATTTCTCACAATAGAGATCCAAGCTGTCAGCTCCAACTATAATATCTGGGCCCCAAGGGAACTCAGGTTTTCATCTGGAGGTGTACAGATCCAAAGGAAAATTTGGCAGTGTTATCTTGACAGTGGTGGAGAGTTCTACTTCCTTACTCCAGAGTTCCGTTAAATACATCAATAGATACACTGTATTATGAATTTTTAAGCACCTCTCCAGAGACAGTACTTAATACAGAATATTTGAGGACTCAGCCACTGCAGGGTTTGTTTGGTGCCTTAGAAATATTTCTGCTGGCTAAATTTCTGTGGGAGTAGCGTTCGCCCCTTTATTTTAATCTGTTTTCTTTCAAGATGAATGTGTTTGTTCTTAAGGTCCAGGTGACATTGGCAGATTCTTTTAGCGTCTCTAGACACCATGGCTGGAAGATACTATAAATTTGTTTTAAAGCATAAGATTTTTTAACATTGACCAAGACAAAATGAAATGTTCTACTATTTTCAATGTTCTTACTATTTTCCTTAAAAAAAAAAAAATCAAAGTTACACAAAGAAATTATTTCCTTTTTGAGGAGAAACACGAAGACTATGTGTTCTTAAAGAGAACATGAGCACGGAACAAGATCCTGGGACACCATCAGCATGAACTCTAAGTGTGTGAAATACTTTCTGCCATTGTTGCAGACTGGATTTTGCTGAAATGACTCACAGATGTGAACAAAAGCCCCGCTTTCTGCCCCACTTTTTCACAAGAGACAGGAACCACCTTCAGCATCGCCTGCAAGAAATGGGCTTGATTTTGCATGGTGGGGTGCACAGTTGAACTTAATGGCTGCTTCAAATCCTACAGAAGACAAGAGGGTTCCACAGAAACTTTTGTGCTTAGAGGTTTGGTGGCAACCTCAGAAAGTTTCAGAGGCAGGGTGGAAGAGTCCAACAGTGGTCATTTGGCAGCCCATGTGATGCTGCAATCATTCCTACCCTGTGTACAAACAAATACAAGGAACGCTCTCATTTAAAGAGACTGAAATAATAAATAATAAAGAATTCGCTTCACTTGTCCTGGCAAAGGTCTTGCTCTGCAACCTGAAGATCAACATATTTTGGCATCTCAGTAGGGGAAGTGAATTTTTTTAAATGCATGACTTCATAGTATATAAAGTCAGCTCCACCATTAAACTTAATATATGGCATTAATTATGTCAGAATTCTTTAAAGCAACAAAATTCTTCCCAGTGCTATGGTTCAATTAGAAGAGCTAGCTTTTAAGGCTGGATAAAAAGACCATTTCAGAACCCAATATCTTATCTTGGTATTGAGCATTGCTTTGCCTTCAGCCTCTGGACCTGCTGCTCAGCTGATGTAAATGTGGCAGATTTTTCACTTGCTTGTGCCAGCTTATACTGAAACTAGCTGCTGTATTTAAAAACAAAATAAAGCACCGATGACTGTATTTTTGGTGCATGTACAGAAAGCATGTGAAAATAAGCAAAGAAAATGAACTTGCAGCTAAATTTAAAGAAACTAAAATACATACAGGGTAGTAAGCAGGAACACACACCACTTCTGCAAGGGAAAAGCTTTGCACTCTGATGTAAAGATCAGCCAAGGAGAAAATGGTTAAAGAGGCAGCAAGACTCATCGGAGAGGCCGGTGACCTGACGGCAGGCACTCAGAGGTGTCTCACATATCCACGTGACATTTCTTCAGCTAGCAAACATGGCAAGGGCAAAACCATGTTTGCAATTTGCAGGTAAATAACAGCTGTATTTAAGCTAATTTATTACCTAAGGTATTTCTGTGTGCCAGTATAAGCTTCCAAGCTAGGCTTAAACTGCAAAATCAGATACTGCTAGCAGAGCTGGTATGGTAGAACAGAAATTGTGATGCAAACTCTGTCCACTTACACCAGGCTCCCTGCTTGAGTCACTGAGGTCTTCTTGTCAGCTGTATAAAAAACTGCTTATAGGCTCAGAGAGATCGATTTGAGCATCTTAAACATCTCTGCATAATCATGGCTGGTGGCTATTTTCAGTCTGTGCATACTTGGTGTGAAGGGGTGGCATGAACCTGTATCCAAGTTTGCATGTGATAATGATGTCAAACGTTTGACCACTTCCTTGAGTATGCCACCACCGTCCTCAGGATCTTTGACCAAGCAGATGTGTTTGAACCATATGTTCTAGCTCTTCTTGCCAATCCAGAAATGCACATCTCTGAAAGGTTCAGCGTTTTTGGCTTGGCCTATCAAAATATGTTTGATATGATAGCGCTGTCTGTTTAGAGTTGCTTACATGTGATAACTGCACGTGTTTGCTTTCAAATTAAACCCTGTTTCAGAAGATTTGTAACAGTTGTGATGTTTTTTCTTTCACAACATAAGGAGGCTGCTTATGTGTTGGAATAAGAAAGATGTCCTATGCAAATAGAAGCTCCCTTATGCAAGGAAAGGTAGTCACTTAGGAAAGGCGAACAGAAGCATTTGAAAGAGGAAATATCTACCTCTTATTCATAAAACATTGAAGTTATCTTAAAATGTAAAATCTGGATTTACGGGGGGGTTAGGCTCCTAAGCACTATTGATTTAACAGGAAAGAAGGGTTGGTACCTGGATAGATTTAGCATTATGGCTTAAATTAAGCAAAACTTGCCTAATAGAAAGCAAGTGCCTTATCCCATTGCAATCAGTGGGATGTAAGTATGCGCCTGCGTTAGACACAGAGGGAGAGGCTGCTGAATTGGTGCCTGAGCAAGGGACAAAACTGGTTTATTTATAAGCACTCTATTTATAGCTTTTGCTGTGTTGGAATACACTAATTCATTTTAAGTGCTCTATCTCTGCGAATGAGCTCATAGCTCTCGAGAAGGTGAAGTTTTCCGTCTGCGCTGCCTTTTCTGATGCGGTCCTGCTCTCATTGAACAGGTCTGAGCTCCTCGCCATGGAAAATACCAGCTAGGAGGGAAGCAAAAAAATAGGCATGTCCCATAACAACCTGTTAAATGGAGAATGTACACCGGGAGGGCAATAGTGTGCTTTTTTGCTGTGGGAGAGCTGGGCCAGCAGGGCAGAAGTAGCGTTGTGGAAGGGCTTCGTTGAAGAGAGCTTGATGCAAGGGGAGCAGCACATGATGCGGGATCTGTCCATGGAAATGCGGGGGGGGCTGCAAGGTCGGAGTGAGTCCAGGCACACAACACTGAGCACATCTTGAGCTATCACCACAGGTTTGCTGGTGTTTGGGTGAAGGCAGCAGAGACCATTCCCTTCCTGTGGCCAGGCGGCCACTATGGAACAGCACGGAGGAGGATGCGGTCCTGCCAGCCCTGAGGTCACCCCAAAACCCTTCACACAAGCCTGTTTACTAAAGCCTTTCCATGCCTTTGAAGATTTAGCCCACAGATAGCAGGACGAGTAGTCTACAACATGGTTCTGCTGAGCACCACTTGCCTGTTGAGTTAGCTTAGAGTAGGCTCTGTCCTGGGAGAAAAGCAAAGCCTCAGTGTGAGACTGGCCTTATGGAAGAGGCCATAAGGCCAGTCTGCTTATGGGCAGCAGAGATGAGCCCTCCACCTCCAAAGAGCAGAAAATGTAAAACCAGCTGAAGCTGAGGCTGGAGGAGACGCAGGGGATTTCTCTTCCTCCCCTTTAAACAGGAGCTGCATGTGAAGCCATTGTCCACACCCCTGGTGACATATGCATGAATTTCAGGACATCTACTTCAAAGGATGCACCTCTGGAAGTGGGAGGAGGTGTGTTTTGTGTGAGGCAGGCTCCTGACTTGCACCTCTTTCAGGGAACTCTGAGTCATTATTTGATCCTGATGAGCATGGCAAAGGCGGTTCTGGGCTGCCCCCACGTTTCGGGCTCAATTCCTTCCTCGTTTGTGGTCCTCTCCTAACGGCATCTTGAATTTCCAGTTTGGCCCTTGTCTAAATTTGAAACTGGACCAACCAGTCAAATCCCATCCCCGAGCCAGACAACCCCTAAGAACACCTCACAGTTCTACTTTATTAATGGATACGTTTTTAGGGAAGTCTTTGTGGAGATGCCATCTGAAGCTCCAGGAGAGGACAAGAAAACGGAAGCGGGTGACAGAATCATATGCAAATTTCACGATAAAACCGCAGTCTCGTGTTTACACGAGGCCGTGCGGTTGCACAGCCTCACCTTTGATCGCTTTTACTTGAGCCCTGAGCACATAAAAGCGAGTAAATTAGACATGGCAAAACATGTGCATTGCTCATTTCTCCATGCTAGTTCTTATCCAGAAATAACAAGAAAACAAAGGATAAAAAGGGCTCAAAAAAAAAAAAAAAGAAAATGCTGTAAAAGTTTGTTATTTATTTTTAAAAATTATTAATACCAGTTTGGCTAAAGTAGCCTTCTTTTATGTTTCTCTCCTGAACACAAAGGAAATATTTTCAGGAGCACAGAGGATTTTTTCAATGCAGACTGCTCTTGGCTTTATCTTTATTTTCTATCAAGTAACTGAAAACGAAACAAAGATCTCAGACATAGGTACATCTTTAAGAGAATTTGCTCACTCTTAACTTTGTTTGAATGGGTAAACCTCCTCACTGTTTGCCCTTAAAGCTATTCTAACAGAGAGCTGTTTTATCAACACTGGCTGCTCAGTAAGGAGAGGCATTTTCTTCCACCTTCAGTGCAGTTTTCTATACCACTGTTGGGGGGTGGGAAGTTGACCTTACGTGGACCCTCAAGACAAAACCAGAGGCTTTAACCAAGTGAGGAATAGGCAAACACTAGCCAGCAGTTGCCATATACAGAGTACACTGCTCAAAAATCCCAGAAATCTCACTGATAGAGCGTTACACTGTGACTGGGTAGTGCTTCTCCCCTTGTAATTTATACATGTGTCAATAGGAGATTACGCCTGTAAGTACAGACTCAGCAAACGCACTTCTGGTGTTTATTATGGAATTTTTCGGGAGAAAAGTAAAAGAAGTACTGCAGGTATTTTCCCCAGCCACGGTGCCTCGGAATAATGAAACTGCCTCTGGAGCTGTTTTGTAAAAACTCTTAAACAATGAGTTTAAACAATTTTTTTAAACAATAGAAAATTTTCTGGGTTTTGGGGAGAGTGGTTGTAGCTAAGAGCTTAATGTTAAAAATCACAGAGAAGCAGATCTGCAACAAATGGTCTGCTTGTAAATATTAATTGAACAAAAGTCCTTAAATCCAAGTATCTCTGAATTTTGCAAAGCGTGAGAAGCAGATCTGAATTCTTCCGACCCATGTCTCAGGGCTATGAGAAATCATCAACAGTTAAACAGTGGGCTTAAAAATAAAACTTATACCTGCATTGCACAGATGTTTTGATTTATCTCAAGCCTATTGGGAACAGGTTCAAGATAAACTGAATTAAGCTACTATTTAAACTGTAGCAAGAATGTCCACAGACTTTCTGCAGTGATTGAATGGAAAAAATTTGGGGGAAAAAAGTATGGTAAACTTCCTGGTCGTTTCCCAGGAATGGGTTTGTGGTTGAGGCACTGGAGCGGGTCTTAGGAAATCTTGATTCTATTTCTGGCTCTGCCAAGTCATTTATCCTCTCTGTGCTTCTATTCTTTACTGTTCAAATAGCCATAATTAATATATCTCTGCCAGACATGTAGCAAGGGTGAAACCGTATTTGCTCAAAGACTAAATGATGGGTATTACAGGAAAAACATAAACATGTACAAGTGAAGTTTTTCAACATACTAGCTGTTACCATTCAAAAAATTCCAAATCCTGGAAATTTTACACACTGTGTTAGAAACTGAAGTTTCTGACTGCATTGATATGTTTAGTTCTGCTACAAGAAAGTGCAGGGAGTTCTGCTGCAGTGCAAATGTTGTCCCACAGCTCTCCAGGAAGGACCATGGCAGTTTGGTGTTCAGATGCCATAAATCAGGGATATTCACACACTTTCACATAAAAAAAATCCAGATCTCCGTATTTGAAGCTTTCTCATGGACATGAGGATTCTCCAATGGATTCCAATGGATTTTCGCTCTATTTCATGGGCTTAAGTATTAGTCCTAACCTAAGACTGCATATAAAAATAACTACCTCAGCATTCCAAAAAACAAAATTATTTTTAAGTTGATTTAAACACAAAAAAGTTAAAAAACCCCCTGATGCTGAAGTACCTCTTGATCTTCATTCCCCAAGCTTAATTTGAAAAATCCCAAAGCCAACATAGCTGTTTCTGTTATTTTTATTTTTTTCATGATTGAATTTCAACATATGTAATGCAAACATCACAGTGCTGTGATCTAGAAAATGCAACTTGCTCTTCATTCAGCTGAGATGACGTAGCGTGCTGCTTAGCCTTGCAGCTGCATTACATAAATATTATTAATGACGAAATGTGGGCTGAGTGTTAAAATGTTATGTTAGAGTAATCCAAGACAATATCAGTGACGAGGTTTTTTAGACATTATCTAAAATATGGCAGATGAGTCTCCTATCAGGAAAAATGTTTTTCAGGAGACAGGATCATGTATTGGTAATTCTTACTTTATTTGATCTGCTGGTGAAAAGTATGGAGAGAGATGTCTTGGTATGTGGAATCCAGCCATGCCTATTTGTGGATGGGGGTGTGGTTTACTGAAAGATATCTCAATACAGCAATGAATAAAATACTTCTTTTTCAGAGTTTGCATAATATTAGGGACAGCCATGCAAACACAGGCTCTCCTGTCATCAAAACTCTTAATCAAGGGCCTAATAAAAACTCTTCACAAAGTCAATGGAGTTTAGGAAACAATTCATCTCAGCCTGAGCTAGATATTTACAATAAGTCAGATGAACCAGTCCCTTTGCTTCTGGAAGCAGACAGACAACAGGTAAGCTATGCATTGTGTCTGAACTGGTTTGGTGGGAATTTGTAGCTTTCAGGTCTTCTACGTGAACTCTTGCTCCTACAGAAATTGCTTTATGGTCTTTGTTGATTATATGGAGGAAATGGGATCTTAGATCTAAAGGGCTCATTTGAAAGGCATGTATATGCACAAACGCACATGCTCAAATGTTCACACATCACACACACAGGCAATAAAATCCATAGTTTGAAAGCACACTTTCGCTGCCACAGTATCACTAAAAAGATGCTGTCAGCTCAAGTACTGTAAACCTCAGTATTTTATCTCTCTATATTTTCAAAATGGAAATAATGCCAAAAAGGCATACATTTTCTGTTAGCTTTTATGATTTTGTTTAGTTGGGACAATGATGAACAGCAGAATCCTCTCTCTTTTTGTTCACAATCTTTTTCACAGTCACTGTAGATTTGGTTTCAGACTGCAGTGGGTGGTGCTCATTCAGACCGACTGCTTTCAATGGGATTTTTTTTTTAATGTCAAATCACATCTATTGATTTAAGAATTTGCCACAGTGGATTGCTTTTGTTTTTATTAATATAAATTAAATTGATAATGTCCCCTTAGTGCTGAGTAGCGAAAAAACATCTTTGTTTTGAAACTGAGCTCCATCAAAACACAAATCCTACTATGAATAGAGGACTGAATGATTACAACAGCCATATGTTTATAAATGAGTAATAACCTTTACATCAGCAGAGTCCTTCACCAGGAACATCACAGATGGCGATATTTACAGTAGTTCTCTCTGAAGGGCTGACACCTAGGGTGGGTGAGCCTCCGTTAGCACAAGCAGTCTTAAAATGGCAATTTTTGACCTTCCAGGCCGGACAATGGAGGAGTTTCATTTTCCAGAGATTTTTTGCCTCCCTTCTGTCATCAGTTTTGCCACGTTGCTTAGTGACCTTCCGGCACTTGACCAGTTGGCGATTTTCAGAATGCAGGAAAATGTTCATCGAGAACAATGCAAATCCAAGTGCCAGCTTTCCTCAATACCCTGCTTTTGTATCTGTACAATTCAAAACCTGTAGGAGTTGGAGAGATATAATACTGCAGCAAGTAGGCCTCTAAACTAGCTATTGAAAATTCATATGTTTTGATGAGATAGCACATAAAACAGTGACTGGCACCAGGCCACAGTCTGATTGCAAATGTTCATATTTGTTGGCAAAAATGAGCCTTCTGTGACCTCCCAAGGTCACCTCTCCAGATTTCTCTCTCTGATTCATCAGTAGCAGTTTTGTCAGTGTGTGCAAGCACACAACTATGAGCTCTTCTCTTTCTCCTCTGCTGGCCGAGTGCCACTTCTGAGCAATAAAGTTTCCGGAATTGCTTCTGAATATTGCCTGTGACACTTGCCCCGCTCTGGCTCCCGCTGCTTGCGGAGAGATGGCAAGACAGTGAGCAAAAGCTCACCCACGTGCAACATCAGAAAGTCAGCCGGCTGCTGGAATGCCACACAGTCTACAAAAATGCTGTGAATTTGGGGCGTTCTAAGGCTGAGGAATTCTGTCCCAGGAGGAGCAGCATCTTCTGAACCAGGAAGGGGATTTGGATGCCTGAGGCACACTGAGATGCCTGGGTTTCTGGAAGATGCATGAGGTTTCGGCACTTATTTGACCAGTCAGGTTCTGCCGAGGTCCAGTTTCAGCACCCAGAAGGGCTGTCTGTGTTCTCAGTGGGCAGGGGCCAGGAGGATTTCTGAAGAAGACACCTCAACTCCCAGCCTGCACTTTCGTTGGCTTCACGGGCAGGTGCATCTTTCCATTCAGTCCTTGGACTGTCCCTTTGCAGTGCTGGTTAGCTTGTGATGAGGTGGTTATTTCAGGAGCACTGAATGCAAATGACAGGGTGGTTCCCAAATCCTGGATCTTCACACCCATCACCCTGGGGATGAAGATCCTGCCTGGACACTAACCACTTTCTGTATTGGTTTCCCTTGCTGCCCTGTTGGAATGTCTAACCTGAACTATTCACTTCACTATTGGAGCTGACGTCTCATGAATCAAAATGCTGGCACTGCCCTTTTCCTCAAATACTGGAGCATTTTAGCCTAGGGTCTTCTCTGTTTTCACCCTGTTTTTAAGTTTATTGGATCCTATTTACACCTTCCCTTGTCAGTGAGGCACCATTCATTTCCCCTTCACCGTGGTGAAGGGCTCAGGAAACCCATCTTATGACTCAAGCCGTACATTTCCGTAGTCGTTTTGTCCACGGTTAATCCAGCTCTGAGTTCCTTACTCCCGTCTATGCCTCAAGGTAAAACACTGGCCCTTCCAGTGAAATCAACTAAGTAGAAACACCATAACTGCCACATGTCCCCTGATGGTACCTTTGACTCCTCCTGTAGGGTTTCAGATTTAATGACTCGGAATGAGTAGCAGATACTAATGGTTTGCACATCTGTTACACTGCAGCTGGAGAGTGTGTTCCTGCGTTAGAGGCTTGTTTTCATGTACTGAAAGTAGATGGACAAAAATAAAGGCTCATTAAATATTGAAAATAAAGGTATCTTTTTTAGTCAGAATATTTACGTCTCTTCTAAAAATCAAAGTTTATAAAAAAAAATCTCATATCTTCCTTCTGGTATGAAATGATTCTCTTTAACGAACACATCTATGTTTCTTGGGGTCATCTCTATTTTGACTTCAGCCACTCATCAAACTATTCTTCACTGTTGCTTTTTCTTCTCTCCTTTCCCCTTGCCCATTTTGCTTAAAAAAAAAAGCTACCTTGACTTCTTGTGTATTGGAGGAAGTAAGGAGACAGCCACAGAAGACAAAGACAACATGGGAAACTTCCTTTACAGTTTTCGCAGTCACCTAAAAACAGAGATCTTATATGACCTTCCTCCATCTTGCGGTGCTGTAAGGTAATCTGGAGGACTCAGTCCCTTCACTGGCAGGGAACTCAAACGTGTGCTGCCCTTTCCAGCTATTCCCATTGCTCCAATAAAAAATGTCATCTATGCCTTAAAACCTTGCAGGTCTAGAATGTACCAAACAACAAAACATTTCAAAAAACATCTAAATCATTGCCCAGCAGAAGAGTGCCTTACTTTCTGTGCTCCTCTGATGAAAAGTGAAATCATGGTTTTGCTTTGTATTTTGAGACCTTGCAGTGTTATCTTCCTTGAACCTTCGGCACTCTTTGTTTTTCGCCATCGAAATGACACTGCAAGGACGGCTGTCCTCACTAAAGTTCTCATTTTCCTAATATTACTTCGTTCTGTGCATAAAGAACACCTAAATGTATTCAAGCAAGTGGCCTTTCTTATACAGGGTATGAACAAGAAAGAATGAAAATGAAGTCAGATCCTTGAGAATCTGCACTGGAGTAAACAAACGCAACAAAAATATTACCGTTACAATCAACGAATGCTGACTGAACTCAGTGGGAGCTATCCACATCCATCTGAGCACAGGCTTTGACTCGCCTTAGCAGTAAAGTTTAAACGTGAACCTGACCTTGAAAGTTCAAGGGTGTTCTGATTTAAAGTTCTAGTTTGATCTCATCTGCACTCACAACAGCAGGACAACAACTTCTGTTTTCCCCTCTTTGTTAAAGAGGTCATAACTTGCCTTGGTTTTCAAAAGTTTGTTCTTTTCTTGGAAGAAAATGCAAGAAGAAAAAGAAGGTGGGCTTTTTTTTTGTTTACAAGTAGATAAAAATAGGAGAAAAGAGAACTGCAAATGATACAAAATAATTGTTTTATCTGAGAAAAAATAATGCTTTATTACCATAACTAGTTTTATTGCACAGACCTTGGTTTTTTTCCTTCTCTTTGTACAGCGGACAGAAGATAGAATGGGGCTGACTGTGAACATGAATATAAAGGTATGCATGGACGTAGGACTTTATGAACTGCATGGGGTAGGAGTCTTGATTAGTGTTGCTGAGTAACAGATTAATTCCTTTAGCACTTTCCCGTAAACATGCCTGACTGTTTATACAGTCAGGGGCTTTAAACTGAATGCATAACTTGAATTCTGCCTCCCTTGTCCATGTGAGCTGACATCATCTGTTTCTTCAGCCCGTTTCTGATTTTTCTACTTTGCCTGCCCTTACCCTCAGGGGGAATTTGTGCTCCAGAGTGCTTTGTGGGACTAGTTTGCAAAGGCTGTGTGATCATGGCAGAGCTTTGCCTGCGTTTGCTTCCTGCCAGCGATTCGGGGGCAGAACGGGGATGGGTGCGTGCAGTCGGATGCTGAGCAGCCACTCAGGGTTTCAGTACTGAAAGGGTTAGGGCTGCCTCCACTTCTGCCAACAGGAATCCTCCCATTGATTTTTCACTAGGAGCAAGTTCAGGCCCTTCTTCAGTAAGTTACTAACACAAGTATCACTGTTGGTAATAGTGGCCCTGCAGCAGATGGAGCGCTTCAATTATCTTGGGCCCGTGATGAATGAGTGCTATTGACAGCTGCTGCAAAATCCATAGCAGACTGAGTACTGCACAGACAATTACGATATCGCTGGTAAACATATGGCAGGATTGGATCTCTTAAAAAAACTACAAACTCAGGCTCTGCTGGCCTTGGGTTTGGTCCAGAGCCAAGTTCTAGGCTGAACTTTGGTCACACGCCATCGGAAAATCCCACAGGGGTGACAAACCAGGGTCTTAGGACTTTGATATTTGCGGCTCATTCCGCCTTTGTTGAATATTGGTTTTGAGTGTCACTGGTGTTTATTTGGTGTGAGAAAAAGGAAAGTTTGTTTTCCTATAATACTGCTAAAAATGTATGTGTGAATTCCTTTCAGCCTGTTCTAATTCATCTTAATACATACAGTACTACCTACAGAAGACTCTGTGTTTGAGCAGGTCGATCAGCAGGAGAATGGATTCCTCTATTGACCAAGCCAAGGGGCCAGTAATATCCATTTATTTTAGCCAGTTGCTGCAGTTAGTGTACCAGCCAGTAAAGCAGGAGAGCAGAGTTGGTTTTACCAGCTGTTCTCCTGCTGATTCCCATTTCCCTTTTCACTAGAAAAATCTGGTGGATTCGGGAGTACCCAGGCAGGCTTACAGCCCCAGGAAAGGAGCAGCAGATGAACTAGGTGGCTTCTCCATAAGATGATCTCTGCCTTGACCTAGAACTGAAGGGAAAAAAGGCAGGAGCCCCTCCTGGCTGAGCCACAATCACATCTGCATCGCAGCCTTTGAGACGGAGGCACAGCCAGGCAGAGGCAGTGGGGGACCCTGACCACCGGCATTTCTGCACCACTCTGACCTGTATGCAGGTTGTGATCCAAATTCTCCCCTGAATTACACACAGGCGCTGAGGGCAAATGCAGGCAGGGGCTGCATGTGCTGTCTGTGCAATCACACAGGAGATTCCCCTCCCCGTGGCTGGGACTGTCCCTGTTCCACTGGCTGCTGCAAAGCACTCCCTGGATGCAAACTACCCCGTTGCTCTCTGTGGCCTCCTACAAACTATCTCCCATTTGTTTCATCGGTGGCTGCTTCGTATTTCTGAAAAGGACGCTGAGATGGCTACGCATCCACCTTCGACTTCCATGGTCACTTTGGGCACAACTGTGACTGTCTCACTGGGGTCTGGAGGGCTCAGGACCCCCAAGCCTTCTCCAGGCTCAGTGGCTCACAGAGTTCTGCCTCATGGTCCTTCCTGAACTCTGAGATGATATCTTACAGACCTGACGAGCTTTTGTTTCACTCAATCTAGAAAATAGATATAAAACAGGAGTCTGGTTTTCCATCTTTTTCTTCTGGGTGAGGATAGTTTTTCAGTTTCTTTGTTATATAGTTACTGTCCTCTTTTGGCAGTGTTAACTATATTATGTGATTAACAAACAGACACAGCAAGAGCTGTGCATAATAAATGTCCCATCAGCTCAGGGAATTAAAAAAAAAGGTTGAATAACTGCTTTTTCCTTTATTTGCTGAATTAACATTTTGAACTGAACCTCCTGTAATGGGCCATATTCAGAACTCTGCATGTACATTAGACAATTGAGAGCAAAATTTGCCCTTCATATACACTGCTTCTCCGATCCTATCACATCTCAGTGCCTCCCTAGAAAATGCACTGATTTTTATTCTTGCTGTATTGTCCTTAACACTTATTATCTCATTGTCAGCTGGCAAAGTTATGAAATCAAAGGCTTGAGCATAGCAGGCAACCACTACTCTAAAATATTAGAAACATAGCCAGAGTGATCTTATCCAATTCTCTACTGTTTGGTAATTTGGGAGGGACTTTTGGATCCTATTTTCTGTATTGTCATTTGATTCTTTTTAATGCCAACTTGTTTCTTAAACATTATAAATTACTATACCAGGTGCAAGCATTTCTCAGCACAGACCACTCTCTGAAATACATCTTCAATTGTGTCAGATTATGTTTTTATTTTGTTTTTAATAAATAAAAATATGTGAACACACCTACACAGGCAAGGGATGTATGAGCTTGTTTGCTTGCTTTGAAACCTACTTGCACGCAGAGAGGTCAAAAGCTTGACTCAGACATCATGCTCTGCTTGGGGAAGGCTGAATAAAGAGGTGATGAGGGGTCAAAGAGGGAAAAAAAATCCAACCGAAATAGGTTCTGTAGATGACCACAGTAGATGTGAGGGCGTGTGTTTGCACTGGACTCATCAGAGATATCTCTCTTTGTCTGAACTGAGCATTTGGTGTTGTTTAAATACTGGTACCTTATCTTGGCTACTAATATGTGGTGTCTCTTTCCTCTTTGTTCATGGTACAAGTCTTTCCTTTGGTTGAAAACCGGAAAGGGATTACTGACAGGTGAGAACTAGGTTTAAAGACCAGAGCAAAAGGTTTGCGAATTCAACCGGTATTTGAAGGAAGTGCCTTGCCAGTTCAGACCATTAGCTCTGTCACCATAAAGCCCAAGCCACAAGCCATTTCCCTTTGCCCACAAAAACAGAGGAGCCCTTTTGCCATGCAACTGCTTGGTCAGGTTTGTTTTCCTTTCTGTGTGTGGCTTGTCGTCTCCAGCCTCAGGCACTCCTTGACCACCTCTTCCAAAAAACAGAGGTGTGGGGCCAGACTATTATAAAGTATTTTACAGATTTATTTATTTTTTTAAAAAGTGCTGGGGGGAAGGAAAGGGGAATAGCCTACCTTTTGGGTTCAAATCCTGTCACAGTGAAATTCAAGGAAAAGCGTAGATTATACAGTGCTTTCAAAATGCAATAGATACATCTGCAAATGAAAGAAAACATTAAAAAAATGAATTAAAATCCCCCTGCCAACACACACAAGAAACAAATAAATCATTTGCTAAAACCAACTCAGAAAGAAATGGAGGAACTGGGGACAAAAGTGGGAATAGATGTGCCCAGAAGACCATGGCACTGCTTCCCTGCAAGGCAATGCCAGCCTCTAGTTGGCATTGTGCATCATTTGCACGGTGGCACACGGCTCATCTTCCTCTTAGAAAGCATGTAGGGGTTCAGCAGAAATGATTGTGGGGTTTGAGATGCTTACCAAAGTCGTATTAGTAAAAACACCAATCATCTGATGTAAAAATATGTTCTGTTCCATCTGGGGTCAGATTGCATTTGTTATCATTTAAATTTAAAATGAGGCTAGAGAAGATATAAAACCCAGATATTCTAGGAACTGACACAGCCCCAGGTCTGACTTTGAACAATTTATCGTGGAGACTAGAGTTGTCAAGGGATCAGTCATAGCCTGTAGCTGAAAGACATAGACTGTGCGCAGGAGAAATCCAAATATGCAGGAGGAAAAAGGGGGGAAAAAAAATCTGTTATATTCCATTTCTCTGTAAACATAAGACTCTTGTCCTTGTAGAAGTTTTTGCATTTCATCAAAACTAACTAGGAAAAACCCATAAATTGTCCCCAGATAGTAAGCTGGGACCAGCAATGCATTTTTCCTGATTTTTGTGAATTTTTATGCAAGGGTGCTGCTAGTTAAGATTAATACTGTATCCACTTGACACTTAAAATGCATTTTCATGACGAGGGCTGTTTTTGCCACTGGTTTTAATAGTCTTATCACTTAAATGGTCACAAAGGAGTTTAAGCATAATATCCCTATTAAGATGTATGAAAGAAGTTCAAACCTCTGCTGGCTTATTTTTTCTTGGCCTGTCTGGCTACAGATTTGACCAAATTCAAGTGCATTGATTTGCAGAGCACAGACAATCCGGATAACCAGAAATCATAGGCACTTCAGGACATATTTTTCCCTTCAAATCCTTTAGGAAGGGTTTCTGCATGGGTAACTTAAGCGGAATAATAGATTTGTGAACTTAAAAAGAAGTTACCTCATTGCTGAAACAGTTAACGAGATGCTTTAAAACCCAGAAACTAAGCAAATGCTTTCGGTTTGGATTGATTGTAAGAGGAAGAAGAAATGCCATACCATGCCAAGCCACGGCCCATGGATGTGAGTTGCCAGAATGAGTTTGCTTTTTAACACTAGGAGATAAAACGTAGCAGTCTGTATCCACTACTCAAATGATTTTCAGTGTCATAATAATTTGCTTTGGGACATGGCCTTAAACCTCTCCAGAGCCATGCTCAGAGGGGGCTGGATATAGCTAGTTTCTTACCAGTCTCTGCCACCCCGCCGCGGGTGCAATCACCAGTGCAAAGGCGATTCGTTGCGCAGTTGGTGTGCTTGGCTTGGAGGAACCCAGCTGGGTGCTGCTGGCTGGACTTCTCCCCGTCTGCGTGTCTGGACATGGATGGAGATTCATTAACTCTGTGCTTCTGTTGGAATTCCTCTGCTGTGCCAATCTCCTGCTATCTGATCATTTCCAGCAAATTTATGTGGCCACTCATGTAAAATTACAGAAAACTCTGACAAACTAGGGCAAACCATTTATTAAACTCCCAAATGAAACAATTCACCATTTCTACAGTCATGTAAATACAAATGGTTTTTCATGGATTCTAGTGAAAAACAAGGTAAGCTTCAAGAAATAGATCAGTGATGTTTACAACTCCACAGATTGGTTTGATGTCTTTTACCAAACAATGTCTTAGAAAGCATTTCTGTGTGGACTTCATTTATTAACATGGTTTATGGCTCCTTAAGCCTTACAAGTCACTCAGCGGATAGCCTCCTCTGTACCCAACAGTACAAGACTGTTAGCCGCTTACTTTACGTTGATCAGCCCATATTCTAAAATTGATTTTCTCCTTCTATTGCAGTCTCTTTTCACTTTACAACTGTCAAATCCTCTCTGACTCATTTTTTCGGCAATCACAAATGCTGCAGCCCCTACATAGATTCAGTTCCTACTTTTATTTTGTTTCCTTAACTTTATGCATAACTACCTATTCCCATAACAGTGGCTGCAGAAATCCTTCTTCAGCTCAGTGTTGTGTCTCTGACAACGGCCTGTAGCAGGTATTTAGAGGAACAGTGTAAAAGCAGAGCAACTGTACAGTGATACTTTATTCTGGCACACCCTTCCAGCAGTCTGTGCCTTAGGGGCATCGTGAGCCAGAGATTGTATCTGCATCTTTGCGTTTTGTAACGCTCGATGAATTTTTCAGCCAGGAATTTGTCTAATTGCTTTTTGAGCCCATTTATACTTTTGGCCTCTACAACATCCTGTGGCAATGAGTTCCGCAGTTTAATTATGCATCATGTGAAAAAAAATTCCTTTTTTTGGTTTTAAATCTGCTGCTTGACAATTTTATTCAATAGTCTTCCTTGATACCCCCTTTCTTGAATGGTAATAACTAATGTAGAACATCATACCATCTTTTTCTTGTATTTAGGATACTTTGTCTTCATATGTACTATCCTACATTTATCAAGACTAAGTTTCATCTGACAGTTGGTCACTAATTAACATGAAATCCTTCAGCAGCATGTCACAATTATGTTTTGCTTTTAATTTTGCTTTTGATGGGTTTTTTTGCTTTCCATTGGTTTTGTTGATTAATTGTGTATCACAAAAAAAAATTGTCATCTTGCTCCTCAGCATCTTTTCCATTTTGTTTACAAATATTTTGAATAGCATAGGTCCCAGGACAGATTTCTGTGAAACTCCGTTGATAATCCCCACCAGGGTAAAACATGACCATCCATCCCTACTCTTGTTTTCCCATCTTTTATCTAGTTACTGATCCACACAAGAATTTCTTTGCCTACAAGTGGTCAGTTTCCCTAAACAGTGTCAGTGAAGGACCTTATAGAAAACATTAGGGATCTAAGTGCAATATGGGAATAGCCATATTCTCATGCTGCAGTGCTCTCTTCTTCTTTCTGGTCCCTTGACAATCCATACTACAGGCAAGTCAGTTCACAGCTTGGGTCTAACTTGGCCATCCACATGCAAAGTTTGACCTTGGGATGCAAGAGGCAGAGGCAAACTCAGGCATTTTTGATGGGGACGCCTCAGACTTGTGTACTCCCAAGCTACCACCAATCTTCACACTCAAACAAAAGCAGAGTGCTCAGCAAGTCCTTCAGAGGAACTTGGAAAGACTTGAAAACAACTCTAGCCCCATCTCAGTGTGGTCTGCATTACTGGGAAGATGGGCATGTCCACTTCACTGAGCTTCTGTCTCATGCAGTGTGATATCATGGACGCTCTTCATTTCAATTTCTTGAAGGAGAGAGGTCCTAAGAAAAAGGTGAGACTCTCCCAAGGGCACGAACACTGTTCTCACACTCTGTGTCAGTTAGCGGTTATCTATGCAGTGGCTGCTCCACTGGTGGATATGAGCCAGGATCTCTTGCAGCAGAGGCTGTTGACTACAGATGCTCCAACACCTTATATTTTGCACCATCATTTATGGATGACAGCACCAGTAGGGAGGAGGAAAGGGGGAAAGATGTGTGGGACCCCTGATTCCTTGTCCCACTTTGAAGGTATTCTTGCTGGATGCTATGCCTTTGGGCTATTCTTTTTCCTTTTTACTATATTCATATTACGTGCTTAGTTAGAATTTCTGGTTTGCTGGCCTGGCCAAGCTTCTTTAGTTCTAACTTGTGAAACAAATGCATTTTATAATCAAAGCTATGTGCTCTCCTTCATCTCCCAACAGATTTTAGCCTTCTACAGAAAGTGTTCCCAGGTCCAGGCTGTCCAGTGTCTGGATATACAGAGAAACTTCCCTGAAAAGGCAATGGCCATGAAAAGAGATTGTTGCCAGATATGCTGTGTCTTCATGATACAGAGAAGATGGTAGGTTTGAAAGGGGCCTCCTAAAAAGCATGGTAGGTAGCACTACACTGTCTGTCCCTCACAGACTTTGGGTTGGTGCAGGAGAACATTCAAGTGGGAGAAAAAGGGAGTGAGGTATGGGTCAGGAGAGGAGGAAAGAGAGTTCTTCAGGGAACCTTGGAGGGGAGTACTGCAGAGACAACATGGGCCCAAGCATTAGCTTTTTCGTCTGTGTAGCAGTTACTTCTCTTTATATGTAAGTGGAAATGGCTTGCTGGGTTTCTCTTGCACACTGGGAGTGAGGACTGGCAGTATCAGGCTGCATAAAAGTGGCCGGTGGGACTGGGTCCTCCTGTATACACTTACTCTGGACAAACTCCACAAGCTGTGGCAGATTCAGCTGGCTGCAGTGATGCAGATGGTATTTGGGACTTTGGTGTTTAGCCTTTTCCTGAGTCTCCAGCATCTTGTTTGGAGTGAATCAAAGGCCATACTTCTCCTGTAGTCTAGAGGAATTCTGGGCTTGGCTAAAATCCTCAGTTGAGCCTTCATTATCTGTGCTGGGCTCTATGAGTACAGGGAATATACAGCATAGCCACAATCCAGGTGGTTTCCTAGCACTGTTGGTGACTGTCTCCTGCAGGGAAAGTGCCAGCTGCACACAGATGTTAGTTCTTGGTCCATGGAGATTGCTAAGGGTGAAATCATACTTAGTGATTGGCTGGAGCCTACAAAGGCCAGCAAGTGGTACTTCTAAACGATGCTATAGCAGGCCTTCTCTGACTGATACTACGTGAAGGCATTCATTAATGTCCCTTTCTCTCTTGCACCTGTGTTCCTGAGGTGATGTGTGGATGCTGGCAATAGGATACCAACTCTTCACACAGGACTGTGAAGTACAGGCATCCTCATGGTAAAGCTTTGCCTGCTGCTCTTGGACTTTGCTCTTCAGGACCAGGTAGTCCAACAAGTAGGTGCTTGTCTCTTTTTGCCAAAACTAGCAAACACTGAGGAACAAGGAGGTTGGATTGGCCCCAGCCAATATCCACACCAAGGAAGGTAAAAAGCAACCTTCCACTTGCTCTTAATCACAGGAGAGACCTATGATTTCCACCACAGGACAGATTTGCTTCATCCTATAGGGATGCTTGCTCCATACATCCTTGGTGGTCTGACACTTGCAAGAGTGACCAGTTACAGGAGCAGAATCAGCAGCAGGAGTACAAGGACTGCTCAGACAGCAAAAAGGAGAAGAGGGGTTGGGCCTTATCCCTGGTTTTAAGCATATTATCCTGATAGTGGCATGAACAAGAACAGACGGTGAACATAGATCCATGAATCTGTGTAGCACTGCGCCATGGTACTCGCTGTTTTATGGATGTGGCATGTCGACCCCAAAAGACTCTGATCTTGGACAGAACAGAAGAGAACCAATATCAACACTACCTGACCTGGAAAATACAGAGGCCCTTTGGGGCATGGCTGCAAAAGGCAGTGCAGATCTAGCCTGTATCTCCCGTGTCAATATGCTCCAGCTATGCATATAATAGACAAAAGCTGCATGTCCTATCTCAGCACAGTTCTCTCACCCCCAACCATGAAGACCAAAATCCCTCTAAATTCCTTGCCTTCCTCTGTGTGCTACAATTTATTCATGCTTGACTGGCTTGCCTTCATTTCCAGGACCCGTAGGCAGAGGCACAGCATCTCACAGCAGTACACATCTTCTGGCAGACTCAGTATCTACCGATCCTTCAAGCCTGACCTGTTACTGCACACAGTTCTTGGCAACAGCTGTGTTGATTTGTGATCCCTGAGGCCTTCTTAGAGCTGTTGAATAAGCGGAAAGACCAGGAACAGAATTTTAGAAGTAGCCAGAGAATCAGGAATGTTCTCCTTTTTTCTCCCAAGGTTTCATCTTATATCTCTATGTTATGAAGTTTGCTGGGACCCAGTAGTCTATTCAGCTGTGAAAAACATTAATCTTTCATGCTGCCCATTTTCCCAGGCTAGGAACATGATTCTCCTTTGACACTACCGACCGATCATGAAAATAGTTCTGCTACATTTCTCCATCTCATTCTCACTTTTTTTCACCCAAATAGAACTGTCCCTTTCTTCTTCAGGCATGACCATTTTTGTCTTCCCTTTGACCACGTAGTAAGAAACTGCTTCATTAGTGCAAATTGGCTCATCATTCTTCTTTCAGAAAAATCTGAAACCCATTGCCAATTATTTTTATGTCTCTCAAGTTTCAATAAGCTAAATATCTCTTTAAAATTAACTTCAATTATTTTAATTGAATTGGAATAAATGCCACAAGAAAAATAAAGTAACAACAAAAAAAAGAACCCTATTAGCATGATGAGTGAGTTCTTATCTCCAAAGCACATCCAGCACTATTTCATACCCAGTGCCTGGTTTAAATTCCAGGTGCAAAGCATGGGTAATCAAAAAGTTTTTCTTAACTCACCAGCACATCACATTCCAGACCTTAACTGTATGGTGACTGTGGTGTCACAACAGCTCCTCAACTCCCAGGCAGCACAGTGAAAATTGTTGGACTATAAATAAGCCAGAAGCTGTAACCTTCTCTTCATTGGATCACATGCCTGTCCGTCAGCGTCATTATTCTTGGCTTTCTTATCACTTTCCTGCTTCTTGTTGGTCACCAGCACAGTGAATCCATTCTGCTGAATTTTCAGAGGCCAACGTCTTGCTATTGCACCTAGAAGAGGCATGCTTGGGTATTCATTACACGGGAATTTCTCATGATTCAGCATTTAACACTGTACCTTTGACACTGCGATGTTATTTCACCTTTGTTTTTCTCCTGTGCCAAAGGGCTTTATCAAAGAAATGTAACCAGTTTTAACAGCTATTCGGTAACAAAGATCCTGCATTCTGTTCATGTGGATCAGTTCAGAGAAGGGACTTAGGAGGCTCGTGCTTCAAGATCTAACGTCAGTAGTCTGACAAGGGTATTGTCTACATCATCTGTGAGGAGGAAGGAGCATTTAAAGTAGCGAGTTTAGGTCACAACGAGAACCAGACATTCTGCAGCGGTGAGAACGATTAGTGTTTCTTCCTGTGAAGAGGTGTAGTTTCAGGAATGAGATGTCTGCTCTGTGGTCAGAGAGAGAGGACTCTATATAAACATTTCTGATGAAAGGTAGCACAAATGGCTCTTATTTTCCTCCATGGGCCCCTTTATAAGACATCACTTGTAGATCAAGATAAATAATATATGAGTGCATGAGTGCAGGCATAGATCACACCTTCTCAGAGATCAGATGTTTCTCTTCTTTTAGAGGTTTCAGAGCAGAAATAAAAGCCAGCATTGATGATCTTATTGGTCATCACGTAACATGCAGTTGTGCCTTGAAAATTAAATACCTAATGCCTTGGGGGTGAGGGCAATGACCTTGCATTAGATATTTGGATACACTGAGCAGAAACTAGCCTATTTGTTGTCTTTAATCATAAAACACCTTGATTTCAAACTTTGTTAACACTAAATAAACCTCTGTAGATCTCTCTCTCCCCTTCTTAGTCCAGCCAATACTATTAACCACATCTTCTACTTTTATGTTAGTGATCATGTTGTGCATTTGAAAGATCTCTTTAGCTTCCTGGCGTAACACTCAAGATGAGCCTGTCAACATTGGGAAAACTTACAGTATTTGCCATCATTTGATGCGAAGAAATAGAGGTCTCATCTCTTTTTTTAGCAGTGAAGATCTTTGCCCCCATCAACAAAGCTGTTCCCCTCCTCATCAGGGTGTCACAGACACCTTCATCAGAAGTCTGGGGTGGTTGTGGTGATCTCTGCTGGCCTTGGAGTTTGTGAAATCTCCTGTTTTCCATTCAGAATCCATGCAGAGGACAAGAAGCTCTGGATTGTCCCAAGTGTTACTCCTGACAAATGCAACTTCTTTCAAATAACAACAAACATTGGACCTCAGGCTTCAGGGACCAAGGAAGGAATTTCCCTTTGGTGAAGAATTGCATGCACACACACAAACAAACACATAAACACGTACTGGAACATAAAGAATATGCTCCACAGATAAAGAAAGGCCTCCAGATGGGACAGCATAGTGTTCCCAGGTGACACATTGAATCATCCTTGCCTCAGTCGTGACCAGCATGCCTTGGTCATGGGCTCAGGTCATGCTGATTTCCAGATTCTGGGGTTGGGCAGGTGTTTTCCATGAGGTCAGATTGCAAAAGGCAGGATCCTTCCCTTTCCATTGTTCCCCAGAAAGTGGAAATCTTACAGGGATCATTTGGGCTTATCCCAATTAATCAAATCCCTGCTAATGCAGGAATCTCAGGCTATATTTTCTGTTCTTTGAGTGTTATAGAGGAGGTCAAATGAGATAATTTGGTGATTTCTTTTGTCCTTGAACCCTACAAAACTGTGAAATAAGAATTTAGAACATTTGGCTGGTACTCAGTGGAAGACAGAGTAGTTGCTGCCGTAATTTAAAGGGAGTTATGATGGAAATGGATGCAATATGCCCTTGAGAACTCTGAGATTTTATACCCAAAACAGACGATAGAGTAAGGGCAATGAGCAGAGACAGGCCGCAGTGCAGAAATTCTGGGGTGTCTGGAGGTAGGGTGTTTGTTCTTGCCCACTTCCAGACCCCCTGCAGCCTGTAAATTGGAGAAGCTCTGCTGCAGTCAGTGAAACCGTGCCAATTCCCAGCCAGCAGATAATTTGGCCCTTAATCTTCAGATGTGTAAATGACAGTCATAAACATAAGAAATAGCAAGATACTCCAAAAGGTCACATTGAGGGTGATGAAAGCACTGACTTGCACAGGTCTCCAGGCGATATTGATAGGAAAGGAGTGTCAGGGAGAATGCACGGAGTAAGAAGTGGCAATAAGGAAATATTTTTCCTGGAAACCCAACTAAAATTAAACCAAACACAACCATCTCCTTCCCCAGATGAGAGAGTTCAGCTGGCAGCTCTAAGAGTTGGTTCTTTGTGACAGTGTTTAGCAGCACTTCTCTTATGAGAAATAGCTAGTAAAATATTCACCACCTCTGTAGGACTTAACACATCGGGGCCAGGATTCCTCATTAAGTCTGGTACCTGGTTTAAAGTGTTTTCCACCACTCTCTGGTGAGGATAAATCTAAGCTAATGGTGGATTTGAGAAGGCAGCAGTTTTATGATCCAAATACATTGCGTTGTCTATGAATATAACCTATTTTTGTCAGTTACATTGGAAAGAAATAAATTACTCATCAGTCAATCCATTATTATTATAATAAGAGCACGGCACTACTTAATTGCATCAGTTAAGTGGATATGACTTTGCCAATGCTCATAAATGCCATTACATCAATCCACAGAAATGGACCTGTTGATTTATTAGATGATGATGGACAAAGAAGATGTTGCAATCTCTTTTATAATTTAACCTGTGCTTAAAACATGTAAGTGTTTAAGGCCAATACATGTATAGTTATTACCACAGAGAGGGAAAGTGAAAAGGGAATTGTAAACCATAACAACCTCTATCAAGTACATGTCTATTTTGGTATGTGTAATAATCCTGAATGTGCATTTATGTAACACACTGTACGGTACTTAAGCTGCTGTGGGCTATCATGTATTGTAAATCCACATTTAATCAAAGGACTCGTGGCATATGATTGAGTACTGTAAATTTTCTTTAATGTGGCGAAATGCAACTGCAGAACGGCAGATCCATAGATGAACTGCAGCCATGCTGACTGTCTAGCAATAATAAACTTCTCAGAGGAACTTCAGATCCATCACTGGTGATTCATTTACCAAGTGCCTGTTTTCATTTACTTATATATTTTTAACAACAAATCACTACCCAGCAGTAAGCCAAATGAACGCAGTCCTGGTAGTGCTATCATTACAAGGAATGAGGACAAGTAGACCGTTGTTATGATTTGATACACCTGCAATAGCTCTTCAGTTATTTTTGCATGATTTCTTTTGTCTACAAGAAAGGCCTTGCATACACTGGATGAAGGTCAGAAATGACACAAAAATGGAAGTCACCCCATCTCTGGTGAAAGATGCTTCTATTTGCCTTTCTCTCTTCACTGCTTCACTGAAACACTTTGAGGTTTATACCTTCTTCTGCCTTCTGCCTACGTTTTGGGACAAAGATGCTCTTTGAGAATAGCCTGATTGGGGAGCTTTAGAAGACAGGGTTCCAGAAGTCTTCTGCACCAAGAAGAAAGGCCTGAGAAAGGCCCAGTGTCTGAGTCCCATTTAGGCACCTGACTAGAGCAGTCATATTCAATGAACTGCTGCCACACAGAGCCCTGGAAGCTCTTGGCTGAGAAGGTCTTTGAAAAGCTGAAAAGTGTGGCTGTAAACACGGATCTTATTTGTATGAAATTCCCACTCGGAACATGTGTGGGGAAATTTGCATAAATTCTAAAGTTCATATGCAACTTTAAGGAGCTGACAGAAATGAGAAATAGGCTGAAATTTAATTTGTTTCAATTAATTAAATATTGAGATTTTATATTTTTACTATTTGCACTTTTGACTCCCCAGTGGGTATAATATTATATTAGGCTTCTCAATAAGTCTTCTAATTATAATGCATCATATGAAGTCTAGAAGGTCAGCATCTTATTAGAAATAAAAATTGAAACTTTGGAATAATACTGAATGCTGTAGCACCTGCAAAGCTGCCGTGCCTGTGTTATCAAAAGCCAGACTCTTGTGCCCATTATTCAAGCTGAATAAATAAATTTCTTCATGAAAAGCTTCCTTGAAGTCAGTGGACTGTGCAGTAAGTCTCCCTTTGCCATGATTGAAGGCACCAGGCTCTGACCTCAAATAAGGAAAGAGATTTTGATTTTGCTGAACATTTGGACCATATTGCACAAGCCGGTGGAGTTCCTGGTATGATGACAAAGGAGAAATCTGCACAACAGCGAAGACTTCTGAGTTATCACAGGAAGAAGCAGAATGGTCAGTCCCTTTCAAGAGCTACTCTTTGGGCTGCAGAGCCCATTCAACCTCCTCCTGCTAGTGGCAAAACAAGGAAAGCCACAAGCACACCTTCATGGGCTGCCTCCTCTGATCACCATACTTACCAATAAGGACACCCTTATGTCTGTCCCTGAAAGGAAAGTTACTGCAGCCCTACGAGCTTTTTTCCCCCTCCAGGGCTCTGAGTCTTGTGGTAGAACCATGAAACCTTGAATAAACTTTCCAAGGATCTTGCTCAGACCGGGGTCTGCCCCTGATCACACTCTCTGGACTGAGATTTTATCAGGTTGTTGCAAAGAACATATTTCTGGTTGACATTTTCAGGAGAGGCTCAAGAGGTCTGATGAAGCATGTCAGAAAACACAAACCCAAGAGCCCATCCTATACGTGTCAGAGGGGGATCTAGATCTAGCGTAGATTAAAAAGCATCCCCAGTACACTGACTTTGGTAGCATAACTGACAGCAGGATTTGGCCCATTGTTTCCTGGGAAAATTAATGAGCTGTAAGAAGAATATCTGACCATCATTTGACTTATCAAAGCCATTGTGACTCCTTCCCTAAATAACATTAAGATGAATCACCTATTATTTGAGAATCGAGAGTCACGGTAGTGACTGAAGCCAAGCTAAGAAAATAGCTCTGCCATTACTAGCTTTGCAGGATTGAACTTGACTTGGAATCTGGGGTTTTGCCCTGACAATACCACAACGTTTGAAATCTTATTTACTTTGTGGAGTTTCTTTTGTACTAACCTACTCACTCTAACATCACATGAAACCTTTAATAGGTGTCCTACATACCCGGAATTTATCGTCAGCTGCTTGAATCCTGATCTCATGCGCAACGGTGCAAATAAGAATGAGGGTGCTGCAACCAGTGCAGAAAATGTCTATTTTCCTTCTGCAAAATGCAGTCACTGAATTTTAGAGTAAAGAAATTGGACCTGCAGGTAGATTATTGGCATTACTTTGGGGATGTATTTTGTCTGATCTTTATTGCTTTCACACATTGTTTAAAGTGTCTTTTCTATGCTCTTTACTCTCTCACTGCTTCAATTGCACAAATGGAAAAATATGGGAACCCTCTGGTGGCCAAAATAATATCTGTAAATCCCGCTCAGCCTTAACCACCTCTGCATGATCTAGCGATAAGGTCAAATTCTGTTGGAGTTGCATTATTAATATGTTTGATCACCTTCTTCCTCGTCTTCTGTCCATGTACATTTGTACATACTCTGTATGTCATTACCTCTGTTACACAAAATGCCCTGAATTTATCTAGACAACTTAAACAACGTGGTTTTTATTGTGGTTGAAGGTCTGTTGGTCTTTAATTGCTGATCACATGCTCAGTGATTGCGGCATTTCAGCACAATTAAATGGTGAAGAAATGGATTAAACAGTAATCAGGACTGCCTATCACGGAGTCCTCTATGCAGGTCAGTCCAGATGTGAGCATGCTTTAAGATAATACTTTCTGCCTTTATCCTCAAAAATGGATGAAATTTTTCATCATCCCCCTCCCCCCCCAATATTACTTTTGAGATTAAAACATAAAAAATGTGAGCTCTCTGGTGACTGGAAAAACGTGGTAAATCCAGGGGTGCTGATCAAGGGTTAGGGCTTGGGGCAGTTGAGCATTGATGAATTGGCATAACGCGTCTGCCTGCTGTGGAGCAGCTTCTTTTCCACACTGCTGTCATGAGCAAGGACATCAGGCCTCCAGCAATGTAGACTTAGATGTCCCTGACTTCTACTGCAGTGGCATTTGGACTTTTTTGACTTGTCAACGTCATTATGTCTCCTAATGAAAGTGTAGACTCCTCTCGATTTGCTTTCAAAGTGCAAGGTAAGCCCACAGGACAATCTCATTTTTCTTAGCAACCTTCCCTGGACACTGCAGAAGTATTTAAATTCTGCCAGAGATCTATGGACCACAGTCTGCTAGTGCCCTCCAGTTTGTCAAATGGATGAAGGTCTGGTATGAATCACCACTTTTCCATTTTGTGCCATTGTACAATCAATACACACTCATATAAATGAGGATGCAATGGCCAAGGCTCCAGAGGGAGTTGGGCCCCACAGATTGCTGCATCAGAAAGTAGTTGCATCAGATGTCTGCTCTTCTTTGCTGATGCTAAAGTAAATTTTATTGCTACGTTGACAAATTTGGCCCACTGAAAGGCTTGTGACAATTGGGACAAGGAGCGTTTCCTGATCAATGTGTTGCTTACATTTTTATACCTTTGTTGTAAGGAAATGAGATATGTTGATTTTCATATATTAATTTAATTCTTTTCTTGAAAAAGAGTTCGTTCAGACAACTGTATACTAATTTATGGTCATAAAATTCATCAAGAAATGTGCATATAAGCTGTTCACTTAGATCCTAAGATCTTCAGGGTAAGGATCATACTTCTTTTCCTTGTAATCTTCTGCAACACCTGCTGTGACACAGATCATTTGTAACGCCAGATTCTACATGCATTACGGTTGCTTACTAGACATCAACTACTCGGTATCAATGAAGCAGTAAAGGACATTCTTCATCTGCTCTCCTTTGCCTTCTGAAATTTAAAGAGTCTAAATCTAAGCAAGTAACTTTTCAAACTCCTTATAGTTAATGGAGAAAAGTAGGCACCAACAAAGAATAATTAATCACACGTCACGCTGGACATCTAAGATAGGTCAGGCATCCTCAAGGAGTGAGCCTAGGCACTGGACTGCTGATCATCCACGTGTTTAAATTGTTGGCCTGTTCCCTGAAAGGGTTTATGTTTGTGCCAAACAGCACTCCCCTAGACATTGCTTGGGCATGTTTCTGGGGAAAGATGACCCATAAGGTAGTCCTGGGACAGGGCTGCACCAGATATGGTTCACCACTGCACAGCTCTCCACCATTGCCATGTGGTATACCTACAACCTCTGTTTCATGCTGTGAAAACATCAGTCTGACAGGCTGCAGCACAGCCCTTGCATGATTTCAGACACTTGCAACCGAAGAATATCATGTCCCAGGGCCATGGAGGCAGCAAATGAAGCCCAAAGGAGACCCAGAGCCAATTGCATGGGTGAAGCTAGGCCTTGCTGCTTGGTTTTGAGGTCAATCTGCTTTTTATTCAATAATCCCCGTCACCTTTTTATAAAATACTATAAAGGTAGCCAGAGTTTCATTTTGGGGTTGAAAAGCAGTTTTTCTGTCATATAAACTATATGGTGATTTTTTTATGGATCTATTTTATTTAGGCAAATACAAAGAGAGATAAGTAAAGCCCAGGAGCAACAAGTAAGCATAATGGGACGACATCAAGAGAACCAATACTTACTGTCATGTGGATGTAATGGTAGTACTGTATCACAGACACAAGCCTCTTCAAAGTGAATCTGAAGATATTGGTTTCCAAAGGGGCTACAGAGACCCAGTTCACTCAGCCAGTTCAGCCTTTGGTAGTGGATAAGGGCAGGGAAAAAAGCAGCCAAGTATTGACTGTTTCATTAATGTGCTGCTCCTACAGTAAAGGAAGAAATGCTTTGTGAAACTAACTTACTGCTGTCTATCTGCACATCTACAGTGTTGCTTTGTTCTGAAAAATCATTGCAAAGAATGGCACCTCCTTGCACTCCTGGGTACACACAAATGTAGCTGTAAAAAAGCATAGTGTAGAATTTGCATGTCAAGTCCTAGGCACCTAGGACTGGATGTATTGTTAATTTCTGCTCCTCCCAAGGCATCGGTTACTTCAGGGAAGCTGGATTGCATAGGATCCCTGAATTCCTCAAGACCTGGAGTTTAGGAAATAGTTTGGTCTGCAGAATCCCCTCTGCAATGGCAAGAGACATTAAGAGAATCTACCTTCATATATAGTCCTCAGGCTGGCTGGACAGCATGGATAGTTAGAAAAAAATAACCATTTACACACAAAGTGAGCACATGCAACCTGCAGTCTTTGTGATAGAGTCCGTGCGTAACCCTGCAGTGCCATTTTTGCAGGTACTTCTAAGAGAGGAGTTGCATTTAAAGTCCATGTTGAGGCAAGCGGAGGGGAAATAGCTTCTCATTTCTCAGCAGCCTGTAGCAAATTGATGGTGTTTTGGTTTCATGGCTTGGGGAGGAGTAGATGAAGGCAGAGAACAGCACTCCGGCAACGTGGGTTGTGTTCAGACCACCTACAATAGGTGCCTCACGTAGTTGTCATGACTGTTATGGCAATTTAGTTCAATAAAGCAGTGAGCACACCAGACTCCTACAATCCAGGTCTGCTAGATTTTGACTCCCGGTGCAGACAGTGGATAGAAGCGGTCACTATGCCTAAGTTAGGCACTTGCAGTAGGAGGGTTCAATGAAGCCCCATGTGCTTCTGCCTCATCTGCAGAAGTATATTGCTTTTTACTCAGGGAGGCTATGTAATGTTGCCAGGAACTGATTAACATCTGAATCACGTTGTCCTCTGTCTGTATGGCAGATATAAATAGGTTGCAGTAGAGGTGGGCTATGTCCACGACTGCTCTTCTCCTTAGGGAATGGTCTTATCTATGTGCATAAAAGTAGGGAAGCCTGAGTCTACTTAGGCAAAGCTTCCAAGACATTCCCCTTGCAATGAGGAGTTACTCTGCTGATCCTGTGCTGTGGAGTTGCCCCTCTGACCCCTTGTCTCAGAGGTTTTACTGCTAGCAGACTGCGACATGACTGTCCGCCCATTCGACCCACACATGGTTGGACAGCTGAAGAACTAGTGAAACTGCACCAGTTGAAATTCGCTTTCAGTTTATTATCTATGTAGTGTCACTATAAAGCTCTGAGCTAATCTTAGCTGCATAATGGGCTGGTAGAAAGTATTCCATTTGTTATACAAATAAATATTTGCTTCAAATGTGGTTTCCCAAAGTAGGGTCACCTTGCACGCATCTGCTTCCAAAAATGCATCTGCTTTACAACAAGGTAGTAATTATCCTTTCCTCAAGGGGGTTCAGTTTGAACCTACTATGTGTACTAGACTGCTGGCGAAGTTTTTAATTTTGGTTTATGGTGTTTGTAGTTTTTGGAGGCACAGGATCAAACGCTTGAAATGCAGTGTTCATCTGATACTACGTACCAACCCCAAATACAGGTAGGGTTTGCTTGGTGGGCTTTTTTTTCTTCTTCAAGAACAGTTCTTTTCTACTGTACTTTTTTTTTTTTCTGAAAACATCAGTCAGTTGAGTGGATAGATGCAGAAAGCAAGTAACTTCATTTTACTGGTAAAATACCTTAGTGGAGTAACACAATAGCATTATCATCATCCTTCTTTTTTACTGGTTCTTCTTTTAATCTGTATGTCATAATAATGTCATTAGAGGGTGACTTCATCTTTTTAGCAGGCTATTTCTGCAGTACTTAATGTCTGTTTGATCCTTCATTCAGATATCTATTACCATACGTATCTATTATAAGTTGAAAAGGTTTTTAGTCTGACATAACATTGGAGGGGAAGAAATGTCAGCTTCATTAAACCTCACAGTTCTGAGACTGGAGGTAAAATACTTAATCAGCACATTTTGGAAGAAATTTACTGAAAAAATCTTATGAAAATATGTAGTTTTTCTTTATTTATCTTCCCTCCTCTCTTTAATCCACCTCATAACGCACTTTGCTCTGCTCTCTCTGGAAAGGGGGCAGTGAGTGAAACAGTGTCTTGAATTAAGACATAAGGCAATGCCTGAGCCCAATTTCTACTGGACTGAGCAGCTCTGTGAGCTCAGGGCTGGGAAAAAGAGGGAGGAGGAGGCTGGGGAGTGACATGGTCTTTAGCCTTTCACATGCCATAGCCCCATATTGCAGTGGGTGATTCCAAGGGTGCACCCATAGCTAGCCACTCCAAGACACCACCATTCTGCCATGATAAACTTATGGTGGGGGTTAAGGCAGCAGAATACTGTGTGAAGTCCCGGGGCCGTCAAAGTCAAAAAGGAGACTTCAGGTTTTTTCACTCTTGGTCCATAACGTTGGGCTGACATGTAATTTAGGTGAATTAGGGCCTCATTCAGCAAGGAGCATAAGCACTTTCACAACTTCCAGTGCACGAACCATCCCAGCAAAGCAGACAGGGTGCCCATATGGGTGATGCCTGTATTTATGTGGCTTGCTGAACTAGGACTGCGAGAACACAGAGACAGTGATGGTTTTTCTCCCAGGGTTTGTGGCTCTCTTCATCTGTCTGACAAGTCTCAGCAGTGGCACCAAGGCTGACAGTCTGGGCATCAAATAGCACAAAGTTGAAGTCCTTTTGAAGCAGGGAAGTGCAGAACGCATACGGAAAGGCAAGAGAAGGAGGGGGGCTCAGGGGGCTGAATGCTTAAAGGTGCTAGCATGCACTGGCTACTAACTCTTATGAAAACTAATAGCTGATGCCTCCACTTTAGATTTTGCTCCTTTGAAGGATCTGGCAGGTGAGTTTAGGGGTGCAGAGGCTATGCTTTAGATGTGAATCACCACACAGACATTATGTAGACTAGAACAAGGGTATGTTTGCAGATGCCGTGCTGTAACTCCCTGTATAACACCAGCATTGCTTTTTCATTTAGCTTTCAGAGGCATGTGCAGTTGTGTCTTGGTTATCTTGACTGAAAGAATGATCCCGTGTGTTTTAGCTGGATCTTCTTTGCTACAATCCATAACAGATGCCATTGGTGTTTTTGTTACTATCGCTACTTGATGGCTTTCTGCAACTGCACTTCACATTCCTGAAGCTGAAAGTTTTGTTCTCTTGGCCACCGAGAAACACTACACTCTTATTTTGGAGTCTCCCTGCATTCCAAGATAGCACCGGTAACAGAGGACACACAAGGGTCAACAGCTCCTCGGCCAGCAGCACAACCTCATTCATTGCAGCAGAGAGGTTTTCAGAGTTTGGAAATGCCCTAGAGACTTTTACCTTCTGTGGCCCAAAATGGCTGTCATTTGCTCTTTGTT
This sequence comes from Gymnogyps californianus, assembly GCF_018139145.2. NCBI lineage: Eukaryota > Metazoa > Chordata > Aves > Accipitriformes > Cathartidae > Gymnogyps > Gymnogyps californianus. The sequence continues at coordinate 158,648,045 of NC_059472.1, read as the reverse complement.
CCCAGGCAACCCAGGGAGAGACAGACAGCTGTCGTCAAATATTCTGCACCCAAACTTGTCCCTTCTTGGCACTGAAAACTCTCACTGAGCTCACTTGGGGTCTTGAATTCACACTGGGCGCCTTTGATGTTGTGATTGGTAATGGCATGTTTGTGCCATTGCTAGACTAAGGAAAAGCTGGCAGCAAGCTTAAAGTACGGTCTGTAATGACATTTGCACTAAATTGTTCCAGGAACATCTTACCCTCTGGAGCAACTAGGAAAATGAAGGTGAGAACTTTTAGCAATATACACCTTAAGCTGTGTGAAATTCTGCCCTGGATTTTGTTTATATTAACCCATCGAACGAGATTCACAGTTGTAACTGAGATCTGTACTTGGCCATGAATAATATAGACAATACTGAGATTTAGGTGCAAAAGGAGAGATCAAGGTGTTTTGACAAGATATTTTACCTGCTGTACCATTTTTATCTCGTCATGTCTGAGATGTGAAGTGCAAATAGTTGACATACATTTGGTCTGAGGAGTTGTCACCAACTTTCAGGTATTTTTTTCCCAAGTGTCGAACTTTTACAAGCAGCCTGTGAAGTTCCTCTTCTGTGCCAGCATACAAACACAGTCATCTCAGATGGAATGACCATAACAGCAGTGACATCTCTCCTTACCCATTTCCATTACTAGAAATCAAAGATCTCATTTCCAAGTTACCCATAGCTATATTCTGTTATTGCTTTCCTGCAGACAAATGGGATAGATATTTTTTCAGTTCCTTTCCAGACCTGTCACTGTATAGTTTTTTGCACCAGTAACTTTTTTATTTTCTCTGTTAATTGTTACTCTAAGAGAAATAAGTTACTCTAGGAGAAACAACCAGAGGGTTCTTGTACATACCTAACAGTTTGTTAAATAATGGCTAGAAATGCATGATCTAGCATTGACATTTCTTAATTTCTGAAAGTTTCCAACGAGTATTATTTTTAAACAAAGGAAGACAAGAAAAACCCTGTATTCCTTTAGAATGGCAGCTCTCAGTCTGTGGTAAACACTGACAATCTGGTTCAACACACCAAAAGTCACCAGTTTTTATACCTGTGTCTGTCCTGGTTTCTACAGGAAGGTGTCTGCCCCCACAGCAGTGCCAGCAGGTCCTCACAATACTGATACGGCATGTAGCAGAAGGAGAGTTTCTACTGTTGTAGATACACAATCTCCTCGGGCAACACAATCTACACCAATAAAATCTCTTTCCTGTCAGTGTCCACATGGAAGATTTTTTTCAGCCTAATTTTGGCTGCCGCTGATGTGGATTTTTCATACTGAAGCCAATATAGCTGTTCTGGAAGAACATTGTTAGCCAGGCCCAGCCTCCATAAATCAGAGTGTGCTGAGCCCACGTTAGCTGAGCATCTGGATGGGGAGGCAGGAGATGCCTTTGGGAGTTGCTCTGCCTCTTTGCAAGGCAGCCAGGAGACTGATAGTGAAACTCGTCTGTGGGAGCCGGACTCTCACCACGTTTTCATTCCCAGTGGCACAGCGAGGGGCTGGCAGAGGGTCCAGGCTGGACCCATGGTGAGAAGAGCAGTGACAGACAGAGGTAAATGAGTCCTCAGGAGGAAAAATGTGTGAGAACACAAGGCAGAAACCTGAGAACAGCCATACCCATGTACACATCTGTAAATAACTGGCATTTTAGTTGAGTTTTCCTAAAATACAGTATGCACAAGCCACATGGGTTGTCGTGTTGGCACCAGCCTAGGAACAAGAGGGAGTCCCGATTTCAAAGTGAGTGGCCCAATGAAGCCCTTTGATCTAGGGTCAATCCCTAACCTTTGTCTCTCATTAAAATATCGTTCAAGTGCTAAAAACGTTCTTCCCACTGGTTATATCATTATGAATGTTTACCCTGCCAGTACCTGGAAAAAATTGCTCTCTGAGGTAGAGCCAAATACCATTACTAGATCTGCAAAAGATTTGACAGTGAAATTAATTAGTTAATCTTTGTAAAGTGCTTTGAAGATGAAGAGCTCACTATGAGTTTTAGGTAATGTTATTATAGGTTAGTGAGTCATTTTGTAAATTTAAGGCAGAGGGGTCTCTTTTACAGTGTCTTATAGCGTGGCCTTCACCGTGTCTGTGTGGCTGGCCGGTGTCCTGTTGCCTTCTGCACCCTTCCCTCTGCCTGCATTCATGTGCTGCCTCTAATCCTCTGGTGCAAGCCCTGTGGGTGAGGGACCGGGCTGTTCTAGGGGTAGATTTGCTTTGGGCATTGAGAATCTGCTGCTAAAAATTGCTTTCAGCAAGTTTCACTCCTTGCCATTGCTGCCCCCCTTTCCTGGGAAGTTTGCCATTCGAGCCTGTTTTGGCAGGCGGCTACTGCTCCTCTGCCTGAACAGACTCGGACCCTGACGTCCCCAGTCTCCTGCAAAAGGGCGGCCCAATCCACTCTGGCTCACTGCCCTGGGCCCCACCTGGATGCTCTCTGATCTGCTTGTGGAGCTCATGGTTGGTATTAGGTCAGGGACTTTCCTTCTGCTCTGTGTTTGTGCAGAACGCAGCACACTGGTTCCCCACCAGACTCTGAGATACTGCTGTAATGCAGGTAATAAATAATAACAATCTTTAAACCTCTAGTGCAAATTACAGCCTCATGCAACACCTACGTAATTTTGTATAATATTAGCACAGTAGCTACCTTGGGAGAACTATATTCAGATAAGAGAATACACAATAATAATCCTTCCATTTGACATCAAATGGAATTGTCTAAATGCCTACAGCTCCTTTTCTGCCACCGTGTTTTTTAAAGAAAAGAAGGAGCACAGAAGGGAAGCAAGGATATGAGATAAATAACCAGAGACAAAAGGAATCAAAAAATAAATACTAAAGCAAAATAATGATGTAATTTCTCTTCTATAACACACAAAACCTCTTCTTATGTCTGAGTCCCCCTTGCATCTAGCACTCCATGATTACACTGGAGGAGATGAGCCCTCTCCCAGTGTTTATAATCTGAGGTTCCAATCTTGCAAACATTTACATGCATGGTTAACTTTATGCACACAATTAGTGCAATTGAAGTCATGCCACTTGCAAGACAAGATGCAACAAGTGAGTGTATCAAACACTAGGTGGGAAGAGGGCGGCAGACAGATGAAGGGTAGTAATGATAAGATCATGTGGTTACCTGGGCTAACTCTGCACGCTCAATGACTCCAAATGCCTTTTTTATTTTTGAATCATCACTTTAAAAGATTTCCCTGTCACTCTATAACCGCTTGTTGTGACTCAGAAAATGCTGGGCTTACTCATGTTCATATAGTATGTAATTAGTGGACTTTTTCATTTTCCCTTCATAGAAATGATATCTCTCCACCACTAACTAACCTTACTTTAAAAATAAGAAAAAAAAAAGACCCCAAGCCTTTCTCATTTACTCTACTGCTTTCCTTCTCTCTGTTTGTGTATTAACCTCCCCCTCTAGATACCTGCTCCAAATGAGCATCTTCTAGTTTCCTGAGGCTTTTCTTATCTTCGTTGCAGCTGTCCAAGAGTCAAGATCTGAGGAACAGGAAGGCAGACATCTCATTGACCAAATATAGCAGATACATAGATACCCTCCCTTACATGCAGGGCTCTGGGGTTGCGAACCACACGAGGGCTGCTCTTGACAACATCCTGGCCTTGATCTGTCCCTCCTGGCTCTTACCAATCAACACAACATGGGGAAGCAGACCATGAAGTTTGGCAGTGCCGAAATTACTGGGGCATCTGGACCAGCCAGGAAGGGCAAAATAGTATTTTTCAAGGACCACCTTGCTCTCATGTTTCCTAGCTCTTTGGGGAGATGACACAGTCCTTTTGATAGCTAAAACTCTCCTTCTTGGAAGATCTTCTAAAAAGACTGTTTCCCCATAGATTCCCATTGGAGGCTTTGCAAAGTCAGATTTAGAAAAGTCACCCCATGCCACTTCACACACATTGCTGGATACTCGAGGCACATTTGTGGAGCAGGGAAGCTGTTCGAAGTTGGATGGACTCGGGAAGACAATTTAGTTTACACATAAAATTGTTATCACATAAATTAGAATAATTATCACATTTGTGTTGCATTTTCATGATATTTGCTTCACTTAAATTGTTGTTATAAAATAATTTTATGAGTTATGTTGCTATACTCTGCGGCGATGTAAGGGAGTTTTCTGAACTCAATGGTGAGGCCATGTGATTTAATTGCCACACTATTTGTTAATTAGTCTGGGTGAAAATGCCAGCACCTGAGTGTGTTTGGAGAGTGGGCGGTGAGAATGTAGCTTTGTGTGAAGTAGTTCCAAATGCCAGAGAGCTTGAATTTGTGGTTCTGATTTCTTGATGTTCTGACTTCTTTAGCTCTACCAGCCAACTAGCTAGCATTTAAGGTTTTCACGGGCAGAACTTTTCTTGTGTATCATCTCATGCATCTGAGTGGAGGAACGTTGATCTGATTCATCACTGGATCACATCTTGTGTAGTGCAAGTGGGTTTGGATCACTCTCGGACCAGGGAGGCAGCATTTTATGCCACGTTGCAAGGGCTTAAATGACTCAAAACAGAGGGGGCACCACTGGCCCCCTCAGTGTCTAGCAGATGTAGCTGTAGAGCAATTTGCTTGGTATCAAAGGTAGACCATGTAGTCCATGGTAGTCAAAGGTAGTCCATGTAGTCTTGGGGTAATTTTTAGTGATCAGGTGTATACCTTGCAAAATCTTCATATAGTCTTGGTCCTGTAGGAGAATCTGGTCAAGGCAGATATACCAGACAGCAAAGATAGTGTCGCTCATGCATAGTTTGTATTAGATATGGGTAATGATGTAGAATAACATTGGCTTTTTCAGAGACATGTAGCGCTGTTAATGAAGCTTCTGATGGGGCCCAAGGAGCTACAGGTCTTTTCCCAGCTGTTGATCTGGTTGTAAGAAGCAGCAGCCATAAGGCTGTCAGTCTTCTCAATGTTAATATGCCCAGGCCTCCAGCTGCAAGTTATGTTTTACATTATGCGTGTTATTTCTGGGCTAGCAAGTTTAAAGTTCAAACATCAGATGAGTTTTGTATTTCAGGGAGCAGTAAGGGGATGCCGCACTCTCGTGTTCTTTCTGATGTTACAAAGCAGACTACGGCAATCTGCGAGCTGGCAGAGTCACCCACAGCTTTTAAACAGCATGGATGAGAAAGTAGCCATGCTTCTGTCATGTTTTGGAAATACAGGATAAAACACTCCCTACATAATACATGTTCTGATGACTTCAAGGCTTAAGGAAGACAAACGGATCTAGAAAGGATCCCTTTGCTGCATCATAACAGACGAAGCAACAGCCTTGGAGGAGAATAACTCGAGAGAAAGGAAGTGACTAACCCAGTGATGGACTGATGGCTCCTTCAGTGCAGTCTGAGGCTGCAGGAAAGATCAATTGGCTCAGTGCAAGATGAGGAAAAACTCTTACTCGCCAGCGGTCCCTGCCTACCTGAGACCCAAACTGGTTACATACAGATACTAATCACACTGGGAATGCATGTGTATACACTCGGGGTTAGCTGGCTCTGGTTTAGTTTTCCTGAGTTACTATTTTCAGCCCAACATCCCACCATAAATGTGTGTCAGAAAGGCATGGCTAAAAAATCTCTCTAAAATACACTCATTACAGCAATTTTCTTATATCCACAGCAATGGTCTTCCTTTTAGCAGGTGGGTAATCCCTGTGTCTACCTCATCATTGTCTTCTGCTATGTTGACAATTGATGGCAACAGTAAAGATGACATAGAAAGGAGTTACTCACTTGCACTAGCAGGTGGGAAAACTGCTGAGTTCTGCACTACCCTAAGGGTAATTATTTCACTGGCATTTCAGAGCAGAGTCTGCTTATACGAGAGGGAAATTGCAAGTCACCTGTGCTTAATATCTAAGTTCACATTAATTTATACACAGTGGGCTAAACCGTGCCCTCATTTATATGCACGCTGCCCCGCAGTGATTATGCAAGAGGAACTGAGTGGAGAATTTGATCTAGTGTGATTTCAAAAATAGCACCATGAAGTAAAGTTGGTATAAATGTGGAGGAAGTAAATCCACAGGAGAGCATAACCTAGGGTGTAAAACAGTAAGTTTGGGTGATGATGCTATCAATGAAAACTCAGCACCTGGACGGGGTCCCTGCCCAAACAACAAACTCTCCCAAACATGCCTCAGTCCGTCATGCGTATGCAAAGCCACCAGTAGCAGGGAAAGGCAGGATGCTCCCGAGCATCGAGAACGCTCGTGGGCTAGCAGACCTCTAGCTGAGGAGTAGAAAAGGAGGGAAAGAACAGGCTGTTTAACCACCCTGCAGATAAGATAATTGTGGCTCAAATTCAGAAGTGTAAGGTAAAAATTCACTACATGCATGAAACTAAAACTGTTTTATTCCAGGAAAGCTGGCAGAGTGTTTCAACAGCTTCCTGTGGCTTAGCTGCTATGACACAGTAGGAATAACCTTTCTTCTGTCTGGGTCTTAGGAAGTATTATGTTTCATCCTTGCTGAGTGACCTGCATTTCACAGGTCAGATGTAAAAATTACCCAAGACTCAATTCTCTTGCCCCTCAGCATGTTGAGGGTTCATTAGAAAGAGTGGCTAGCGCAGGGTGTACCTGGCACTCAGTGCTCATTTGCCCTTCCTTGTTCATAGAGCTGTCCACCTCCCTGTGTGTCTGATCACTGGCCAAGGTGAAAGCCGGATCCAATACCTTCAGAAAGGGGATCTCTTCTTTCCCTTCAGGTCAGCATAAGTGGTTCCCCCTTGACTCCACAAGCACAGGGCAGCACCGGGAGCAAGCCGGCCAGACCTCCTGCTGCATCTGCGGCACAGGGTGCAGGCATTACCATGGGGTAGAAAATGGTTCAGTTCCTAATAGTGACTCTTGCTCCTCCTTGTGTCTATTAGTCGGTGCCAGCAAGGGCAGCGATTGTTAGGGATGGCAGTGCCTAGAAAAGCTCAGGGCCTTCTATTAACAGGCTGCTGGGAAAAATCAGCATTAACCTCAACATTAAATTTTTCTGGTTTTGTGTGGTGTTTCCCTTAGGGCCTCTTGTAAAACAAAGTCATTGAACTGCCATTCTGGGCTGATCACAAGAGTTTGAGTCCTATATCCAACACTGTGACTCCATCACAACGACAAGGGATGGTGCTTCATAGAGTATTTCTTATGGGTACTGTGCTCAGATAATACTTCTGCTGTGGTGTGCTACATGGTTTCCAAATTGGAAATACTCTGATGGAGGAATAATACTTCTTTTCCAATCTTTCCTTATTCCCAGGTGCATAATTAGTTTTTATAGGGACATAATAACATGGTAGCTAATACATAATTATAATGTGTAAAGTTTGTAAAATTAAAAAAAATCCTTTAAAATAAGTTGAGAAATAGCAGCAGAGCATTTAGACAATTTTGCACATTGCCCAAGGTACTTTCTTGAAATCCAGCAGCAGCCATGAGAACACAGGTTAGAAGCTGGACATTTCCTATTCTGGTATCAGTGTAAAACCACAGAGAGGGAGTTTTACTGGCTTTCAGGTTCAGGACCTGTCCTTACAACTGTGTATCATGAACCACAGTTGCACATACACTTACTAGCTACACAACAGCTTTAATACAGAGATTACATTGTGTTTTTCCTCAATATAACTCACAAATAGCGTAAGAAATGCTAGCCGTAATTCTGCAAACACTGAAACACATGGGGAAAACATTTAGAAGAAAACTGCTGCAGAGTTGAGGGGTTTTGCCAGCATCCCTTCTGGCATTTGGAAAAACAACTGATTTTTTAAAAATTTTAAGATTACTTACAATTTGGAATTTTTTCAGTTGGCAGCATCTAAAAATCAGAGAGATTGAAAATAAATATTTTAATTTCATTACAACATTTCAAGTGATCCAATCACATTTTTCTTACTGAGAAAGGAGATATCTTTCAAACCCCCAAATTCATTTTAAACTGGACTGTCATCCTCAACCAGCACAAATATTTATTCCCCCAATGCCTCTGTGACATAGCTGTGGTTTTCAATTGATTGTCATTCCTGTTTTTTCGTGGAGATTTAGGGTCAGATACCTGAAGATATTTAACACTTAACCATGCAGATGGGTGTTTGCAGAACTTCTTTAAAAACTCCTGAGGTGCCTTGTTCCTGATGAGTTGTGTAGGAGCTGGGTGTCTAGAGACCTCTGAAAATCCCTCTGCCTGTTTACACTGGAGGGACCTCGAGACATTTAAAGATCTGGCTCTATGGATGGCATTCATCACATCTAACACTAGCCACCAAAAAGACACGTGTGTAACCTAAGCAAACCATCTCACTCATGTCCCAAAGGGGAGCTCAGCCCTGTCAGAGGGCAAGGCAACCTCCTCGCGAGAGACACCCAGCTCAGGACATGGTCACTCGCTTTGTGGAGGTTTCTGACTCTTTCCACTGACCCCAGGGGCAGCTGAGATCCATGGCTTAGAGACGTGCTTAACTTTTAGAGGCTTAATTTATGGGAGATTAATCCAACACTAGGGTGAGGTATGGTACTGGAGTTATCCAGTACAATACAGTTACAGGCACATGTAACTAGTAGCTAGCACTGCCTGCATCTATATTTTAGGCACGTTTTAAGTCAAAACTTAAAGGGTTAGGAGCCAAATTCACTGACTTTCATTCTTCTCCTTGACCTCGATCCAGCTGAAACCTGGAGAGGAGATACACGGTGCTAAAAACAAGAACTCCCAGTCAAGACAAACTCCTAGATGCAGAAGGTTTTGAGTACGATCACTATGGGAGCTTCAGGCAGGTAAACAATTCATAAGGTAGCTTAAGTGTGTAAAATTACTGTGGATCTCTTGAATTAAGTCCAACTCATCTCCTTTTTATATCAACATAGGGCCCCATAGGCCCAGGGCTGTGCTTACGCTTTTCCAGCATAAGCATTTTTCTGTATGCAAAAGCTCCATCTGACCAGAATGTTATGAATATAATTTCTAAAGCTTTGTCAGATCCCTGGGTTAAATGCAGTGCATAAATGCAAAAGGTACTATTTAAGGTGCTGCACTACTAAAAGTGGAACTTCGATGATACCCAAATATAGGTTTGATAATTATTTGATATGATGAATCAGTTAACAATTTTCTTGCGAGTAGTCAACAGCTTAAATTTGCTACACCCCGGTCTGTACATCTGGGGCTAGCTCTCCTCCTCACCTTTCCTGGAATGCCAGCTATGATGAGCAAGCTATTTTCAGTTTCTTATTAGGAAGCTGCCTTTGGACCAGTTCCTATACTACTTAGCATTTTGCCTGAGTAGCAAATTCAGGATCTGGCCCTAGGAAACCTGTTTTCTTGGCACTTTGAGCCAATTCCTTATTAGTGTAGTTACCTCTAATATCTGCCATGTGCTGTCTGCAGCAGCCTGTGTAGGCACCTCTATGAAGATGGAGTTGTTGTGACACTTGTCTCATGAAAGAGCCTCTCCAGTTCTTCACTTTGAAGGTCCACTAAAAGGTGTGTCTATGATGACACATCTGTTCTGGTATTTTTTTTTCTTCTTTCTCATATAAAAAAGTACCGTGATAAGTTCTTGTCGCCGTGCCAGGACGTCACTCGATACATGTAGAGGAGAAACAGTTTAAAGCTACTTGACTAACAGCTTCCTCTGTCAAATATGACATTAGAGTTATGATTGTCTCTTTTTTATCTCTTCACTTTGATGACAGGCTTATCTGAGGTAGTGAGACAAAGAGCGGAGTTGATTCAGCCTACCATGCTGTGCAGGTGAGAGTTTTGAGATCAAGTACAGCTGTTCGAAGGGCAAGTCCTAGTGCTGAATGACAGCTGCTTTCATCAGGAGCATGGCTTGTTTTTTCTTTCTTTCTTTTTTTCTTTTTTTTTTTTTTTGACAATGCCAAGAAATTCGACTGAGGCTTAAGGAATGTGCAAGCTTAAATATCAAAATGTGACTGCTTGTGTAATAATGTCAGCCTGAGCTACTGGCTCCTTTTGATATTCTTAGATCAGATCAGATGTTCCTTTTAGAAAATCAAATATGTTATTGCTGATTCTGGTCAGAAGGAGTGAATCTGTTTACCGAACCCATGTGTGTGGATCTGACACTACAGTGTATCACACCCACTGTAGTACTGCATGGAATATTAACATTTCTGATTTGTTGCTAGAAAAGGGCTGCAGGTTACTCAGTGCTGTGCTTTTCAATCAGTGGTTTCCAAGATCACACTTTTCACCACTTTTTGCAGAGCAACGTGATATTCCTTCCTTCTCTCCTTCCCTTCCCCCATCACTCGCTGCCTCTCTACCCCACCTCTCAAAAACAATTGTTAGTGATTTGATAAGTTCATTAGCCCACTCTCCAAAAGCCCTCAGATAGTGCACGTTATTGGGACTTTTGACGTGTATCTATTTTGAATTTCCCAGAATACTCACATATGCAGATGTAGCATGAGGTTTTGCAAAAAAAGTGCTCAGCCTTTATTGCATGAACAAAATCTCCCATGTAAGCAAGCAAAGAGGTATGTGCTTATCCAAGTATTTATCTATGCCTGCAGGTATTTGAAGTGTGTGAAGGAGTGCAGGGTTTGTACATGCACTGGTTGGACTATACATACATGTTATTAAAAGCTGAATATACCTAGGGCTCTCTCTCACTCACTCTGCCTATCCAGGAGAGGATATATTTATTTTTAAACCTCAGGTCTTCTTGCATTCCCTGAACAGAACAAGCTGATTTCTTCCTTAGTCTTTTCCTTCTAGTTGTCTGCTACGTCACAAATATAATATCTTCCAGAACTGTCAGGTGTATGACCACATGCTTGCTTTTTACTATTTCCTCTTACTTTTCCTCAAAGACCATTCAGGCAATCTAACTTCCTGGAATTGAGGGATCCTGACCATGTGATGTTGGAAAGTCTTGAGGATAAAGATACTACTTTTCTTTTCTATAATAAACATGTTAGCCAGGTCTCTGTAGAAGTACTTTCCCAGTATGGTTTTCTCACCGGCAGGAGACACTGCTTTTTCTGCCATGAAACACGTGAGAGCATAGGAGTTTATCTTAGGTGAAAACAATCATTCATGTCGGCCAGTAAAGGCACTGGAAATAAGAAAATTATTTGTAGCCACTACAATATTCTGGCATATGGTACTTTTGCAGCTGTTGATTGATATTCACTGAAACCTAGAGACAGTAGGTTCTATTAATACCAAATCTACCTATTAATATCTATTAATATTAAAACAGGACTGAAAAAATCATGTGAAGAAGCCCAGGAAAGTCAGAGGGCTTGGACATATTGTAGCAATGTCTAATATTTATACAAATACCAATTGAATAAGAAGGAAAGAAAAAATGCTGACAATTCTCCGCTTCCATATATGCATTATAACATGATTATGGACTGATTATATTATAAAAAACTTATGGACCAATACACTTGAGGAAGAGAGCTCTAGCTGTGAAACTATTTGTGTGTGTTAGGAACATGCTCTTACCCAGATCCCACCATTCAAGTCATGTAAGGGGGAGCCCTATACTCCATGGGATCCTGTCCTCAATTTGAGGGCCGCTAGTGCCAGATGCCTTAACTTCCACCTCATGCACGGCCACCGAATGTAGAGGGATATAAGAAAAAAGAAGCGTGTGTCTCATTTTAAAGCTCCTTGGAGCAAGAGCATCTGGCTAATTTAATTTTATTTTAAATGGGAACCCAAGAGAGCATCCACCACGTAGTACTGTGGTGAGGCAGACTTGCAAGGTTGTTAGGTGTCTGGAGCTGCAGATAATCAGCTCAACACCATTTTAGTTCCATTGAAATTTGAGGTATTGGGTACCTAGATGTTTTTGCAAATCTCTATATACCTCTACTTGCCCTTCTCGACATCTAAATATCTTAAAAAGTCTGGCCCCTTCTCTCCTCTTCCAACAGAGAATTCCAAAATGAGATCCTTTCATTATTAGAGCCAGAGTGGTAGCTAATTGCTACTGAGGAGCTTTTCACTGTGACCAAAACCAACAATAACAAGCAATAAAAATCTAATAATCCAAGCGATCGACTGTGTATTGAATAATTCTTCTGAAAGCACAGTGCAAATAGCACAATTCTGGGCATACTAAAGAGAGTGAAAGATTAAAAACCTAAATGAACACAGAAAATGTCTGTCACGTCAGATACATCAACTCTGTCAGTCCAATACATACACTTAATTAAAATGGTTCAACCATCTGTCCAAGAGGGTGCATGGGAAAACTTTAATTGATCGTCTCAGTTTTTCTGAGCGATCAGGAAATAGGGCTAAAGCTAGCTCTCCTGGAATGGATTTAAGAATTATAAAACTGACAGTTGGGGAATTTTCTGCATTAGCTGTTTTAAGCCTTTCTCATTTCTCCCCACAACTTTGATAGAATTGGATGATTCAAAAATATAGACGCATCTTAAGTACCAAGAAGGCAGGTGAATCACGTCCCTCGGTGACAGGCAGGCCTTGTGCCCGAGGGGTGATTTGCTGTGAAGAAGGGTAGGTGTTTTCCTGCCCTCCCTGGAGGATACTGTGGAGGAGCAAAGGCAACTTTCATTTTCCACTGGGGCTCTCCAGGAGCTCAGTGAATGGAAAGAGCTGAGAGGACGTGCAGGATCCCTCATTGCTTTATTCACCCGACCCGCCTCTTGATCGGGTCTTTGCTCCATAAAAAGATGCAAAGTCAGAGTTATATTCACCTGGGTGTAGCCACCTCACCTAGAGCTGTGCCTAATGTTGCGGCTCCTGGGATGAGATTCAGCTCACCTAACTTCAGCTGCCTAAAAGGTATCTAGTCTAAGCTGGTCTCCTTATGAAATCAGTGAGAGAAAGGCCCCTCTAGAAGATGGTTGAAACTGCTTTCTGCAGGTGTCTGTCCCCATAAAGCCAGTGGGAAGAAGCTGATGCTGCTGAAGGCCTCCAAAAAGACATCAAGTCCGTATAATTGTTTTCCCTAGAAGACAAGTTGTAATCAACCACTGAAGGCAAGAGACCTTCGTCCATGCTGAGCTTCACAGTCACTGGTTTCCCCGGCCCAGACTCCTCCTGCTTGTTTTTTCCCAAAGTCAGTCTTGGGATTACAATGTAAGGTGGCTTGTTTATCTCCTCCTTTGCAACCTCCATTGCCCTCTGCTATTTACCTCCAAAAGATCAGATTCTTCTAGCAGCTGTCTTCCCAGAAATGTCCTACAGGATAATTTGACCAGCTCCAGAGGAAAAGTGTTATAGATTCTTCATATGGAAACATCTGTATGAGAAAAAAAATAACAGTGGCTATTCTATCTTGCTTCTAGGAGAATGTTTGCCAGGTGGCCCAGGTGTCTCCAGCTGATACTGTATTGTCATTCACCAGCCTCTGAAATAACAACTTCCACTGGTGAGGGTGAAGAAAAGCCTCTGTAGAGCAATCATTGAAGCAGGGATAGCTGACAGTAGGAGCAATCCCTTTTGTAATCACTCCCTTAGGCCCTTCAAAACCAGGATGGTGAGATCTCAAACCCTTATCCAGGGCCCTCTCACCAGCCTCTGTGCTGTTATCATGGCTGCCTACCCTCACCAAGACACACTGGCTCCAGTGGTATTTTATATTCCTTGTTGTGGGAAGAGGCTTATGCCTACCCATTGCTTCACTAACAGCTAGAGGAGACGGCTGAGCAAGTTGAGCAGTGTAGGAGCAAAATGAGTACTCCTTCAGCCTGCTCAGTAGCCTCAGGAAATAGCATGGTTGGGGCACACCCTGCTTGAGCAGCAGGCTGGGTGGGAATTGAGCTTAAGAAGTCTGTCTCTATCCCTTTAGACCACTAGCAATCTTCCAGTCCATTCAGGTGTTTGCAAAATGGACAGACCCCAGGAACCTTTTGTAGATGTCTGTGAACTGGAAGCAGTCACAGCAGCTAGTTAACATGTGCATGTGTCAGTCTGCTGGTGGAAGATGTATGCGATGGCATTGCCATGGGGAGCTTCTGCAAGTTGAAATGCACATCAACACTTCCCTGAATGCCTTGGGAATTCAGCTCTCTCTGGGACTGTCTGGTTCAAGACTTCAGGTCCATGAAGAAGTTTTAAACGTTTGGTATGTGTGTGCAGGGAGTTCAGCGACTGGCTGATGCCAGTTGACCAGCCACATGCTGAAAATAACCAGTGATCAGAGCATTTTCAGAGATGTTCCTATGTTGTGGGTTATAGCAATGTTTTTTACAAGCTTGTCCCAGTCTAGCTGCAGAAGTGTTGCAAAAGTCTAGGGAGATAACAGTCAGGTAGAAAGCTTCTGGGGAAAGTAAGGAAGGAAGGGTCATGAACTGAGAGGTTCTGCTGGGCTTGCTTCTCTGATGCTCCAAGTAATGTCTTTTGATGTTATTGACCTGCCCTTGGTCCTGACTCTAGCCTCCCCACCCATTCTCCCCTCTTCTCCCACCATCCACCCCTGTTCCTCCTCGCTTCCAAGCTGAGATCCCTGCCCTGAGCGCAGAACTCTGCCCCGTCCCATATGACCGAACCGTCCCTAGTGTTGTTATCAAATGAGGCCAAAGCCATGAGTGTGTCTTTTAGCAGTGCCCATGCGCTATACCTTACCATCCACTCTATACCTTTCTCATCTAGGACTCCACGAACAAACCCCACTGTTGTCCTGTCCAGGCTCTCTTTGCTTGTGCTGTTCACTGCACCGAAGGCCAAGATGTGCACCCACCCAGAGGGTAGGTTTGGGTGCAGACTAGACATTTTGTCTGTGTTTGACAAAGGGCAACTTCCACTCCTGAACATCAGCCCTGTGCCTGTTGCACTGTCCCACCAGCTCTCAGTGACAGTCCAGTTCCTCGTGAAATGTTTTTTAACTTGGTGGCCTTTTCCCAGTGGGGTCATACTATCTATTTGTGTTCACTGAGGAAAAACCTTATCTTCCAGCCACATTGAGCTTGATATATTATTATCCTAAACTAATTTTCTCATTTAATTTCAGGAATATAATTGTGTGATTTGTTTGGAAGCTCCTGTTTCCATTGACAGTAGCTACTGCTTGCTGTAAATTACACTGTATTATGATTTCTCATTTTTCTGGTAAAAAATAGATTGTCACCATCCCAGTCTTCTGGTGTACTGATTTAGCAGTTAAGCTCTCTGGGTAAACTGGGGAGAGTTTACAAGAAGACATATCATCCTTAATATTTAAAATACACTTTAAGATGAATGACTAATTGTGTGGGAATAATGTCATCTGTATGTTTGCATTATAGCTCTATGATCAAAGACGGACTTCTAAGATATAATCTAAGCTCACTTAAATCCTAATGAGAAATTACACGGGAATGTTGGTATTTCAATAATCCACAAGAGTAGCTGAGCTCAATTATCCCGATGTCATAAGGGATTTGTCTGGATAATTGAGACTTCTGACCATTGAGACAATGTTCATTGTAACTAATAGACATGCAGGGATAAATCTCTATTTTGAGGAAAAGGGAATTGTGGACAGCTACGGCCTTGGATAATCAAGTTGCACTGTAAACCCAGTTTGGATTCCCATGGATCCTTGTGGTTAATAAATAAGTAACAAGGCGGGCCTGGAACTCCTCTGAGGGATTCGTCAATTGGTTCATAAACACGATCAAGTTAGTACAGAGATAAATGGCTCCACCTGTTACCCAGCCCTGCAAAATTTATCAACTCAAGATTAAAATCTCTTTGCCTATCCTTATGATGAAGTTCATAATTACGAAAAAATGTATCATATATTACTCGCAAGTCAAAACAAATACTATTCCTTAGATTAGTGGACCAGCACAATTATACAAGTCTGCCTAATACTTTCTCCTTGAATTAATTAACAGGGTGCGAAAATGTACTAAATTCTTTGTAAGGGTGAAGTCTTTTTACACTTGTTAAAGACATTGTTATCTTTCTGGGTCTCTCTGAGCCAAAGTAGGTATTGGGGCCAGCTGGACAAGATTCACTCCGTGCTCCCATGGTTTCAGAGTCATCCCAAGATAATAGAAAGCATGGAGATGGGAGCAGAGATATGGGCAAAGAGCTGACTGTGTTTCTATCTGAAGACTGTGAAAATAGGTCAAGTAGGTTTGTTTGTCTGTTAATGAAGTCTGTAAGAGTTTCCCCATTTCTTCTTTAGGAGAAGGCTTTTCTTGTAACACCTAATAGCATCTGACTGGCTGAGAGAATAAAGCAAGGGCTGAAATCTTTAAAAAGATTTGTGATTGTGCATAATAATGCAATTTTTAAGAGCACCTTAGGATCACAGCTCTCACTGAATATTAACAAAGGCTGTGTTCACAATTCACCTCAACGTTTCTGAAAACTCCACTTTAATTAATGAAGATTTTAACACCCTCTATTAGTGTTGACAGGCCAACAGTGTAGAGAACAGAACAAATCACAGAAAAATGAAGAACATCTTTCTGCCACTCTATAAATCCATTACACTGGCATGTCTTGTGTACTGCATGAACTTCTGGTAACTCCCTGTCTAAGGTAATAAGTAGAGGAATAAGAATTACTGGAGGAGTGAAACAGCTTGCATAAAAGCAGAGACTGAACAGGCAAGGTTCCTTCAATTTGGACAAGAGAAGATAAAGAAAGGGTATGATAAGAGATCTAAGCATCCATGAATGCTGTGAAGAACATAAAGAGGAAATGATGATTCACTATTTTCATAATGGCAGCAGGTTCAAAACTAAAAAAGGAAGAATTTTTTTGCACAATAGAACAGTACTAACCTGTTGCTACAGGATGTGGTGGAGTGTGGAAATACAGTGGGTTCAAAAAGGCTAGAAAAATTCCAAATGAGACAAAATAGCGAGTGGTGGCTATTAAAAATGATGATCCATGTGCAAATCTGATTAATGGAGACCTTTATCTACTGATTGCCAGAACTGGAGATCAGATGATGTGGTAGCACTATGTTGTACTTTGTTTCTTAAGCATGTTCCTGAATATCCCTTCCTGAATGCTGCTGAAGGCAGAAAATACCTTTCTGAACCTGTGGCTATGCCTACACTAGTAAACTAGACAGGCCAGGACACAGGCAGGAGGGCTGTCACAGTTAATTATCAGTTTAGTCCCTGGCATGGGTTTGACCTGTGCCAACTGTGAGAAAATTTTCTTACCAAGAAAACGCACAGGGATAGTTTGGGTTGTACAGACCAGCAGTTATTCACAACGGGCAGTTTCAATGTGGCCAGCCTGCTTTGGAGGTAAGACTCTGCCTTCTTGGAAAGCAAGCTGGGCAGTGCTAGTTGGCCTCAGGGCCCAGAAATCATCCCTATCCAGCTTAATTTGCCAGTGTAAGTGTAGACAGTATGGCTGTCCTTACTTGACTGACCACAACAGAAGATCCTGTAAAACAGTGTGAAGGAAACCTCTGAATGTGACCTTCTGAAGGCTTCTTTCATAAACATGAATTTCAATGGGAAGCAGAAGATGTTACCAAAAAGTGAGTCCAGGAATTTTAATCTATAGACAGGTGACCTCAGAATCCCTAAGAAATGACCAGATTTCAGGAGATAAAATCAATTAAATGTGAGTGCCTCATGAAGAAGGCTATTTAGAACTTGCACCATGTTTTTCATGAAGAGTAAGAAAATAGAGGAGTCCTGAACACATCTTCTAGGTTCTTACTTGAATCAGTTTGAAATCATAATTAAAATCACAGCTGATTAACTATGGATTCATCTGACTTCCTGGTATGAGGTTCAGCAGTTACCGGGGCAGTATATGGCACAGTGCCTCTGCCACCCTTGGAATTAACTAAGGGAATCTGATTTTGCATTATGTACCACTATACTATTAAGAATATGGGCAGACATGTTAGACAGGACTTGTTCCCACTTGATTGATCTTGGCTCTATACTATTTTGGAAGCTAAAAGTACTTTAACCTTTATCCCATTGCTGCTTGGTGTGATGTAATAGTAGAGGTCCTAAGTGCATTTCTTGTCAGAAGCATCTTAAATCATGCACAACTTAATCAAGCTATTAAAAAATAAAGCTTCTTCTCTTGCTTAGTCTATTTTCCATCCTCAATGACTGAGGTCCACTAGTAGGAGTCAATCATATTAAGGAGCGATTGGCTTCTTGCCTTGGTTTACCTCATGGAACCGCAGCCCGCCTTCCCTGAGTGTGCTTCTTGGGGGTCTAGTCAGCCAGGCTGGATTGCAGCAACAGGCTAGAGACATCACTTGAATTCCTAGGGTCATATCTGGGACTCTTCCCACTAAAATGTTACTACAGACTCACAAAGGCAGAGTTTGGCAAGGAAGAGGGAAATGGCTGGGAATTCACGACACAGTCACAAAGAAGTCCTGTTTTCTTTCCATAGTCTGTGTGAAGCAAGCAGTGTCCCACTAGTGGGCTCTGTTTTTTGACTCACTTTCAGTCCTTCAATTTTCATATTGCTTTTCTTCTAAGCTGACCACACCATAGATCACGTTCTGCAACATCTCATTCACTCTTCATGAAGGGCCATGGAGGAGTATATTCAGATCACATCCAATGGCACTTTGCATTAGAATTGGTACCTTCAGTGTCATCTACGTTCAAGAGATTGATGAGGCAGACTACCTTGCCAATCTGCCAGAGCCTGAATCCTTGTCCAGTCAACTCAAAGAGATAGACACAAATTCTGAGTTATGTATTTAGCCTAGACGGTCTGGTCGCAACCTCTGCTTCTCACTGGGACCTGAATAGGGCATGATATCTCCTTTTCAGTTCATGATTAATGGTGTATCTTAACTTTCTGGCTTGCATTCAAAATAATGCTCTCTATGCCATATTTGCCCCTTTTCTGTTCTAGTCCATTAGGTCATAGTAGAGGATATGCATCATCATGGAGATGGCACTATTAGTTTCCACTCTGGGGTCTGTAAGAGGCTCATCAGCAGAAGGCACCAGATACTATTAAGCCTTCAGTTGTCATGGCTACCTTCCTTCCACCTCGCTCATAGAATTGCCTTGGGAGCTTTAATGGAGAAGACCCTGGAAATCTTGCATCGCTACAACTTCTTTTTAACAGATTGTGAGATCCCTGGGTTTCTGCACCTTCCCTGGGAGGGAATTTCATCCTCAGGTTCCCATCGGTCACTCCAAAACAGGAAGAAAAGGATGAGGCTTGGCTGAAAGAACAGCTCTGGAAAGAGAAGGGAAAAGGAGAAAAAAGCAGAAGAAAATGGATGAAGATCGAAATACATCAGTAGAGAACAGAGATGTAATGATAAGGATCAGGAAATAATGAAGGTTGCAGGAGAGAAAATGGCGAGCAGGTTGAGAGAAGAGCAAAATAGATCAGAAAAGAGGAAAGAAGTGAAGAGTAGATCTACTTTTCCCTTTCTGGCAGTCTGTAGCACATAAACTAGGAAGAATTAGGATTTCAGTGTTGTACAGCAAAGAAGATCTCTTCTCCAAAGCTGCAGGAATTGGCTCAAGTCTGGCCCTAGATCCCTGTCATCCATTGACAATCACATCTGAAAGGCAAGGTGAGATGACTGCACTTTTGCTTGTTTTCCCTAAGTCCATGAAGGAAGACGGGAGGGGACCTGGTGCCATGAATGGCTTCGGACAATCTGAGCCCGTGAGCTAATTACCAGGGTTAAGCAGAGAGGACAGGAGAGTATTGCTTCCAAGTGTGTTGTCCCCAAAGATGGGCACATATAAATGGTTTCATGCCTGTTGAGGAGCTGGCTGCCTGGTATTACTGTACATGAACCATAGAAGAAAAGCAAGAATATGGGCATTTGATGCAGAGGACCTAATGTGCTATACATTTACCACTTAGCTTAATTCAGTACAATACATTCCTATACCTTTATCATGGCAGCACAAAATGCTTGTTATGCATTTTAGGATTTAGTAATGGAAAAACACTGTAGGTGTTTTTATTCAGTAATAATTTTTTACAGGTTATGTGGGTTACATAGGTGTTATTCGGTAGTAATGCATTACAGATTCATCTCTTTATAACACACTGTTTGGAATTCTTCATTTGCGGGTCATCTAAGTCTGCAGAAAACATCTGTGGTTCTCATTTTCAGGCACTAGAGCAGATGCTATTGCTGCCTTTATTGCAGGTGCTGACCCAAGCTTAGACTTCTGCTTCCCTGAAATAAGCTTTGGGCTCTCGTGGGTCTCTCTCCAGCAAAAGCACTTAAGATACAGGAATGTTTAAGCACTGGAACTTTAAGCACTGAGGTCGCTGGGACAATCTGTATGTCTATGCACGCATTGCTTGACAAGGGTCATAGGCAGCAAGCAAGCCCAGTCAGTACAGATTATCTCTCCATCTTTCTCATTGACTAACTCCTAACCTGATTGCCTACTGGCTTTGCAAATGATGCTGTTACCTTGGATTAGGTATAAGCAAGCCTTAGACAGGTTTTTCTCTTGTAAGACAAGCATCACCTTTTTAAACATTGCTGTAGCAGTGGCAGGATGCTGATGCACTGAGATGTTTGAGACGATTTTTTTTCCTGAGGGAAAGATTCTCCATTGTGCATTTAACTTACCTGCATGACATCACTGAACAGAAAGTGTCTCTGAGTGTGCTGGATAAACAAAGAGCATGCAGACCTATTTTTAGTCTTAATTTGGTTGCCTGTTTCCTAGGCTTGTTCTGTGATTGAATGATTTTTTATTTATTATTTATTAGAATATTAATTAACAGCTATATATTTTCTTGAGATTCGTTTCCTCTTCAGATGAAAACATTGTCTGCTCCCTTTTTCTCTTAATGTATAAACCATTTGCTACGTGTTTACAGAATGATATCAAGTGTAAATCTAGTCCTGATAAGCAACCTTGACAAGGAAATAACTTAGCATTCAGTGTTCATAAGAAGGGAGGGTGGGAGAGAAAGAGAGAGAAGGAAAGAGAGAGAAAGGATAAGATCTCAAATGAAATTAGCACAATGTGCTCCTTTAGGATTGGTTCTAGAGTAGATAAGCTTTTTATTCCTCCATAAACAGGTCAAAGTCTTGGCATCAAAACTGTATTTACCAAAGTTTTCTGTCATTTGGTGAATTGATCACACATATAGTAAACAAACCTTTGTAAACATGAAACCAGATTAGTATTTTCAGGTTTTTCAAATGCAGCATTCTCTTTAAAATGGTTGGGCATTTTTCTTAGACATTTAAATCCTATGCAAATAGTTACAGCAAATACATGAATCAGAAAAATGCAGTTTCAACTGCAGTGACCACTCCTTTCTGTATCTCCTTTTATTTGAAAATAGGCAAACACAGTACTGAGTTATTTCTATTTGCTTTTTCTGTTGAATATTTTTAATGGTTTGTAGTGACGGAGGAAAAAACTGATGTTTAGCTAAAGTTGATACAACCCACAAGTGGACATGTCAAAACAAGCTATAGAAAGTTACTTTTGATGTGTTTTATTGAGATATCTATGGTACTTTCCAATTACTTTATGCCAGAAAAGGTAGCTCTACTCAAAAATTATTTCTTTTGAAAACCACAAATACAACTTGTCAGCCTTTCAGATGTGCTTCAGTATATTTAAAGGGATCCTTCTTAAAGTAGCAATTGTCTGCTGTTAGGAAAAAAAAAAGGCAAGTAATACAATAAAATCAGTTCAAAAATCTTTACATGAAGTACATAATTTCATTAAGGTGGTGATATAAGGTCACTGTTATTTTGTGTGTGCGCATACATCTGTTTTTGTCTTCAGTAGCTGCATGTGCAGGAGTTAAAAAGTAACAGTGTAGAGAGCCAAGTTATTAGCTCTGTGATTGCTAGTGCTCTGAGCCAAAACGACGGAATATTTGATGACACTCGGGTGTCCTTTCTATTTTAGGATTCTTCCTCTTACTGCAGAGAAGTGATCCAACCTGAAATTTTCCAGGATTTTCTGTTTCCTCCTGTTTCAATCAGAACTTAAAACTGCTACTGAGGAAAAAAAAAAAGAAAACTTGTTCTTTTTCCGTACACAGAGATATGGTTTTCCCCACCTTAAACATACATGATTTGAGTTCAAAGGCTCAGCTTCCTGAGTGATAGTGAAGGTCTGTTGTTTAGCCAAAGGATCAAGAGGATACTGGGCTCTGAGATGTCAGAAAACATGTCTAGGCAGGGGTGGGAGGTTTCTCGGTGGAGGTGGGAGGGATGGTAACCTCGATGCTTAAATGTCCTGTCTTATCCATGGCTGCTATAACCACAGGGTGAGAAAATGGGAAGAAAAAGCCTAATAAAATGGCTTGTGACTTTTACAACTAGAAAGCGTGTGAGGCTGGGTGCCTGTGCATTCCCCTCCTGCCGTGGTGGAAAGCTGCGGGTGCTGCTTGCCAGGGCCCTGCCCTTTGAGGGAGCACGGCCGGGTGCGCCAGAAGCCTCGGGAGAGCTGCCCTCGCCCCAGGATGCTGATGGGCAGAGTGAACACACGCGGCCCTGCTCAGTACCACCAGGGACATCCACGGCAGGTGCCACCAAGACTGAAAGAGAAGCCAGAGGTAATGCCCAAGGAAGAGTCGGACATCACCAGCCCTCCAGGAACATCAGCCGCAGCAGTGCAGGTGCACGCTCAGACTGAAAAAAAGAAACTGTTGCAAGGATGGGAGCTTCCATGGAAAGCTCTATAGTCGCTGAGATGTAGATTTCTCCAACCTGAAAGACAAACTCTTTCTGAAAAACGTGGATGTCAAAAAGCCCTCGCACTGCCCAGGAGCCTCTGCCTGAGTGAATGGGAGACCCCTGGGCCCAGTCACCCTACAAAAACTCATGATTAGAGCTGGACAAAGGGTTTGTGGTTACTCTTAGAGGAGGCATGCAAATATCAGTCTAGGAAAAGCTTCCCTAGTTTATTCAGGGCTGGGAGTCCTGGGCTAAAGCTCTAACTCTGCCACTCTGACATTATACTCTTAGGGTAGCTTTTCCATATCATAGTTGTCCTCATTACCCATGTCAGAGAGTGGCCCACATTCCTGAGGCTGAATGGGTAGGTAGGCTTGTATCTCTGCCATATGCCAGGAGTAGACCCTGACATGAATAATCCATCTGTACTGGGGGTTTCCTGACAAAGAAACTATCAGCCAGTGTAGAGCTGAGGTGCATATATCCATAGTTACGATGGGGGTGATGAGGATCCCGGAGCACAACAAAGGGCAATAAAGATTTCCCAATAGAAGGCCAATGGACATGGCACCATACAAGCCCATAATGGGTGGTCTGTATCCTGAAGAGCTTCCTACCAAAAGAGATATGAGACAAGGAGACAGGAAGTGATGGCTTGAAGGCGCAAATTAGCTCCATCAAGCTTTGCATCTCTTTGCTATTTATGCCCAACCATGTTCTGTATTTATCAGACTCCCAGTCTCCATTGGATTGGTGCCTCCTAGCAAACCCTCTGTGAACTCCTCCCATCCACAAAACTACCTCTGTGAGTGCCCTCTGGAAACATGTAGACTTTTAAGGTTCTGTATCTATATATACATGTGTGTCCTTGAGTGATGAACCCTGCTTTAGAAAGAATTGCAAATAGCTAAGACATAAAATCCATCATAATAGGGCAGGGTGGAGAAAAATGAGAAGAAAAGAGGAAAAATTGCAGATTACATTAATTTGTACAAAATGTTTACATGTGTTTTGATAAAATTATTGCCATAATATAGTGCAGCCTCTGGTAACTTACACAGCTTTTGGTGCACGAAGGTGTTGTCATTTTTACTGTTCTCATTGCTGTTTTACTCTTTTATTAGCTTCTTTGTGTTTTATCTTTTGATAGATGTTGGTAGCTTTCCCCCTTTTGTGCATCTGAGCCTCTTGAAACATAAATCTGCTAGTTTAGAAGATATAGTTAGAGATATTATGATAGGATTAAGAGCACTCTTTTCCCCTTAATACAATAATTCATTAAAATACTTTTTCATTAAATTACAAAGTGTATGTTGCTGACTTTTATCATTTGTTACTTTCGGTATCTGCAGCTGAAGTCTTTATTGACTCTACTGTTAAAATATGTTCACGAAGAAGGTTATGGCGGGTTGTACTGTAAAAGTGGCATTAGAAGAATACAAACATCTCAGGAAGAAAGAACTTAAACCTTGATAAATGAATCTGTATATGGCATTACAGCTAAAGCAGAGTGAAACAGCCTCAAACACATTCTTAAATAAGAATGCCTGAGACTTTCTATCAGTATCTGAGCAAAAAGGGTTTGCAAAATACTAATAAGTGTAGTATTTCCTGCAGTGAATTATGCCTGTTGACTTCTGTGAGTAAGGACTTTGTCTAGTATTAAGTGTTAGCAGGATTGGGCCTAACCTGGCTCCTCACGGTAGAAAAGCATGCTTGCTGCAAGCCACTAGCTGTCAAAAAAGAGCAACCTGCCAGCATATGGGTGAGGTTTGGCTCTTCTGTGCAACAAGGAATTCGGAGGACATTGCTATTTTTTGACAGTGGAAGGAACCAGATCAGGTTTTAACTTGACTGCAAATTAAGAGCTCACTGGGCGTAAGAAGAATACTCCTGCAAAGAGCAAATAGGCTGAGCAAGAAGAAGTGTGTGCCTGATCTTGCAAGGAGCCTATTAATGGAGTCATTAAAAGAAGTCATGTTCTGCTATTGGTGAAAATGTTGCCCATGACTCATGGGCTGTATCAGTACAGCATGTGGTTCTCTGCCCACAGCCAGCTTAGCCTGTGAGCTTGACTTCTGTGCAAGTGTTTAGCTTCCATTTAAAAATCAGCCTGTCTGCCCAGTTACTCTGGCTGTCTGCAATTACCCCCTGGCTAACCCGCATGGGTTTGGGATAGCCAGGAGATAAATTGCTCCCATCCCTGCTACTGTGCAGTCTCACAGTCGGCAAAGTAGGTAGATCCAGCTGTTAAAGCCAGCTGTTGAAAAACACCTCTGATGCCTCCAGATCCCTGTGATATTGACTCCTTTTCTGGGAGTCATGCCACAGGGCTTGGCTCAGCCAGTGTTTCCTCCTTCTCGCCTGTTTTCTCCAGCTCAGCGCTGGAAATCCCCACTCAGTTCCCCTCTCCCAGAGCCCATGCCCCCAGGACCAGCGTGCGCCCATCTACCCTGGGTGATACCTTCCACCCAACGTCGCTCTCAGCTTGTTCCACAGTTTGCAGATGAGACTGCAAACTCATGTGTGTTTGCTCTGTGCGTGCGTGTTTGTGGAGGGCTGATATGTCCTTGAGAAAGGAGCGTGGGTGAAAGAGACTGGCCAGGAGCTGTGGTGACATGGATTTCATCAGACATGAAGTCCTTACATCTGCTTATTCTCTATGGTCCTCTTCCATCTGTTTTGTTCACCGACTGGTCTTCTGGACAGCGAGAAGGTCAGAGGCCCTCCCTGAACTCCACGACTTTATGTACATCCATCTGTTATTGTTATAGCCATACAACCCACTTCCGATAAAGCTTGCTCTTGATACTTCAGTATGGCCAACATAAAATGTTGAGAATCTGTGAAACTACCAATAAATGGTAAGATTTAAATATAACAAGCATCCATTCAGGTAATTTTATTTGCTGCATAGTTTCAAAGTGTTTGAGATACATTCTGATCATGTTTCCCATCTTAATCCTTAAGTCTTAAGGGCTAAAGACTTTTATAGAAAGAGAAAATGGATATTTTCGAACAAACTCCTGATTCCAATAGGGTAGGCTTTTAGAAAGTCACCAGTGACTATGAGACATGAAACAAAATACAAAATATGGGGGATTCTGATATGTGGTAGTAAAACTTCAAAGCAAGTTCAACCAGAACAAGAGTTCTTTATTTGATGAATCTCTTAATGCTTAAGACGAGAACTGATAAAATTGATATTTTTTTTCTCAGAAATATTGAAAGTATTTATTATTTTTCTAAAGCAGACCCACTTTCTTTTGACTACTAGATTTTTAAACCAAAAGTAAAAAGGAAAAAACCTAAAGCAAGCTTAAAACATAGAAAAGTCAAGTTAAATTTTTAAAATACAGACAAAAAGTTTGTTTGATGGAAAGTGCCTTTGATGAAAAATGTTTAGGGAAACTTTGTTCCACCTGGTAGCCAAGTAAAGCAGCCTTGTATTTGTTATTTCTGTTATGCTTCACAAGTCAGACTGGGCCCTATTGTTGTCTATATACGGTGTAAGCACACCTGTATATGTAAAATGCTAGATAGTGTAGCAAAGTATTTGTGAAATGTTGCTGGTGATTGGGCATATACAGAATGGATTGGATATATGCAGAATGATGATTATTGTAATAATCTCCATATACTCATGCCTGCATTCCTTTTATTAAACTTTCTTTCAAGTTTCACTATTAATTTCCAAAGACACAAAGATAAGAACTGAGAAAATATGAGCTGTCTGCCTACATTTATCTACGAAGCCATGTTGTATTTGGTTTTTCTACTGGAGTGCAGGACCAGATGTGAAAGAAACATTGGCACCAACCATATTTTTGTCAGTTTTAAACCTTTCATGTTTACTTTTACCAAGTAGTCTTCCTCTGAGTCACCTGTCTGAAGTCGAGCAGAGACACACGGCAGAGGACAAAAAGCCTGTGCATCTTCGCCCTTGCTGAGGGTTATTGCACCTGTGTGCAAGGAAAGCCAGTAGCATGGGCAAGAACCTCAATGCTCGCAAACCCGATTGCCTAACAGAGCTGGTGGTTATGGGAGGCCACAGGCATGCTCTGTTGCAAGACTCACTTTCCTCCCAAAACCTCCCTGCTGGTAATCTACTGCAGCTAATGGAAAAGGAGGAGATTTTAAAACTGTCTGCTTAAGAATATATGAGAAAAAATGGTCAGCTTTTACTTACCTTCACTTAAAAAGGAAAATTGCATGAGAGGGATGAAATTGGTCATGGGGGAGGGCAGAGAAGTGCCAAAACCTTTCCCCCATCATTTTACATGCAGCAGAGTGAGGGATGGGAGAGGACCAAGGACATACGTGGTCCTCTGGTACACCTCGCCCACTGGGGTTGCAAAAATGGGAGAACTAGTTATAGGGTCAGTCAACAGACTGCTGGCCACCTCTAGTGGTCGCTGGAAGTTGCAGGTAATTCATACTTCTAGAAACATGCTCTTGGTATGTCTGAAGGCATTTGGCACTGACTGTTTTACTCTCTGAAATCTGGGAAAGATCCAACCTGCGTTGCTCAGGGAGGCTTTAACAGTGCTTCTTCCTAGCTGGGGCAGCCCCTTGCTTCAGTTTCTCCTCAGGCAAGAGGAGAAATGGTCATTAAAGTTACAGCACTCATGAGTTTTATGGGAATAAGAATGAATTCTCCAGCAAGCAGGAGAACTGTGCCATTTCCACCCTTTGCATTGCTCTCGGTGGGAACCCTGCAAACAGCCCACAGTATGGAAATGGCAAGGTGGACAGACATTTGGAGACACGTACAATAAAGGAGAGCATTAATTTAAGAGATTCTGCCGGAGTGCATCAATAAGACTGACTGCACTTAAAAAAAAAAAAAAAAGAAAAAAAAAAGAAAAAAAAAGAAAAAAAAGAAAAAGAGTCCATTCCCAGTTGATGGGAAAGTAGGATGGTCTGAAAGGAATTGTCAACTTCGGTGAGAAAGAGAGCTGCACACAAGAAAAATGTAACTTTAAAATACACAACCACATGATGTCGGGTATGCTTAATGGAGGGAAGGACTATATTAATCTGTTTGAATTGCTAATTGGGGATTTAGTTGGCTAGATTGGGGGTTATAAGATTAAGGCTTTTATTCTGTGTTTTTGTTCTTTTCCAAAGGTAGGAATCCTCTATAGATCCCCGCTCTTGGGAATCTAATGCCCTCAAATGCACAACTCGGCAGCCGACGAGCAAGCTGATAAAGCATTCCTCGCAGATACTTAATGGGTACATTCTGTATCTCCGTCTGCATCTTTCTGTCTGCTTATCTTTTTTTTCCCCCTTAGCACGCTTGGAGGAAGGTAAGCAAACAAAACAAACTAAAAGAACTACCTCTTCCCTTCATGTTTATAGTTACTTTTCCAGAATTCATTTCCATTTATGGAAATAACTCTCTAAATTTCTCCTGTTTCAAGGGTTAAGATCCCTCTTTTATTTCAAGTTGCTTCAGCTGAATAGGACAAAATGCAAAGAGCCCTCAGGACTCTACACATTCTGCATTACAGCTGTACAACAAAACACGCTGGACTCCTTGGAGGGTGGGGCAGCTTTGTGCAAGGCAGGTCTGACATGGCAGGACACTTCCCGCGTTGCCGGATCAGCTCCATCACTCACTACGTTCCTTTCTTGGGCACAGATACCAGAGTTCACTGGAGGAAGTACAGTTTACATTACCCTCCAAAAACTACAAGTCCTCACCACAATTGTTGCAGTACAGTAACTGCAATAATAATAAGGATGTGGAGCAAAGGAGAGCCTTTGTTTTTTAAGATAGCAAGGGACAGTTGTTTATTGTGAGGTTGTTTATTTTTGTGCAAAGGGAAGCTGGTGAGGTTGTGTTATTTGCACAGCTTCCAGTGGAGAGCTATGACATTTTGAAATCATTGGCTCATTCTTCAAAAAGGCAAATACCGTAAAACTGTTATGTAGTAAAATGACTACAAAAGTCCTCAGTTCTAAAGTATATACAGAAACCTTCTTCAGAAATCTTGTTGCAATAATTACCTGTATTTCCCCAAAAGTCAAGGCAACACATCTTTCCAATTGTTTTTGTAGCAGAAATGTCAGAACAGACATTTTCGTCACTCAAGGAAAACCACTGTAAATTCTGTGTTTGCTGAAAAAGTGGTAACTGTCCTCAGCCAGAAGGCGAAAAACAAATTCCTCAGCTAGCTTCTTATTTACTCGCGCAGGGAGCTTCTCTGCTGCATACAAATAACTGCCAAACTCATTTGTATCTTGCTGCTTGTGTACTTAAATTCCCCAGTGGTTTACAACTGTTTAAAAAACTGTGACCATTCTTATATTGGTAGAGTACTGCTGACTCCCAAATTGCCTCTTTACACCGATTTTGCACCTGTAAGAATGGCTAGTTATGGTGCAACTGTAATGATGAACTGGATTTAAGATGTTAGTAAAGCTGGGTCTCACATTTTTCCTGTGGGGTCCAAAATCTTTATTCTCTCTTGTGTGGGCATATTCCTATCCTGATCAGAGTCTTAATGAAGTCAGAAAAGGACAAGAAATGCTCAGGGATGCATCAGCTTTGATAGTAGATCAGGGACCCAGCAGGTCATGGCAACCTGCCCACGTTTAATGGGATGAATCTCATAGGAAATTTTGCGTAAAATTCATTGTCAAAACAGTGCCAAGTCAGATCCTTCAGTTATAACAGAAGAACCAAAATATGGCTCTGCAGGGAGCTAAAAGCACGATAGATGCTGCTGCCGCGTGGCTAGAAGTAACACATGATGCGGTGAAAAGCTGAGAGGGGTATTTTTGAGAAATTATTGTTAAAAATATTGTGCGCAACACAACAGTGGAGAGAACTCGAGAAAGTTTGGGGCACGAGGACTGAGACGTAGATGAAGCTGATAAACAGTTCCAGAGCTGGGAACAGCAAGAGGAATATTCCTGGGTGAGAAAGGGTTTCAAATCCATTTGCTGTTCAGGCTTTTTGGATTTAGAGGCTCTAATAAGTTACAACGCAGGTGACCTCCTTTTGTGGTACGCTTTATCTCCACAACATGTCCACCTTGTTGAGATGGAGTTTGTGCTTCTTGAAGACTGAAAGAGGAATTGCCGCATTTCTACTCAGCCAAATAAGCTGTGCTGGGGAGAATCAAATTGCTACTTCTGGAAGACACTTGTCTTCACTGATCCAAATTTTAAAGCATCTTATAGAACTCACTCATCACCCTACATCTGTCCCCTTGTCAGTTGGGCTTGATCAGTATTTCTCGGTTCCTTTGTAGAGATTTAAAAGCTTCCCATTCTTCCTTTGAAATGTGGGAATAAATCGCATATTGGGTTTTGCAAAGTGAGTGAACGGCCCCTTTCAACTAGTCAGCAAAAAGTTTCAATAGAGGAA
This sequence comes from Gymnogyps californianus, assembly GCF_018139145.2. Taxonomy (NCBI): domain Eukaryota; kingdom Metazoa; phylum Chordata; class Aves; order Accipitriformes; family Cathartidae; genus Gymnogyps; species Gymnogyps californianus. The sequence goes on along the minus strand of NC_059472.1, from coordinate 158,618,009 downwards.
TTAAGGCCGATGGAGAAGGAAATGTGATTCTGGGCTTAAAAGTTGTTTTTGGTGCAGACTTCTAGAAACCTAGTGCATACATTCATTGTGTGAGTAATAATGGAAAAGAAATGTCTTAAACAAATACCTTTTGTAGGATAAGTTTAATGCCACAATCATATTACTTGGGTTGACTGCAGAAATGGGAATGCAAATGATAAACCTTTCCCAACAACACTAATCTGAGAGGAGCTCTCTGGGAAGAATAGCATCTGAAATATTGTACACAATGAAATATTGTGTCCTTCTCTACCCCCAAGGTTGAGGTCTTCTTCCCCTCTTCAGGCAAGTGGCACTAGTCGGATTACAGTGCAATCATAACAACTAAAGACGGAAAAAGCTATTGGGTCATTTAATCTCTTCCCCTGCCAGTAGAGGATTACTCCTGAAGCATGTTCTTCAATGCCTCGTCCAGTTCTTGGTGACTGGAGCAATAGGCTTCCATCATTTTTTAGGGAGATTATCTTTTAGATAAGACCTTAATGACCTATGTCCTAACTACTCTGCACGAATCCTCAGATCTGGATTCCTCAAAGTCAGGCTTAAATGCAGCTGTGTGCATGCATTTGCCTGTACTTATTTTTAAAATCAAACTTAGGGTTGTCACAGAGATTTTGATTAAAGTTGTTAACAGTTCTTTGGCCAAAACTCCCTTCACTCCCACATCTGTATTACATGCAAAGAAACTATTTGGCCATTTGCTTTCAGTCCACGTATAAGTACATATCAGAGGTTCTTCTGCAAGTTTTTAATTTTTAAAGAACTTTAGGATCTTTAAAAATCCAATCAGCCATGAATGCTGTAGTCTGACTAAAAATTTCTCTCTAGTTCACCTGGCATAATTTGCTCTTTTAAAGAGCCTTAGATAAATTCAGGCTTATTTATTGATTCATTCATCACCTTTTTATTATTCTGTCTATGTGTTCAGATTTTTTTGTGTTGAGAGTTGTTCTGTTATTTTGTCAGGGACTTACATTTTGCTTACCAAATTATAATTGTGAGGTTATGACTATTTTTAAATATAAAGCTTGGTAAGACATTTTGTTTTCCTACTCCTTTACTGCATTTCCTCCATATTATTATTACTAATGTACATATTATTACTAGTGTACATAACGCTCTTGTATGTGCAGAAATACATATAGGGCCAACAATGTACTAACTTCTCTACTTTGTTTTAAAGCAAGTGCCCAGAGAACTCCAATTCTGCAAACATTAGAAGCTTGCTTTACTTTGAACAGAAAGAGAATAACAACATCTGTAATATAATATACAATGAAATAATGGTTCCTTTCTCCCCTAGTGAAGAGAGGTCAGGTCTTCCTCCCTTCCTCAGGCAAAGGAGCAGTCAGATTATTAGTGAGTTCTAATAGTGAAAACAGGGGAAAAAAGTTAATTAAGTATGAACTGTCATGTATTTAAGCTTGTAGACATGTAGGATCAGGATGTAAATTGATACTATAGTGTTGAAGATTTGATGAAAGGAAAAGGTGTTAGGTACTCAAATTTAACAGGAATCTTTTTTATAATGTTCGTGGGTTTGCATCTGGATCTGTTGATATTTATTAGAAAAGGACTGGCCCTTTTTGTTCCTATAATAGAAATTATATTTAAAGGAGGATTCAAAGGGAGAAATGAAATAGGAATGAGATTTAGATTGTGCAGACAGTTTCAGACAGACATCCTGCCACAGAAGGTCATACAGGATCATGGTAGATCATGGTAGAAGGATGTCAACAAACTGTGATAGTCTTGCATGTTGAATGGCCAAAGCTTTGTAAGATGGAGCAAAAAGGATGAAAAACGCAAGGTCAGTAGCAAGTTGATTGGACAAATTATTTCCTTTTTTTCCTGAAAGGGAAGAGGAAACTATACGTGAGGATGAAAGTGATCACAAGTCTTCTCTAATCATTAGTGAAGGTGCATATAGTTTGTCCATGCTGCTTCTGGCTCATTAGTTCATTTCTTTGACATTGTAGAATGTTCATGAGCTTTATCTGATAATTCACTTATTTACAAATTTTCACCTAAATCTTCAATAATTTTTTGTCATTAGACATATAAAAAAAAGTCTAAACTACTTTTCACAATTTTCCATTGTTAAACATCTATTTATCTAATATGGACTCGACTGTTAAAAAGAAGTGCGAGATGTATCTGCGCAATGCCACAGAAATTGCAGATAGCTGAAGTCTCCTTTGTAATGTTGAATGTAGCAATTTTCTAATGCTGCAAATCAAGAATAACAGGAAAATGGGTGCCAGCTATGGGCAGGACTGATTGATTTCATTACACGCTGCTAAGACAGTCTAAACACTTGTGTGTAGAAGCTGGATATACAGTAGTAAATAAATGGGAGTTTTCTTTGGCCCGGAGGCCAGCTGGCGTGACCTGGCATGGCTCAAACCCATGCGGCTTAATTTTCTCCATCCCCCAGAAGAGTAGCTGCATCCCCTGCTGCTTATTGGCAGTGGTCCCTGGTCTACACCAACCCCTGAACTGTGCCCAGACCTTGTCAGGGAAAAACGAGACACTTGGCACAGGTCAAAACTGTGCCACGCGCCGAGCCAGCAGTTTCCCAGCATGGGTGATTGCTGGGAGAGTGATTGTGCAGGTGTATCTCCTGGTCCTGCTTCGTTTTCCAAAGCAGGCTGCAGTCCTATATGCCCAGCCTCATGTTAAGCTCTACATGCACAATTTTATTGATTGCAAAACTATAAAAGAATAAATAATTTGCTCTTTTTTTTGAAGCTGTGACAACATTAGAAGTATTCCTGACATAAGGTAATAGATAGTAGGTTGGAAAGACTGGGATACTGGAGAGAGCAAGCAAAGTATATAAATGATGCAAGAGATGCTTTGCTTAGGATATATAAATAGAAGGAGAAATGCAATGAAAAACACATTAAAGCAAAAAAATTGGACCTAGTTTCTCTATTCCTAAATTGTATCTTCCAGGAGAAAATGTTCCCAGGAATGTTAATACTTTTTTTCAAGTCTGCTTGAAAATACTTAGCAGGTCTGATTAAGTCAAGGATAAATTTAGTTATCCCCATAGCTGATTTGATCTCAATTGCATTTTTTGATTGGTTAATTGTAATTGCCATTTTTATTTTATTGTATCTCTAATTGGTGCAAAGTTTCTTTTAATTTAGTGGCATCTAACTTACCTTGCAGTGTGTTTTGGTTCTAAGCAATTTCAGTCTTAAGCATACTTAATTCCCTTCTGAGATCCTCCATCACTAACAACACAAGATCAAATAACCAACTAATTAAAATTTATGTCCATCTTCTATTGAAGTCATCATTCATATCCCCTTGAGTAGGTGATTTCTGACTGTGTGATCCCACAGGAATATTTTTATGTCTACAGTAATATGTGAGTGTGGAAATGTGAAGTTTATTCTGTTTCATTCCTGTGTAAATGGAAAAGGTTTCAATTAAAGGGTTAGTTGGGGTTTTTTTTTCAGTTTTCAGATATACTGTGCAAAGATTTAGCTAAATTTGCCTTGCTGCAAGGAAACAGTGTAAAGTTCTATGTATATCATTTTCTCATTACAAATGTACATCGGATAAAATAAACTTCATCTTTCAAGAGTCACCTTTTTTCTGTAATTTCCTTATAGGCACAAAACTTTCACTGGAAATAGGGGTGCAAACCCTTTCTGAGCAGTCAGTATCCATCTGAACATGTTATTTGGGGTGTTGGGTGACTGGTCATCTCTTCTGTGGGTGAAAAATGGCCTTAGCTTGTACTTAACGACAACCTCACCTCCCCAGATACATCTATGTTTGCAAACGAAGCAGGGCTGGGGCTCAGGCTCAGACTAGACTAGTGGTTCCCCATCATCCACACTGTTTCATTGCACATTGGCACCCCACTAGATGTGTCCTAGTCCCCGTCAGGGGATGGCATGTGCCCATGGCCGTTCTCAAGAGGCAGTACGAGTCAGATGATTGCAAACTTCCTGGGTCCCTCCACCTTACACAGTACTCTAATGCTATCCCAGAAGGATTTGTACCCTTAAATGCATACTCACATGTCATTACCTGATGCAAACAATTCTTACCAAAGGCTTAATGCTAGGAAAACACCACCCTGATGGGCAGCAACACAGCCCGCACATCGTTTCAAAAACATGGAAATACAGAAGCACACGCAAAGGACGATTACTACGTCTTAAGGCCCCCATTGGCAGCACAATATGGTCCAGAAGAAACCCAGGACTCAGTGCCGTGCAACGTGGATTTGACCAGGTCATGTCATCTGGCCTCAGGCCTGTTTTATTTAGCATGAATTGCAACATTTCTTTAGCAATGCAGATACAGCTTAAGACAACCTTTATGAACTATGCTTTCCACATGAGGGCAAGGAGGAGGAACGGTCCTTCCTCTCTTGGGTGCACCCACTGAGTCCTTGCTCCTCCTTTCACCCGGGTGGAGGAAGCCATCTGAGAACAGCTCTACAAATGCACAGACCTCTGAACGGACTTCTAAATGGAAAACCACAGTGCTGCAGAGGGACCTCCTGTCAGCAAGAAATGCTGATTACCGTGGAAAGAAATTAGAACAGGACTTGGACCGAAGTGAGTGTCTAAGAAAACAGTTGCGCATGCAAAAGTGGTTAAGATAAAGCAAAGGGAATCATGGCTTCCTGATAAACTAGGTCCTCAACGGTTTTTTTGAGCTAAAATTAAAAGTCTGATAATGTTTTCAGCACTATTATCTATGCCACTCTGTGGTTTATTTACTTTTATTTAGATGCTTTCATTGACTTTTATGCTGCATTTCTACTGAGTCAGGTCTATTTTTGAGTGCATCCAGTTGGTGTGAAGTCTTTCCACCCAGGACAATTCCCAAGTACACAGTGTCCTCCGTTCCAACAAAAAAATAAAAAGTTACTGTGGGACTGTGTAGCTCCTGGAGCACTGCTCGTTAGTGGTGCTCATAATAGCTAGATAGTATCAGGTTGTGATTCGTAGCCTTCATAGATATGTCTCTCACTGATCATCCACTATACGCTGCTGAGGTCAGAAACCTGGGAGAAGGATGTGTCCTCAAGCAATGCAGTGGGTGTGGGAGAGCCAAGCAAAACACCTCTCAGTCTACAAAGGACAAGCACCTTCACAGGGAGAATGAAGACATCCTAAGATAAAGGTCCAAAATAGATTAAATTATTTCCATCTGGAAGTGGGACTACAGAGAAAGTCGTGTTGCCTACCTTCTAGACACTGAAGTTAGGTGAGATGAATCTGACCCTTAATACCTTGCCTGCACATTGCACCAACACGTTTGTCTGGATCGCTGCAGATAAATGTAAGCTGTGCTGTTGGTACTCTGGTTTCCTCCTGATGGTGTGTTTGCTTTAACACAGCTAGGTATGCCAGGCAGATACACCTAGCCACCCTGGGGAGTGCTTCAGAGACAGGACACCACCATAGGAGGGCACCCATAGAGCTTCCAGATATCTGGGCCAAGGAGGTCACACAGCTCCACATCTGCCTGTGGACGTGCGATGCAGCTTCTGGTGTGGGGTAGGAAGGAGGGGTGGTGGGCTTGGCTGCTCAGGGGATAGTGCTGCACCCCATGTCCAAATGAGTGCTGCTAAACAACACTAAAGTCCTTCCCTCTCAAATGAATCCACGCTTGCACGCTAAACCTGGCAAAACCCTCAAAGCTGAAATGGAGAAAGGAGTGGCTTTGCCAGAGGTCTTGCATCAGAGCAGTGGAGAAATAAAATACTGTGCTCTGGGGTCCCACTGCCACATGCTGTTTTCCTCCATTGCCTTTGAACTGAGAGGACATGAAATGTGCTTTGGCTCCTCATGGATCTGCTCACGCTCGCTACTGTCTTTTGGGTCTCAGCCCAGGCCACTGTTCAGACGCCCTGGGGCAGCAGAGAAGGGACCTGCAGACATAACCAGAGAGTGTGTAGAAGCAGACACTAGCAGTGGGCTTGTCTCCATCGCAGGTGGAGTTGGCCAGTTACAAAGGAGTTGCACAGGGCTGGAAGATCCTCTGACCCCACAGGCTTTTGATGTAGGGATTTCCAGCACCAATGGCAGAGAAAAAGGTGTGAAGATCCTTGTCTGTGAGCAATTTAGAAGAAATAACTTATACTGGTGATTGCAGTCATCTTCTTCCCAAGCATGCCAATTTTGTTCAGAAATTACTGTGGGATTGATGGAATTTAGGCAGGAGGATATGATTGAATGCTTCTAACACGAGAGAGAGAATGAGAAATACCACGTAGTGGTCCTAGGGACATATTTCTCCTCTGGCCTCCTGTGTGGGGCCATAATTAGAGATTTGATTTACCATTATTACATGATTTATTTCCTTTAGTTCTTGTTTCCACTGAGTCTAATAGATTTCTCATGTTATTAGATAGCCCTCTCTGTGAGCTGTTGTATAGATAATGGTTTCATGCCCCAGACCCAGAGCTTTAATTTTCACGAGTGCACTTAAAAAAAACAATCAGGCAATGAGTTATTAGTCAAGTTATTAGTCTCAATTGTGTCACCATTAAATAGTTTGGTTGCTTTCTTAGCTACAAGAGCAATCAGCTGAGTGTCCTCCTGTTCTCCTGGCTGTGGAACAAGCGCGATGATACCTTCATTATCCCATCAGAAGGGCTCACAGCACTCAGGTGCCAGCGCTTATTTGGCCTGACATGTCCAAGGCTCGAGTTTAGCACTTAAGCCAATACTTACATCTTGTAGAGTTCAATGGAATTAAAGCAGATACTTTGTTAAGTAGAAATATATTTAAGTGCTCAGCTCAATTTAAGGGAAAACAGGAGTGCTTTACGGCATTTTGGCCAGTGAGCATGTGGATCCAGTTCTTCAACCACAGCAGGTCCCCAGAAGAGCCACTCCCAGTTGTTGGCATGGACTTTTCCATTTTGAAATTGTATATCAAGTTACCTGGGCTTTGGGAGTCTGATTGTATGAGAGCCAGAGCCTACTGCGAAGTGAAGGGCATTTGATGCGTAATGGATGTTGTTCAGCAGTGGGGCGAATCAGGCTCTTAAGCTTTTACTGCATCCCACAACGTGAAAGTGGAGAAGTCCGAGTTTTATTTAGCTCCATAAAATATTCAACCTCAACAGTGATGGAGTTGAATAAAAATCTGTATTTTGTAAAAAGCTTTTGTTTCAAGGCTATCCTTTTTATGATTAGCCTGTACATTCTCAGAAAAAACGCAATATCTATTATTACCAGCGAATGATCCAATAAGTGTCTTGGGTATTTCTGCCATACTTCTGTGCAGGTTCCTAATGAGGGACATATTAAGTTAAAATCAATGTGGGAGTAGTTCTTGTAGACCAGAGGAAAGTGTGTCATTATTTTTGCTGGCCAAATATAGTATCATCATCCATTAACTCGCTAGCTGAAAAATATCCTGTATCTCACTGGGATCCTGATCAAGTCATGTTCTTGTGTATGATTTCTCTTAAGACATGCCTAGCATGTATTTTAGCAGGAAGATTTATGGCAGGAGAATCTCAAAGCACTGAGAAATTTTGTGTTGCTGAATTTTACCTGTATCCTACAAATCTCAAAAAATAAAAACGAAAAAAGCCATGACATAAAAAACTCTTTGCTCTAGGCTACAGGTAGTACTTTTATCCAAACAGACCGTTCTAAAAATTTGAAACTTAAACTAGCAAAGTTCTCTGAGAAGTTAGATCCAAAGCCTCAAGAAACATAACAAGTCTGAAAGTACAAGAAACAAATAATCATCATGAGGAAATTCAAGATCTGGTGTTCAAGTTGAAGTAAGTTAAAACTATGAAAAGACAATATAATCCATGACACATATGCTTTTAAGGAGCTGATGTTCTAAATAGAGCTAGGTATTTTTTGTCTGAATATCTCGTATCCACAAAATACAGTTTGGGGCTGTCTTTCTTAAACTATTGATGGATTTGGGTTAAACAAAGTGAATAATTCTGACTGAAAAAAATAATTTCAAATTCATGCTTCAGTTCTGCATTGAATGAAAATTCATTATGGGTACTGCTTATGCTCTGAAGGAAGAATTTAAAGTAACTGCTCAAGAAAAGTGTAACAAAAGAGTCTTTCCTCTCTTCTAGATTAATGTCACAGTCTTTGTTTTTATGTTTCTAGTTTGGTCACACAGCTGAAACACAGTTATTCACCCAGCTCTGTACTTGCTCACATCAATGTAGAAATGTTATTGAGAAATTCTTTTCACTGAGCATCTTTAAAACAAGATACCTCAAATCTAAAGCTTCTGCTCATTTCAGGTATAAGAGGAATCACTGAGAGAGGCAAAAGATTTCTAATCTTAAGTGAGAGACAGCACATAAAATCTACCTTGTTTGGTATTTTCTGGTATTGAGATCACCCATGCTATGGCCTTCCCAGGGAAAACAGTAGAATGTGCTTCAGGAACATTTCATTTAACATAAACATAATGCAGCTATTTGGAAAGGCCACGACAAGCTATAAGTGAAGCGCATTTGAAAGACGTGCTGGTCGAGGGTGCGTGGGAGCTGCCCCGCTGTGCAGCCATGTGCAGCTGTGGTCAACAGCAGCATGGGGACACGGGGCACCAGGCTCTGCCGGCGGGAGATGTCAAACTCCAGACCCTTCTCTCTGCCTTCACACAATCTGCTCAGGGAAGTGTCTCCGGCAGCTACCAGAGGGTCTGTCCCGGAGGGACCTCCCCACGTGCCTGGTGGTGGCCATGCCACTGGGTTTTGCAGCAGCTCCTGACGGTAGCTGACAGTGAAGGCTTCCTGACTCACCAGGGAAGGGGGCCTGGGCATGTACGGGGCAGCCCTTTACAGTAAATGCAATCCTCGCTCTTGTTAACACCCTCATTTGATAATGATCCACTAATGGAGAGAATTAAAGTTGGCAGCCTTTGCCTTGCAGCTGTTCTCCACTCCCTCCCATTGAAGACAGGCTTTGGGGAGCCGGTCTGCCATCAGGAGATGCTCCTTCCCTTAGGCTCTGCCTCCTCCTTGCATCACACGATCCTAGCCCCGTGGCTGTCTGCATGGCTGAGGCACCCAAATGGCTGCATTTATCTATTTCAGTGTTGTTAGAAGTCAGGCAGGCTAATTTTGAAGCTTGGATGTCTCAGAATTTCTGCCAGAAAATTAAGAGTCTGCTATGAACTTTACATTTCATGCTACCAGAATTGCTTAAATTTCTGTTAAATCTTTGTCATTTTTTTTTTTTCCTTTGCTGGTTACATGACTTTTGGAAAAGTCCTTTCAGTCATATTATAACATTATAAATCACCTGCTGAATGGGATTCAAGGTGGTTGATTCCTCACAATTTCTGCAAGATCAAAGGTATGGCTGTCCTCCAAAAGCTGTGATGCTTCACATCAAAGTTCGCAATGAAAACTATCTCAATTTTCCTCTTCAGCATTTGGATTTGACTTCACGACAATAACATTTCAACTGGTGTGTTCAGCCTTCATTTGTGAGAGGACATGGCTGTGCAGGTTAGCGTGGCAAATGCAAAACCAAATGGAGCAACCCTGATCTCCAATCTTCTGTTCCTAGAATTGGTGAGTCTGTTTAAAAAAGCGAACGTCTTTAGTGCCGCTATAAATATCCCTTTGGTAAATGCCCTGAGTATCTTTCAATCCATGCTGATCCTTGTAATCACAGCCGCATTGTTCTGGCCATGTCATTGAAAATGCTTTTGACAGAACAAATGATGATCACCTGTGCTAGAGTTTGTAAAAAGCCTAGGATCCAATCTGCTATTTCATCAAGAAAAAACAACATTCAGTTCATTTCTTTCTCTTTCATGTGCAATGCTTTTCACTGGGACACACTGTTTTTTCACCAGCTTTTTTTATTCTTTTTCTCCATGAGCCTCACAAAACAAATAACTGGTAGGAAGTTCATAAAGAAATTGCTTTTACTGGCTTCAGGTGTTGACGGCCTGGTGTGGTTTGTTATGTTGGGTTTTTCTTCTTAAAACAGAAAAAAAAGTTTAGGGACTGGACTCTCTTTTGCTTGAAAGTAAGAGTTCTGCAGATGTGCGATGGCTGATATTCCTGTACCTATCCTTCTACAGCAGAACTAGACTTTAAAGTGTCTGAAGTTGGTATATTCAGAGAATAGCAGTCATAAATACTTTTATGTCTGACTCATTTAAGCTAGAGTTGTAACTTTCACATTGCCATGTGCCTTTATATTATTGAAGTTTAAAGGAATTCCTTTCGAAGCCTAATGTTTGGCTCATGATGAAAGAAAATCAAACAGCTTATTCGGAGTTACGTTAAATAATTACATGCGTAACTCTTTAAATGTTAGATATGCAAATAAAGTGTTATACGGTCACTTATATAGCAAAGACTTAAGGCCAAATTCCCCCTGTCTATTCCCCCTCCCCAATCCCATTCCTGTTTCTTCTTCTGAAGTTATCTGGAACAGAAATTACCCCTAGCAAAAATGGTTTGATTAGATAAAATACAATTTAATTCCTGAAAAAAATGTTCACAGCAAAGGACCCAATTCTGTACCTATCATCATTGCTGACATCACTGGAAATTCAACTGAATTGAAGACTCACAGGATTATTCCCTGTTTCTCATGGTACTTGCTGTGACCCACAGTACTGTCGACTTTTCCAGGTGGGAAAAAGCACATCTGAGTCACAGACATACCTATGCTGATAAACAGTCACAGATCCTGAAAAGCAATTGCTGCTGTTTGTCTCACTGAAATGGGCACACCAACGGAGGTTTCAGAAGGTATTAAGAAGGCACGATGCTGAACCTGGGCAGGTAGACTTGTATCTGTGCAAAATATATATGAATTCAGCAACTACTCTCAACCTATATTAGACCTTCCTTCTGTTAGCTGACCTAGCAATGCTGATGTTATTTCAAACTTTCACATAGAAGAAGGAGCTAAAAACTTAAATCCTGCAAAGGATCTAGGCCTAGCTGAGTCATCCAAGGTAATTTAGGAATTGCTTGGGTTTATGCCCTCTGCTCCAACCCCTCTTAAGGTTAATACACAGGATTATCTATTTAGGATCTGTCATTTCACTCAAACCATTAAAAAGAGAGATTCACACTACAGAGGGACACATTTTCAAAATATTATGAAGTCTCTTTTATGAGATCTTGTTTGTATGCTACACTTTTTATCAACTTAATTGCTGTCTGCAGCTAAAGAAAGTCAGAAAAAATTGCCTTTTTTCATGGGTTCAAGTACTTCAAGGAGAACACTGAGCTTCATTGTATTAGAGCATTTTTGGCTTCTTCATTGCCCTGAACCAGGACAATTTGTTGTCAAAATATGTGAGTGAATATCATAAAGCCTGGGTCAAGGAGCAAAATTTTCTCTAATCTCAGAGAAGATTGAGTTTAAAATCTAGGCTATGATTCAGATCAGGTTTTGTTTGTTTGTTTGTGTATGTCTTTTTTTTTCTTTCTGTTTATTTGATCCAAAATAATCTCTCCTTACAAAGTCTTTTTTCCTTGTAAAACTCCATCTGTCTTCAGTTTGGTTTGCTGGAGCTTGTGTTTATGTACCACAAAAAATGTCTGCCTTCACTGAAAGCTTTGCCAGAATAAAAATTGCAATATTTGACCTTTACATACAAGACCAGGGATGGGCATGAACTAGTTCAGATCAAATGTAGAAAGAAGTTTTGGCCTTAAATAATTTTAAGAACACTTAAATGTACCACTACGTATTTATATATTTTTCCTATTTTTAAAACATTTGGCAAAAGAATACAAAAGTTAGAGAGAACTGTATATCTGAGCCACAAAAAAGCCCTGTAGCACTGTGAGAACTAGAAATGAACAAATGTATTTTTAGGTGCTTGTTACCATGATGTTACTCTTTTGTTTAGATCACACAAATAAGACCATTGCTTAACTTTGTCATTCACTTTCTAAATATTTTACAAAAGGGAATAAACCACGTTCTTTTTGACAGAGTGCTGTTGCATGCAAGGGCACTCACAGTTTGTTTATAGCATACAAAAAGCATTCTGTTAATGAAACATTTCAAGGCTAATGAACCAAAACTTTGCACCAAACAGGCAGCGGCTGCAAACGCTTTCTTGTCTGCATTTGTCAGAGTTCACGTTTCAGCTGTGCTCTCCACTCCACCCACTCTGTGCCGCTGCAGATAAAACAACATCTCGGATTGACACGTCAGGTTTGCAAAATTAGCTTTCTATGAAAAAGCTGCAGCAAGTCATGCCATTAACTCTTTTGAGGGAAATATGCTCACACTTTTTGGGAAAATTGGCTACTACTGGGGGCCAAGCCACTGTCCTGTTCCCCTGAAGTTTTAATATCCTATTGATGAGCCTAGCATAAGGTCCAGGAAGAATAATGACAAAGTACCATTTGCAAAGAGGGATTTCACGTGTATGGTATGCGGTAATGGTCTAGTGGTTCTGATTGTATAAAATCAACAGTTGGCTTTTGGGAAGATGGTTAGCTTGGCAATGCTGATACCATTTCAAGACCTTTCACTATGTTTTGAGGATCTAATTCATTTGGAAGGGAATGTTTTATGGCGGCCACTTGCAAACTGAGTTATGACCAAAGCAATCCAAGGTCTTCATCCTGCAAGTCTGTAAGCGGCCAAGTAAACATCCATGGCAAAATCATGATCCAAGGCTAAGTGGCAAAAACCCTACTCTGGGGATATATGTTCACTTCTTCTCTGTCTCTGATTTTCCTTGTGGCCTCGGTAAAGTACTCTTACAAAGACTTTTTCTAGCTATGCATTTGCACAGTGTCTGGTAAAGGCCCTACTCTGATTTGGGGCCCCCAGGCAACACCCTGAGTACACAAGCTATATCATCAATCAGTCTGGAACAAACCTCCACACTGAGTAGAAGTAAGGTCTCAGCCAGTCACCTTGCAAATGCATGGAGTAAGAAAAAGGTGTAAGCAGAGAACGGGCAGGTGTGGAGAGAGAGATTATTCTAAATCTTTTCTGGTTCATGGTAAAGATAACTACAGAGTCATGGTTGCACCTAACTCCGTTAACAGCCAAAAGACCCCTGATGCTGTAAAAGTCCTGTGAACACAGGATCAGGTTTGCACTGTTGCTGCTGCCCATCTCAGGTCATCAGCCCTGTGGTGCTCCTCACCCGGGCTGTCATCAGGAATCCAGTCCATCTCGTTTAGAAGGGAAGCTCCTTTGTACGTGAATCCAAAAACATATGTATTAACACAAACAGTTGCTTATTTTGATGAATGTAGGGTCAGTAATGTGATCTAGAGCAAATACTCGAAGCAAGGTGTTGAAATCCTAGTATTTCATTGCTGTCCCTGTTGTTCACACGTCAGTGGATTGTCTGCTTCAGAAGAAGGTAGAGACATACACATCAGGTACTTTAAAAGATGCTTTTTGAACAGGGTCTTCTGTACCAATGGGCTGTCCTAGCAGCTTGCCACAGGACTGGAGGCAGAGCAAAAAGGCATCAGCCAGTTTCTACCATGTCCAACAAAAAGGATTTAGTACAAGGAAATTTGAGAGAAGAGCTAATCAGGAAGAAAGGTCTGTGGTAGGAAAGTGGATCCCAGTGATAAATAGGAGACTCAGAGTCTTTATTTGGTATAATGCCATTATTCTCTACGTTCAAAAAAGGGTAATTTTGAGAGCACAGTTGCAGGTGAACATTCTATGTACCATCGTCCAACTGTGATTATAGTTATGACTCTGACGTAAACCTATTCCTTGGCCATTGCGCTTCATTGTTCTAATAAAGTTACTTCTTGCACTAGAAAAAACAAAAAAATTATCTTCCCCAAATTAATAACGTCTTTGAAAATAGCAGCTGTGTATAGGCAATAGCTACTATATTTTTAAGAACAGTCATAGTCTTTCAGGCAGCTGGAAAGGTTATTCCTGCTGGTTTTGAATCTGAGATAATCATCTTCACCAGCCACAACGAACAGGCCCTGTCTGGAAGTAGAGAGACAATATCTTTAGCCTACTTTTCTCCCAGGAACATGTTTGAGTGTGGTTTTTGGTTTGGTAGTGGAGTTCTCTGATGTATCAACTGAAACATAGGAGTGTTTTTTTATCACCGTCATTTGTAGATGTGGTCCAAGTTAGCATTAGGCAAACCTACTACCTGCAAAGCAAAATATGAATAAATTCACCTGCTTACCCTGAACTCCTGTTACTCAGTAACTCAATTTTTTTCCCAGGCTTTTCACTGCATTAACATGGTGAGGTACCTTTAGTGCATAGTATATGCAGATGCAATTTAATAATGACTTTTTCTTTAAATGAAATCATTCAAATCCCACAACTGTGAAGTGGAATAGATCGCCGTCATGTAGCAGGACTGTTATCATGTTGAATAGCAGGCAGGGATCACAGCATCCTCAGCATGCAATAAAAAAACCTCTTTAGATGACGTCCAAAGTGATCTTTTGAGTTGCTACTCCCAGGATATGTCCTTCAGGAATAAAAAAATAGAAAGGTAGGAAATCAGTGAATGATGAGGTATTGGTGCTACAAAGCACTGTTCATTGGCCACCCTCCAATTCTTTGTCTCTCCCACAAAGTCTTGCAGGAGATACTCCTGCCATTTGCTGGAGATGACAGCCACTCCTACTGGGCTACTGCAGCAGAGACAAGCTCAGAGTAAGTCCTCTTAATAACTGCTGTGTTTGGAGAAAAGAGAAAACGATGACAGTTTTTCCTTTTCAGCTCTTTGGTGGAACAAGTTATCTCTGAGTCTGGCAGAGCTCCTGGATTTTTGGCATGCTACTTTGCTTTATGCCATTACTGTTATCATTCTTCTGTTCCCAACATTGCACCAGCTGACAAACCCCCAAGTGAATATGAATGCAAATGCCAAGGACAATACTGAGGAGATGTCATCTTGTCTTGTTTGACACAACCCTCTATATCTTGGATGTATTGGTAAAATCCTCTTCGATACAGTGAAAGCTGATAGCTCCCTTAAAATAGGGATGAAGATCTGAAATAATAGGTTATTTTATGTTTCTTTGAGAGAAATTTTCAGGGAGTACATAGATAGGACATATCATGCAAGGGGATTCATTTTAGCAAAAACAAATGTCTTTATTTTGTGAGGCTACAAAAGCAGCTTGAAGTTTTCCTCTGTGGGAGCCCAGAAGTTGAGACAGCACCATATAGCCAGCTGCTGTCTGGTCTTTCACTCTTTGGAGCTGAGCCTAAGACCTCCAATTTCAAAAATGAGTATTGATTTTGGGTATCCAACTTGAAACTCCTTAAAAGTAGCATGCTTTAAAAAGTAGTATTAGATTGAAAGAGGGGATCCCTCAATTTCTGCAAATTGGACCTTTTCTAAGTGGCTTAAGCTACTCACCTTGGAGTGCTTAATCAGTCCAACAACAAAAGTTTCCCAAATTACTTTACTCATGAGTAAAGGTGGATGGCACAATGTAAATGCACCACAAGTAATCACAAAGCACCTTTTATGTGTGCTGTATATTTGTGCTTAATCCTGAAATCACAAGTATTTTCAAGCCATATTAGTAGAGAAGTAGAATATTGCTATAGTTGAGTGTTTTACTGTGAAATCTTTTCTCATTTTGCATGACAAAGGCAAGCAAGATTAAGTGTGTTGAATCATTTCCAAACACTTCTCCTCAAGAGCCAAATAATGCATGAAAGCAATATTTACAATATTTTTAACATAAATATTGCAAGAAACCCAAAGAGTGCATATTTTACATTTAAAAACTCTGCTTCATTAAATTGGTAAGTCAATTAACTGAGGAAAATGTAGCTGACATTTATTTGAAATGTGAAAGACATTTTACATATTTTAATTTTTTTTATGATATTCTGCTGTGTAATAGGAGTCCATAATTATCTGTCAAAGCCACCGACTTACCTTTTTTTCCAAAAGCTACTTCATAATAAAGTGCTACTGTCATAATAGCTATTCTACTTTTCTCTCTGAAGTTCTTTCCCACTTGGAAGAATAATAGGTATTGAATATAATTCTATAGAATCAGCTTCTGTAAGGCTAAAACAGGTGTTTAACTGGAAAAGAATAATGTTTAAAAAGGATTAAAATTGAAACAGGAAGTATTTTGTGCCAAAAATATTGTGCTTAAGGTTGCTCACGATCTCAAAGTTGATGTTTC
This sequence comes from Gymnogyps californianus, assembly GCF_018139145.2. Taxonomy (NCBI): domain Eukaryota; kingdom Metazoa; phylum Chordata; class Aves; order Accipitriformes; family Cathartidae; genus Gymnogyps; species Gymnogyps californianus. The sequence goes on along the minus strand of NC_059472.1, from coordinate 158,601,838 downwards.
AGACAAAGGTTTACTTTCATTTGGGTGGAATGATTTCTGTATCTTATTATCCTTTCAAATACCTACATAGAAATGTTAGAAAGCCCAGCCAAATAGGCTGACACACCCCTTATTTTGGCAATTTTGTGAAAGTGACACCTGGACAAACATCTGGGCAGCCTAGTCTGTCAGTGGTAGTGAAAGTCAACCAGAAAGGTCAAAAATGCTGTAGACTATTGTAATACTTTCAGTTAATAATACGTTTAGATTAAAGTTGTGGGGAATGCTGGTTCAAAGAAATGCAGTGAAGGTGGGTGGGAATTTGATAAGGCAGGGAAATGAAGATGATCCATGGAGAAGCTCCTGGTTTAGTCTGGCATTGGCAGAACTTCAGTGTTGTCCCTCAGCTGCCCGGCCATGTCAACTCACCCCATGGGTGTCCCAAGGGAAAGAATGCAGGCCCTACCACAGGCAGGTAGGTGCACAGCTGTGGGGTTGGGGCCTGCCATCTTTTCCTTGATGGCTTTTAATATTTGGGGAGGCTTGTTTCTGTAGAGAATGGGACCAGATTTTGAAAAATCTAACATATTCTCTGAAAAATGTAAGATCACTTTTCTGTGCCCAGCTCTGGTAGCAGGTTCTGTCCTTCAACATCTAGATAATGATGCGCATGAACCATTATGTTTTAAGGCACAGCAGAGCTAGAGGCAAAGAGAATGAGATGGTGGTTTTGCTTTATCACCATAAAAGTACTTGAAGTCCACAATGAAAGGAAAACTTGGTAGCCTTAAACCCTCACTGACTTTCCTTGACTGTGGTTCCTCCAGAGCTGGAGAGAGACTGAGGAGCACAGAACATGCCTAAATTGTCCTAGCTTCCCTGCACCATCCTGTAGCCCTCAATACTCTCTAAAATCTCCATCGTGGTTTATCCTGCTATACCAGGATGATCTTTTTTCACCTGAAGTGCCATTTGACCAAGATGATGATGCCACATTTTGCAAAGGGATGTCTGTGAAGCAGCCACATGATTTACCTCTACCTTGCATACTGTTGTCAAGCCTCTTGTTCTCTTTTAATTAGCTGTGTCTTTTCACATCATAGGTAATGGGATGAAATGAGTGGTTTTGCACAAGAAACAGATTTGATTTCTTTAATAAGAAATTTTACATTATTTCGTCTTTGGCAAACCATGTGACGTTTGGTCTGTGATGAAGAACACAGCCCAGGCGTACGATCTGACCATATTATGCATTTTTGATTTAACTTGATCATAAACTAAAACCAAAGGGGAAATGTGGTCTAAAAGGGATGCTCTTTGCAGAGTAAAATAGTAAAGCAGGCAAGAAATACTGTTTCTGAAAACTGAACTTCTAGGATTCTTTTTACTATGATCTGCTCTTTGAACCTCAGAGATGAGGTCAGCAACTTGGCCGTCACGTTGTCACAGCTGGGCACAGTCTACTGGCAGAGCTACCTATATTGAATTCACTCCTGCTTGTTTCCCACACACACAGCAGGTACCTTCCCCTCCTTGTGTTGCATAGCACGGTACCCTACAAGTGGTCAGTCTGGTTCCAGCAAAACTCTGCATGAGTAAGGCAGTAGTAATCTCGCTCTTAATTAGCAGAGAAGTACAACTATGGAATTGCTCATGGAAGAGGAGGCTTCTGTAGCCAGGATGCCTATTTTGATATATGCCCTGTGACAGCTTACTGGCAAGAAGGGAAACCAGTTCATTTTTTGAGCAGATGTGGTATTATGAACATGCCACATGTCCCAAGAGTTTGGCTCCTGCTTCCCAGCATCCCCAATGGTATGTTATGCTTTCCTTTGTAGGGTGACAACCGTGTTTCAAATACTTCCATCCCAGCTGTTAAATTTATGAACATTATGAGTGTTTCACACCTGCCAAGCAAATGGACATTGCCCTTCTAAATGGACGCCTAATTGGCGCGCAGTTTCATTTGCATGCTTTTTCAGTTTTCAACAGGTGGCACTAAAGAGCCAATAAATGATTCTATTCCCAGTCTCCAGCATGCAAACTCCTGGGCAGGCACTTTTATGTATGTTTATCTATTTAAATATGGTATTATAATTCCAACATAATTAGTCATCTAATTGAATTGCATGACCACATCCATCCAAGACATTTGCATGTACAATTAATTAGGATTTATCTAAAAGCAGTCTTTTTCTTCTCTATTTCCTACAAGTTAAATTACTCATGGATGGATTAGATGTTGATTTCATTTTGAAAGTGTTACAATACATATACTTGGAGAAAAATAAGTCTGCAGAATTGGTAAGCAGCAGACAGGCAAAGAATTCTTTTTCTTTTCCTCTCTATTTTTATAATGCTACCAAAGGCCAATGCTCTAGAGCATGGCCAATGAGGGCCAGACTTGCTATAGTCCTAGAGAAGTAAAAGTCTGTAGTGTCTTCTTCAGACTCCTTCATTTTAGCAGAAGCAGGATTTACAAAAGCAGAATGGCTTTGCACATACTACTAGGTTTCAACCTTCCTCCAGCACAATTTTTGTTTAAACTTACATGTTCCTGATGGTTGCCATGCATTTGTCAACTTGCATTCTTGAAAAATAATGGACAGAAAAAGAAACTGTTAAAGACATCCTTGGGAAACTGCCTGGTTTTCATGCAAAATGTTTACATCCATCTCAGTTGCAGGAGCAAATGGAGACTCACCTTGAGATGTGTTCTGCTACAGGAAATGGGAACAAAAATACTATGAAAGGCCGAGAAATAGCAAATTAGCTTTGAAAAGGTGTCCAAACTGATGATGAACCAAAATACCTCAGAAACAAGAAGGGCAATATGGCTTTGGTTTCTTAATTGACAAAGCTCTTTTTCTTCACAGCATATGTGCTTGCGTCATTATTGGCTGCTACAGGACAGTGAAGCTCTTCTTTCACTCTTTCGTCATCCGGTTTCAACCAGTGCAGGATGTACCCAGTCACTTCCAGAAGAATAAGCACAATTAAAGAAAAGCTTTGAAAACTCAGATAAGATATCTGTGAAGAATTATAAATACAGCTATGCAAAAACAAACAAGCAAACGCAGATATTTCATTTTGCAGGAGGGTGTGTTACGACTGTAATATATTGTGTTTCAGTCCTGGAGCTTTGAGGACAGTTTGGTCCTGAAAACTGTGTAGAGAACAGGGAAAACGGTACCAAGATGATCTGTGTTTAGAAATAATTTCACAAGTAGGATAGAGCACACTAATGTGGCAACACCGCAGTGTAAAAGGGAGGAGCAGGACAACATTCCATTTCTGTGTAGTCTTTGAAGTGACCATTGCTTTGCGGCTCTTTCTTTTAAACAAATTATCTCCTGTACCTCCTGTATGAGTTCTTTTAGTCCACAGCTTCTCAGAGGCCTTTTGTTCTACAAATGGCTTCTGGTGGGGGAAGTAGTAGACTGGTTTAAAATTGTTCCTCCCTGAGATTTCTCTTCTCTCTTTTCTTCTACTTCCAAATTGCTTTTTTCTTCCTTTTCTTCCCCCCCTTTTTTTTGGGGGGGTGGGGGGGGGTGGGGTGGGTGGGTGTATTTTTATCAATATTTTAATCTTTTAGAAAACCTCACCCTAAACTTCCCGAGGAGTAAACAGTGAGTCCCCAAGGGGTACACTGGCTGCTGATTGCATCTTCAGCAAGTATTTCTGATCTGGGTGTTTCGCTCACTGTTACTGTTTTTAGCATCCTATTAGAGTTAGGCCAGATGGATTTTCTGCTGGCAGAAGTACCCACTGTCTGACTGAAATAGATTTTTTTTTGCTTCTCAGAAAGTTAGTGGAAGGAGGTTTCTTCCTATAGTTTATAAGGTATCAGTAAGTACCGTCCATCTCAACCTTTCATTAAACAACCCATTGCTAATTGCAATGTGCTTAGCTTCAGCCTTATCCTTACTTTTATGTTTAAGTAAGTGTTTTGTTGAAGAGAATGCAAGCAGGCTCAGTTCTTTGCTGAACTGCAGATGAAATAACTACAGCCAGACACACACACGTGTGTAGTGTGAGCGTGTGTGTGTGTGTCTGTATTTAAGCTGTGACAACTGATGCACAGTACTATGTCTGACATATATATTTGAAGGATGATTACAGATAGAGCAGAATTAGAAGAAACAGTTGAGAGGTTGGAACAAAATGAAAAGAAAAGGACTAGAAGGAAATTAATCTTCCTTAATGTCTAGGGCATTTAAAATTCAACAAGTGAGAGTTTTGTAATATAGTGTAAGGCACAATTTTCAAGTGGCCCAGGGGGTACTGGAGCAGTCTCCTAACAACCTGCTCTCTGTCTACTTTGTAAAACCATCTTAGCAATGCACTGTCCTCCCATCTACTGAAACTCTGCTGTTTCCCATTTAGAAGACAAAGCCATCCTTTGCAGATACATGTACCTGCATGTACCTTTTTTCTTTTTTTGCAAATACACTGTTGTCTATAAAAGTTATGAGCTTCATGACCTCAGTGGAAATGCTTGTTTGTGACTTTAGAGTGCACTCTGCCAATAGCCCATTCACCTCTGATGATGACAGATGCCGCAGTGCTGATGACATATAATATACTGTACGTGGCTTTAGACACTCCATGAAAACATGAAAGGTCTAGAATCACATCCATATTTCGACAACCTGCCAAAGCTTCCGCTCAAACAGTGGACTATAATTCAAGCATCTGATAAATGTTTGTAAGACTCTAACAAGCACAAAGTCAGGAAACTCTACCTAGAAAACCTTTTAAAAAGATAGAAAAACGATAACACTGAGCTTAATTTTTGGAACTAATTGACTCCTACTTTGTTACCTAGTAAAGGGATTGAAGTTCTGAACGTTAAGGGTGTAATGTTTAAATTTGTCTGAAAAAAATGAAGAGGCTTTATTTTGACAACAATTTGTTATCTGCAATTTAAAAGGCAAGTATGGCAATAATTCCCCAGGTGCTGACTGGCAAGAGGTCAGATTGCTGGAAACAGAAGGATACTGAAAACCAGATGAGAAGAAGGGGAAGTCAGTAGTGTCTTTACTAAAATCTAATTAGGAAATAGCATCTTTTCCTCTGCTCTGGAAAGAGCAGAAACTATCAGTGAAATATCAGCAAACAGTTTGGCATCTTCAAAGATATTAATTAAGTAAAATTTGGAAAGTGCTTTGAAGATGAAAAATGGTAGGGAGTGCTAAGTATCACTATTAGCAGGACCAATGTGTCAACTGATGTTGTCTGTCTGCATAGTATTGGGTGAACACTTGGGTAATTAAGGTTAAATGAATAGCCTCGCCTGGTCAATTTATTGGATAAAATGTTTCTCGTTGCTAGCTGAAGCAAGATGTGGTATCTGTGCAACTAACAGACCTGGAAAGTGAACGTCAAACATATTTCATTGCTTCACAAGCCACCAGTAGCAATAGCTGTTTCTTACTTTGTGGGCCTGTCTTATACTCTCTAGATACCAGGACAGTGAGCAGTTTTTCATAGCATTTAGCAGTTTCTAAACTTGTGATTATTAGTTTAACATCATACCTGCCTTCATTAAAGGCTTGCTTGCCTTCTTGAACTAAGACAATACCTCATTCTCCAGATCTAATTTTTCCAGCTTACCGATATTTTAATACTAAAACATTTACGGAATTAATTTGGCAAAGGTTGAGGTAGTGAAGGATTGCTATTGCTGACCAAGAGGTGCTATTCAAACCTCTACCTACAGTCTGCAAGTTCACTTCAGCCCTTGTGTTATTACTCTGGGAGCTCTTGTCATGGACTGACCTCAATTTGCTACAACCTTCAGGATACAAAAAAGAGGTATACCATAATCTTTTGCTGTACTTTTGTTGTACCAAACAGAATTTGCATAAGTAACAGTTAATTTGCTAAGTTTCAGTGTTTATTTTGACTTACCTTAATGAAATCCCCAGAGAGTACAGCCCCATACACACCACAGCTGCCCCACGAGCATGCAGTCAAACTACGAGTGAGTGCAGCTCGGCAGGGTAGCAGCCCCGAGCACCAGTCTCAGCAACAGGCACGGGGTCTGGTGCGACGTGGGCAGGAACAGCAGACCACAACTCACAGCCCAAGACCTGAGGAGCACGATCATGCAGACATCCCAGTAGGAAGGCCCAGGTTTCTCAAATGTTTGGGTCTGTTGCAAAACCAAGTTTAGGGGCAGCTTAAACTGTCCCACATAACAGTTCAGAAAGCAGAAAGAGCACTTGTACCAGAGCCTTCGGTCTCAGCTGGGAGAGAGCCAGTAACAGTATATGGGAGGTTCCTGCCAGTACTTGATGCTACCTGGCTAAGATTTTAATCAGCTGAGAAATTGTTTCAGATACTGCTTTCCAGCTGCAGTTATTTGCTTCCATCTGTATCTAGTGCCAGGACAGTGCGCTCAGTGTAACCAAGCACAAGCTGGTGTGCTCAGTGTAACCACCTGCTTGGCTTGTGAGCAGTTGTTTTGTCTTCAGGCTGCAGACTGGGATGTCCACTTCATAACTGAGCAGGTATTCCTGATCATCCCTTTCTGTTAAACATATTTTCTGTTTTATTTAGAAAATGGCAAAAATCTCCCCGACACATTTCACGTAGGAGAGCACCAGATGAGCATCACTGAGGTAGATTCAGGCAGAATGGTGTCACACTCTGGCAATGAACAAAAAGCTAAACCAAGCCAGCTCTCAAATCTTGGTGGTTTTTTTTTTTTACTTAAATGCACTGTCATCCAATTAATACTGTAAAGGTGAACTGTGCATTCCTGTGTTCTGTAAAAATTCAGAAGTGTTGGATGCCATGGAGCTCAAGGGAAACAAGGATGGGGCAGGCCTGGCTGTGTTAGTTATGACAGTTCTGCACACAAATAGCATGATAAGAATATCCCCGGCGGCCAATAATGCGAACTAATCTGCCTCAAAATATAACTAGAAGGAGAACAGCTTTCCATTTAGCATATCTTGCTGATTGAATCCAAAGCAATTCTTCAGAGCAAAGCAAATGCAGAGTACAAGACCATAAAGATGCAAGTCCTTTGTCATGGTTTAACCCCAGTCAGCAGCTAAGCACCACGCAACCGCTTCTCCCTCCTCACTCCCAGTGGGGTGAGGAGGAGGAAAGGGAAAAAAAGTAAAACTCATGGGTTGAGATAAGAACAGTTTAAAAACTAAAGAAAAATATAATATTGACAATAATAATAATGAAATATAATAGTAATAAAAAGGAATATAACAAAAAAACCCACAACAGTGATGCACAATGCAATTGCTCACCACCCGCTGACCGATGCCAGAGCCACGATCCGCCCCTCCCGGCCAACTCCCCCCAGTTTATATACTGGGCATGACGTTCCTGGTATGGAATACCCCTTTGGCTAGTTCGGGTCAGCTGCCCCGGCTCTGCTCCCTCCCAGCTTCTTGCCCACCTGCTTGCTGGCAGAGCATGGGAAACTGAAAAGTCCTTGGCTTAAGATAAGCGCTACTTAGCAGCAACTAAAACATCAGCATGTTATCAACATCATTCTCACACTAAATCCAAAACACAGCACTGTACCAGCTACTAAGAAGAGAGTTAATTCTGTCCCAGCCGAAACCAGGACATCCTTTCACAGAGTCGTAGGCTAAGACTTACAGAGAAAACCTGTGCATCCTGAAAGAGGCAGCAAGAAAGACTGCTAGAAGTCTTGTCACCGTGTTTCTTGTCTCTATGTTCTGCACCTGATACAGCTGCGCGTCAGGATCCCTTCCTATAACAACACACGAGCAGACTTCACACTCACGCATTCAAAAAGCCATCACTGAGCACTGAAAGTTTTGGCTTTCAGTCAGCATCTGTATTTTGGATCTCAGGATGCCTATGTGAGGAATCTACCTTCACAGGAGCAGCTACCTCCAACCTGACTGTCTGATGGGGACAGCTCTGTAAGGCTCGCTCTGAGCACAGAGATGCTCTTGGATGCACAGTAGAGCAGAGTCCTTATCTCTTCAATGCACAAACCTGCTTAGAGCTTATGGTATACCTCTTTCTTCATATCCTGGAGGTTGTAGCATGTACAGATGAAGGATTTAAGATTTAAACTTTGAGTCCTGCTCAAAATGACTTTAAGAATCTTGACGAGACTTTAGGTTTTTTAGTTATGAGTGTTGGGCTTCTTCCCTTTCCACCATCGCTAAAATAATCAGCATCTAGGGTGAAGAGGAGAAACCTATGGAGAATAAATAAGAATAATTAAACTGAATGACAGACAGAGCCACCTGCTATTAATATCTCCTACTGTCTGTGTCCCAATCTCACAGGGAGCTGTACCCAGCTACCCAAAGGATCAGTAGCTCATTTAGCATTTGTCATACCCCAAGGATGAGTCAGTCTATGACTTAACTAATCTGGCACAGTGCACTTTCTGCAACGCCAAGTTTGATCAGACTATTTCAGTGGTTCAGCATTATAGAAAAGAGGCACTAAAGACTAAAAGTGATGTTGACTCAGCCATTCAGCTCCTGCCAGTGAACATTAGCGATTTTTGAACTGCTTAGATTCCACTTCTAATGAAAATCCATTTAGACAAAGTAATTTACATACATTTCTCCTTTCCATATGAGGTTTGAAGCCTTTGCCACATTGCTACAAAGAGATGCAGTTCAGATTGCAGTCATTTCTCTCTGCTCTCATACCATACACAAATGATTTTGTCTCACATAATTGCTTGATATCAATACTCAGTAGATATATTTTGACACATGACAGAAGATAATGGGATTTCCCAGGGAGAGGGGAGAAACAGAATATTCTAGTAGGAAGAAGAGGGGGTTTGCATTGGATTGATTAAAAATTTTAGCTGGTACATCAGGAATGTTTCATCTTCGCAGCTAAATCAAAAATTGCCCAGTCATAGCTGGTAGCAAGTAACAGGCTATTAGCTCCAAGCCATTAAGGAAAAAATTCCAGCTGTATTGAAGTCAGTGGTAAAACACCATTGATTTGCATGAGGTGAGAACGTCATCCTGCAAAAGCAGTGACAGCCAAACAAACACTTCAGCGCTTACATGCAGATTTCACGGGCCACAGTGAAAGAAAACTTCAGGCATCTAGAACGGAATTTGGGCTGCAGGTGTTCATGATGTCATCTTAGTGCCTAAAGGTTCACCAGACACCAGGGGGTTGGGTCTTCATAAAAAAGTGAAGCAAAGTCTCCCCAAGATGTAGTCCTAGCTGGGTTTGGGCAGTGGGGAGCTCAGCCAGGTCTAGTCTCCCTCAATCTGAGGGGATCAAATCCATCCAATCCCAAAGAGCAGGCTGGCTTCACACCCACCAGCTGGTCTTACTGGGGCACTCGCTGCCTCTCGTTTTTGACCCTTTACCAGTGAAAAGAGTACAAAATTCAAGTGTGTGTATGGTGGAGGGGGAGAGATGAGAAAAAAGCTAGACATGGCAACTCTAATGCAGCGATTGAGAACTAAGCAGAGAGAGATCTCAGTTTTGGTTCCTGGCTGCAGAGCTTTTCCTGTATGTTGTATTAGGTGCTAGATAAACAACAGAATTGCTCTTATTTTGAGGATAAGATGTTGAGATCCTGAAAAGTTACAAAAACTTATCTGAGGCCCTACTTTAAGGCAATAGCGAGCTAATAGGGCCCCTAGACTCAGTATTTCTCACTCACTGGTCTTAAGTAGGGTAAGGTTACCAGTGTTCTTCTAGTTGTATGTTCAAAAAGATCTTGCTAAAATATTTACTTTAGACTGAACAACCCCATCAGGACAGAGTGGTCAGATGATAGCTGGGCTAGGGGACATTTTGCAGATGTGTTGCCTTTTCTTTCCAGCCTTCCTATATTGTTACGGTCTTTCACAGAGCAGGCACTCAGCTGCTATGGTGATGGGCAACAGTGTAAAGCTCTAAGCTAGAGAGATGGATGCTGGAAGAGCAACTTTCACCACCTCTTACTTGCCTTTTCTTTAAGTAATTAGAGCCCTATATTTATCCTGGCACTGCTCACAGAGCCTACATTTACAAAATGAAATTGTCTACGAGGCTGTACACTTTCAGCAAGCCATTTAAAACTGCAGAGCTGAGACAGCTAAGTGCCTGATTTTGGATGGTGCTGAGCAGACCTAGGTGAGGTGTTGGGGTTTTTACTTTGGGGAGTTAAGGGGTTTGGCAGAAGATATATTTGCCCAAATACATATTTTTTGTTCACTTGATGGTATTTGAAAATTGAAAATAAATACCTTTGGCTTCTGAAAGAGAAAAGAAAGTAAAAATAGTCTTACTTCTCTTCTACTTACAATATAAAGCGCAACCTTGTTGTGCAAGGTCAGTAGTCAGGACTCATCTATGCCCAGAGCAGTTTTTGATGACAGCATCCCCCAAAGTTTTCTGCCTTACTGCCAGGCTACAGGGGAGTTTGGGGTAAGAAGGAGCAGCTGAAGCAGACCTTTCTCTCTGCTCCTCATGCTCAAGGTGTCCACTGGCTGCAGATTTGGGACATCTCCCAAAACAAGCAAGACAGAGATGTTCTTATGGTCTTTGTCTCAATGACAAGATAGTGCTTTACTGAAAATGGAATAGTAAAGGAGAGACTGAGGCCCACTGCACTACATCCAGACATCCTTTGGGTGGAAGTGCTTCCCAAATGAGGCCACGGCCACCCAACTACTCCATTGAAAATGGTCTCTGAATGTTGCTATTAATTTCCTCTGTCTTATATTGAATCAGTCATTTTGGACGCAATTCATGATGTAAGAGCAAGAGAAAGCAAAGGAAGGAAGGCAGAGAAGGGAAATAGGATGGCTGGATACTTCTAGATAGTGAGCTACCAAAACAGAGGCAAAAATGAATGACCCATGGGCCTCAGTTCTCTGTAACCTTTTGTATCTATTTTACAACTCTCAGAATTTTGCTCCAGAGACACAGTTCCCAAATGTTAAATTTAAAATACAGGAGGAATGTCAGGTCAGGAATCATCCAATGCTACTTTTTTAAAGGAGATAGACAGGCTGCAAAGGCTGTTGTCTTTATGTGCAAATTAAAGTAGAGAGCTAAAGCAGATTAATCACTCTGGGTAAGATTCAGCTCACATATTAGGATGCCTAAATATGGTTATACGTGTGTTTGTTCACATGAGAGAGCTGTCTAAGCTTCCACTGTAGTCAGTGAAGATCTAATGTAAGGTCTAGTCGATGCAGTCTAAAGAGCTATTCAGCTCACCCTGAAGTAGGTACCTATCTGGTCCTCCATATCTCTGATGAGGATTTGGAGCCATAGCAGTGGAAACAGGTCGGTACCAATTACTTTCAAACAAAAGGTTTCATTTAGATGCCTGGCAAACAGTAATTTTCCAGAACATTAAAGTACACAAAGAAATTAATATTTCAACTTTTGGTCTCAGTTCAAGGTAGAAAAGCACCCCTGAAATATCAGAATTACTTCCAGAGCAGCAATGCCAAAATACCCAGCTGCTTTGCTTCTGGAGTCATCTGTGAGCTGCACTTGTTCTTCTTGGCAAACTTGTTAGAAGTGAGGGATACCAGCCCAGACAACCTTAAAACATCTTCTGTTGATTTTCTGAGGGGAAGAGTGGGGTTTTTTGGAGGAACTTGATAGAACCGTGGCTGAGGAAATAGATGTTAAGTTTGACTGTGTCCATATTAACCCACCTTGAATGTCAGCCTAGGCTACATTACTCCATTAATTAGTGGAGTCCATTGTACAAGCATCTGGCCACTAACTAGGAGAAAACAGATTAAAGATAAAGATGGGTTAAGCTCCTGTGTGAAGTTCCTAATGAGAATGAAAGTGTACAGGCTATATTCCATGTCATATAATTACCAATCATTTGAACTCTCAAGTGCCTAGTCCCTCCTTTGACTGCTTCAGTCTAAATTTAGCTTTAAAAAACCCCAAAATAACAAAACCCAAAAAATCCTTCCTTAATTTGTCCAAAATGTTTGGTCTCGACTTTAATTGCTTTTAAATCCTGTCAATTAAAGTTTATAATGGAGAAAACCTGTTAATAGTGAAACGAATCCCCTTGCGTTCCCAAAGTGTGCAGTAAGTCTTCTTACCCAATTGTAATAAAATTTGTTGTGGCATAGTTTTTGGGATCAATACAGCAGACCACTGTCAATCAAAGAATTTTCTACTTACTTAAAAGTTAACAGACTTTTAGTGTCTTTGTGTTGGACTGAGGACAGTCTGAGTTACCACAGAAGATTAAATCTTTAATTTTACATTACTTCAGCCATCTCTATAGAACAAAGTGGGCTTTACCTGTTGAATATGAGGCTTATGTGAGCTGAAGTGCTCTTGAGACATTAAGAGGCAGTCTTGAACAGTCTCTGAGATTTAAGCTGAGGGGAATTCTAAAGGGATTACTGCAGCATTTTACATAAAATGAGAAATAAAAACAGACTTGAGCAATGCATGATCATAAACGCATTCCTGCTGTGATCAAGAGTCCTGTTCCCATTGCTGTTCTAAGACTAAAGCAGGAAGAACTGTCAAAGGGCAACCATACTTGTAAGGATTTGTACAAGTCCAATTTATAATGAAATTAAGGGGCTGAGTAGCTTTGAAAGATTTGTTAAAAAAGGAGATACTTTTCATAGTCTCTCCAGCCCAGAGGTGAGAAATACAAGCATTATTGGAATACTGTTTTGTAGAGGAGGCATGCTACTTTCCAAGAACAGACATGGCTAACAACTCATACACAAATAAGCACTTTTAGCAAAAATTCACAAAGATTTTAACTATTGGTTACCCTTTTCTGAAGAAAAGAGGGGCAAATAAAATATGAAGAAATACCTCAGAAATAAAATAAATACTGAGTTACTTGTGTCTACCCTTGCATGCATAGTGTATGAGAAAATAAGTAATAAACAATAAGTGTGTTCTTGCCAGCTGTGATTCACCTTTACACTAGAGCTCCCTTTATTGCAAGAACGGTACAAAAAGACCTCAGTACAAAATGTGAGGTTGATCTCTGTGCTGTCTGTACAGAGAGGGAAGTCTGTGTGCGTTTGTGTGCACGTGTAAAACATGCACACACAACAGTGTACTTACTTAATAAAGAGGAATTAGGATACAGCACCAGGCAACCGTCAGCAAATGCAGGCATTAGTTTCTTGTCACACATTCACTACCAAAACAAGATATTTGCTCTTTGTGCCTGCAAATTCTCAGGAGGTGAAAGCCAGGATGTTGTTCTCTGTACTGAAGGTGCCTTGGCAGGTATCATCACAGCTATAAGTCCTCCTGGTCCTCAGGGACAGTCAAAAACACAACCTGTCAGTCTAGGTCAGGGATGACCAGATTTCCCAACACTCTGAGCCACAGATCTCAACCATCACATGACCCAAAGCCACAACAACATATCACCTACGTATCTTTGAGCGTGAAGAGAGAGCTTCAGAGCAGTCCCTTGGTCCAAGAGAACAGCTTCTCTGAGTCTTCCATTGCTTTCCTGAAAAATGGATTTGGGTTGAATGTACCATGGGTCCCAGGACAACCACAGTCAGGTGCTGTGTCAGCAGCACATGATAGCACTTGTGTGTGACCCCCTGGCCAAGGATCAGCTAGACCAGCAGCCCCCACCTCAGCACCAGATCACTGTCCTTACGCAGAGCACAGCACAGCCCTTCCTCTGGTCCTCCCTGCCTTTCCTAAGCACAATGTTGGGCAAAGTGTTGGGTGCATTGAAAGACAGGCAAGGCCAAGGTCCACTCTTTCTTGGTCCTTTTGACCATCCTGCATGCCATAACAGCTATGCAGAGCTGTATTTCTCTGCTGGGCTCTTCTCTGTGATGTCCATAATTCAGTTCAGGTGTGGGAAGAGTGACTTATGCCCATTTTTTTCTCCTGGACAAGCCCTGAGGTTGGCCTTCAGGCTTTGGTGATGATCCTGTGTTTGCTCAGTGCTCCACGTCCCAAGGTAATCAACTAAACCTTTGCCCATCAGTCAGTGCTATAGGTCTAGCCCCTCCTATGGGCTGCAGCACCAAGCCATAGCTTTATTAATTATTTCACTGCTGGTAAGCAGTAAAGCATGAAGTCTCTACTGAGAAACAAGTATAAATATCAAATTGTCCATTTGGTTATGCTAGTGTGATGAGTAAAACTTCCCTGCTATCTATTAGAAACTCCATGAAAAAAAATTAAATTTGTGGAGAAGAGATAAATCTATGAAATTCAGCTTACAAAACTGGTCTGAATGGAAGTTAAATTTGTCCATCGCTAGACACTGTGATTACTAAATCTCAGCAAATATTTACTTGGGGAAATAACATGGAGAGATTTCCAACTCTATTTATATATCTAAATGGTAGAAATTCCTCTGCCGAGATCTCTTCTGTCTAATTTGGAGAAGCATGAAAGGAAACAAGGATCACAGAAAAGAAGTATTTGATAATTGTCATACAATAAAATATGGAATATGAATAGAGATCAAGCACACATTGTGAACCATCCTCATTATTATAATAAACTTTTATGCTGAGTCTTGCTCTTTATTATGGCCTCACCATATAAAATACAGATCAGCTTCAATTAGAGTAATTTCAAAAACTGATGGCCACCTTTTGACATAGTTTCTCAACTATGCAGTGTGCTACATGGATAAATACTAAACTTAAAATATTAAAGTTATGTATATATGATATCCCAAACTGTCCCTAAAATACCTAACATAGGTAGTAGTGAAAGCAAGTCAAGTAAGGCCTGTGCTTGCAGTGGGAAGTGGTAAGGTTTGTGGTGATCTTAACACATGAAGATGGTTGTTCCATACTGGTGGAAACCTCTGTGCCCTTCACAGATGAGCATGGCCCACACCTTGTGAAACTCCATTGTGCACAAGGACTCCAGATGGTGTTTGTGGTCTTTATGAGGTCTTTCCTCTCAAGTGGAAGGACAGAGGGACTCCTATGGCACAGGGATATCTTGCAATTTGTAGTACAGCCACATTGATGTAGCAGCATGGAAACAGCGCAGCTCACAGCCCCACTCCAGTGTGGGACCCTCAGCAAGCACTGTCACCTTCCATGGACACACTGAGCATGCGCCCTGTGACATGGTCTGACGTCTTCTGTGAGGTAAGTTTTGTCCCACTTCACAATCGGCCACAGCAATCAGCAAAAACAGAAGATAAATTGGAGAGGCCGATTCATCTGATTTCTGCCGTCCTTGAGCTCATGACAAGCTTCCATAATGCTGGGCACGGATCAGACCAGAACAGTGACTTCACTGCAGCCCCAGACTCTAACGTTTAGATCTCAAATTAGAAGTATGTTTAAACTAACTAAAATAGAAGTTAAACACAGCGGGTGTTTAACCCTGCCATGAATGAACTGTCCCAAAGTACTGACCTCAGAAAAGAATGATGTCATAGCAGACAGACAAATATTACTTGCAGCATTCTTATAGATTTTCACCAGTTCCTCTTTTCTCTCCTGTTTTCCTAACTCCTCTGCCTTTTCCAGGGTTGCTGGTCATCTTAGTCACATGAAGGAAATGGAAATTCTGAATGGCTGCTCAGGAAGGGTATTGAATCGTTATCTTACCATTGATCAATGGCTATCAAAAAGTTATTTCCTATTTCTCATTCATCACACCACCTTTCAGACAGTACAAGCATTTGCCCCTGAGGAAATACAAACATATAAACATTTGACATCTGTAAATATTTAAAAAGAACTAGGATATTCCACAGTAGTGAGGAAAACATACCTGAAAGCTCCTGAGAGCAGTAAGCACCTAATGAATTTAGCTGGTGATTCTGACATTCTGCTGTAAAGTCATCCCATTGTGAGCTGAAGATTAGATAGCCCAGTCTGGGTTGTGTTTATTTTGTTATGTTGAAAAAGATATCTCAGTTGATTAAAATATTTTTTATAGATTAAAGACATTTTTGTCATTTTTAATGACTTACTACTAGTACTTTATAAAAAGTATTTGAGATTATGTTGACATATGCTTTAAAACAAGAAAAGCTTAAGTGGTATTTAATGGATAACTTATTACAAAGAAGGAATTCTCTAGACCTGCTTTACCTTTAATTCACATTGTTTGGATGAAGCACTTTTTCACACGATAAAGCACTATGTGTACAGCTAGAAAGAGGTGATTCGTGTGGCCAGAGAGCAAATCAAAGTCACATTACTGCAAACAGGGGAGGGCTCCAGTGCTGTTGTACATTCAAGAGAGCTCAGAAATGCTGAACTGTATCATGAACATCACATTCCACAGAAATCACCTTGGGTCCCTGAGGAGTCTGACGGAGCCACATGGACATCAGCAATATCACCGTTGTCTTCATGTCCTCACCGTTGTCCTCATCAATTAGGAGCCAGAAGTGGAATTGTGGTCTCATTGAATGAGGTCCCCTTCCTGTCTCTAAGTGTGTGTAGTCTAAACGGACAGGAGAGAGAGAGGTTCTCAGTGAGTCTCTCTTATCAGAGTTGTTTCTCTGTGCACAATCAACAAAAATTAGTTTGGGAATAAAGTCTGTAATCCATGTCTTTCTCAACATGAGTTAGGTTCCCATTTGCTTGTCACATGGCCCCACTATTCTTGTATATCTGGTTACATGATGGCCCCAAAATATTTTGCATGGTGCAGTTAAGGCTCTATTTTGGGAGGTGGTAGTTGTGAGCTCTAACTCCTCAGTCTAAGGGGTATCCACAGACTACCTCCTAAGCTCCTGGGCAAGGACATTAATTTTGCTATGAAAATTCTCAGGGAGTGATTGTACTTGCACTTTTTGTAATGTAAGGGCTACAGCTGTTGGTGATTCTTAATTTTTCATTTATTTTTGTACAAACAGGATGTATATTGATGGCTGGAGTGTCATCATGATGATGTGAATACCTCCTGGTATGAGGACATTCAACAATCTGTCCTGTGACTCCATGGACATCTATTACACCCCTATACTGGCACTCTTTTTAATAAAGGCCTCTGGAGCTGTTGATTCCTCTCTTGCAAACCAGCAGAGCCAAATGCGGTTAATTGACAGCAATGCAAAAGCTGGCAGTGGTGACAACTACATTTCTTTGGGCTGGGCAAAATCAAGTTTGTGCACATTAGGCATGCTTTAAATGCTGTACTGGGTCTCCAGAGCTTAGAAAAATAACTAGCTGCTTAGATTTCTAAACTGAGTGACTTCCACACAAGCCTGAGGACCTCACTGCAGGAACCCAGGCACTCTGCAGTCTGCATGTAGCTACCAAATAAATGCAGAGTTCTTATAGGAAGTGGGGGTTTCGGAATCATTTCCTTGGATTAAGGCATCTAGACTCTGAGTCAGTTCAATTTTATGTACCAGAATGAGCTCTCAGGATCTCACACTGAATGTCGTGGACAGGATAACACTGGAAAACCTCAGTAGAGTGGGGCCTGAACTACAGCTTTAAACACCAAGAACACTTAAATATCTACATCAAGACATTTTTCTAACATTTCAGTTCTAAGTCTGTCTCCAAAATAAAAATGTGCTGTTTGTCAGACTTAGTTTAGATGAAACCTAGCTGGGAGGAATCTCAGCTGCTCTGCCATTTGGGATTTGAGCCTTGCAACCGAACACGTCATATTGCAATGCAGCAACTTTAAGTCAAAGCTTTTTCACAGGAACAATACCCAGTTAAACCTAAAAGCAAATTAAAAAAGGAAACCAATAAAACCCTTATCTTTTAGTACACACGGAACACCCTCAATTCTAAGAGAAACCAAGAAAGTGAAAGAGCTACTTTTTACTCTTATGCATATTTTCATTAATGTTTAGGGGTTACTTCAAAGTCATGGAGGTAATAGAAATATGCCTGACAAGAGTTGCCCATGAGTTTTCACTGCCACTGAATACCCTGATCCTAGTATCATTCATAATTAAAACTGCATTATAAGTTCAGGGTCTTTAACAGCTTTTTCTCTTGACACTTGTTCTCACTTTTATCAGATGGTTGCTCCACAAAGCTGGTGGTCTTAACGCTTGAGCTTGTCTCTTGGTTCATTTTAAATACTAGAGACTGGAATACCATGCAGAGAACAATGACTTCAAACGTAGCTGGCCAAAATCACGTTCAAGATGGTAAATCTAGGATTGGTAGGTTTTTGTGTATTCTGTTGTCATGCTACTAAATCCTAAATTATCTAAAAAATGTTAAAGTGTACCTGAACCTCACGATGTCATTATCTCAGCCCTAGCCACAGAATATGCCAGAGGTCCAAGCGAGGTGCTGTTCTTCCCTGCTGTGACGTTGTGATAGTGGCAAAACAGATAATCTGTGGGATATGATGATCCATAACTCAGTGCACATGCAGTCATGTGAAACCAAAGCTTTACATAGTTCTGGGATTTCTCCATGTCTTCTGTTCTTCAAGGATTTCCCCTCTCTGTTTCCATACTTGTGGCAGCACTGCCCAGGTAGCCCAACCAGAGAGGTCAGGAAGGTTTTTGGTCTCCGACACCCTCCTGCATGGACTGTCATGATGGGGTGTCTGACGTGCCCATTGACAAACCTTTTCAATAGCTCTCACGCAGACTACATTGATTCTGTCACCCAGCGAGGCCTGTTTTCCTTTAAAAATCAGCACTGGGTCCCATAAATTTGCATCATTTCATTACTCACCACAAAGAAGGCTTCCGGCAAGGCGCTTCAACAATCACTAGATAATGGTTGGGAAGCATAAGTAATCATTTAAAAACTTATGGGACTTTAATCAGCGTGCCATTTAGGCAGGATTTTTATGTTGCCTGGTAGGAGAGTGTGCATAATGGGGCCTCTTCGGAGGTATTTTTCACAACAGATTACTCAGCATATAGCAAGGGATATAGTCAGTATTAAGGTGTCTGAGCCAAAAGAACTGGGCAGGAATGGGCAAGCTCTACCAATTCATGCAGATAAACTCAGTAAGAATGGCTTTGTTTGCGGGCACCTTGCAGGCATTGCTCTTGTGTCATGACAGCTTTGCTTGCACGGGAGCACCAGCCCGGAGACCAGTCTGCTGAGAATTACCCGGCACAGAGACGAGCCCAACATAGCCCTGGAGGGGCACAGGATTTAACAGAAGGTAAGAAAGGAGTTTCATCATGCTCCCACGTGTTAATAAAAGTCAGACGGACTATACCATGTTGCAAATAATACAGCTTACCTCTGTAAAAAAAAAAAAAAATTGTTATCTTTCCTATCTGATAGATAAAGAAATTGAAGCAGAGACAATTGAATTGTTTAGGCTTTAGCACTGGTTTAGCAAAACAGAATTTAGATTCATCTCCTCAAACTATCTGAAAAAAACAATAGCAAAGGCTCAAATATCAGTTTAATCCATCTGCATAACCCATGGGTTAAACAGTCTTAAAATAATAGATTTAAATATCAATAAATAATGAAATTGCATTAAAAAACCCACATAAACATCGTCCTATAGGTTGGGCAGAACATTGTGTCAGAATGAAACGAAGTGCTAAGGGATGAGGATCTGGATTTACCTCTGCAAAGGCCTGTCTTAAACCATAGCAGCCCTTCAGTCCTTTTTTTGAAAAGAGAAAATAACCCTAGAAGTGCTTTTTGGTACCTGAATAATATTCTATATATGTTACCATGCAGTTACTTTTTAAAAGAAGTTTCAGATTCTGAATCACGGACAAGCTATTGACACTTTTACTTTTTCCCTCGAGAAGTTTATTTTTAACTTGCTTACAACACATCAGTCTCTTTCCGCACTCTTCCGTTACTCAGTTGTTCTTCGCACGTCCACAAGAAGGTCTGAGCCTGCCTGTTGGCTTCTCTCTGAAGAATGTCCTGAATGGAGCTTGCTGTCAACACAGATTTCAGGACAAAGAAGGGAGATTTTTAAAAACGTAAACTGGAGCACAGTGCCTAACTCTATTGAACTGTTACTGGGAGCAAGGCACATTACTGCCCTTTGTGCTTTTAAAAATCATCCTCGAGTTATTTATCAGATTAAGGTTTTAACAAAAATAGTCTGACTCTTGCCACAATCTGTCCATTCAAATCACCAGGAAGGAGGAAGAGCTTGAGTTTTGCACTTAGATTATCCTCAAGAAACTTTCATGGTTAAAAAAAATACTTGTGGAGTCTGTGTTTAAATCTACATCCAGCACTATGCAAATATTTGCATGCTGTAACTTAACTCAACATAAATCAGGGTTCTTGTCAATGAATTGTTTGATTAATCAGTGGCTTAATTTGTGCATCAGAATGAGAGAGAAAAACAACCCAAAACAGCTGTGTGATTGATTTTTTTTTCCTCCAGACCAGCCCAAAGTATTGTATAAATAACTAACTTCTATTGTGGTTAACTTCCGCAAAAGATAAAGAGGGAGGCCAGAAGCTTGCTTTTCCATAGTCCTCACTTGAACACTGGTAGATCTGGGACTGTGAAAATCCCAGTACAAGCCTGGAATGGCCCAGGGACGTTGAATGTTGGGCCACTGATTTATACAAGTTAGATCAGGTTGGGTGATTTGGCCCAGAGTACCTACAAAATACGAAAGTTTTCAACAGTTTTTAAATGCTCTCTAACTTTTGGGTTCTCTGGCAAGGTAAGCTTTGTTGTATAAGTAGGGTGACCATTCAGAACATAAAGATTGTAAGAATGACTCTATTTGTTCAAATTAAAGGTACATGTAGTCGAGGACAATGTTCTTGTGGCCAGTAGCAGATGCTCTAACTGCAAGACAACATACCATGCATCGAGTAGTCAATGCTAATCAGTAAATGGACACTTAATCTCTGTTGAGGACCCCGATGCTTGCTGACTCTCAGCATATTCAGCGGACGGCTCACCTTGGATTAGCTGTGTCCCTGCCCTGTCCCATCCTGCAAATGCCAGCCCCTACTTACTTACCACACTATTTAAGGGCATTTTGAGTTAGGCTATGACACCTATACTTGCAAAGCAGGTTGGAAGTGTCTGACCGGGAGGTGCCCTCGTGCTCCTAGGCAGCGAAGGCAGAAGACAGCCGCAAGATGTGGTTGCTCCACAAGTCTGACAGCTGAGGCAAGCAGGATTATCTGTTTCACACTCGGGCTGACTTCACCCTCTATGCCACACGTGGATGCTTATCTACTCTCCGTATTTACCATTATATGATGGCAGATAAAATAACAGCGTTATAGTTATTAAAGCTGTGTGTAACCTCTTGTGCTACAAGGTCAGCTCTCCCTGCAGTTGCAGGTCGAGGCAAGAACAAACTTGCTGTAGTGCTACACATGATTCCCCGGTCACATCAGGAATCAAACAGTGGGACATGTGTCACAGTCTGTGTAATGGGAATTTGAGTGTAAGCGATACCCTTTTCCTGTTAGACTAAGTGAGGTGAAAGGTCTTGGAAATTTGTCAGGTGGTAAGAAATTGAGAAATAGAGGCTGGGCTTCTAGAGGCATGTGGTGTGGAGGAACAAACAGGTTTGGTTGAAATCACTGACAAAGGCTCAGCAGGTCCTGTGTCTGCCTCTGCCCCGAACTCCTGCATGACAAGGAGAAACACAACCTCTCTTGGCTGTGGTGTGAGGTGGGTACAGGAGAGTGGTGAAACACTCTCCGACTCAGGAACACACTCAGGAGTGCTAACCAGGTTCTGCTGTGGGCTGCAGAAATAGGGGCTATGGCAGGAGACCCTTTGGGATACACACCAAGAAGTCAGAGCCTGGAACTGATACTGTGGTCATCTCTTTGATCGCACCGTGTACTGAAGCAATGAAAGAAGGCAAGCCCCTTCAGGGAGAAATGGCACTTAGCATTTTTAAAAAAAAAAAACCCTTCGGAAATACCAGTAGCAGCTCAGAGGTTGATTTCATTTTTTTATCTTTCCTCTCTGCTGTCTCTTTTCTTTGCTTTCTTCTGCTTTGCCAACAGTGTTTTCCACCAAAAGACTTCCAGTGTTTGGACAATTTCACATTAAGGTTGACAAACCCCAGAGACCTGTTGTGTGAAGGAGGCATATATAAAATGCTGTGTAGCAAGTTGACAGCCAGGGTTTTCTTTTGCTTAAAAAGCCCTTCAGAACTGAAGCATTGACCATCCTTTCCCAGACACTATTCAGTTTTAAAATAGTAGCTACACGGTAGGAGTTCTGGTAGAAACATCACTGCATTGAAATTGAGGCAGATCAGAAGAAAAAAGACGGAAAAATACAAGTTTCCTGGCTGATGTAAAAAAAGATGCAAATTCTTGTTGCTGGAGATTCTCTATGACCAATATAAAAGGCAACACCATCATGCAGGTCCGACACGATGCATTTGGGATAATGCAATTTTTAATGTTTGATAAGTACTTAAATGGCAGGCCAGTCAGAGATGAGGCAAGAGACTCATATCTGTATGAGCACTCCTGGAAGTCTTCTGGAAATGTCTAGGAAGGTGTTTTAATGGCCCATGAGTATCCAAATCCCTAAGGCAGTGCTGAAAATTTCAGCCCTATATAATGCTGGACATACTACACATGGAAAAGCAGCAAGCGTATTCACCTGCGGCAGAATCAGAGATTCTTTGAGGAGCAGAAACCTTTGTTCTAGCCTTGGAGCTTTCCACACCCTGATGAGTTTGTCAAAGCTGTATGTTTAAATTTGAGATTTAGATTAAATGTAGGAGAGAATGTTTCAATAAATTATATGTATCATTTGACAATGCAAGTCACAGGTTTTGAGGTATAACCCAAAAAATACTAACGACAGCAGCAAGAAAACAGAATAGATAGCCCTTTATATTGTTAAAAAATATGGATAAATATGCAGGTGGCAAGGTTTGTACAAAAGCTCAGACAGCCAGTACTTTCCAGGTGTTGCCCTTGACGACAGTGATGGGGTCCCAAAGGAAGAAGCAATGTTCCTAGACATACTGGAGGACTGTTTCCTTACCAGGTTTGTTTAGCAATCAACAAGAACAGACACTGTTTCCACTGTGTCCTAGGAAGTGAGCCAGGTATAATAAATAAGTAAGGAGTTGGTAAACATCCAGGGTCTCCTGTTCACAGTATCATCAGAGAAACTCCTGGGGATATGTGCAGAAGTCAGCAGCACAGAAATATTGGCAATGTGGGAACAAAGAATAAGGTAAAGAAAGTTGACTGATATTGCCAGAAGAAACATCTTGTAAAAATGGAAGACATAAAAGAGAAAGTTAGAAGTGATTTCATTTCAACAAATAAAAGCCATGTTACTTTTTACATGCAACATAAGGAGCAAATTCTAAACAAATTTGTAAAGAAAAATATCAATTTTATGTGTGCAAGTTTTGGCTTGTTTACAAGCATTAGGTAAATATGGCTATACATCCAGAAATCAAACATAGGCTTGGGGCAAATGTACACTTTTTTTTTTCTTTCCCATATAATGACTAATGACAAGGTCAGCAGTTGAATTCACACTGATCTGTATGTATCATAAAAGAACAGTGTATCCCCTTACCCCTGTTGTGAGAAAATAATTGAATTTTTTCACTAACTAAAGCAACTGCTGATATCCTCCTTGTCTTGATATACCTGACATCTTTTTCCAAGTCCTTTGAAATTGTTGGGGTCTTTGCTATGTCATGGCTATGGCATGATTCTGCAGTATGGAGGAAAGGAGTCCCCTTTTCCATATTCAGGCTTGTTTCATCCTATTTGATGCTCCTTTGCTCCTGACTGGAATGGAGTAGGTAGCTGCATTCATTTGTCTCTTCCAGTCTACTAGTGAACAGCCCTATCATGTTATTCTTTACCTGCTTTCCCTCTAAATTAATTTCTCATCATTCGCATGTCAAACAGAAGCGTTCCTTGCTCCTACTCATCTTGTTTGTCTTTCTTTGAACTGCCTTGTTTCTGCTGTGAATCAGTTGTGAGACAAAGAGATTTATCTCATCTAACTTTAAATGTGTAGAAGTTAGACCTAATCTAGTCTGATTTAATCCTGGCAAATTCTCTGAGTAGTCTATGGAGAAAACCAAGCACCTCAAGAGGGCAACTTTTTCATATCTGTTTCAGAAAGATTAGATATCTTTCTTTGGTTCAGATATATTGACTACCTGACACTGCTGTAGATGTCTAAAGGCAAATGTTAGTTTTTTAAATGTCTGAAGGCAAAGGTGGATGTAAGGCTTCTTCCCGATGAAGTCACCCTGGTCTCTCTATATGGTCAAAGGAGATCTAGTGACCAGTGTCAGTGGAAGTTTTGGTGCAACTCCTCCTCTTAAAGCAAAATAGACCAGATGAACCATGCCCAGACTTCCAGCATGGAGACATCTGTTTAGGATCACCCACAACAACTGATGAACTCATTGACACTGGTGAGGAGCTCTGATACAACAGTAATGGATTACTCTAACAAATTATTACATGAGAGAGAGCATTTACCTGGCAGACCAGAGCCATCAGATTTCCAATGGAGCTTGCCAGAAAATATGGAGGATTCATCGGACACTTTCAACCAGTTCTGTTTTCTTGTGTTATGTTCTTGAGCCATTCTCTATCCTTTCTTGCATTTTGTTGGCTGTGTTTTTGACTCCACTGTCTACTGACATTTTATGCTGAAGAATTCAGTCTGCCAACCAAATCTGTTTCTTGAGCGATTGCCATTAATTCAAAATCACACAAAATGTGACTACGGCTACACATAGTAGCCTGCTAAACAGCCATGCATGGCCTCGGGCAGATTCGCAGTATATTTGGCACCCTTATAGAAGAAAATGCAGCACTTTTACCATCTTTAATTGGAGGTAAGCCATTCTTTGTAGAAGCATGTATTGTACAAGGAATGGGGAATACCATGAGTACCAGTAATACCTTGCATAACAGTAAAAAATTGAAAGGGAACTTGTTTTTAAGGGCTCCCATAGCAATAGGCTCTGCATCACATGAGCAATCCCCTCAGCCATCTGAAAACAAACCGCGTTTAATTGACTGGATAAGCAGATCACATACGTTAAAGCTAGGAATGCCCCTTCAACTGTAACTTTGAACTGTAGCTTGCACACCCTTTGGCAACGCATTTACACAGAAACGTGTACATCCCTTGGCTATAACAGTAATTTTGGCTGCAACAGTAACATGTACACCCTTTGGCAAAGCTCTTGCACAGAGGAGGAGAAAACTTTTCAAAAAAGTGGAGCGTTTCCCAGTTAAACCTTGGCTGTACAACACACTTACTTTACTATTGCAAAAGTATCTTTGAAAATATCTTTCATCCCTCTACAGTGAAAAAGTACTTTGCACCATGCACACCATCAGCAAAGCGAAAAGGGGCAGTTTAGGCTTCTTTTGGGTTCCAAACCAAATTCTGTTCTCAGCTATGCCAATAGTGATTTATAACAAGTCCAGTGAACTCATAGGAGTTACCGAATGTTTCCACGTCATGAAGTAAGATCAGAATTGGACCATTTGATCACATTTCTGCACAGGTACAAATTTCACTCTAAAAAGGAGCATTTACGTAACTGACCTATAGAAATTCTTTGCTTGACTCTTCTTTCATCTAAGCAAATTAAAATAATACCAGGAAGGCTTCCATGCAGCAAGTAAGCAAGCACTGAAGTAAAATCCTCAGAAGCACAGAAACTTCTGTGCATGCTGTCACGAGAATAAATAATATTCACTGCCTACCTTTTGGAAGAAGAGCCATTAAACTTGTGACAAGCCATGCTAAAATCTGTTGGAAATTTGTGTGTGTATGTATATACGTACATGGGTGTAAACAAGCTTTCATTAAAAAATGTGTACTTTGTAGCAATGAGCCAGCCAATGAAATGAGCCAAAGGGCAGACTCTAACTTGGCTCAGCAGTCATGAATGAAGATGAGCCAAGGAGGAGCAAAGGACATTGCAAACAATCTGGCACAGGTTCCTGGCAGTCAGTGATCACTTCAGGTATTTTTCTTTCAAGGTGTGTATGGGCACATCCAGTGACTCACCTGTATTTATATCCAGAGAGCCAAGACGGACCCATACGTTGGCCCTGAGCTGTACCAAGTCCCATATTTATAGCCTGTCTTGTTCCAGTAAATAGAAAGCAAGCAGGAGAGCTGCCTGTTAAATTGTCATCTTGTAAAAGTGAAGATTTTTTCAGCAGATTGAAAGTCTATGGCATTGGATCTGACTGATGCAGAATAACTCTGCCTCTTTGAGGTGAGGAGAGAGCCACCAGCCAACAGGATGAGGAACCCGTTGTCCAGCTGTTGCTGTGACATCCTTGCTCCATGAAACCTGCAGTGCCTTCACTCCTCTTGTTGTCACTGCTTTATCAGTCAGGGATGTATATTCCTGTCACTGGTCATCCATAGTGAGAGCTCAGAGGCCTCAATGAACTATCAGTCTATTTTCTTTGTGAATAGCCATGAACTTAAGCATTGTTGTCTCTTTTGTGTCTTGTATACCATGTGGCATGCCCACTGAAGTTACTGCGATTTCAATATATTTCATATCCTCTGTTCTTCATATTCCATTCCTCATCAGGACTTCCCTGTCATTCCCTTTCCTAGACTCCCTTTCAATGAAAACCTGTAGACCTTCAACTGATATTGTAAACCAACTTACTCTCTGTCTAAATTCACCTTGCCACCTGGAATAATAATATGCTCAAGGAGAGATGCGATGAGCCGGTATTTTTAATTCCTGCTTTTTTTTTTGAGACATATTTGACTGTCATTTTCTTTTGCTATAGCTAAAGGAGAACAGAGCTGGCTGAACATGATGACAAGCAGAATCATAAAAGCCTAAGTAAAGGTATAGATTTGCTATAAGCCTTACTCAGCATGCAGTGGAAAAGAAAGTTTTTAAGCAAAACAAGGTTAACAAGAATTGAGGACCACTTTTCCCATTGAAATTAAAGAAAATCAAGAGGAACAAAAAACCTGCCAGTCGCCTGATAGTTCCTGTGGTCTGGGCACCATTCCCCCTAAAACCCCAAAAATGGAACTCAGTGCTTTCATTCATGAAATGTGAAGAAATCAGGTGCTTTGAAAAAAAATATTTTGTGATGAGTCTGTGCACCTCTCAGTCCTCCACTTTTAATTAAGACTTTAAATCCATTGTCTAGTTTCCATGTAAAGGAACACTGGGCTGGACAGGAGCTACAAAACAATAGTCACTTTGGATGAGTGGATCATGGACTGGGAAAAGGTGTATTAAGCTCAGAAATACATCTGCTAGAAGACCAAATGTTCCTTCTTATATTGTCTTTTGTAGTCTTATCATGGACCATCTAACTACCTGACTTGCAGTCTTCTTGCAATGGACAGCAGATACCTCCTTGTGCAGAAGACTATAAACAACACACGCAAAAACAAGGAGCCATCACCAGAAGCACATTACGCTATAGACTCAGCTTGAAAACAGCACCTGACTAATGGTGCTTGCAAAGAGTTTGAATGAGGATAATGAGGTAGTTCTGCAATACTTGTTTACAGGTGCTTCCTCCGCAGCTTGAAAAGCAACTTGAGATAAAACACAAGGATGTCTGCTTGAAAAGGAAACAAATTGGCTTATTAACTTTGCTTTCCCGGCAGTGTTAGCAGGCTGAAAATGTTTCAAAAAAAAGCAGGAATGAAAAAGAAGAGGGCTTTTTTTGTTTTACGTCTAAAGATGGAGTAGTGAAAACTGTGATACATGGCTACATCTACATAGGGAAATGTTATGAATACTTATTTCTGTTTTATTTTAACTGGATATTCCCTAAAGATAAAAAGGCTTTTATTTATGGTGAAAATCTAATTATTCAAAGTCATTAGTCTATTCTCCTTCAGTTCTTCTGTGCTTTTGGCCATAAAACTCAGGCTTTGAGGAGTTCATTTTCTAAGAGAAAAGTCAAAACTTTTGAAACTTTCCACTTTGGTGGAAAGTTGTTTGACATTAAATAAGTGTCATGCAGATCCCCCCACTGGTGGAGATCTACACCACATAGCCATACACCACATAGCCCTGATGGCTGTCTGTATGGTCATGGAATGAAATAGATATTTTCAGAGTTATGGACTCTATTTACAAAGCTGAGATGGACCACACTCTGAAAGAACATGTTTCTAACGGTGTATCTGATTAGCTCAGAGATATGCGCCTACAGTGTAAACATATACGTTTGGGTAGAAGACTTCCACTCTTGATGCTTTCTGAAAAAAAAATTCAGTATGAAAAATTTAGTTGAAAATCTGCTTTTGATTCCAAAGTAGCTTTAATACAAAATTTTAATAAGCCTTAAAAAAGATTCTCCTTGCAGCAGGAGAATGCATCTTTGAACACCCAAACATGATACTGAGCCTACTCTGCATAAAACATTTACCTTTACACTTGTCTGAGAAGTTTTCCTCCATCTGGGCATCAGACTGAACCTGGTTTTCATCTGCTTTGCTGGGAATTAACTCCACCATGAATTCTCAATTCACATATTAATTGCACAGTATCTTTAAAATACATGGGTTTTTCCTAATTCTTTCACGTAGTCTGATGTCGTGGTTTAACCCCAGTTGGCAACTAAGCCCCACACAACCGCTCGCTCACTCCCCCCTGGTGGGATGGGGGAGAGAATGAGAAGAATAAAAGTGAGAAAACTCATGGCTTGAGATAAAGACAGTTTTAATAACTAAAGCAAAAGCCAAACACGCAAGCAAAGAAAAACAAGGAATTCATTCACCACTTCCCATCGGCAGGCAGGTGTTCAGCCACCTCCAGGAAAGCAGGGCTCCGTCACATGTAACCATTACTTGGGAAGACAAACGCCATCACTCCGAATGTCCCCCACTTCCTTCTTGTTCCCCCAGCTTTATATGCTGAGCACGACATCATACGGTATGGAATATCCCTTTGGTCAGTTGGGGTCAGCTGTCCCAGCTGTGTCCCCTCCCAACTTCTTGTGCACCCCCAGCCTCCTCGCTGGTGGGGTGGGGTGAGGAGCAGAAAAGGCCTTGACTCTGTGTAAGCACTGCTCAGCAATAACTAAAACATCTCTGAATTATCAACTGTTTCCAGCACAAATGCAAAACATAGCCTCATAGTAGCTACTATGAAGAAAATTAACTCTATCCCAGCCAAAACCAGCACATTTGACAATAAAACAAAGGGCTTAGAAAATGACATGTGAGTGGCTGAGAGAAGACAGATTCAAGAAGCTCTGTGTCACATCTTACTTGAACTATAGAGGGATGTGTGTTTTATTTGTTTACTTAAATACAATTGCTTACAGAAAACAACAATGAATATCCAGACACACAACACACTTGAGAATAGCAATGTACTTTGGGGGCACAGTTTAAAAAATTCAAACTCACAGACAATGCCAGGACAAAGTTCCTTTTGTCTTTTTAGAACTCTCCTGTGACTATTCCTGTATCTATTGGAGGAAGTGATTTTTATTCTCCTCAGTGAAGATGGGTCAGTATTTTCTCTTAAACTTCAAAGTTTTACATCCAAAATCAGTACTTACTGTGAGTAGAAACCTACCATAACACCTAAGAATCAGGCACTCAGCTTAAAGTCTAATCTGAGGCTGATTGAATATTTTATTTCAAAAATACCTTCATTTGACAATGACTCTTAGAGCTTGATTTCATTTCTTTTGCCAGGTTGATGACAGTAGCATGGCTATATATTGGATTGTTGAACATTGCAATGCCAAAATCCTGTCTTTAGTCAGGGCTTCAGTCCTCACCTGTGGAAGAACACAATAGGCAGATATGTAGGCAAAAAGTTCAGACAGGTTTTGAAAGAGAAGTAATATAATTTCTTTCTATGAAAGAAATTACTCTAGAAATGGTATGATACTTACAGGACTCATTAAAAGATCACATATATTTCCTTCTCATTCTTGAAATGTATGTTATGCCTAAAAAAACCTCCTGAATACCCACAAATACTGAAAGAGAGAAATCACCTCTGAACTTAACAATATTCAACAGATGTCATTTCAGTTCAATGCAATATAAAGTAGTTTTTTCACACATAATCATAATATTTAAATAGGTGCTACTGCTGCTATAAATCTATCTTAATCATGAAATCAAAGTTCCCTTTGCATACACACGAGATCTTGAAAACTGCCTGAATGTTTGCCAGATCTTTTCCAAAATATGTAATCTTTGTAGAGTTTATTCTCAGAGCATACTAGTGACTTGAAAACCCAAATATACTTTCTAAATCTCAGTGCAACAGACAGAAAAATATCCATCCAAGGTTCTCACACAGATCTGAGATAGCTCTGTGTAAGTTACAGGTAGTTGTTATATTCCTTAGCATGCCATCTGTCAAGTGATAGACATTGGCAGAGATTGTTTCTTTATTCAGCTTTTCTTCTCTCAAGAAACCAGTTTCAAATTTTTCCTAGGTATTTACAGGAGACAAACAAGCTGCTGTGGATTTATGCTTGTTTTATACTGTTAGAGCTTTCTCACCTTTTTAGTTCAGTCACTAGTGGTGGCCACATCTTGCCAGGTTGGGGATGATGGATCTGAAGGAGTGCAGCACCTCTGAAACACAATATGTGAAGAAGTACCAGTTTAATAGAGCACAACACTATGGAGCTATGTCAAACCTTGTAAGATTTGACTGTAGACAAAGTGTGCAGGTTGAAGGTCTTTCAATGATTGAAACGAGCAAGAGAAAATTTCAGGGTTTGCAATCCTTGCAGACTGGGCTCTTAGTATTGCATTAAAACATTACCATATGCAGAAGCATATAGTGGCTTCTGTCTGTTATGTTATGGCTCAGTATTTACCATGAAAAAGCCCCTTGTGACAGTGCAGAACTTTCACTCTAGTGCAAAATTTCTTCTGCCTGAAAAGTCTGATTTAAGCAGGCTGCCTGAAATACTCAGGCTCTGTCGTGTACCTGCAGTGAGTTATACTTGTACAGATTCGTATGGCCAAGATGAGCTAAGACTTTGTCCCTGACCTCCAGTCTCTATCAGACAGTAACAGGCTGGATCTCATCACTGTGTGTGCAAGCAAATGAGGGCACAATTAACTGAAGGTAACTCCCTGCTTATATTGTAAGACTAAGGCCTTATGTGTTGCGGGGTTCTTCTGCCCATGGTACTTGGTCATAAAAAACGTTGACCAGCAGTGCACTTCCAGAAATGTTTAGCATATATTTGCAAAAAGCACCTGCCAAAAAGTTGATTCTGCCAAGGGTTTGTAGACTGTCACCAATACTGCAAGGGGGCATCTCAGAACCAGCACCACTGCAGCATGTGGGTAAGACCCACCTGGTTCCAAGGACGCAAAGTAGGCTGAAAATATAAGCACACACTTGAGTACTTTCCTATTTAGGGATGTTTTTTTCAGCTTGACCATTGAAGATCATTATGAAAGCAAGAATCATACAATTTTTGATAAGGAAATATACTCATCAGAAATATCACCAGTACATTCTTATGACTAACATGATTTAGACTTAAGCCCTTTGATGATGTTTGTTACAATACAGAAGGTACTTCTTTACATGACACCGGATATTGCAGGGCTTGATTGCTGTGGCTGAGGGTTTAAGGCATTTTATAATGAGAGAGATATGATTTCAAAAATCCCCCAAATTATAAACAGAGTATCCTGGCTCCTGTTTTGCCTTTGAAGGGGATAAAATTGTTTTGCTTACATAAGCCACTAGGAGTAGCTCCCCTGTCAGACTTCATCTGTACTCATATTCACCTGTGTCGACGTGGTCTCCTTTTCACATTCATCTGTGTTTGTAAGGTCTCTTTTCACATTGTGCCCTTACCTGTGATACCATCTCCTCTAGCAACAGCAGTGTGCTCAGGAGCACTGTCCTGTCCCCAGAGTCTACCTGACCTCTCCAGGAGAGCTGATGGACCTACAGTCATTTCTGTACATCTTCAGGGGCCAAGTTTGTACAGCTCCATGAGACTCATGAGCTGCTCTTTTAGTCTTCCCAGCTAAGAATAGGAAAAGCAGCCTCTCTTCTTCAGGGCCAGGAAGAAGTCTAGCAGCAGAACTGGGTCCTTCATTTCCTTCCCTGTCCCTATCAGATCAATATAAAAGATAAAAAATTGCAGCTTTTCCAGTGTCTTATTGACCCTTAGACTCTTCTTTCTGCTCTCTCCCCACTTTTCTTTTACTATGTTTCCTTTTCTCATGATTATTTTGTGATTCAAAGGGAAATCTTTGTGGCTTACATGCCTATGGATGACTTCTGTCCTGATCGGTCACATAGTTTTAGTGGAGTTGGGAAGTTGCTTGAGTTGGGAAGTTGGGAACAGCCTGACTTCTTTAGGAGAGCTACAAGGCTGAATCCCTCAAACAAAAGTGAATGGTGTGAGCCATGGAGCCCACATTTGTATCTGAATTCCCACACTGTCTGTGAGGTTTTGGGCCAGGCCATATCTGAAACGAAACACTAGTATTTGCCACCCTTGCCTGCATCCAGGCTGCTTTCTCAAATTCCTCTTTTTTACGAAGTGACACCAAAATAATCAGCTGATTGACACCTACCAAAGAGAGTGATGATGCACCAGCCAAGACACATTGTATTTTTAAATTCTTATTAGTTTAGTTGACTCCCATTATATATGCTTATAAAATGACTGTCCTGCTTTGGCTGTCTCTGTCTGGTCATGCAATTAGAAAAATGAGTTCAGTGCTGGGCACACAACAGTGACAGGAGGGAGAGAGGAGCAGGAGAGCGTTTCAGGGGAAAGAACACATATGATTAAGCACTGAAATGATTGATTTATGATGAAAGATTAAAAGAACTGAATATGTATAGCTAAAGGGAGACATGCTGAGTG
The DNA here is from genome assembly GCF_018139145.2 of Gymnogyps californianus. Classification (NCBI taxonomy): domain Eukaryota; kingdom Metazoa; phylum Chordata; class Aves; order Accipitriformes; family Cathartidae; genus Gymnogyps; species Gymnogyps californianus. Next base: position 158,569,148 of record NC_059472.1, on the reverse strand, counting down.
CCTATGAGTAAGTGGAAGGTGTAAGCACCAGGGAAGAAAGGAGGTGGTTGCAGGGGCCTATGAAGGAACATGAAGGAAAATCTGGAGCAAAGGATATACTGGTGTCTATCAGGAAAAATTCAAGAGGGAGACTCTGAGGGATTGACTTCTAGGTGAGACTTCAAAACCATTGCTGCAGTATATTTTGGGACAGTGACACTCTCAGTGAATACTTCTAATTTTTGGTGTGGACTTGTTCGAAAGCTTCACCAAAAAGGCTTCCCAGTTGTGAAGAAAGGAAAAAGAAAACAAAGTATCTTTCCTATAATTCAAAAGAAACTGCAAATTTGCTACTGTGAAAAAGCTGTGGTTGAAAGATGCCATAGGTAAATCCCATCTCCATTGCTCTTGCAGAAGCTTTCATAATTCCCTTTCTATAAAAACTCTTTCTTGGGGACACCTGAGGAAAAGCAGGGCTGAAAAGTCTCAAGCTTAGAGTGACTGAAAATAGCTTTTGGCTAAGAGAGGTGTGCAGCTTTCTTCTGGAAAGAAATTCTTCCCATTTACCATCTTGTTAGCATTTGAAAATCAAAGTACAGAGTCTGTCCAAAATATATTTTTGTTGTTCAATATGTAATATATGCATCTGAGAAAGGATGAAGAGCTGGTACATGCGATGAGCTGCTCACCTGCCAAGCTCCAGAGCGCCTCCTCTTTTCCTTTATTAAAACAAAATAATCCAGGGAATGAATAACTCTGTAAACAGACTTCAGTGCTACGTACTTTCATATGCCAAAAGGTACTGGACTCATAATTAAGGTTAAAAATGAACTTACCTGTGCCCAGGAGTGAATAGCCAAAAAGGGCATATGCATTATAAAATACGATAACGTATTGTCTCTGAACTAATATTTTTTCTGTATCTTTAGGTACACAGGAATAGTAACTTGTGGTTGTTCTTACTGTTTCCCAGATCAAGGGCAAATAGAGCCAGGGAAAGTCCTTTGTACAATAGTTACCTAGTAAAACTCCTCTTCAACTACAAATTACAGGTGACGTATGTAACAGTAGTGAGTGAAACATTTCTGGGAAAACTATTTACCCAAGTTGCATAGAGAGAAGAGAACTTATCATGTAAAAACATCTTGCTTTGATATGCTAGAACATGAGGACAATGAAATTAATTCGAATATACAAATATGGGAGGAGGCAAGGTCGGGCTAACAAGTGATACAGAAGTTAATCTACGGTTTTAAAAAAAGAAAAAGACCAACAGCACAATGGAAAAACAGATTCAGTGCCATGCATGAAGGAGGCAAAGCTTTGCTTGTCTATTGCTTAACCTTAATGTTCTTTTAAGGTCATTTTTATATTTCATAACAGAGGAGATAAGCAGCACCTACAAAGACAGGTGTAACCACCGCACTCCTCTGCTTGTACTCTGAGCTGGCTGGACACGAGCCGGCACTAACCCAGGAGCCATGTAACTCTGCAGGCAGCAGTGCACCAAATCAGGACTGCCAAATCCTGGCCAAGGAGGCACAGAGAGGTTACCCAGAGCCATATTGCACCTTACCTCTTCTTTTGTCTTTCTCTAAAGTGACCCTTCAAAGGTATTGAGGGAATACCACTAGGCATGAGCATGCCATGTGTTATGGAGAACTTTGTGTCTCCAGCCCTCAGTTTTCCCAGTGGTAAAAGGAAAACGTTACCCCTGTTGCACAAGCATCTTGTGAGGCTTTTGTAACTGGTATTTTGGAAACTGTCAGAAGCCAGAGTGGAGGAAACCTTTCCCAGAGCTGCATGATATCTTTAGCTAAACTTTATAATACATGTTCTCTGTGCAGTCTGAGTAACAGCATTGCGACCACATCTATTTTTGCTTGGAATAAAAGTTGGCAGGAAAAATTGAGAAGCTTATTTACAAAAATGCTCATGATACTGGGTAAGATGTTCTTCATTCTCATATTCTCTATAAAAGCTGAAATTCTATTCTCTAAGAAAAGAATTCAGTATGACGTCACGTGCTGGCAGGAAAACTTGTCGGCCTCCCTTCCCACTCTGCACTGGCAGTGGAACTAACACATCTGTTGGTGTTTTGGTCGAAACATTTGTCATCCCAGTTATTTGCACAATATAAATGTGTGTCAGCTATGATTTTGGTTTGTGTCTAACAGACAAGTGTACAATTTGGGGTCTGCCATCAGTATGTAGGATTATGTCAAGGAAAGAAATGGCAAAACCAAATGATTCTCCGTTGTAACAAGAGCACAGTCACGGGGAGATAAGTAAAGAGGCTTGACAGGTGCAAAAGCCAGCAGCGATGAGACATAGATGCGTTTTACTATGCAGCAGTATCTACCTGACAAGAACTACAATCTTTTCCTAACAGTTAAAGACGGTCTTTATGTGTCAAGAAGACAATACTGGAAAACGCATGATAGGACACATAAGATATGGACAGCTGCCAGGCCTCTGAACAGCTGTGTGGTGTATAAGAATTACTGCAGCTGTATTTAAACTAGAAATTAAATCTTTTTTTTTATGTAATGTGTTCAGGCTTTTTACTTATCCAAAAGGAAACATTAGCAATTATGAAATGTTTATTTCCCCACAAGACGCGCTGTTTTTGTTTCTACTGTCTGTGAGCTCTGATGTTCAGGAGACATCACTGCTCATCGTTAAGACTGTGTATGTAGAGCAGGGGGGATATTTTCTTTACATGCTTCGGTTAGTGGGAGCAAGGCATTCAAACTGAGCTTTACACCACTTTAGGAGCAACTTGAAAAGGAACAAGGAATCAGGTCTCTCCTGGTGTTTTGGAAACACTGGGAAAGAATCCGATACCAGCGTGTGTTCGGGATCCTTATGAGGCCAAGAACATCAAGGCAGGTTCCCACAGCATGACCGATCCCATAAGCTTGGTGGGTGTGCAGGAAGTGGAGCACTTCTTCCCCAACTTTGGAGATGCTTCCCTCACGCTTGTGAAAATAGTTTGCTCAGATGAAATGAACTGATCACAGCATAGTTGGGCCCGATGTAGTCTTGCCTGTTTTCCAATCTCACCTATTTCTTTTCAATTTTTGTAAAAAAAAATTAAGAAGCACATGAAGTCAGGAGGAACTACCTCATCTTGAACTTTCTCTCCCCTTCTCTATAATTCTGTGTAGGTGGAACAGAAAACTGGGGAATATGTATGTGAATTGTTTCTAAAGGAGACAGAACAGCCCCATGAATTACATAAATTACTGGCAATATTAAATTCCTCAAGGGACAACTTGTCTTGTTGTGGCATGTTTGGCTGTTCACTAAGGCCAACTGATGGACGGGATGTTAGATGTCTTCCATGGTGTGGACACAGAGTTGCTGGTTCCCATGCAAGCTGTCAGCTTTATTACTGCTAGAGCTAAACAAGATAGTAGTAGGTACCTGTGGTTTTGGAATGAAAATTCTTGGGTTCTCCCTACAAAGCCACATCTACGGTGTGTGGTTTGGCTGGCAACCGTGGATTCTGATTTGTACGCAACCCTGTGGACACTTCTAATTTAATGTTCGTATGAAAGGCTAACTCTGTGGCCACTTTTAATTAAAGGAGATTTCCGGTAAAGTTAGTCAACAATTTTTGTTACTGGAGGAAGAGTACAGAGCCATGCTAAAGAATTTTTGGACAACTGTCGTGAAAATAAATGGTATAACGTTTGGAAACAACTGTGAAAATGTGTGAAATTTCATATGGTGTCTTATTGTAAGAACTAAATCCAGAAATTTTCATTTTATATGAGTTCTCAAACTTTCTTTTTCTGTTTTTCATTACTGTCCTGGTTATTAGGGTTAGATCCACTGGAAGGGAGAGGAAGGGGGTTAGAGACATTACAGCTCCAGGTTTGCAAGGCAGCACTGTTATTTTCAGGTGTCTCCTTGAATCCACACAAAATTTTGGTACCGTAACGTCCGTGGTGAGGAGATCCCAAGTTCACTACCTGCTGCACAGAGAACCACTTTTTTTTGCTTGTTTTGAACACAGCTCCTACTAGCTTCCAGGTGGGATGTCATACTTTGGTGCTGGTGCATTTTCCTGCCTGAAATCCTAAACACTTCTTTTGATGAAGGCTGGTCAACAGACAACTAAACCTAATTCTTCACCAATGACGACATTTATACCTCGCAAATGGAGCATGATACACTTCATTATGATCTAGTAGACATCCGTCTGTTCTGCAGAGGGGTAAATGGTCTCAAATGAGGAAGAAAAATGGAAGATAAAGTTAGCCTTTGGGTTCACAATTAATCATCTAAAAGTTTTTACAGTCTAAATAAAAAAAGCTCTCTTATTTTGGCCAGCTGTAAGTCAGAGACAGAGTAGAAGCAAAAAGGAATATTTATTCTGGAGTGGCACTTGGTTTTCTAGATTAAATATATTGACATTTTGAATAATGCCTGTGAATACTGCCTAGTGAATCAGGAAGAATGGCAAAAAATCTTGGATATTTACATGAATAGAAAACCTATAAAAGGTTAAATTTCAGTAAATAAAATAATTTTCTTTTGATAATTTCAAAGTGCTTTGTTATGACTCTAATCACTTCTTTTTTTTTCCTACTGTAACTAGCTGATCTTAAGGACGTGCAAACAAGTTGCCACAAGTGTTAGGCTACTTAATAATAACTGTGCACCTTTTTACCCATCAGTAAATGTAAGATCATTTACTTCCAAGAGGGGGAATTCAGAAGAGGGATAGGCAACCTCAAATTACCACACATTTATAACCATGTAAAAGTCTCCCCACAGGCAGTTACCACAGATGAGCTAAATTACTGCAAATTCAGACTCTAGCTTACATCATATTAACCGCATTATGTGCCTATCTTTACATTTTAAAACAAAACATAATTTCTACCCAGAAGACATCCAGTTCTCACATAGTTATGTTAAACTGTATTGTTTAGGCAGCTGGAAACAAACAAAACATCAATTTTTTGTGAACTTAAGAAATTTATTGATTCCACTCCTTTTCTGAAGAAAATTTCAGCTTCACTCACTCTTTAATTTCCCACTGGCAGATTTTTTTTTCCCCCCAAGTGATTCTTTACCATCTCAAGGTGAAATCTTTTTTTCCTGCTGAAGTCAATGGAATATCCCTTGATTTCGATCAGGAATTCCTGCCAGCTCCTGAATATGTAGAAGCCATCAATATTTTCTCATTCTTCTTCCTATGAAAACTCATGCTACAGATTTTTAAGTTTTTTTTTCTGTGACTCTAAGGTGTGTGGAATTTAGAAGCCTTCACTGAAAAATCTGCAAGGAATCAGCTTACTGAAAAATCAGCATAAAACCAGGAATCTGAAGAAAGAGGAGAATTCTGATTATTTATGAAAAAAGACTGGCAAGACTTGGATCCCGTAAGTGACCTAAGAAAGTGCAGCACTCTTTATACCAAAGAAATCTAAACCCGGACAAAACTCCAGAGTTTCTTGTATTGTTACTGAACCAGATGCTGTTAGATCAGCCACATTCATTTTCCAGTGCTCACCCTTCCAGAATGAGCAAAAAAGGTAAGGTAGAGACCAAATCTCACAAGTCAGGAGTGAGTTCAATTAGGGCTGCACGCTATGTCATTTTTGTTCTATAAGCCATGTCATCTGCATCTGAATCTTTTAATTTCTTCCTAGCCATGACCATAGCTTCTGACTGCAAATCCATCCCTCACTTGGGGAATTCCTGCAGGACACTCTCTGCCGGGGGGGAGTCGTGACCGCTACACCAGCACAACTAAGGCAGTTCACACCTTGAACTGTTAAGAAATGAGTCATGCATTTTCACAGTCCGCCTCTAAAATGGGGTTTGCGTTTCTCACCTGGAACATGTTAGTCTTTACCAGCAGGTAACCTATCATCCTTATTCAAAATACTGGACAGCAGACTGCTTGGTAGTTGTTGTTGGCCCCATGTTGACTTGATGAAAAGTAGGTCTGAACTTCATTCTTCACCAAATTACTCCCCGATACACCTAGATGACTGTGAATTGATTACTTTCATCCCCTCAGTTAAATGCATTCTTTGTCAATATTTTCCAGACTCTGATGTATTTGGGAACTCTTCAGTTCTAGTGTCCACATCCAGTGTTTTTTGTGTGACCCATCTCCAAAGTCTTTTTTCTACTACATATGTTTCCACTCCTAGAAGAGGCAATGTATATTTTTTAAACAAGAGACACAAATCATAGAGTCTTTCAGGCTGGGCAGGAGCTGGGGAGGTCTCTACTCCAAACCCCTGCTCAGAGTAGAGTGAACACAGCCTTCAGACCTCCACAAAGCTGTATGAATTCAGGGACTTATAGTGAAAGTTACAAAATTCAGGAAACTTTGGGGATTTACTAGCATCTCCATACAGTCATTGCCTGGCTAATGGCATTTTAAAAATAATACAGGCTCATGAATCATAGATAATCTACCTGTGTACTTGCCAATCCATTTGTTACTTTGATTCACTTTAATAACACCCATTTTTGCTCCAGTTTTTGTATTTTACTATTCACCTGCTGTCTCTCTCACATACAGAGAAAGAAAGAAACGAATTAAGTAGAATCAGTCTGTGCAATCAGAGCTGAAGCCTCCTGAGCTGAAAAATGACTCACATTTGTCTGCTGGCATCTGTCCTCACAAATCTCCTGCAGCAACATCTCTCAAAGTCTCTACTAATTGAGCCATTTTCTGAATGCTAGCAGTGAATGGGAGTTAGTGAGATGGAGACCAACCAGCATATGAAATTTGTCATTAGTGGGAATGGCAGTTTTCCTAGAAGATTTTTGACAAAGGTGTATTGAAAGTGCAGTTGAAGAAGTGTAATTTGCCTACATTAAGCACTGACCTTCATGCTACTCAGTAGCAAGCCAAGAAGCAAAGATGTTAAAATATAATGGAGGGCTTAAATAGAAGTGAGCATAATTAAAAATATACACTGGATTTGGGAAACGCCTGGGTATGGTTTTAATAAAAACATTACTGTGCCGCTGATACTAAGATTTAAATCCCTTAGAAAGAAATCACAGACAAACACACATGGTCTAGTTCTCTAGACAGCTAAAATGACATGCTCCTGCTCTTCTGCATTATGTATCCAGCTGCATTGTCTTTCTTATTTCATTTTTGTAAATAGCTTAATTCCATAGCCTCATTTTTTAATGGTATATTAGTATGGAGCAGCAGGTGCTCATCAAAAACTCTTTGTGTCACTAAGAGCACCCATGACATACAAAAAACTTATGAAGTATGAATGCATGTACAGCAAGGCTGTTTCTCACTTGTGGGCAGAGAATCCCTCCCTGCCCTGACAGCTAAAAGAACTCCAGTAATGCCAAATGGTAGCCGGTATCTTTTCTGCTAGAAGAAAAATTGCAGTACTGTAAGGAGTGTGAAAATTGAATTGTACTGAAGAAGAATACAAAAATCATTCTGCTGGGTTAAAGAAAATGTCTGTTTTGCCCAGAGCCGGGCTTGGTATCCGTAGCTGGTTGTAGGCGCCTGCAGAAAGTGACTATGAAGAGCAGTGCCTTTTCCTGAGCTGTACCCTCCCAACTCTGCTAATCTGCAGTTTAGAGACCTCCTGAGCCAGAGGATTTGTCTGTTTCTCCGTGTTTGATGGACTTGGTTAATTGCCTTTTTTTTAGCTGCTTTATACAATTTGCATCCAGAAAATCCTGCAGCAGCGTGTTCCACAGTGTAACAAGCTGGTAAGTGAAAAAAATCCTTCATTTTATTTGTTTTGAATCTTCTGATTACTGATTGCGGTGTGTGTCCATTAATTGCTGTTTTAGCGCTAAAGAGGAATAATCATTCTGATTTATTTTTCCCATGCAAGATTTAGAAAGTTGTGTAAACTTTACAGTTGAACTCGACGATCTTAAAGGTCTTTTCCAACGTAAATAATTCTATGATTCTATGATTCTATGAAACCTTTATTTTTCTTTTTTCTTCTCAGTGTAGGCAGAAAAGCTCCTACTCATGTTTACTGGCATGAGTTTTCTGGACAAATATGTTTATACACATTCTGACAAGATTATTTTTTTTCTTCAATTATGCCATTATAACTTAGAAGAAGGTAACAAACTTATGGAGGTAAAGTCAGAGGAGAAAGTGGCCAGACTTTACCTATACTCTCAGCAGCTTTCTGTGCTCATCTGATCCGTATCTCTGATCGTGCTGCAATTTATCCCACAGTAGCTGCAAGGGATATTTTCCACATCACTTGTAATACTGAAGGAAAAAGTCCTGACTCGTTTTTAAACTTACTCCACCTTTCTTTTTATGACTGTATGTATATATTCACACAGCTACACACCCCCATAAACTGAAAAAAAAGTAGAATTTTTTCCTCTTCCATCACGGTTTTGACTGTGATGTGTTCATTTTATGTCCTTGGGTCTCAGTTTTGCAGTTGCATCTCATAGTGGAGATGATCTTGGATTCTGCAGGTGGGTGTATTTTGGATCGATGTGAATATGACTGGATCCATGTTTTTGTGCTGGCACAATGATGCAATCAGTCTTAGGAGCATCTATTGGATGTACAGCAGAAACTTTACCTGATCTGTGAAAGCCTCCTCAGACGTTGCCCGCTGCAGTTTTCTCGTGACTGGAGCCATCCTTTTCCCCGTGCAAGCTCCTGTACAGGTGGAAGCTCGCCATGCAGTGATGCCGTGTCACGGTACCATGGAGGATAAGGGGCACTCAGCTGCAAGAAGGATAAAGTTAAAGCTCTGAAAAACCTATGGCATTTTTCCAGATAAGCAGCAGCGAGGTTTGCAAGTTCAATGTTTTTGTTCTTTCCGATCCGGTGGCAATGATGGTGTTTCTTTCAGACTATTACATTCCTTCATTATTTCTTGCTGTTCAAAGAAACACTTTAATATCTATTTGGAGGTAAAGGAAAGAAAACTGTGATGACCTGGGACGTTTGGAGAGGGTCCTCAGTTTCATTTGTGGTTTTGGTTTGCATTTGATTATTTGCGTCTGTCACTGATGTATACAGATAACTAACAGTAGGGCTAGAAACCCATTTGTGCTTTGGTCCTCCAAACCCGCAGCCCTCAGGGGACTGTTCGAGCTGCCACTTGTCAGCTACACACAGAATATTTAGATTGAATAGAGGTGTGGATCTCAGTTGCTCGTTGTTGTCCACACATCTTCCCACCAGTCAGGCACTTTGGGCTTTTTCCTCAGGTTCTTCCTCTCCTGCGGATCACAAAAATGGGCCCCTATGACTGCCCCACTCATCTCCCACAAGCACCACAGGCTGCACTGGTGCCTCCATAACTTGGGACCTGGGTAGGATCCAGGCTGCAGCTGAGCGATAGGCTTGTCTTTGCACGGTGATGGCAAATTATCTACGTCTGGGGTTTTTCGAGGAACAGCTTTTCAAGTTTATCAAACGTATGCATGGCATGGATATAGATTTTCTGCTTGGAAATTGGTTTTGCAACAGAAGGCATTTATTGTTGGTGCACAGCAGAGAAGCAGGACTTTCTGCTACCCCATGCACTGCATAGAAAGCTTGGTATTGCAGATGATTGAATTTTTGCTGGTGAGAGTGACATTCTCTGCTAACACATTACGTAACAGTCCTTGTTCTGCCCTCATTCTCATTTCACTTAGGCAAAAACGTTATCAGCTGCACTGATGGTTGGATGCTTTCTCTAGAGATCAAAACCAAGACCAACAAGAGTTTTGTTATCCAGACTACTTATATAACATGATTTTAAAGGGCTTGGAACATTTAAAAGAGGATAAATGAATTAAGGACTGCATTATTAGCCCACATTCAGTGGTCTATACTTGTCAAAATTGGTTGAATATCCAAATTAAGTTGAAGCTAATCCCTGTACGAGCCTATAAAAACCTGTTCCCAACAAACCTTCATAATAAATTCTTTGTGCCAGGAAATATGAATTAAATTGTTTTAAAGCAATAATGTTTAGGTAAGTAAAAAAAAGTTTCCTACTGAGAGATATTTTATGAACAAAATTAAATATTATAAAACCATATTATTAAATTCTGTCAAAAAGGTATTAATCTTGTTACTCTGGCATTGGTACTTCAGTTCTCCATAATTATGGATTAAGACTTAAAACAAAAATATCGTGTGGAAGGTGTTTTTCAAAGATCCTGAAAAAGAAAATAAAACTTGAAAGTATAAACCTTTAGACTCGCAATATGTCATTCTATTATTATTAACTTATTAAGTGCTGACTTTATGATCAGCATTGTATAAAGCTCAGTATGAATACAGTTCCTGCACAGATGAATTTACAAACCCCAAAGAAGACACATTTGGTAATTTAAGATGGTACAACACAGGGATATCTGTGTGTGCTGAGGTTAAAGAAAACTCCTCCATTAATTTCTGTAACTTGTATGTGGCTGCTCTATTGCTTTTGATCCCATTGCAGGAAAAAAAATCACCTTTTTTAAGGAGAGAGGGTGTGGGGAAGGAGAGTCCATTTATCCCAGAAAAAGGTGCAAGGAAGAGACACGGTTTTTGAAGACCACAACATTGGTCTCAAAATATGCTAAGGACACATACAAAAACTCTGAATAATCTCACGTTTATCTGCTCACCACTTAGGTGGGCAGGTCTAAAATAGTCATGCCCTCTAGTTAACAAAGATAAATATTTTGTTCCACTCTCAGAAATGTTTCCAGAATAGGTAAACTGTCTTTTGGAAGTGTCTCTCTCCCTTTCATTGACTGTGTAATGAGTTTAGAGTTGCCCTTGGGAGGCTTTCCTCTCTTAAGGAATAAAAAGCATATTTCACATAAGGAAAAACTAGGCAATACAAGCAAAGGAGTGAGAGAATGGATGGGACCACAGAAGATAAAGGTCCCACTGTTCCTGGCTCCCCCTGGCAGTAGGTCACTGAGAGACTCAAAGCAGTGGTACCAATTAAAGCTGCTCCAGTGCCTTACATCAACTTATGGTTGGGCATCTAAGAACCACAGGGTTACAACCACGTCTTTGACAGTCCGCAGTCTCCACTGCACACAGGAACTGTAGTAGCATGATGGGGAATAAATTCCATGATTTCCATCAACTCCAATTTTATGAGGAGGGAGGAGAGTTAAAAAATTACACCAAGAGATGCTCTAGACAGAACCTAAGGTTTTAAGATCTCTGCAGATGATTTTTTTCACCAAGGTGAATTGTCCCTTGTGATCTTTTTTAATTCCTCCACTACAACTAGTAAAAGCATTCTGTAAATTTACTACTTTCCCTAATTGGATTATCTCTGAGTGAATGTAATAGGTAGATGTTCCTGTACTAGTACATATACATCGTAACTCTTTCACTCTTCCCTGTAAGTCATTGTTATAGGATCATAACCCTGGAATTCAGTCAGCAATTTTTGCTATAATCCAGGTCATTTATTCAGATTATTTGTTGGTAATATGGCATGCTTGGGGGTTTATTACACTTTCTTTACACTCTGAAGCACTTGCAGGCAACATTAAGCATGGGGCAATGCTCAGTCACATTTTGTTAAGTCTGATATTTACTTTATGCTGGTAATCCACTAAGACATAAGCAAAATAAACTCAGCAAATGTGTAATGAACTGGATTTTTCAGTTATTTTTCCTCCAGCTTTATAGAAGACTAACTTGGTTATAGAGTCTGTCACCTCCAAGTAATAGCTCTGTAATCAATTAAAAATGTCAGCTTTCTGGTGGTAGATAATTAGTCTAGGTAGGATGAGTTGGTTTAATCTATTTCATAGTGAGTATATGTACACAATACAATTTTTAGACATAGGACTGACTGGAGCACATGCTTTTAACCTCTGCAAATGTGGCAAGAATTACCTTTTCACCCCACCTGATCCCTCTTGAACTCTCCTGATCCCATGTGGGAGGACATCTTGCACTGCAGCTAATATCGCATCTACTGTTTGTACAGCTAGACAAATATAGACAATTGTGCTCACTGAGATGGGAACACCAGTAATTATATAAATTCTGCAGTGATTCACAAAGTTTTAAAATGTACCTTGAGATTACGTCATTAATACCTGACAGTTCTGAAGCCTTTGGAAACTTCTGCATGATAACACATGGCTGCAGAAATCTGCATAAATATGTGTATGTTTGAATTTTTGTTTCTTTTTTTTTCCAAAACCAAGTTCCAGTCACCATTCCCTTCCAAAATTGTTCTGCATAAGCACATAAATTTTGGGTGAATCTATATTGTAATTTGAGTAAAAGAAATTATTTTCTTTAACATCCTGTTTGTACCTTTTATAAGAACACTCTAGAACAGTGAAGATACTTCAGAGACCATAAAATCTGGGGATGCAAATGCTCGACACAAAAATTTAACAACATATTCCATTTTCACAGGGATCTTGGACAAGTTTAGTGTACAGTCTTCACTGTAATATAAAGAGCTGCCAGCCTAAAGCCTGTGGTCAACTGTAGCCTTTCAATTCAAGGGTGACCCGTTTCATGTACTATTTATTGCTTCTTCCTGTTGTTTACTGCAAATGCCAGGCACCTCTCTGCCCAACCTCATCATTTAGATTACAGGATAATAAACCATTTGTACTCATACTTAATAGGGTGAATTTCAGAGAGGACAAGTGGAAAGGAATTATTTGAGTGTCAGTGAATCAGTAAAGTTCTTTGACCTTTGTTGTAGCTGCCAAAATCTTTGACACCATCTAGAATATTTTTTGCTTGTTTTTTTCTTGGTACAAGCACAGAAAAAAAGACCTGCCTCCAAAGCAGAAGCATTGGCTCTTTCATAAAACATGTGACTCTGGATGTTATATACAGAGAGGACTGGGTGGATAATGGTTTAAAATTTATCTACATTGCCCAGCTTGAATACACAGCTTGATATTGTTCAGATCAAGCCACAGTTTAGCATTTCTTTTTATTTCTTGTAAATGCAGCTAGAGTGTTTGGCTTTATTCACATTTGTTTAAGTTTTCTTCCTTGGGAAAAAAAAAAAAAGATGATCTTTACACCATCTCATATTTTAGCAGTTGTTCATAGTGATTAGAGATCTGTCAGTGACTCAATAGGAAAAAGGGAGTTGGCTCTGTCCAGTTTTTTTCACTCATATCTTTTGGCAAAATTATTTCACTGGGAATGGCTGAATGTGACAGCATCTTAAAAAAACCCCTTAAAATAGATCCAAAAGTCAGCAAGTGATGAAAGCCAAGCAGATTCCAGAAGAAAGGGACACTCTATAAAATGGCATGTACAACCGTTTCATGTCTACAGGACCAAACGGAGTAATATAGCTGGGATATGGTTAAAATAGTCACCAGGCTATAGTTTTACCAGCTTTGTGCATTCTTCTAAAATAACTCTGAGGGCCAAATACCTGACAGCAGGATGTGGATGGGGAAGATAGAAGGGGAAAAAAATCACTTCAAGTATTAAAATCTTACTCTTAGGACATTTTGTTGAAATTTTACTCTTGAGCCACTGGGCATCAATTCAGTATAAAGCATGTTTGCTTCACTACCACCTTCTTTAAAAATGCTCCAGTATTTAGCAGATGGAAACTGAGTGTCTGTGGCACCTTGCAGTTAATTACCTCCCTGCCCCGTTAAGTTGTTCACTTACACTGACAGAGAAACAGAGAGAAGGGAGGTGTGGGGCAGGCTATAGACATGTATGTTTTTAAAAGACCTAACCTTTGAAAATAGCTGATTCAAAAGTTATGTCAGACAGAATATATATTAGTTATGGCTAGAATTTAGGAAAATATGTATTAATTGTTTAAATGCTTAGAAAGAATTATTGTGTGTGTTATTTTTGCATGACTCCTTTTTAATTTTGCATTGGAAATTTGAGAAAAGAGAATCTTCTGTACTGGAAAACTACTCAAACAGTGTTTAGGGCAAAGTTATTTTCTGAATTCCCAAGAAGCACAAGAAGTGTTTGGATTTGTATTTACAACCAGTGCTCACCAGTTTACATTTACCGTATCAAAAGACCTTAATTGAGTTTTCCTTCTCCACACCTCATCCTTGCCTTCATCTCCATAACTTCATCTCCCAATCTTTGTCTCTCAAATCTTTGCGATTGCACCTGTCCGGCCTTGCTCTTTTAGTCACTCCAAGTCATTTTGTGTTTCCTTGTTCTTGGATTTTGCATTGTCAGGAATTCTCCCACCTTACTGGCCTTTCATTTTTCCAGACCATTGAAACAGAAAATGAACAAAAGTCAATTGCCGTGCTCGTCTGCATGGTGCTGTGACTCCAGGCTGGGGTGGGCCTGGTGCTCCCCAAGGCAGCATGGCTTGGAGAGTCACCAGCCTCTGACTTTCCCCAGGAGGGATTCTATGGACACATCTACATGACTGCATCAAACAGTGCCAAGGAACAGTTCAAGCACTGAAATTTTATAATCCCTACTGTGAAATAGTCATCGAATCACAGAAAAATTAAGTTTGGGAGGAACCCCTGTGGTCACCTTGCCCAACTTTCGCTCATTTCACAGGTGTGGTTTTGTCCTAAGCTAATGAGCATTTTTCCAAACATTTCCTGGGTATGACTTGTGGACCAGAAACTGCTTCCAATAAGGGGTTTGCATGCAGTCACCCCGCTTCGGAGGCTAAGGGAAATTAACAATGTGAATATGGGCTCTTCCACGGCAGCTGACCTCCATGCTGGGGGTTTGTGTCAGGCACACTTAATTCATAAGTATGAAAGTAACCTCTGTTAACCCTGTCGACAATGAGCATTTGCCACCTACAAAAATATATTGCTTAATGCCTGTGCTGGCTTTGCAGTACTATGCCACCAGTCATCTTCCATCTTCTACATTGCTTGGAGGAATTTGCTCATCATCATGGAGGAACTTCTATGAGACACTGAGCATCCCTGAGTTAAAAATGAAACTTTCTGATATAGGTTTAAGCTATCCAATACATTGTCTTCCTCACAGGAGAAAAGAAAGTAGACTGAATTGCATCTCAGGACCACATCAGTGCCTCTTGCTCCTGTGCTTGTGTTAAACCAATTGCCAGATTCAGGGTGGGGAGGGAGTTTCTCTGTTCCCCAGGTAGAGCTGGCAAGGATTTGTCAGGGGTTTTCATGGTGTCCTCTCCAGTGTAGGCTGTGGTCATCCGGATCACCAGGCTGATTTAAACCCTGAGCTAGTTTTCTTCTGATCTATCTATCTTAACAGTATCAGTCTTTGTGTCATGGATACTCTTTAAACTCGCTTTAGGTGGTTAAGAAGTGATTGTATCTAAGCATGCAAAGCCGACAGACAAACCACATCATGGCCTGGATTTGGCATGCACGTTGCTTGTCCGTGTAATCCCTAGTCTGTGTGTTCCTCTTTTTCTGGTCCCCAGGCACCCTGACTCTCTGCCGGTACCAGCAGAAATTAAAACATAAACTCTTAAGGGCAGCTGCTACATCTTTCCTTACTCTGAGAAATTCTGTACTTATATATAACCCTCTGTATGATTTTTTAATAGCAAAGAGCCTAACTTCGACTCGTTTAAAATACACACAATTTCTTGTGGCAATTTTTCCTTTATTTTTTCCCAGGGAAAATCTTTCCTTTTCAGTAGTGGCAGGGTTTCTGTTAATGCATTTTTCCTTGAGAATGTTTTTTGGGAGGAAATGGCATTTTACTCGAAGAATATTTTCAACTAGAAAAAGTTTGAACAGTTGTAATTGATAAAAAAATTAGACACAATTGAGAACAGGAATGGAGAGTGACATTTCAGCAGAAACCTGCAACTCCTCAGTCTGCTGTGCCAAAATTCAAGATCTGAACAAGTCCAAACTTTGGGAAAAGAAATTCAGCAATTCATTTCATGCAGCAAACTGATACATTTCTCCCAGGAGTGATGCTTTTTTGATACTGCTGCTATTAACAATTGCCGCTATGAAAAGCAAGTGTGTTCCCATTTTTCTGTATTGTTTACCACGATAATTTCTAGAAACAGTTCTAGGTAGCAAAATATACCAGGAAAATGCCAGGTTAATTACAGTATTGCTCAGCGTAGTATCACATAGAAATGCCCAGCTGGCTTTCAATAAACCTGTAAAAGAGTAAAACAGATTAGGCAGTACAATGTGCTAGCACGGCTCGACTGCCTTGAATAGAATCATTTAGTCTGAATTTGGGTATCACTGCATGAAATTGCATAATACGGTGCGCAAACATACCCTAGGAGTTTTAGTGGCCTAGTTAGGGTGGTACAGTGATACCAGCAGAGTTATGCAACCAAACTGGGAATGCAGACAGCTCCTGCGGCGCCATTTCTCCCGAAACATGCAGATGCTCCTTCTTATGTATAACCTGCCCTCTTGGAAGCACATTAAGCAAAATATGTTATCCATGCAACCCTGTGCAGGATGGCAGTTGAAGCAATGCTGCATTTATCTCACAGGGAAGCCTGTTTTTGTGAGCTTTCCATCTTAAACATGAATGGTGAGGCACATCTGAACCTGGTGGCTTCAACCAGGATCTCCTTGGGATTCACGTCCTTTTCATCAGCACGAGCACCTGCATTCCCCTGCTAGGCAATTTTCTTTTCTGAAAACATATACTTCTTTTGGTAAAATGGCAGCTCGTTTGTACTTGCAACTTTTGCCCTTATAATATTCACGGTATTCCCTTCAACAAAGCATTCCACATACTGGGCATAATGAATTTATCCCATCTACTCTAATTAGAAGTAATGTATGGCTGAATATGTCAATGTATTTTTCCTTTTTTCCTGGAGTCAAACAATTATTATGAGATTGACAATGGTTACTGATTTCTAAAAAGCTCGTCCTTGAGTTACTTCAAAAATCCATTTCTGTGATATGAATTTGTCTTAAATAACCTGGAAACTGTCAACCAAAGTGATCAAATCTTTTACTTACCGCGTTTTTTTCCTTCTGTTAAAAATGTTAGTTAATTAATGTTTGTCTTTCGTAGTGCTGAGCATTTTCAGGTTGTCATTTGCTAATGACTGTTCTTATTTATTTAAAATCTTTAAATTCTTTCCCCTGTCTGCATTAGTACTCTTATTTTTGGCATTTTAAGCATCTGATTACATGTGTCGTAGAAACTTTTGTAGTTATGATTTTATAAAATAATTTTCTTCCACAGGTTTTACTGAGCTTTGAATTCAACTGCAGTGAAACAGGAATGTCATGGGTACTGAGAGGTATTTTCCACCATGGGTGACTCCAGGTACAATGTGTTCAGAGTTCTTTGGGTCATAAACATGGCCCAGTCCTACAAATGTTTATATGCATAAGTACTACTGGGAGAAATCCTTATGCCGCTGAAGTGAACGGGAATTCAGAGAGAAACGTTCATTAATCCTTTGGGATTTTGAAAAACCAAGGCTAATCTACCAAAGAGAGATAGACATAGACTCACTCTGACCGTGTTTTATAAAAAAAAATAGGTTTATTGTAGTAAGTCACAGCATAGAATTTATAGAATATATAGAGCACATAAAGCATTTATACGGCAAATGTAAAGCTGTAGAGAATGTCTTAATTTTTAGAAACTATTTATCTTCTGATATACAAACTACACTTACACTAGGAGATGCTGGTTTTCGGAGCTGGGCCACGCTGCAGTGAACAATGAAAGACATTATTGAATGGTCAGTTCATATTAAAAATACTTACAACAAACAAAAAAAAAAAACACAAAAAGAAACAGTCCTGTGAGACTGCACTGGGACTCAAATCTCCTCCTCCAGATACAAACACAGTATCATATCAGCTTGGCTATAAAATTTCCTGGGCTTTACTGTACTTGCTGGTACACTTCTGCTTGGACTTTCCCTCATGATAACCAGTATCCTGGACTTCTGTCAGTCGGCTGGAGAGACATGCCTATCCAGACATGCCTAGGAAGATAAGGGCATGAAAAAGCTTTGGGATCTGGTCCAAATCTCACATACATCTCCAAAGTAGTCCAACAGAGAGATAATTCAAGGCTGACTTCAACATCCTTTTCTTGCTCCTGATCTAAGAGCATCATAGGCATCTTACTCTAATTACAAGGCATTTAGTTACCTCCTTAGGTTCTGCCTCAGGTACTTAACACATTATACATCTTACAAGGGGCCACATCATAAAGTGTCATTCAATGAGAGGGTTTCAGTTATTCCTTTTGGCCTTTTTCTGCTGAGTTTTTCTTCTATCAAATCGAAGTCTTTTGTTTAATTTAAGTTGCCTCTGAGTCCAGCTGAGTCCAATAGCATGTGAGACTGAAAGATGGATTTATGGCCCAATGCAGGTCTCTTATCTGTAAAACTGATGCAGAAAAAATTAATTGTTCTGTTGGGTGGTTGAAGACAGATACAAGTTGCTATGCCTATAGTCTGCATGTACACAGCTGGGCTCAGGCAGCCTGCGGTACACCTAAGCACTTTATTGCCCAAACAAAAGCCTGGCCAAGACACACCATTGATCCTTTTAGCCCATACACTGGTTTTCTTCCCATGGAAAACAAGGCAGAGAGGATTCGGGGGGGGTGTCAGGTTATTAGTCCAACAGGCAGTCCAGTGGCAGCCAGAACATGCATCCAAGCTAAAAGCCGGTTGGGACAGTTCTAGAAACTCAGAGCTAGTGCTTATCCTTTCTGCCAGGACCCTTGCGTCCCTCTTGGCACAACTGCTTGATAGGATCATGTTCTGTAATCACACCGTTATCTTTTTTGTAGGTTACATGATTCAAATTCTAGATCTTTAGGACAATGGATTAGTGGTTTGCAAACTGCCGTAACAGTAGTTCTGTTCTTCTGACGTATGTAAATTCCTCCAATTCTGGTATGAGAAGATCAAGAATAAACCTTCTGCCTATGTGCTATGAAACAGCAGAAATTGTAAGGTTAAGTTTTCAAGGCACCCAAGTGACTGGGTTTAGAAAAACTTGCTGAGAAAATTTATATACATACTACAAATTTTTATCCACACATATGCATTAACATGTACACTCGATTCCACAGCTTTATTCTTCATGGAGTCTTCACTCACCTGGGATATGTTGCTAGCTGCAATTATTTTGTAAGTTATACTTAAAACTAAGCATAAGAGAAAAACCGTGAGAGATGGGAAAAAGCAAGGGTGGATTTCTATGTTCATTCAGCCAATCAGCTTTTTAAGAAAATATCTTTAATACATGACAAACATACAGTTTGTTAGTTTTCCCCACAGATTACTCACAGCACATGGGTTTTAATCTGATTTGACAGCCTTGTGATATTTTCTGCCATTCTTGTTCTTAGCAAAGTGCTCTAAAAATGCATCCATAATTTATTTATGGGACCTTCTTTAACCCTTGAGTAACTAGAATACACACCATACCTTTCATCCTTGAACTGTCAGTGCTGATTGCAGAAAGTGCCATCAGACACCTCTGAGGTTAAATGGCTGAGCATTACTCTTTCTTTCTAAAACAATAAATAGCGAAGAAGTCATTGTTTTCTTGTCAGAATGCTAAAGAAGAAATATCAGAACTCTCTACCACATTACATCTCCATAGAAAAATCCACTAGCACCATGAAGACACACAGCTATTAATAATTTTGTGAGATACTTTAATATCTAAGAAAGGAAAATCCCAGGCCAATTTATTTTTATCTGTACCAAGAGCTATTTTTTCCACTAAAAACATACTGAACTCCTTTTAACATGAATATACTATTACAAATTCTATACAGAAAGCTCTTCATAATGGGCACACTTCAGACCTCTTGCAAAGCTCTTAACTTCCGTCATACTATATGGCTCCCACTATATTTGGATTTGTTACAATTATTTAATATCAAGTAAAACTTTCATTTCTGTGATGCCAGAAGTAACTATTTCGTGGAAGTAGTTTAATTATTAAACCAGCCAAACCACTGTTAACCGTAATATAAGGAATAGCCCCCACTTCTATATATTTATTCTGGATTTGGCCTGACCGTCTTTTGTGAAATGATAGGGTATAATTTCCCTTCCCTTCAGGTTGGGAAATATTAGCAGATTAGCACTGTGTCCTACATTCCTGTTTGTACTACATTCCTACCCCAATGTTGGGTGGAGTCCTCATGAGAACTTGGATTTCATAGATTCACAGGACAGTTGAGGTTTGAAGGGGTCTTTGTAAGTTATTGTCCTGCTTTCGGCTGGGACAGAGTTGACTCTCTTCTTAGTAGCTGGAACGGTGCTGTGTTTTGGATTTAGTGTGAGAATAATGTTGATAGCATGCTGATGTTTTCATTGTTGCTAAGGAGCGCTTATCTTAAGCCAAGGACTTTTCAGTTTCCCATGCTCTGCCAGCAAGCAGGTGTGCAAGGAGCTGGGAGGGAGCAGAGCCGGGGCAGCTGACCTGAACTAGCCAAAGGGATATTCCATACCATGGAACGTCATGCCCAGTATATAAACTGGGGGGAGTTGGCCAGGAGGGGCGGATCGCTGCTGGGGCATCGGTCAGCGGGTGGTGAGCAATTGCATTGTGCATCACTGGGTTTTTTTCCTTTCCCCCATCCTTTAATTTTTGTTATATTCCTTTTTATTACTATTATATTTCATTATTATTATTGTCAATATTATATTTTTCTTTAGTTTTTAAACTGTTCTTATCTCAACCCATGAGTTTTACTTTTTTTCCCTTTCCTCCTCCTCACCCCACTGGGAGTGGGGAGGGGGAAGCAGCTGCGTGGTGCTTAGTTGCTGACTGGGGTTAAACCACGACAGTCCTTTGTGGCGAACCCACGACCCTGGGATTAAGAGTCCCATAGCTCTACCGACTGAGCTAGCCGGGCAGAATAGCCCTACATCGCATCTCTGGCAGAAAGCACCAGGGGAGACCTGAGGTTGACCTGTACAGTTTTGGAGTTGGAGATATCAAGGATCTGAGGCCCGCTATACTCCAACTGAAAAGGCGATATTAGCAGCGTATGAAGGAGTTCAAGCTGCTATCCAATCTCCTCCTTAAAGTAAGTCCAGTTAGATCAGGTTGCTCAGGACCTTGTCCAGTCGAGTTGTGAATATGTCCAAAGCTGGGGATCCCACAACTTCCCTGGACCCTCTTCTAGTGTTTGACTGCCCTCACTGTGAGTATTTTTTTCCTGCTATCTAGTCAGAATTTGCCCTATTGCAATGTGTGTTCATTGCCTCCTCCCCCCTTGCTGTGCACCCCAAGGGGAATCTCATTCTCTCCTTTTTTGAATTCTGGGAGATGTGTCCTTACAGCCATACAGAAATGTCTGGGGTTATTCACAGCTCTGGACATTCTCATGCATGATTGATAATCACTGATCATCCCTGCAAGTAAGGAGATGGTTGTGTCACCTTGGCTGTATGGTCTGGTTTTGCAGTGTCTTTCACGTAAGTAATGTTAGCCTGGGGACATTTCCATCCTATGCCAACTGATGATGGTTCCCATCAGAAAGCAAAGAGCCCAGTTAAGATTCAGCCTGCTCAAAACATCTCATATGCTGTGCAAGCGTAGGTGCTGGGACACTGATTCTGCACAATTTGGGAAATCTCCCTTCTCTCCATGGGAGAGATGTTCTCAGCAGACATTCTCAGCAGTCAGGTCAAGTTATAGACCGAGGATTGTGCAGACTACGCAGTTTTAAATTTATATATGGCAGCAAAGAGTTTGGTCCCAAGAAATATATCTACTTAGTTTCATTTAAGCAACACACTTGTCTTCTTTTTTTTCCACAGTTGGCACATTGTGAACTCATGGCTGGTGGGCAATAGAACATCCAACTCAGTAAAAGAAATGCTCTGGAAACCATAATTCTGGAAACCATAAAGTGGGGAGTAGTCAGCATGGATTTGTGAAGGGGAAATCACACCTGAACAACCTGATAGCCCTCTATGCTGAAAAGACTAGTGCAATGGATTGAAAACTGACTGGCTGACCTGCTGGGCTCAAAGGTGTATGATCAGTGGCGTGAAGTCCAGCTGGAAGCCAGCTGCTGGTTGTGTGCCCCAGGAGCTGATTCTGGGGCCAATATGGTTTCACATCTCCATTAACGACCTGGACAATGGGCCAGAGTACACACTCAGCAAGTTTGCAGGTGACACAAAACTGAGAGGAGTGGCTGATGCACCAGACTGTTGTGCTGCTATTCAGAGGGACCTGGGTGGGCTGAAGAAATGGACTGACAGGAACCTCATGAAGATCAACAAAGGCAAATGCCAAGTCCAGCCCCTGGGGAGGAACAACCCCATGCACCAGCACAGGCTGGGGGCCAATCAGCCGGAAAGCAGCTTTGCAGAAAAAGACCTGACGGTTCTGGTGGACAAATTGAAAATGAGCCAGCAATGTTCCCTTGCCACAAAGAAGCCAAACAGCATCTTGGGCTGCACTAGGAAGAGTATTACCAGCCGGTCAAGGGAGGTCATCCTTTCCCTCCACACAGCACTGGTGAGGCATATCTGGAGTGCTGGGTCCAGTGCAAGGATCCCCAGTACAACAGAGACGTGGACATACTGGAGTGTGTCCAGCGCAGGACCACAAAGATGATGAAGGTTTTGGAGTATTTGTCATGCAATGGGAGGCTGCGAGAACTGGGGTTGTTTAGTCTGTGGAGGAGAAGGCTCAGAGGGGATCTTATCAGTGTGTACAAACAGCTGATGGGGAGTAAAGAAGGTGGAGCCAGGCTTTTCTTAGTGGTGCCCAGGGACAGGACAAGAGGCAATGGACACAAACTGAAATACAGGAAATTTCATTGAAACATAAGAAATTTTTTTCTACTGTGAGGGTGGTCAAACATGGGAATGGGCTACCCAGAGAGGCTGTGGAGTCTCCATCCCTGGAGATACTCAAAACCTGACTGGACACAGCCCTGAGCAGCCTGTGTTAGATGACCCTGCCCTGAGCAGGGGATTTGAACTAGATGAGCTCCACAGGTGCCTTCCAACCTCAGCTATTCTGATTCTGTGCTAATTTCCCTCTACTTTGGGAGAATACTTTGGTTTTACTGTCTTTTTTAATTTAGATAAAATTTAATTTAGATTTCCATGCTTTGGAGAGTTAGTACCTTTCTAGCATAGTATCTTAGCATACCTCTGCTTGAAAATATTTCTCACAATCATGTAGAAGTGAAAGATTCTCCTTATTCACTTTTTCACCTTATTTTATTCTACAGCATATTTTTGTGCAGCTGTGTGATCATAACCAGTGTTGTAATCCACTGCAAAATGCGCACCGCAAATGACAATATACTTTTTAAACTACAGTTACTTTTCATAAGCTTATTTGACTAATGCATACCTGTTATCTAGTAGTATTGACTATTTTTCTAGATTACCTGGAGCCAAAATAGGAAGATGGTTCCTTTGATATTAAGTTATTATCCTGATTTTGCAATAGATCTTGAGCAACCCTATCCCTAAGCAGTAGAGGAAATTACCATCTTGGTACTCTATTAGATACAGAACTACCTGGGTGAGCAAAAATTCAGAGCTTTGGTTATTTCCTCAGCACACTGTCCACACCCCTAATCATTTGTCACCTCTTAGTTCATTCCTTATATGGGGACTTTGTCAAACAAAGATTTAAAGGCTTATATTCAGCTCTCCCCACCTCTGTCTCCATCCCCTGTCTTCTGACTATGAAGCAGGATCAGTGTTTCACTGTCTAGCATGGAGGCAGCATCTTTGGGAGACCCTCATGTGAGGAGTGAGTATGAGTATTTGCACAGACAGATGCAAGCTCGGAGCCAGACTGGCCAGACACGAGTCAGCCCCTTTCCAGAAGCTCTGTAGATAGGGGAGCAGAAGAAAGTGTTCACAAACCCCGACAATCTCCGAGGCTGGCACCACAATGCAAGTCTATAGGTGGCACTTTGACCTGTCCACATCTGATGGGCAAGGTGCACCCCAGCGTCAGTGCTCCTGCCCAGCTGCTCAGTCCAGCGTCCGTAGTTAAGGCAGTCTCAGGTCTGCAGCAGCAGCCATAGCTGTTTTGGAGATTGGAAAGGAGGAGCCAGGAATTCCCCATCACAGCCCTGATGCCAACTCCTACATAGCCCTGGGCAAGTCATTTAACTTCTCTGACTCAATTTCCCCATCTGCTAAATGGGGATAATAGCAGAGGAGTATTGTAAGGATTAATTAATTAGCTAATGTTTGTAAAGTGCTTTGAAGATCAAAAGCACAAAGTACTATCGTTGTTATCAAGAGTGTTGAATTAACTTTCCTCATTTTGGCACACAAAACCCCAGCACTTGGACCATTGCCCCAGGGCATGTGCTGGCGTTAAGAACATGATGGTGATCATCTATTCATAAGCAGAGATATCAAAGCACTCTTGGAGGTGCTGGTAGTCACTAAAGCCCAAGCTCCCCAGGCAGATATGCCATGCTGCCATGCAGCAGTTGGAGAGTGACCTCTCCAGGTCTTCGGTGCGTCAGGGGAAGCATGAGCAAGTGCTTCTCACTGCTCCTCCTGCTTGCGCAAGCATGTTCATGAGGAGTTAGGACTTTTCACACAGCCCATGAGGTTTTCTGGGGTCTCTGGTCCTTCCACACCTCTCTGATCCTTCTTTCAGCCTATTCCTAAGTGTCCAGATTGTGGGTCAGACTCTCTCTTTCAGCTCCACTTCCTTTGAGCTGGTTGGCACCTCACAGAAGTGGGAGTACATCCTACTTCCCTGGCATTAGAGCAATAGATCTGTAGTTACCGTAATATAGCCTGTGTTACACGTGCACACACACACACGCACGCACACTCTCCAACTGCTAAAATAGTGGGTGCATCACCAGGTTTATTGACCATCGTGGCTCCCAGGCTGCCCTGTACGAGGCTCAGACAGAGGACGATATGCAGCCTTTTCCATTGCTGGACTTGTGCACCTGCTAGCACAGCATCTGGCCCCTGGTGCTTGGCATCAGGCACTTGAGATGCGGGTGTTAAATGACTCCCAAGGAAAGTGCACTGCCAGAGCTACCTGAACTGCAAGAGCTGTTGCTCCTGAAGAGGAAAACAAATACTATTTCTTAGTCTTTGAGAAGTTTGGCCTTCTGCTATCATCTTTGCAGAGCCCCCAGAATAGATTAAGAAAATACAAAGATTGTGACAATTACAAAAAGTGAACAGAAAGCGAACGTTGGTTGATAATGGAGAGTTATTGTTAAAATGCCATTTTAACTTGTTCAGCAATAGAACAAGCTCAGTTATTATTAACAACTAAGGACTGTGAACTCCAAAAATCATTCATTTCCTAGAAAACAACCATTTAAATGACTGCAGTGACATTTTAATACCACCTTTTATTACTGCTGAAGAAATCATTCGCACCAAAACACAACGCTCGCCTTCCCCCAGCCACTATAAAGACAGCAATTATAAAGTGCAACACATAAGATTTTTCTTAGGCGCTGCTAGGGAAAAAAATGCACTATTACAGATAATGCAATGGTGTGAAAAACTTCTACATATGGCCTTGCTTGCATTTGCTCTCTAATGGACTGTGTTTTGGTCCTTTTCCATAAACTTTATTGAGGGGCTATTTTAAAAGTGAGGTCTTTGAAACAAAATGCCATGCTGGTTCTCAGTATAGATGAAGAACAAGGGAGTTCGGGAAGAGATAAAGGCGCTGAGTTCATCAAAGCTTTAATTCAGTTTGTAATGTTCTTTATACTAACTATGCCCACTCAGTCTGGCACAAAATATATGGTTTTGAAGTTTCCTAAACACACTTGAATTACTGAGATCAGTCCTATAAAACTGTAATACTGAAACAAACACCTGTATTGATAGTTTTGCACCCTTTAATGTTTGCAAAGAGTATAACATAAAAATAAGAGGCTGGAAAACTGTTATGAGATTGAATTGCAACCAGATTATATGTTGATAGAGGTACTGTAATAAACATTTTACCTTTAATATTTGTTTTTACTAACTCATGAAAAGGGATAAAATTTCGCCCAATCTGTCTACTAAACACACACTGAAATAGCTTCAAAAAGGTAATTTCTCCATTTGACAAATGCTGTGAAACATCTCTGTTTAGAGAGGGAGTAGTTTTTGGGTACAGCTTTGGTACTTACTTCCAGGAGACTTGTACATACAAGTGCAGAGCACTTAGCGATGACAGTTACCTCCGCTCAGGAACCTGCTAGGTTTTTCTCCAGGCTCATAAGGGTGGTTGTGTACTTTGTCCTTTTCTAAATAAGTGGTCCTGAAACAAAATATGTGGCTCCTAGGAATGTCCATATGCATTTCTTACAGAAAGAGTGAGATATGGGGCATCTAACATGATTGGAAATTGCAGTAGGAAATACTGCTTCACAAGATCTGTCATCAAAGACTGAGCGGCACCATAGCAGCTCCATCAGACTCTGGACCTGTGTCTTCTGGTGTATTTGTAGAGTCCTGGGAAAAAGGAGCCAGCTTCTTACATTTAAGCAATATAATAATTCATTACTACAGAAACATGGGACATGGACTGGAACATACACAGCTCTAAAGCCACACGTTAATTGGTTAACCGTGATTTCAGTGATGTGCAGGGTTTTATGTCAACCATCTGCACAGGGGTAATATTCATTCTATAGTAAATAACAAAAGATAAATTTAGGCAGGCAGCAAGAGTTGGGTTTTTTGCCTTTTTCCTTGCAGAAGAGTTAGCATGATTCATCTTCTCTTTTAGTTTCCTAAGTAAGCCCACAGCTGGTTGTGTGTGTAAATACACCTGTTGAAGCATCCGTACATTGCTCAGGCTGACAGAAAGGTACACGCAGTCTGTGGCACAAAGAGTTAAGGGTGACACAGAGTCATAAAAAGTCAAGGTAAGGACTTCTGTCAGAACAGAGACAAACTGTGGATGTAACTTCAGTCTGAATAGGGGAGATGGGCAGGGATTGTGGACATGTAGCAGATGGGCACCTAGAAGTGGGACGGGTGTGTTGTATTAATATTAATTCTTTGTTTGCACTGTGGTAGGACCAGAAAGCCTGTATTTGGTTAGCAGCCCCTGGTGTTGAGTTCTGTATGAACACATAAGTAGGCGGAGTCCCCATGCCAAAGATTATGCCATCTAATTATAGTCAATATTTCTGCTGTCCTTGAGGGTTCACAGTTCCAGAGTTCAGGCCCCAAAAACCTTGAGATTGGCATAAAAAAAATGAAATTGAAAAAAATAATAATACTGTAACTGGGGTTATTTTTATTTGCCTTCTGGTATCTAAGCCTTTTCAATACACTTGAGTCATGTTTTCTCTGCAGCCCTAAGGACTAAAAATTTAGGTCTTGCCTACATGGGATTATTTTTTTGGCATAACCTAACATGTGAATTTAAAAAGATATTGTTAGATCAGTATAACCCTTTCTTCCAGCTGGCCACTCACACTGGAACCTAGCTGATGTAGCTTAGGCAAAGTTATAATTTAACTCATCTCCAAAAAGCAGCCCAAACACTGCTTTGTAAGGGAGTCGCTATCCCAGGATAGTTATATCAGTACAATTTTGTATATGCCTATTGGCATGAAATACAGCTATGAGGATCTTTTGGCAAAACAAGGTGCTACTTAAACACCTCCCAAAAACCCCACATGTCATGAAAAACACATGACTCCAGGAGCTGAATGCTAAATGTTGAAGGAAAAGGTTCGATGCAAGCCTCAGGAGAGAAGTTGCAGATGTTGGCAGTGCTGCTGCTGAAGGCAGAAAATGAGTGGGAAGGAGGACAACATGAACTGTGATTAAATCCAGCTAGGACAGAAGCCAAACTGTTCTGGGTCACTCACACTTAGCCTATTTATAATTTTAGTACAATACAGATCATGAACAATATTAAAATAAATAGCATGTGCCTTAATGACCTCCTCTTCTTGTCCCTGTCATGCAAAGAATTCTCTAATTCTCTGCCTACTGACAACCTCACGTTTAATTGCTTTTACACACTTCCATGTACCCTGCCCTTAACTACAACTCTGTCTAGCATAGTGGTATACAAAGCTAATTTTTTACACTTTCTGCCCAACTCTATATCACTACATTTAATTCTAGCAATACGTAGAATTTAAATTATCCTCAACTGGCAAAAAGAAATATTGATATGAGCTGACAAAGACTTTACATCTGTACATTTCTTGTGGGCTCTAAATCAAAAGAAATTCTAATTCATCAGATTTATACTTTACATTTGGTTTTAAGACCAAGAATGTTCTTTCCCTTTGTGACACCCCATTCTTCGCTTGCAACTGTGTATAAAAGCTGGTTGTTTTTCTATTTCATCCCTCTAATCCTCTGCCAATGTAACCCAATTCATTGCAGTGGGATGAATCTAGAGGCAGAGCATGGAAAAGCAAGTGCAGGATATTTGAGAGAGAAATTCTAAGGTTCTGAGTGTGACCAAGAGATTACTGAAGATTTGCTGCTATTAACCCAACACAAACAACCCACCTTTCTTTGTCACCTTGTACCATCATTTACCTCCACATGTGGATACCAAGCTCCCTTGTTCTAGTCACTCTCTGTTACGCTGTTGTAGACAGATTTTTTTTTATAAGTTTGCTCACATTATGTTCTTCTGTTCTCAATGTAGCTGCCTTGCTTTTTGGGCATTTAGCCTCCAATAACAGTGATTCTAGCCCTGTGAAGGTAATACACCCTATACGGCTGACTAGAAAACAGCAATGGTTTACCACAAACCCCAAGGTCATTTTCTAATAAGCCAGATATTGTTAGATAGATGGGTAAGCAACAGATATTTATAGCTACGTTTTCTTTCAGGTTGCTTATCTAAACCTCATTCAAATCTCCTGGCACTAACTGAATCAGGCCAGAAATCTTGCAAAAATCTCTTTAATATTTCTTTTGATGGCAAATACAGCCAATGGAAGTCTGAGGTTTTTTGGATATTGCATTCAGGCATGGGTCTTAGAGTAACAGAATATCAGGAGAAGATAGACTGGAGGCCAAAATCCTCAGGTGTCCTCACCTTGTAGCAAAAGTTTGTTCTACATGTTGCTGCATATGAGAATTTCTCCCTTCTGTCATCTGCCTTATTTCTCCTTTCTGCTTTTCTGTGGGGTTTTTTATTATTATTAATTTTTTTATGTATATATTTAGACTCTTCTGTTTTCTGATGGGTAAATGTGCTTCTTACAAATGCTGTAATATAAGGTGACGTTTACATGAGAAGAATCTTTGAAATCATGTATAAAGAATTGGTGCTTATGCCAAGAAGTATGTTAAGAAATGTTAAAGGCCCCTATGTTAAAGTTTGGTACCTATTTCTTAGCTGTCATCCAGAGATGACAGGTGAGCACATGGATCCCAGCCAGCCCTTGTAAGTGACCTAACACTCTCTATCAACGCCTACCCTGCAATATTACTCCCACATAGTGAGGATTTATTAATACTTTATTAACACTTGTACTGATGTGCCTCTAGCATAGTTTACTGCTGAGAACGAACCAGGGCTGCACTTGGAAGCACTAACTGTCAGCCTTTAATAGTGCTGGATACAAACTTGGTAAGAAAGGTAAAAAACTAGAGCTTAGTTACCTGTCTTCTGAGATTTTCCCCATTTTTTTCTGGGAGTTAAGCTGCAGGATGGCCTAAATTTGCTCATAATTTGGTTGGGCATGTGAAGATGCAAAAAGCAAAATCATTCATTGTCTAATCATAAAGAAATTACTTTAATTTAGTATTTTGTTTCTACAAGAGCTCAACTGATATGACAGAATTTCACTATAATGGAAGCTGTAAATATTGTAAGCTCTGGAAACAAAACAAAAACGGCACCAGGCAAATAAATAGAAATACTCAGGGAGGTTTGAATTTTTCAGTGTCTCAATAGAAAATGAAGTGGTTTAAAAAGAATAAAAGAAATTTGAAAATGAACCCCTGTCAAAAGTCATCAGCCTGCATTGCACGAGAAGTAAGACTGGGTGCTCCTAGTGGGCTCCCCACCTGAGAAGTCGAAGGATCTAATCATTTAATTTTTACAAGAAGAGGTCTTCAATGACTGATTAGCTAGATCTGAAACCGCTTGTAGTGATTCCTTTGGCAGCCTTGGAGCAGGTCTAAAGCTCTGTTTGCAAAGAATAATAATAATTCTGTCTTGCTTGGTTATGAACCTCAAAATTAGGAACCAATGCAACCAGTTCCATGTTGTCCTGAGTTTTTTAACTTACAGAAGCTGCTTTGGAGCTCTTCATCTCCCTCACAGAAGTCACACAGAGCATGTATCTAAATTTGAGTAAGCACTGAGGCTCTCAAATTTGGCCTTTAAATGTTTTGGGGTTTGGGGGTTTTTTTTTCCAGATCAGTGAAATTGTGCTAACCCGTTATTTTCCTAGGCTCCCCATACACATACAAAAGAGAATTTCAGCTCATTTGCTTAAGACTAGGTGACCCTTCTGGCTAACAGCAATAAAACCTGTAAGCTTCTGCAAGAGGATGCGACAAGGGAGGGATGTGGACAGCATCCTATCTGGCCACCTGTGAATCTCAGGTGAGTCCATTTACCTGCAGGAGGAACAGCTGCCACTGCAAGACACAGCAAAGCGGGAATGCACACGCTGAGAGTGGCAGCAGGACATCTCAGGCTCTGCTCTGGACCCTGCATTCAAGGCTTGTAAATCCTCTTCACTGTTTTATAACAGTTCTTTCCTGATCAGTACTGCAGAGATGAAGGAAATTAAATCAGTGCATACATTATTATCAAACAAACAAACAAACAGGCCAGATTAAGTCTCTTCTTGTATCAGAATATGATTTCAGCACGAGAACCTCCTATCTTTTATCTGCATTATTCTTTCAGGAAGACAGAGGGGTCCTTAACTCAAATAGTCATCATTACATGCTTCAAATATTCTCATGCCTGCCTGCTTTGTGTACCTGAAGAGAACACTCTAATGCTAGATCAGTATCAAGATTTCCCGTAAGATCTGCAAACTTCTGTGGAAAAACAGGGCAGCGGCTATGGGACTTAATGAGAGACACTAAACTCATTCTGCACTCAGAGAAGGGGAGTCTGAGAGGATGTGCACATTGCCAAATAATTCCACTTGCTATTCAAACACACGAAGAAAAAATGGGCTTAGTGTTTGGAGAAAGGGGCTGTAAAATATGAAAGCAAAATTGAGCACAAAAAGAACAAAACACGGGCTAGTTTACTCATGACAATGATGTAAATCAGCTTTTAGAATAATGCTGGGGAAAAAAACCCAACATCACAAAAAAAACCTAGTGCAAAAGGACCTGTGCTATAGAACAGAAAGAAGGAGTTGATGCTACACGCAGCTCTCTTAATATCTGTGGGGGCTTTCTTACACATTTACACAATTTATTGTGCTGTACGTGACCAGACACAAGTGAAAAGAAAGACTCAACAGAGGACATTGCACAGTGGTTGATGGGCAGGAAGAAAGTCCAGCAGGGCTGCAGGGTGGCACAGCATCAGCTCTGTCTGTGCACTGAAATGCAAATGTGCGTCGTTGTTGTTGGCTACAGTGGCAAGACTTAAATTGGAGGAAGCAGATGCTGTAATCTGATGATGATGTTGTTCTTGCTGAGTCTGAAGAATCACTTCAAGAGCTAGTAATGAGAGTCGCTGAAGCTAGTGTTGATTACAGACTACATCAGAATGTAAAAAGATAAAGGTGATGACACTTCTGAAATGGAGTATTGCAGCCACAATATAAAGAAAGAGGTTGAGCAATGAAGGAAATTCTGTTCCTAACAGTCAGTGGACAAAAATGGAGAGTCCCAGTTCTTGGAAAAAAGCATCTTGTTCTATATTCATGCATATGAACGTTTGACTATTAAGGATCCCCCAAGGGGACTGTGAACACAAGACCAGGTGAATCTCTGCACCTATTATTTGCTCTGGTCTAGGAAGGGAGAATATGAGTGCAATAGAAACAAAGCACATGGATTAGAAAAGCTGTGAGGATTTGTAATCTCAGGCTCCCTCCAAATGCTATCAGAGTGGACTTTGGGATAAAGAATACTTTTAAATACTTTTAAAGTATTTAATACTTTAAAATACTACAAAATACTTTTAAAAGAATGTCTTCACAAGGGAGCAGAAAGAAGCAATGCAAGAAGGAAGCAAAGGGAAGGCCAGTCAGTGGTTTGAAACAGCTACGCATTAGCTGATTTAAGCTGAACAGGGGTTCCAGATGGAGGCTGAAGCTGTTTTTAAAAAGGCTATTGGGCAGATTTTACAACCAGAAAACCCCTCGCCTCAGGGACACACGAATTTGTCAAACAGATCCAGCTTTAACAAAAACATACTCCCAAGGATCAAATGGTCAATCCTCCTAACAAATCCCCTGTTTTTCCAGGGACCTAAGATACTGCTGATGTCCCTGATGTCACCAGTCTTTTTCCTGTGGCACAGCTATGCACAATTTTTGTCCTTTGCAATAGGTTAAACAGGAGGTTGTTGAAGGCACAAAAGTGCTTGGCCTATTGCAAAGTAGAGAGGGGAGAGTCAGCGAACATATAAAGTAAAATAGTAAAAGCTAAGCAAAGGGTTATGGGGAGCATCTGCTTGAAAAGGACTCTTAAAGAAACGGTCAAAAGGCACCAGAAGACCGCAGTGCTACAACCAGCTACTGGAGTAGCTGAATATTTTGGCATTAGTATTGCTCCTGCAGTCCAACCTTAATGGTGCTCCGCCCCTGACCTTTTTTATTTTGTCACTTGGATTATTGTTCTCAGTTAGGGCTCTATGTGGGTGCTGTTTCCAGCAAGAGTCAGTTCTCAACTTCTTTAGCTGTGAAATATTAAGTCTCCTCACTGTAATATTTTATCATATTGCACATTGGCCAATAGCCACATAATTTCCAGTTCATAAATGCACCACCATCAATCAGACATGAGTGCTGAGGAGGTGAAAGAGCTTTTGCAAAATTAAAGGGATTCCTAAGTCCTTGCACTACAAGTGGCTCCTGTTTCTACCTGACCACTCATGAAACGAAGGATTCCTCGTGGTCATGTACCCCAAAACAATTGAAAATGGTCACAAATGATCTAATTGGTATTTTGCAACCAACCGAAACTGGGAAAGCTCTAGAGCACGCATTCTAGAAGAGCTGACAGCCCAGCTTGTGTCCCTTTAAATGTCACTGCTGTGTCACACTACTTCTGACACATTATGTCATGTGTGGTGTGATTTCAGAAAGCAGGCAGTCTCCGAGCCAAGCACGCAGCAGATGTTGAAGAGACCAGGTGGCCATAAGAAATGGGTAATTTTAGATCTCTCCAAATAGTTCAGCAGCCAGGCTTCTTCACTGCTTGTACATCTCCAGTTCAAATCTCTGACAGCAAAGATAGCAACTTTGATTTCCCAATAAGCATCATCAAACACATTTAATTGTCTCTTGATCCTTAGGATTTATCCACTTGGGTTTATAGCAGAAAGATGGGTGAGGGACTAGCAGGGAGGGTAATAACAGCACAAGTACCTCTTAGCTAGCTACTTGTCAGGCTAAATGCAGTCACAATTGCCAACCTGCGTCTGCTGTTCCAGCGAAGCTGATTTAGTTAACTCTGCCAACTTCCCACTCCCCATCCTCTCCAATACAACTAATTCCGATATTGCCTCTACTCCCACCTTCCTGCAGCTCAGTCATTTCTTACGCCCAGTTCTGATAGAGCTCAGGGCAAGCTACCGCTGTTAAAGTTGAAGATCTGACCACTTCGCTCCACCATGCTGTTATAACAGCAATGGTTATCCACATGAGATTTGCTGCATAACACCTTTAATACGAATGGAGTTCAGCTCACTTAACTGCAGCTATCTAAAAGCCAGGTGCTTGCTCTAAGCAAGCTGCCAAAGCTCCCTCTGTAGTCCACAGAGAGACAGAGATGTTCTGAATTTTTATCCCATCTATCCCAGATGCCTATTTCAGGAGAGGAAAAATACATCTCTCTCCCCTCCATTGACTATAGAGGGAGCCTAGATGATAAGCATAGATTGAAAGCCTAAGTTTCAGAAGCGCAATAAGATAAATCCCACTGCATCCTATCCTTCATAATATTAGTTTCCGTGCTACACTCCCTTGTTGGTTGTGAAAGTAAAGCATGTGCAGAAATGACCTCATATGTAGGTCCTGCTGGTGAGGGGTTCGTTCATGGTCACAGCCATCAACCATTAAGAACCATTAATTTTGTATTTTAGGTAATGGTCTTTGGATGCCTGCACCACTTTCCTCACCAGATTTTCAGCAAGTGAGGAAGCAACTGCTCCTAAAGAATGTTTCCCTGCTTTCCTACTCAATGACTATATGTCATGGCAGAAGCAAAGACTTCAGGAAGTCAGGCAAGTTGCTGGTTCTGCAATGCTCAATAAATCTGAGCTGTCCATTATGTTGATTTAAGTATCTTCCAGCGTCAAAGCTCCCTGGATTTTCAAGAAAAAGATTGTGCTGCACCAAGGTCTAGCTACACATGTGCTAGCAAGAGCAGAACTCCTTTTCACCTATAAATTTCAGCAGATTTAAGTTGTTCATGTCCCTGCCCAACTCTATAGTTATAGAAGTATCACTTTGCTTTTTCTTGTATCCTGGAGCCAAAGAGTTCATATTAGGTAATAAATCCTGCATAACGGTAGCAAAATCCAAGGAAGCAGTAACTGCAGTGATATAGAAAAGGTACTATTTTTCTCAGTCATGATTTAGGTCACAGCTTCATCAGATTGGTTATTGCTATAGCAACCACAGCTTTTGCTTTTGTACAGAGACTTCTAACAGTATTCCACAAGGTAAAAGAAACATTCTGAAACACAGGAGATAAACCAAAGACATAAAGGCATACAGCCTATCGAGGTAAAAAACCAAAAGCAATCCACTCTTTCCTTAAAGATTGAACTAACACCTTGTTGCAAAAGAGAAAGAATGGAAGTAATGAAAATAAATATAACAAGTGTTTCATGGACCCTGGTAGAAATGAAACCATGGTAAGGCTATTAGAGCTCAGAACACAAAGGACTCTTTCCTCTGGTACAGAAGGTCACAGATTTAACTCCTGCGAAGGGAAAATCCAAGCATACTTCATTTACTGAGCTACTATACTAGAATAAGCACCTTTAATTATTTTAGTCTCTCTCTCTCTGCTTTCCAGACAATGACAAAGCCTTGTGAAGGCAGGGGTTTTATTTATTACCTAGCTCCTGTAGGACGCTTTATTTAACCAGCCTTGCCAACACAATGATTTCCTTAGGAAACTTTGTCCCTCACCGCAAATTACATCCTATTAATTTAAAGAAGCAGAGACAAAAATTAACTTTCTGCCCCTTTTGCCACAAACCTGCTACGGGCCATTAAAAATATACCAATCCAACTTGTTAAATGTACTTTAAATCAGCTGGTTTAAACTGGCAAACCCCTGCCTATAACAGAAAAGTTTTTGAGTTGCATTTTAGTTGGGCTAACGTATGAAAAACAAGAGAGGACTTAATAATGGCTAATGGTCAGCACTTACATAGCAGAGCACTTTTCATCTCCAGAGTGCTTTTCAATATTAACTAATTAAATTTAACCCATTCCTGGAAAGGGGACATCATGCATATTTTATTGATCAGGTAAATGAGGGTAAAGGTTTGAATGGTTTAACCCTCAAAGTCAGGTAAGATCAGTGAGAGCCAAGGCTTTGCACTGACTTGCAAGATGTTCTCAGCATCTCAGGTTCATCCCTTCCTAAGGTGGTAACAAGTGATAGACCTCAATGGCTCCCCTGGTCACTTAAAGAAGAGGACCATACAAGTTTGTTAAAAAATGCTACCGAGAGGTTTTGTTTTGCAGACAATGAGGCCCCAATCCAGCAAAGAAATCTGAGTACTGTATTTCAGTCTGCACTGAAGACTTAGCCCTCGGCATAGCGCTGTCTGTGGCATACAACCCTAACAAAGGACAGAAAGCATGCTTAGCAATGAATATCAATGGATGAGTCCTACTCTAGTCGTTTTATATAAGAATATATTTCTGCAAACACAGAATGAGATTTGGGCTGAAATAATTGTTCCTCAGTATGCCATTGTATACAGCCATACTTTCATTCTTTTGGCCAGCTGACATTTGTTCAGATTTCATAATATTTACTTACTCATGTTTCCTTTTTTTGGCTGTATTTGCTGAACTATATAACTTTCTTTTTATCTGTAGATGTAACTGTATGCATTGCTGCAAATTGGTAGATAATCTAAATGTACCCACAGCTCTAAAATCTTCCAGCTGTTACCTCAACTAGATCAAAATTAAAATAATTTTATTAAAATGTTTAAGTATTTTTCCAGTGCAATAATTCTAAAGAAGTCCTCCAGGACTGTCCCAATTTGTTTTCTAAAACTATCGCAAGCTCAAGTTTGCATTACACTCAGAAACTTGACTGCTGTATTTAATACAACGTTGTCTGTCAGCCCACTTGTACTGCATCCAGTGTAATTACCTGCCTTCCTGACACAGATGCATCAACGTATATTTTCAGTCTACATACCAGTCTCTGACTCCAGTGGTCAGACATCACCCTGATCCCACAGATTTAGACTGTTGTGAGAACTGCCATGAAACACAATTTCCATTTAATTAAAGGCAGTACAAACATTCCAGTCTCTATGGCTACATCTACCCTAGTACATAAAAAGGGCCAGGGCCCGTTCTTTGCCCTGATGGCAAGTGGCAAGGCATGGCTTGTAATTGTACGGCTGCATCCTCCTTCTTCCATCCTGGCTACTGGGAACGGTCCCTGGCTAGTGTTGTTGCTGGCATTGTGTCTGGGCATCATGTGGAAGTGTGATGACGTGGGGCAAAAATGTGCCAGGGACGTTGCTAATAATTAAACGGTATGGACCACAGAAGGAAAGTGCTTGAATCCCTGCCCTGCTCCTCTTTAATGTATGAGTATAGACATGGGCTATGGCTATACCTTAGTAAATAAAACAAACTGGAGATCAGAGAGTGACTGTCATCCCCACGGCAAAACCCTCCATGTCCACCAGGAAGGGCTCCTAACCCACGCTAATCCCCAGTCATGCCCAGACATCAAATAACAGTGTGGATGGTCACCGCCTGGCCTTCACTGGCCATGTTCAGTTTACCCCCACAGACGCAGCCTGTGTGGCTTTTTAGCCCACAAGGTAACATGGCTGATTTCAAAATAATGAAAATTTTATCGTGAGTTTAAGCCAGACTGAATGCACTTCAAGAAATAAGCACATGTGTGCTGCCAAAGTTGTATTTAAGCTCCTTGGACAACGGTCTAAGAGAGATGACAGACAGGACACCACATTTTGGCTTAAGGAGTCTATATTGTTCTCTATGAGACAACAAGTTTCCAAAATTCAATAGCACCTGGGAAAGGATGCTAGGATAGCTTGGCTCAGCAAAAGAAAATTATACGGAAAGTTTGCAACACTGCATTGAAGTTTCCATCAGGGTGGAAATGAGGCCACAACCGTTGATACGTAAAGTGCCATTGAGGTAGTCCCATAAGTGCTGTTGAAATCAGCCTGCCCCTGTTGAACTTGTACATCATTTGTCCTTCTCCCGAGGCAAAAGTCCATGAAGGTAAAGACGTCCCTTATTATAAAGCCTTCATTGCCATGCGGCACCACTCTTACACCTTGCACTTATAACAGAGATAACGGTGTCAACCTGGGATTTACTCCCGGTCAAACAGTGGGTGGGTAGGAGGATTCAGGATAAGAACCCCCAGTGCAGAGGCTCAGCTGCCAGAGTGTAAGAGTTCCCTTGCTTTCAGCTGAAATGGTTTGCCAGTCCTGTGCTCTGCATTTGTGTCTGGTCTTTCAGCTATCAACCTTTTTTTGTGCAAGTATCTGATTGCTAGTTGTACCTGCATGGCGTTAGGTAGGATAGGGCTGTTATGAACGCTAAACAATTGAAGGAGGAAAGGGAAATTGAGAAATTACAGGCTCAGCAGTAGAGGTTTTTCCCTCTGTCTTTTAAAAAAGAACTTCAAAGCTAACTTTAACAACAGAAATCACAGGCGGATATGATTCAAAACTATTCTGGGCTTGTTAAACTATTTTTAAAAATGCAAAAGCTTTTATTAGCTTAACATACTATTCCAATCCACACGAGTAAAATGAAGCGTGTCTTCGTTATTCTGTCAAGATTATGCACATTTCCCTCCTGACTCACGACCGCACTGATCGTAATGGCTTTAATTGATATTCATGTGCATGCCATATTTACTTCTGCAGAGATCCCGTGTAATTGAGCAATAGTTAATGGGCACTTAGGACTCTATTCAGAAGAGATTACAAATGTGTGTGTATTGGGGAGCTTTTCCCTGTGGAGTTTCCATGTGTCTGGATAGGTGCATAATCAGCGCGCCAGTCATCAGACAGAGCAGCTGACACTCGTGGCCCTGGTGAGGGCTCAAGCCAGACAAATTCTCAGCCCCTTCCCAATTTGTACTGGGGGGG
The DNA here is from genome assembly GCF_018139145.2 of Gymnogyps californianus. Taxonomy (NCBI): domain Eukaryota; kingdom Metazoa; phylum Chordata; class Aves; order Accipitriformes; family Cathartidae; genus Gymnogyps; species Gymnogyps californianus. Next base: position 158,530,781 of record NC_059472.1, on the reverse strand, counting down.
GGGGACGGGGACTGCGGCGGGAGGTGATGATTACAAGTCGGGGCTGCTCAGCAGAGCCAGAGATGGCATCCATGAAGATTCAGGATTTAGGTGAATCGTGGCTCCAGCCTTCAATAAACCAGAGCTGTCTCCTTTCTCCCCCTTAGCAAACAAAACTCTCCTTCATTTTCTCTGCCTTAGGCAACCCTATAGCCTGCATGGACCTTCCCCACGCTCCCGTCAGTGGGGCACGTGGCATCCCTCACATCAGCCAAATGACCCATTTCCCCCCATTTTCAGTCTTGAGACATAGCCAGGTGTTCACAGATGTCCTTCCCCAAAAAACATCAGAAAAATCGGAAGCACTGGGACCCAGCAGTGCTCTGCTGTGTGACCTGTAAGATGTAGCAATAACATATTTAGATAGCAGACTTCACTGAGTGGAACCCCAAAGCACTTTACAAATTACAGAGAAAGGAATCACGTTAACTCCCTCCTGATAAGCTGTCATTCCCGGTCTGCAATGCAGCAGCTGGTTCACAGCCCACAGCAGCACTCTACAGCGGTTCTGGATGGGCAGCAGGACTCGGTACAGCATTCAGTGGCACGGCAGGAGAAAATAAACCAGGCATGGTGTGACTCCTTGGATTGGACAGTGCTTTTTATGCATGTATTTGGGGAAGGTTTCAAAGGAGGTTGAGTGTGATGGGGTGGTGACTTCCCTGGGATTTGTGAGTTAATGGAATGAGGGAGAGGAATGAATAAAGATGAGTTTGCTAACAACACTGCCACATCAGCTTGTTAAGTGGAAAATAATATAGTTTTTCATTTTCATTTTTTTTATCTTCCTTTCCTCTGCTAACCAGTAGAGTGCAGAGCTCATTCTGCTCTGGTTACTGGGATTAATAATATAAAACCCTTGAGATGGTAAGAAGGGAATTGTTATTTTATTTTTTAAGTTCACTTACAATTTTGGGCATCAATGGCTACTGATTTTATTGTGTGCTTCCAGACTGTTTCTCTCTTGCGGTGCTGCTCCTTAAGCTTAACACCATCACTCTGACCCTGAGACTTGCTCTTTCCTTGTGAAAGTTGAAAAAATAAAAACTAAAGGACAGAGGAAAAATAAAAAGAAAAGCAAGTCTGCAAAGTAAAGGAAGACAAGCTGGAAACTCCACACTACTGGCTTGTGAAATGGACACCGACAAGAGCTGTATGAAAGTCCGATTGATGACAGTTCTGGAGGAAACACGCGATAGTCTCTCAGGTCATAGTCCCTGCCATAATTTCATGAAGTTTGAAAGCTGCCACACTCATGTATTTTTATTCTCTTACAAAACACACCTGGGTCATTCCTAGTCGAACACAAAAGAAGAGAAATACTGTCTGATGATATGAGTTGTGCTTGTCTGAAAAACTGCTTATGCCTTGTCACATAAAGGTGGTTTTGACATGGAGTCTAGAAGCTGTGTCTGGAGACAACCGCTGTGTCAGCATGCAGCTGGGCTGCCTGCGATATAACTGCCCTCAGCAAAGCTGTCCCACCTGGGGAGGGAGCTCAGAGTTTCTGGAGATGGTACAAATTTCTGCATATTTCAGCAAAATCACCTTTCTCGTTGGTCAGGTAACAGTGAAGCTGCCTTCCTCCCTAGAAAAAGGTAGAAAAAAGTTATCCTTAGGTTTCAGAATTGCATGGAATTGGTATGAAAGAAAGACCTAGTGTGATGTATGGGAATAAGTGTAAAAATATTTGCTGTCAGAGTTAAAATACAAGATAGCTTACGTTAGGTATTTCTTACACATGGATTTCCCTGATGTAGGTATAGAGTTATCACATTGCATTCATGTGATGATCATCTTCAGTTGGAACAGCTCCAGCAAACAAGAATGAATATAGGAACCCTTTCTTATATTTGTCATGTTAGAAATAAGTCTCTATTGTTGAAAAGAACAGTAACAGCATTTTTTCCTAGTCCAGGTAATGTTGTCTTTATCACATCCATCATGATGCTAAATGCAAGACCAATGTTTCATAGAGCTTTTCCAGTCCAAGATTTGATTGAAAATAAAACCACTGACTTTGCATATCAAAACCTTGGCTGGATGTTGTTACAGCACAGAAGCATTTAAGATTCATCCAAGAAAGACTGGCAATGTTGTTTGCTTCATCCTGAGACTGGCAATCTTGGTTTCAGTGTCGGCTGTGGTGCAATGTCTTTCTCTGCATTAGATTATTTCTACTTTCACTTCCCATTTGAATGCTCCACCCTCTGAGGCAGAAAGCATTCTAGGACAGGATTTTCTCTATCCACACTTTTGGAAAACTTCCTGTGGAAAACTGAAATATTCACTGGGTATTATGGATTCAATGGGATTTACAACCATCCATTTATGAATTAGATATGGCACCACTCAGGAATACAATGCATACAGTCCCATCGTGGATGTATCCAGAAGTCCAGCGATTACACTGTGCTAAATTATATAGTTACTTCATTATTATCTGCAGTAGAGGATTTGCTTCCTTTATAGAATTATCTCCTGGGATGGTAAATGCCAGTTTCTGACCTTATCAAGAGTTCTCAGAGCAAATTGTACATCTGTTCCAGATCCAACCCAAATGGGCAGAGACATTGTGCTGTACAACATTGGTAATGATTAGTATGGAAAAGGCATTTGCAGGTTAGATGATGACCTTTAGTAGTGACAAAATTGAGGTGTTCATGGCACATCTTAGCAATACAAGCTAGTCACATCACTTGGCAGAATTGCTCCTCAATGTGTAGGAATAGCTTATTTTTTAGTGAGGACCAGATGTTTTGGAGGCTCTCATGGGCATGCGGTTTTCCTCTCAGCATGATGAGTAACAGTAGTTTCCAGGATCCAGCTCATCCCCGTTGAAACAAACCAAAGCCTTTCCATTGGCATGGAGAGAAGAGGGAGCAAGGCCTGAGAGCCCTGCATTTCAGCAGGACAAACTGAGCGTCACCCCGACAGCGCTGAGCCCAGGCTTCCAGGAGGACCACAGCACCGGGAACGAGTGACAGGCTGATAGCATCCACCCATTTCTCAGTTCACTTCCAGGTTGCTTCCAGGGTTTGCAGTCACCAGCACTTGATTCAATCATCTCAGCTCTTCCCTCATCAAAATATAAACTTTCCACTGGAGCAACTACATTTTTTACTGGGCCAGACACACAGTTTGGGCAATAATTCTACAATGAAATGCTTCACAATGACAAATTTGACCTTTTTGTCTTGATAAGACAAAAAATTGTTTTGACTCTTATTTTGCTTTGGCATTATATTGAAACACTGTTCAGTGTAATGTGTACACAGTTATCAGATTTTAAATGTGCTAATCTCTTTGACATGGTTAAGAATTATTTCATTCCTCCAAATGAAGCAAGCTTTGGGAATTATTTTCCATGAAATATTTCAAATTTGTATATAGGGCTCCACAACCAAAACAAATTTTAAAATCTTTTAACCAAAGCAAAATTGAAAATGTTGAAAATATCTGTAGACATTTTGCTGAGCATATCTCCCATTTCCATGCCTCAATTGAGGCTTTTAAAACTGTCAAAAGGGATTGATTTATGGGAAAATCCTGTACGTTTGTGAAAATGCTCCAACCGATGAAGGTGAAAGACTCTGGGCAAGGAAAAATTAAAGTTTGGATGTGTTCAATGGACACTCGTTAAACTTTGGCAGCTGAATTTGCCAAAGCTCCTGCCTGCCTTACTGAGCAGTGAGCAGATGCCAACCCAAATCAAAATCTCTCTCACAAACCAGGAATAAAATTTTGGATGCACGTCAGAATATGGCCAATGTTTGCTATTTTCGCTGGAAATGCTAACAGGTCATCCCATATCCCAACTTATCTTGGTCATCCCATGATCACAGTATCTTTCCACACTGCATCACACCCCTGCCATCTCTCTGCAGCCAGGAATAGCAATACCATGACAAAAATGAATCTCACTAGAGCTATCCCATAGTGTTCCTGATTGTGTGGGAAATAGAAACAAAATTCAGCCTCTCATCCCCCTCTCCCCCACACATGTACAAATCTTCAGAAAGGATTAGCCACAGATTAGGTGGTGAGTTGAACTATCTCTTGTTCTCCCCTGTACTGCCACTCACTAAACCAAAATTCTTGCGTTTAATTCAGTACACTTCTGCAGAAGTTTCTTACAGAGTGTCACGCTCATGATTGTAAAGTTTAATGACAGAAGTTGTGATTCAACTGTATCCTGAAGCTTTCGTGTAACTCTGCATGCAGGTTTCAATGGAGCTGCTCCACAGAAGAAGCCAGTTGAACTACTCAGCTTCAGGGAGCTTCCAGTACGTTAGAGAGGCACTGCAGAGCATTATCCCAAAAAACAGGGAAAAAGGGTGTATGACCCATTAACTGTACAGGCAGCTAGATGATTTGACTATCATCTGCTCCACAGAAAGAGTGTTAATATCAATTTGTTGTATCCTTAAAAGGGATAGAAGGAAGACATCCTGGTTTGAAAGCACTTGTGTGCCCTGAACATTGACTATACCATACAAAGATGCTCAACTATCCTTCCTCAAGGGAAGTTGTTAAAATTGTAAACTGGGAGCTTATGACTTGTACGACTGCAGGGTGTTGCAACTTAGCACTGTATAAAGTCACGTAGGGTTGAATGGTGTTCATGGGTAACCCCAACCTGTTTAGAATATAATTACAAAGCTTAAGGAGTTGAATGAGTTGCATAAGTTAGCAAAAAGATAGCATTTAAAGCACTTTTCCTGTAGTGCTACCTACCCATCTATAAATATTTATAGATATATATAATGCAGCTGACAATAAAAAATGCATCTAATGCTCTTTCTTTGTGTAAGTGTACATAAACATGCACAAAGAAAGAGTGAATATATGTATATACAATAGAATATTTGGTATTTTTTCATTTTGTTTTAAAATAACTTTTTGTTAGTGTGTTTGAACAGTCCCTCGGAGTCTTTACATTTGAGACAAGTGGATTGTGTGACAATAACAAACATTAAACTAATGTTATTTAACAAAGTTGCTTAAAAGTATTTCCAAAGCCATCATATTTCTAATTAAGTTTGAAAGTGATGCGCAACAAAAGGACTCAGAGAAACTTTAATTTCATATTCCAAACTAGTTAGTCCTATTTGTTTGCTTTGAATCACTCATTTCAATAAGGTGAAAACTTGTGCTAATCCTCCATTCATCAGTTGCCTGGGTGCGTGTGAAATGAGTCATGTGGACAAAATAAACCACTGCTAGTCGCAATATTCTATTGTCCTTTAAGCTTCTTCAAGGGGCCTCTTCACAGGTACCAAAAAGCCACTCTAGACACTTCACATATTTTTGAAGATCCTCCCTTTTTTCACATCGCACATTACTCACTCATTGAAGAATAGCAGAAAACAGGCATAAAATGAAGGAAAAGCTGAAGTAGGCCAAACTCATTTTCTACACAGAGAGAGATAATTGGCACTGCAGTAATTTTGGAGAACTGAATTAAATGAATAAATTGTGACATGGGAAAAACTGAAAAGGACAACAGTTTCCTGGCTTGCACATAATAGTTACTTTGGACAGCATTTTTCTTGGAGACCAATTGATAAAACAGGACAAAAATGTTTTTCCCATTAATTGCTTTCAAACATTGTCCTGCTAAATGCCCAATTAAAAGGTAGAAGTGTGAGCTTCTTTTTTGCTTATAATGACCACATATTGGGGGGAAAAAATCAGTAGCAACGTCCCAGCATTTTCTTTTGTGGATGTGGAATAAAAAGATCAATGGAAAAAGGTTCTTAGCTTACCTTAAACTAAAACAGCAGCCTCAAAGCCTGCAGACCAGCATGGGGGTGAGGATGGGGTGGTGGATAGTGGGACACATACAGTATCACTGCACTATGCTGAAACTATCATTTACACCAAAAAACTTAATTTCTTAAGTTGGTAAAATACATAAACCTAAGTTCTTAAATTGCCAACTGGTCCTTTGAATGGATTATAAATGGGGTTATTTCATGTCCAAGAAAGAAACAGCTGTGTATAAAAACTTTATACCAAAGTTTTCCCTCGTTTGATTTTTAAAAACACTTGCTGTAATGACATGGTTCTCTGACAATTAAAAAGAAATTCTAATGGGTGAAACAAACAAAAGGCACTGGAGTCAAAGTTATCTCTGAGATAACTCCACTGAATTAAAAGGGGGTTAATTAATCACCTTCTTATTAACTATATTACTTGACCTCTTAAAGAGCTGTCACTACCAGTCAATAATATAAACATTCATTACTTTTTGCAATGCTATGTTTAACAGCAGATTCACTGGCAGGAGGAAAATCTTTTCAAAACGGGACTAACCTAAATCTAGCAAAATAATCTCAAAAGGAACATCTTGCTAACAAAGTAGCTTTTATCTGTCCATACATCTTACCTGTACATCAGTAATGCCTATATGTTTCACAGGGCTTTACAATTTCTTGCAGACCATCATGCATGCTCATCGCTAGCCTTAAGTTGAAAACACTGTAAAGATGAAATGGTTGTACAGATCAGTTTCAAAACACCTAACATGGCCTTGCACCAACTAGTAATACACAGGGAATCCGTAATGTGTGTGGTTCTGTTTGGCAGAATTCAGTGACAAATCCTGCCTCATATGAAAACAATATCCAATTTTAATGTTGCTGGGAACTCTCTAGAACAGAAGATACATGTGGTGCTCCACAATGAAGCGTCGCTGCTGGGCAGGGACCTCATTTGCTCCTAGCTGTGTACAGGCTCTACCCAGAGCTGTCTCTGGACTACACCACAAATAAACCATTGATGGTGTGCATCTAAATCCACTTATGCTCTTGCAGGGAAGGTTAGAAGATAGGTAAAGTGGAAGGCCAGTCCCCTCCTGACAAAGGGAAGTAAGGAGTGAGAAGCCAAATGGTAAGAGCTCCACATTTTATAAAACTGATTAACAGTTTAAAATCCCACAGTCCAACTGAAGGGAAGGATGGTGGGAGATATGCACATTCTCCTGGATATTGCATCAGGCTGCTGTATTCCCACCAGAGATCTCCTGTGCATGTGCTGCACTTGGATGGGTTAGCCATGCAGCTCCAGTGCCAGCATGTCAAAGATGCATCCGTGGCCCTTTTACAACCATTTCTAGGCCAAAAGAGAGAAAGTTTCTGAAGATATCCAGATTATAGTGATCCTTACATGTTTGTTTTTTTTTTCTCAGCAGTGTACGTGAAATTTTCTGCCTTTGTCACAGAAAAGGGACTGGTCCCTCTGGGTGAGTAGATTTCTCTTCATCCTCGTTGCCCGAGGCACTGATTAAGTGAAGTGCTTAAGCACCTGAGTGACTATAAGCACATGAGCCATTGCACTGAGTCAGTTAAAGTTAGTCAAGTGCAGAAAAAGACCTTGCTAAGGGAAAGTTGCTGGGCAGAGCTATCTATTAACAGGAACACAAGGCAAAAAATACAGCAGGGCCCTTCTACACTTTTTTGCACTATTTACTGGGATACAAACAGCTCTGTGAAACAGGCCCTGATCACAAATTTTGAACTATTAGTTGAGCTTTAGAGAATAATTCTCTTTTGTTTTAAGACAACATGATTTATATTCATCCATGTAAAGTTTTTGCCTCCATAAAGTTCCATGTTTTAATTTCAAAAGTTAGACATCATTCTCATTCACCGGGGGAACACAAATATGTTCGTTAAATGTTGTAAAAAGTAGGCCAAAAGAAAGCTGGGCAAAGAGTTTTTAAAATTTACGTACAATTTATGTTACCTTGCTGTACAGCATATCTTGTTTGGAACAGAGAGTGAGAAAAGTATCACAACAAAATGCCACGGCAGTTCCATCCTGCAGCAACCATCCTCACCTGCAAATGAAATGGTTATTTCATTAAAGCAACTTATTTTCTTTAAAAAGACCCCATTAAAGCATATGTTACCTGAATCTTCAAGAGCTACTTAGGGCGCTGTCTGTGCTGGAGGTAAAACTCCGCTTTGCCTTCCCTCCTTACTCCTCTGAATGAATGGCAAAGCCTTTCTTTGTTGCCACAAGAGAAGGATTTCGCACTGGAGTTGTTATCCTACGTGATTTGAGCAGGGACAAACTGGAGCTGTGATGGTGTGCCAGTGCTGTGCCTCTGTGTAGAGTCTTGCTCCACATCCATCTACCTGCAGAGCAGGTTTGGGCAGTGTTAAGGACCGTGGCCACCTCAGGGCAAAGACCACCTCTTTCTGTGATTTTGAAAAGTGTTTGCCAAATCAGAGGGATTGAGCTAGGCCAAATCTATGGTTAGTAATGACAGAAATGGAAGAAGGCAGGCAGTTTCCACTGGGGTCCCACTACTTTGCCATAATGTCCAAAACTCTGTTCCTCCACGCACTGCTCATCACAAGTCTGTTACACCCCTGGGTCTGAGTCTCTGCAGCTGCACTCTAGTCCAGTGGGATACTGCCGCTTCACGAGTGAATGCGCAATAGCAACTCTGGGATTACCTGGTTTCCCAAGGCATCCTGATCCCAGAAGGAAGCAGCTCTGCTCCAGCCTGACTGAAATGGATGGCGGACAGCCTTATGGTGATAAGATACCAAGGGCTTCACTGAAGAACCCCTTAAAATAAACTTATATGCCTTATAAAAGCATTTACGTCCTCTGTGTTGCATATGCTGGTTTGCCTTCCCTTGTGCCTCCTACCCCACAATGCCTGGACATCTTGGAATATCTTTGGGTGACGTCTTGAATAGACAAGGAAAATCCAACAGCTGTCTCCTAGAGCTCCTGCCAGGGTGGCCTGAGGGACACTCCCATCATGAATCCCTCTGAGGGGACACCAAAAGAGGACAAGGAGAGCCCTGAGCATGACACTTCAAGCAGCCTGTCCCTGGGAGTGCTGGCTGGAAGGGACTTTAAGAAAGGTGCTGGGGAAAGGAGACCTTCTGCCTGGCACATCCCACAACAGCTCTGTATAGCTCCCTTTCCCAAAGGTCTTTTTTTCCTCCATCATAGCTTGAGATCTCTGCTTATATCAGGTTTGACGATTATTTATCACCTCATCTAAGAATTAGCTGGTGCATGAGCTTTTGATCAACAGGTAAGAACTCACACATTTTATCAGCCTCCATAGATTCATCTAAGCATTACAAGATTGTGTGTTATGTTACACCATAGAGAGAGCTAAAAATTCCTCTGTACTCGAACTTGAGCTTCCCCTGCTTCTGTGTCCAGGACTGCATTCGTACTCTTCTTCAGCATCTGTGCGTCCAGCATTTTCTGTTGATTGTCAACTAGTCACTACCTGGTACTACTCATATTCTTCTATCACCTTGAAAATATGACTTCTTTTTTTTCCCCTAGAGTTTCACTCTTCCAGGCAAGATCCTAAGCCCAAATATACAGTCACCCCGTCGTTTCCTTCACGTCAAGCCTGTATAAAATGACATAGTGCTATAGACATCAGTGGAGCTACTCTAAGAGGTACATGCTAGAGATTTGGTTCTAATACTTTTACCGGGAATATTGATATTATTACCAAAAAATCCAGGTCATTTTTACTGCTTGTGGCTTCCATGGGATGATCTGCATTAAAAAGTAATGTGTATTTTCTATTTTTGAAACACTGTAATGATACTAATTTTAAGTTTTTTAATATACAGTTTCCAACAACTATGCTTTGCATGCTTTGCCCTCAACCATATATGAACACCTTTTGAAGGCTATAGATGAGTGGATATCTCTTTTAAGTAAAAATCTATTAAGCATAAAATGAGTAAAAGTCCAGTTACAACGTATCATTAAGGTCCTCTGTGTCATCAGATCCATTACACATTAATGATTCCTCCAGATAGAACTGAAGAAGGCTGAATTTACATGTACATTGTATATCAATAATAATCATAGTAGATACTAAAATTATTGCATGCCCTTAACAGTATCCTGCTGGATATTATAGCTTCTATGGGAATATAAAACAGATAATTTGTGTCCCCCAAGCAATTTATACAATACAATTTTTTTATGTCCCTGCTACTTTAAATGGAATTAGTGAAGGCAGTATGTTATTCTCAGTCACTATCCATCAGAAGTTACGTTAAAATTGATTAAAGTATTACTTATCTTAAGTACTGTTGACCTATTTTCTTTCAAACCTGTCACACATACATATAAGATTAAATATACAGTAGGAACCGTGCAAGGATACGGGATGAAAATTTGGACTTTGGAACAAAACGTAGCAGCTGGTTGTTTCCAGAAGAGTAACTTTCTGAATGTTCAGGAGCTATTTATAGTGTGCAATTTTAACATGAGCCTGGACTGTGGAGGTTTTCTTAGGGATTCATATTTCTATTTTCATCCTCCATATTCTTCTCTTCCTCATTCTCCTGTTTTCTATGCTCTTCTGTTTCCTGCCATCTCTCTTTATGACTACAGGCCATAATTCTGCCTTTGCTTTTTTAATGGATGCATGAAAAAACCCTGCTTCTCACATGTCTTTCAAAAAGGGCCATGCTCTGGTGCAGGGTTCATAACCACAGTAGGTTGCCAAAATGAAGGAACAACACAACCGAACCTGACCGTAAATATTTTTTCATCTGCCCGTTGATCCATCCATTGCCTGTTCACAGCCACTCTCAGACACCAGGTAATTCCTGCATGGACAGAAAGTATAACCTGCCATTCTCTTATTTCAAGGCAGGGTCCTGAAAGTGCTCCAGAAGCACAGACATTTATGAAAATCTTGCTGTAGGCAACTAACTTTTTGGAAGGGGGGCACTCACAAAATTTAAAAAAAAAAATATTTTTTGGGAAAAAAAAAGAAATGGAGGGAAGGAGGGGAGATTTTAAAATATTTTCCAGTGTAGTTTACCCCTACAATGCTGAAGTTAGTTTTTTTTAATATTTCGTAGGCTGTTGATTCTCATATAACCCGAATTTCTGTGCTGTTTCTGCCAGAATGAGACATAACGCTGAGGCCCGAGTGCTGGGTCTGGATTTCTGGCAGGGATCATCCCTCACACACAGTGATTCATGGAGCTTGCAAGTTAGCATAGCACCTGCATACATGCATGGCATCATGATGGAAGACTGTGTGGCTACCAACCACTTGAGCTTTCAGAAGAGATCTAAATACAATTTGGGCTCATTTCAGAAAATCTGAGGAGAACTTTTCCCTGAGGAATGCTTTAAAAATAGTGGGTTTGTCTTATCTCTTGTGATCCTCATGATCATCTCTGTTGTGATTCACTGGGCCCTTCTTAGAAATAATCTGATGTCCTGCACAGATTAGCTTTCAAAACCAAGGTCTAATTTTGGTATGTGAAGCATGCATAAGTAAGAGGTGATTATTCCCCTCAGTTCTGTGCTGGTGAGGCTGCACCTGGAAAGCTGTGTCCAGTTTGAGACTCCTCAGTACAAGCGGGATGTTGGCAAACTGGAGTGAGGATCACCAAAATGGATGGGAGGCTGAGGCACTTTATGGACAAGAGAGACTGAAGCTTGTTTAGCCTGGAAAAGAGAAAGTTGAGAGGAAACCTAATTGTTAGCTTCAATTACCTAATGAGGGGTTATGGAGAAGATGGAGCCAAACTCGTTTCAGAGCTACACAGCAAAATGAGAATGTATAACAACTGCAAGGTGCAGCAAGAGAAACATTGCTTGAACATGGGGAACAGGCTGCCCAGAAAGGCTTTCGGATCTCCATCTTTGAACATTAAACTTGTTCAGAGATGTTCCTGAGCAACCTGCTCTGATTATAGCCTTGCTGTGAGAGGGACATTAGACAAGATGACCTCCAGGGTCCTTTTCAGCCTAGATTATTCCATCCTATTTCTGCTGGAATTCCTGTGGGGTTGTGTAGGCTTTTGTAATAAAACCTGGAGAATGATATTTAGATTGTATCCATCGCTCTCCTCAAATATTCAGCACAACCTTGTCCTTACTATATAGACTACCTTTTCTGGGTTTTGTGCACACTTGCATTCAGAAACTCATTTTTTGTGTGCCCAAGTTCAGGCCAGTTCTCAGGATCTGTTAAACTCCTGCCAACTTTGTGGACCGCAGATGAAGACGTGTATTTTCCACATTTCTGAAAACTGAAGACTCTTCAGTGAGGCATCTCTTGTAAGAAGCATCAAAAAATCAGTAGTTACAATAGAAAATTGTGATTATATCTTTGTCTCACAAATTGCTTAGAAGGTCTGAGGACATGTCCCTGTGTATTTGTAAAATACTAGGGATCCTTGGAGCAAGGCGTGAGTACATTTCAGTGCTGCCATTTTTCTTTTATTTTCCATTCTCCTACATGTGCTAAGAGACAGTGTCTTCTCAGCTTCTTTATCTTGTATCAGCATAAGGTAGTTCACTAGATTTCACAAATTGCATCCACTGCCTTTTTAGACATAATCTATCAAAACACAAAATAAAATTACCTGGACAATGAACACCTTTTGGTGAGACTGAAAACGTTGTTCACAGGGCAATTCAGTCCTGCGTGTGAAAACAGATATCCCAGACCTGTCCAACCACATCCAGAGACTGCCACATGCTCTCTTACATGTTCAACCTTTCGCCCAGGTCAGAAATAAAACCTGGCTTACTTGCCAGCAGAAAAGTAAGTTAGCAAAACCCCCTTAAAATAAACCATGAACTTCTGCAAGGTCTTTTTGACAGTAACTGCTAGCAACAGGAAAATGATTGTCTGCCTCTTCTGTCAGTCAGTAAGAGGGGTTTTAAAGCAAAATACTGGTAAGTTTATGCCTTGCCAATGCATCAATGAAAGAAGTGGAACAGAACAACGTCTGATCCTAGTGAGTGTGAAAACAGGCTTAGCCTTAATATTCTGTAGGCAGAATCCTTGTGAATGCTATGGCTAGCAATCCTGAAAAATATCCTACAGTATTGTACCAGGCACCTTAAAATGAAATTACTTTTAATTATTAATTTGCCTTAGTTCTATTTATAGAAATTAATCAAGATCAAAAACTAGAAATTAATCAAAATATTTAAACTGAATTTTTAAAATCAATTGAAACTTTTCATTCTGCTTCAGAACTGATCAGTACTTTTCCCTGACCATCTCAAATTTTCTAACACACAGATTAGTCTGCATACAGTCAAGCTCTCGTACCAGCTCAATGAGTCCTTCCTAGTGGCTATACTGAACCAACCTAACATCATCAAAGGGCAACAGTCACAAAGCTGTATGCTAACTATTCTTATACATCTTTGGTGAAACATTTCTGGAAAGGTATATTGATCTGTATCTTGGAAGGGAGTTTATGTAACAGACATTTTGGCGAAACATGGGGCATTGTTCTCTCAATATCTCAACTGCATGAAGACAAATCTTAAAAATATGGACGTAGATATTGGCAGTATCTTCCAAATCGGGCTCAAAATTTCTAATACTGCTCACAAAATTCTTCCATACATATGTACTTCAACTTCTGTAATTACTTGCCGTAGCCCAGTTTTGATGGCCTGCAGATCACACTATGTATGTTTTACCTAAACAGTGCATGAAAAAGAATCCGAAGGACTAGAATGAATTATTTCCCAGTGCGACAGTAATGTAAAATCAAATACAATTTCTCTTGTACTGCAAGGACATATATAAATCTCTTTTTCTTTCTTACTTTCTTCAACTGTCGATTCAATGAGACTTTGTTGGTTTGACAGGCTACCCAAGCATTGCCAAACGTGCAAGAAAGTCTGCCTGGTACCTGGCAGACATGATCATGTGTAGGTTTTTTAGAGCAGGTTGGACAAACATCTGTCAGTAATGACGCAGGTAGACGTGATCCTGCCTTAGGGCAGGGAGCTGGACTAAATTACCTCCTGTGGTCCCTTTCAGCCTTTTATTTAATGATTTCACTGCCTTGGGGTAAGGTGACACATGGGGTCTGATCTTTTTGCCTGGAATGTCCAAAAAATTTTACATCGGTTACATGTGGCTACAAAACCTCATACCTTTCTGGCCACCACTTCTTTATTCCTCTGTCTTTCTTTTATCTAGGGGCTATACACAAGCTCACACACTTCCTCAGACTTTTTATTAAACTTTTATTAAACCATTCAAACTGAAAACATAATGAAACAATATGAATCTTAGGGGCTGAAAATAACCTTTGGCATTCCACCCATTTTGCAGTCTGTACTTTCCCTACTGGAGTTTGCTGTCAGGAAGACTATTTGCATTTAGGATTTTGACACATTTTGCAGTCTGCAGTGTCGTGTAGGTGTTGCAGCATTTGTAAAGTTTCCTGGCTGGTTCTTACAGTTTGTTTTGCAGAGCCAGAGGTTTGTGTTCTGAAATACTGGGAGACAGAAGACTGCAATTGGGTGAAGGTAACATATTTGTCAAAGGGACTCTGTAAATGCTGCTTCTGCCCTCTTTTGGAAGAATTCATGCATCTCTAATGTCTGGAGTGCTTTAGGTGCTCGGCGCTAGGAGCAGAACCCCAGGTCTGACACTGTGAGAACACCTATATCTCCCATCTCTTTACGGTCCCCGGCACTGTTATCACTGACTTCAGGGACTGCAGTAGGTTTCACTTACACTGGTTTTCTTATTGAGTTCAGCTACTGCTAATATAGAATTGCCATGAAATGTCACTGCTTCACACAGGGCCACACTGCAAGCAGGTAAAAGAAAAAATAAAATAAAATAAAATAAACATTTTATATAAGAGCTAAAATATATCCTGTTTATTTTAGTTTGTGAAGTACCTGTTCATGGTCCTATCAGCAAGAAGGAACCTGCATCACACCATTTTCTGATGAGAGTTTTCTCTCTAACTGGTCTGCAGTCTGTTCGCCTTCAAGCACATGGTTATGAATATTCAGTTCTCACATATAGTGCCTGGTATCCGGGCACTCATTCTGGGACTGGATTATTCTGTCATCTCCCTTTTCTTTTAAAATAACTACTGTCCTAGGAGAAAAAAAGAAATTAAAGAAATTTACCATTCAAACTCATACAAACATCGCACTACAATCAACTGCTTCAGATTAAAGTCATAAAAGCCCACCTTTACATCCTGTCCTGAAGGGAAATATATGTTTCCTTTCTAAGAAACAAATACATGTAGATTCATTTGCACAAGAAAGTGGTTTTATTCTGTTCTTTAAGTCTTGATCCAACTCCTGATTAAGTACATAATTATCATTGAGTTCAACTATCCTTTGCTTCAGAGTATAGCCATTTTTTTAATGTGTGTATTTATTTCTATACTTGAGTCTTGAAATATGTCCAGTTCATGTCTGGTAAATGTTAAAACAGAAATATAGCACGACAAGAGGACAAACTCTAAATGTAACATAGCTGCCAGTAGCAGTAGTTCAATTACTGTCTGTATGGAACAGTTATTGTATGTTTATCCCTCTCCGTTTCCCTTTATTTTGTTTCTTGATTACTGGAGAACTCACATCTGTTTCTGGTTTGATATTTGTAAGTGTTTGCAAAGTACTTTTTGAGAACAATTTAAAGCCTACAAGTTCTCTCTCACTTGTTCCCTGTAAGTATTCACCAGACACTCTCCAAGCTGAACTGGATGGGTAATCTAAGACGTGGAATTATTTCTGCTCCCTGGCAAGACAATTTATTTAAAAAGAGGTAATAAAAAATGATTATCAAGTGACACGCTTTGCCTACCACTTGTAAATATTCATTCCTGGCTCGTATCCATGAGTCCTACAGAATACACAGTGATTTCATGATCATGTGAGCAACCATCTGAAGATTCTCTAATACCCTGGATCGCAAGGAGCAGAGGAGTGAAGTGATTATATTTATGTGCTTTTTTTTTTCCATTCGTCAACAAGATCTGCTTTTTAAAGTGTGATAAAAAGATACACAGATGCTCTGTATGCTTATTTTTTGTATTCCCTCACATTCTAAAGAGCTCACTGGAAAGGCACCTGCATAAAACAATATCACAAAGAATGGTCAATAACGACTGAAAATAGTGTTAGTACAGGTGTTGTATGAATATCTTTGATCTTGAAAGCTCTGCTTCTTTTAAAAGCTTTAGGAAGAATGAATGTGTTTAAGTCAAAGAAAGAGCCTACGAGTATTGTTTTCTAAAGTAGACAGGAAGAAAAATCACTGACTTTACTCAAATACCTGCTACACTACAGCAAGAATAAATGCTGAAAAGAAGCTAAGGCTTTTTATATATATAAAGAAATATGAGTGGATTAATTCAGCTAGCACTGCCTCACCAATGGCAAAAAGTGTCATACATTATTCATAACCCTCTGATGAGCTACTTCTAGGCAGCCTCAGAAATGTAATTGCTAGCATAAACCTGGTACAGATACTCTTCTCTAGGTTCATATCTGTTAATTTTCTAGTCGTTTGCATAGTAGGATAGCAAATATGATTGCACCCTGAAATGCCGACTCTGTTCCTGAGGTTGTAGTGAGATCTGCAGAGGATCTGTACATTTGCAAAGATGTCTGGGCTCACGTGGAGTCCTCATGGAGGCTGTGTCATAGCCAGGAGCTATAAGTGTTCATTTACTGGAAGCAGCAAGACAATACAGGTGTGAAAATACCTGCCTGGCTTGTTACAAAAGTCATACGATGACTTAAGAGCACATCATAGCCTCAAACGTTAGAAGCCTACTGGATGATCCAAGCTGTAGGTGTCTGTCCAGGAGGAGGCCTATTTTCTAAAAGTTGAGCCCTTGGTAGGTGCCTGAAGTCAGGCATCCAAACACTCAGGAAACTCCAGCTGCCTATTTCCCCATTTTGAGGTAATAACATGGTGTTTAGTGTACTATTTTTGCTGGTAACTCAGCCATAAGAACATGGTGCAACCACTCACGGCACAAGTACTGCAGCGCAGCACAGGGGGTTTATTCGCCTGTATCCTGTTCATTTTCAAACCCACACTATCGCCTTTCTTCAGTTAGTTCACCCTTATGAGCAGAGTAAAGTATCAGAAGTTAAAAGAGACAAATAGTGTAGCCAGTTCAGGGTTAGACCCTAGGGGCTCAGCAACAACCTGTAGCTCCACAACATGTCATATCTGAAGGTTCATTTGAAGACGGAAGTTACTATCTCCCTTGAAGAATGAACTCAGCTTAATTCTTACATCTCTTGACAGCAGCCTTGGCCAGAGAATAAAGGCAGAGGCCTTCTCCTGAGCTATTTGATCCTTGATTTTAGTAGCTGAGATCAGGGACCAAACCCAAACCTCAGACCAGTGAGCTGAGAAGGTTTTTTATTCACTTCAGTCAAAGAAGAGTACAATCTAATTCCCAAAATACAGAGGAGTTAAAAATAAAAGGCAGATATAATGGCTAGCTTTCCTGAGTTTTTCCTGTAGTCAAACACTAGATAAGGACCTCATACATAAAGTTGCCGTTAAAAATTTGAATATTGGTACTTCTTGAGAAGGCATAATAAAAAATAAACAAGTAAACATCTGTTGAAGTCCAGCCCAAGTCAAGAATGATGGTCAGAGTTTCAGAAGAGAGGCAACGTTATCAATCAGGAATAATGTTTTTTAGAAAAAAATAACCAGACTGATTTGGTTGACTGCCATAACGGAGCAGTGAAGTGTGCAGAATGTCCCTGTGCTGAGATCTGCCAGCAAATTACAGAGTGATGCTAGTGGGAAATGCAACCAACCTGGTATCCAGCTTTTCAGCTGAATTTAGCCACTACTGAAGCAATTTGGCTCTAGCGGGAAAGAGAGGAGGTGGGTGTTGAAACACATCAGCAGTGAGTCAGCAGCTTGTGGAGCTGGCTACTGAAGACCCCCTTTTTACAAGCCAACTGTATGGTGACAATTTCATTTAAATGAATTTATTGTTATGGTTTTGTTAGCATTTCTGCTAAAGGGTGAACTTACAGTTTCAGTAAAGCTTAGAACAAAGTTCTACATTTTTAACAGAGATGGTAACACAAAAGAAGAAAAGGAAGGACTTTGTATCTCCGACATTTGTTTCAGAACGAAAGGCAGGTTGGAAAACAAGAAATCAATTAGTTAAGATTTAACATTAACTAGAACTTTCATCTAATTGTTTTTGTTGCCTTCAGAGCTGACATTTAAAACCTGCACTCCTCTCTATAGTTCAAGGAACTCGGCTGTAAGTTTCCCTTAGAAGAGACACTGCTTTTTAGGATCCCAATAGTAACCCTGCTCCATTGTCACACTAATCCCCAACAATGAGAACCTCAGCCTCAATAGCAGGAGAAAGGTTTTACAATACCAAATTTTCACAAAACCGAAGTGGCTAAAAGCTACTGTAGCTCCACATTCCCTGAGGTGTCTTGTGAAAACATTCAGAAGCTTAGCACCGTACTTAGCTGGGGTTTTTTTAAGTTTTGTCTACTCAGCCCATGTCTGCATTAAAAAAAACATTCAGCATCTCGGGATTACAAGAGCAACAATTAAAGTAAAGCCTAAAAGCTGACCTCTCTTCAAAACCTTGAGCTATTGCTGTGCAGGAAACTATTTTATACTTAGGTGCCAATCTTTGCATAAGCCTTAAGCTTCCCATAAGCAAACAAAGACTAAAGAAACATTCGTCTCCACCAAACACCAGTGGCAAACATAAACATAGGGGGGTTTTGTGTATCTGGTGAAAAGATGGTTTGGGAACGGAACCATAATTCACTCTAATTGCCAGATCTGACTTCTGCTCTTTCAGAACAAAAAGATAAATTTGAAGCCTCACAATCTCTTTGGTCAACTCACCTACACCAGACATCAGACACTCTCATTTTCACATAGTCTCGTGATAAGTTTAACTTGAAAGCGCCCTTTAATGTCCTGGAAGAGAAAAGCAAAGTGAAGAAATATCTCTGACACCTTAATGCTAGGCCTCTTAAAGCAAATGGTATAACAACTAAAGTTGAAAATAAATCCTGGCCATCGGCATTTCAAATCACATCTTTATACAATATAAACCAATTTTTATTTAAAAGACCACTATAAAGCAATCTCCAAGTGCTTTAGTAAAATCGCCTTTTACTAACAAGATGGAAAGCTCATAGAAAAATATTTTCACTGAGATATAATGATCAGCGATAGAGTCCGCTGAGTTGCAGATGTCAGTGCTGGAGAGCTATGAATTGGTCGGGTGACTCGGGTACCTCTGTCCTTCACAGGGTGATGATACTGGGAAGGGAGGGGCAAACTGGAACACACTTTTTAGGTTAATACAATAGTGATCACCCACACAATTTAAAGTGATCTGCAACTAATGGTAAAGTCAGGTTGAATTTGACAATTAAACCTGGATTCCTCACTCTTCTGCCAACAAGAAAGTCAGAACATTGCGTTTCAACATTTTTAAATAAGCCATTTTGCTTATTCATCTTGCAACACTTTCTGGTTTTGAAAACTGAAGAATCAGTCATTCACAGAGATTGAATTGGGCAGTGTTAACCTGGAGAAGGAAGCCCCCTTCATGGGGCATGTTCTGTCCAGGAGGTGAATCCACCGCTGTTCTCATGCCCCACAGAGAACCAACTCCCCAAAACCACCGATTGCTGCGTGTTGAGAGGCTGCATAATGCCATACACTGACAGAAGCTGTAAAGCAAAGGAGCTATGAAAACCACAGAAAAATATCAAGGTAAAATCCACTGCATCCCAGTCCAGTTCTAACTTAACCTGACTGGAGAAGGAAGAGGCAGAGATCAGAGAACACAGGTGGCCCAGCAATGATATTTATCCTTCAGCTATTTTACAGAAAAAAGAGATTGAGAAGAATGAATTGGACTTAGACATGATTTCATTTTTGTACTGTGAGTAGCCCAGGATTATAAGCAAGGTGCATTTACAGACTATAACTATCCCTGATGGACTGTTTGAGGAAAGGTTGCTTTCCCAAGTCATGGAGGAAAAATAATTAGTATTTAGATAGCATTTTAAGTTAGCAAAGCACTTGTAGGAACAGTACACCAATATTAGGTGAAAGAGGCAAAATGTTTTGAAGGATCACTTCGTTCTGGAAAGTACTGTTCAAAATCAAAGACTTTTCTACAGCAAAACTAGCATACAGGATATCTGGCAAAATATCTCATTTTGTTGCAGTTTTCTGACGCTTGCCTCCTGTATTTCTGTTGCAGGTAGTTTTTAGTCATATCAATCAAGCTGTCAGCAAAGGAAGGAAAGATATTATAAGTAACAACTTATAGGTATGAAGCCACAGTAGCCAGAGTAGGAAAACAGTCCTCTAACATGCAGTGTATGTCGAATGTATTTAGTGCATTTAGTCTGGACACAGTGGTAATTCTTCACTCACTTCAAATACCTGAGCTAGGGGATAAACAAGTGGGCAAAGGCCGCCCACAGGAATTTCCCCCAAGGCTGCAGGTTATTATATAAAACATCATTTTAGACATCTTTTATAGCCAAGGAAAAGGAAACATTCTCAAAGGGCAATTAATCCCACTTACTTGAGGTAGCCGAGGATCCTGGAAGTGAATGCCACTGGGAGTACCTGTCACTCCCCACTAGCCAGTGAGGGAGTCAGATAATCTAGCTGGGATGCCTAATTTGTGGGCAGATAAAGTCAAATCTAAGCATTTTGGTTAACATTATTGAGTTTTAGTTTTTTTCTGAGGAATACTCACACGCTGTCTTTAGCCTGCAAGGAGGTGCTAGAAAAATTATCACAAAAATACAGTTTTTTCTTCTTTTTTCTCAACTTTTGTCTCCTATTAGGGAAAACAGATTTTTTTAATGATGACAAGCTCTCAGACTTCTCATGAAAAATTATTAAAATTGAGGATATATTGTTTTCCATATTTGTCCTGTCCGGCTCATTCATGATAAATGCTTGTCTTTATCACACAATCTTTGTCACTAAATAAATCAATGCACAGCTTTCATGATACTTCTACTTTAAACCAGCTCATACTGCCGTTACAACATGGTTTGATGTGACCATCTGCTGCGTTCAAATTGATGGAGAATGAAGGAAGGGGCAGGGATGCTCCCAGTGCCTGTCCTCAGTCCAGAAGAATGACCAATAAGAGATTTCTTGTTCCTCCCTAAGGATTTTGCCCTGCTCCCTCTGTTCTTCTTGCATAAGAAAAGGAGGTAGAGCAGAAGGTAGAACAGAAATAGTCACGAGCATCCTGGGGTTTCAGAGCAAAGGTAACATTTGCTATTTATGAATTGAATTACTTATACTATTTCTACTGTAAAAGCTTCAGTATGAAAAACATGATACAAACACTTAAAAAATTCAAAGAAAAGGCTATCTTTCCCAAATATGCTAAAGCATATTGAAGCAGTCTGGCAAATCATGAAAACAGATAGCTAATAGGCCAACAGGATATCAACACCTTTCTCTGACAAGTGAACAAGTGTAAAGGTAGGCAGTAAATGTGAGAAAAGCAAGAGGAAGGAGGAGAAAACACTCAAATGAAAGAAACAACAAAGGACGCAAATAAGGACATTTCCTCCCTCCAACTCTCCCTTTCAGAGAAGCAGCCTCTCATTTTTTACTAGGAAGTTACAAGAATTAGAAGCCATCCTTTGAAAACAAAATACGATGTTCTTGTGCTGGTCTACTGCCCTTCACATATCTGAACTAATAAATGTTGGAGCACCAAAAAATGTGAGTATTGACATTTTATAGACAGTCAGCTGGAGCTTTTTAATGAACACATATGCAAGTAGACTGCAATTCCAGGCATGCTAAATTTAATCCTTGGGGCAGGGTCCCTGGACAAATTTGAAGACCACTTAAAACTGGCTAATCGCAAACCATGCATTCGGTATTTTCACATAATCTGCAGAGCAAAATGAAATAGCTAGACAGGGTGGGATCCACTTACATATTAACTCTGTGTGTTACCATCTAAGCATATGCCCATGCTGCTCACAATGACGGAGTCTCCCATGATGGCAGTGGCAAAGTAGTTGCACTGAGATTGCACACCACCTCCACTCTGTAGCTTTGCGAAGAGACATCGTCTATTTACCTGAGCATAATATCGAGCTTATACACTTTTGCTGTGCCTGGACAGTGAGCAAGTATCTCTAGAGAGAGGTGCAAAATGTCATATCACAGCCTGTGTGATGTTAGTTGGAAGGTCTGTACAGGGTGTCCATGTGTAAGCATGACATATAGATTGAATCTGGATACCACTCTTTAGCTAGCTAGCATGACCTGAACATGCTTGTCGTCATATCTGCTCACCTGTAAAGAATCAAACACTGTTTGCTCTGAGATTTGTCAGATGAAAACATATCTTCCCATACCAAAGAAGAAAGGCAAAGCCTCCCATCACACCCTTACCAGATAAAGCCACCAGACTTCAGGTTGTGGAAACCCCACTGTGGTACTCAAGTCAAAGAACATCAAGCTCAGAAGAGATGCTCAGCTATATAACAGTACAAGGTCTGGCCCACTGGCCCCATCTGACCAAAGGACATTTCGGCAGAACATCCACAGACGAACATGTCTGGATGTGTTAGAGAACCTCAGGTGTTCCTGAAACTGCCAGACTTCAGTCCTTAAAGATTCCATCCAATGCCTTTGATGTACTCAGAAGTCCAACAGTGAGTACATTACTATCAAAAGCCACATTTAAAGGATAACCTATAATATCTTTGGCTCAAATCCTCACATCTACTCCATTTGCACCCAAGTTTTAGGAAGTTAAAATGACATCATCAATCACCTCTTAAGCTGTTTCTCTCCTGTTGTATTCAGGATTCATTCTGGACTATGAAACCACAAATAGGATGTAATTTGGAAAATACATGCCTATCTGCATATTTACATATATACAGCTGTTTACAAACATCCATTGTTTTAGGACAGCCACAGTTTCTGGCTGTCTGACATAGCACCTTCACGAATAAGGTCAGAAACCTTCCTACTCTTCCACTTCACTCTTCTGTTGTTAAATTGTGAAATACATTGATTCAAAAAGTGCCATATATGGTACAGATTGCAGAGCTGCCACAAGACTGGTCAGCTTGGAGTGGAGAGATAAGAATTGGTTCTGTCTACAGCCATCTTTGTCAAGGTACCCTCATGATGACATTAATCTCACATAAATTGAGGTATCTAAAAATTAAGCATCTAGTTCAAGCTAGGCTGCTTCTATAGCAGTGAAGAGAGAAACACAGCTTTGATTAACAAATGAACTTCTTGAGGTGCCAAGTTCCAACTGTGACTCATTCACTGACCATCAACTTAAAATTAAGGAATATTTTCATCCTGTCATCTTTTTTGTGATATCTAGATAGTGTTGTAATTATTTTTGCTGAATGATCATGAACTTGTAATGCAAAACAACGTCTTGAACCCGTTTAGTCTCTAGGTACTGCAAAATTATAAATAATGGATGTCATTATTAAGGGATCCCATTAGCAAAAGAAGGTGATGCAGTCAACTCACTGTCATCAGCTCTTAACTCAAATGTTGTGGAGTTTGCTCAATTCTCCTCAATATTTTTTTACCAAATGAGTCTAGAAGTTGGAAACAAAACAAAAAAAAACAGGAAGAAGAAAGACCACCAGCTCCAGCTGTGTTTTCCTGAGAATAAGACAGACATTGCTTGTGCCATCCATTTGGGTGTGCAGATAGCAAAATCTCAGACATCTCTGTATAATTAATAGCAAAGACATTCAATGCAAAGTGGTCAGAAAACCCAGTGACAGAGTTGCATGAACATCTCAGGTCTGTGGGAATTCCAGAGACTGGATGTTGGGAGTAGGGGACAAGGGGAATGTGGGGGTACATTCAGAAAATAGGAGCCTACTATGGACAACATTGCAGCTCTACAGTATGTGGAAGATTTCTTGCACAATGGCTACAGTATTATTTTTTAATAAACAGTTAAAAGAGAATGAGTGTCTGTATAGAACAGGTAAGTAATTAAAATTCTTAACTGCGCAGTCAAACACATACAGCAGCACATTGCCAACTACAGACAAAAGTAGGGCTGTACAAGTCTGAACATGCACCTATTTATTAAATCTTATTTAAAACACTGAAGTAAGTGCAGTGTCTGATGAAATATTTAGGGTGTTTAAACGCGCCACAGCTGACAGAAAGCATTTTTTTTGTACTGGCACAAGATTATTTTGTTTTGCTTTTTTCCCTCTTTTCTTTGAAAAAAAGACAAGGTAAATGATTTGAACAGCATCTAAGTACAAGATAGGCTTTTCATGCCTCTAGTTTCAGCATGTGGCTTTCTAAAAGAAGTGCTGCTGATTAATTGAATAACTTTTTGTTTTGCTGGATTTTAATCCATAGAATTTCCTTTGTATTTCTAAAGACACAAGCGTTTGCATATAATATGACATTGTGCTACTTAATATCGCTGCATAGCTGTGGAATTGGACTCAAGTATAATTTAAACCTGGACAAACTATTCTTTTGAAGTCGATGTCCTGGTAGTGTTTCTGGCAAAGCGCAAAAAAGGACATTGTATCATAAATTCTTTGAAATATAGAGGTCTTACCATCCCCCATCCCTCCTTCAAGTAATAGTAACCATTAATACTACTGCTAAGTCCTGAACTTTCATATCACTTTGCCATAGCGTAACAGCCCTACCGATATCATTTTGGTAAGTCTTCCATGACCTCCTTTGCAAAGCATATTATTCCCTTTGCATGGCACAACCTCCCAGCACAGACGCATGCTTCCAAATAGCTATCCATTCATTACTGATCTGTTATGCACACCAAGAAGTGAGCTGACCACGGTAGAAACTGCTTTTTACTACCTTTGCCTCTCGCCAGGCTTCTGCCCCTTGGCTGGCCTGGGCTTTGTGAGCTCCACCCAGCATGTCACCCCCTTTTTGACTTTATGTAAAGCTCCAAGAACCCAGAGGTCATTATCATACAACAGATAATAGTAATTTCTGCTTTGGTAAGTGTTGTTTCTTTTACACTGATCACTAGCTATTTCACGCCTCTGTGCTTAGACAGAGCTTCCCATCAATGGTAATGGTTGTCTTGGTGCACATTGGTGCAAAATATATACCCCTGACAGCAAAGAGAATTATTTGCATGCACACACACAACCTTCTATTTGCTCTTTCTTGCGAGATTACAAATCTATTACAAATTATTCTTGAGACGGTTATTAACACATTGCATTTGAATGTCATGGTTTCAGTCACTCCATAATAATCATTCAAGTCCCCTCTTCAGTCTTCCAGTTACACTGTCCATTTTGCAGGCTATTAAGCATGGGTGCAGGGCAAATTATCCAAGAAAGCACAGAGCGTCTCTTAGGTCACTTTGAGTCCTTCCCATTTACTGAAATGTGAGTGGTCAGCTTTCTCGCCCATCCGCATCCTGAGCAGCAGCTCCCACCAACAGGAAAGGTAAGGAGGGGAAAAAACCTCAGTGATCTCTGCCAGGTCATGCCACAGCCGCTGCTGTTGGGAGCTGGTCTTATTTTGAGGACACAAAAACAAAGATGAGGAGAGGGCAAGTCAAGGTGGAGCAGCAGGATGGGACTCAGGAAGGAGACAAGAATCTAAGGAATCGTGGAAAGCAAGGTAAGGTAGAAAAAGTGGGAAAAGCAGAAATGGGAAAAGAAGGTGGTAATGCCCACCCAAACAGCACTGCAAAGCACTGATCTAGAGCTCCTTCTCCCATGACTGACTTGGCTGGATGCAGAGGTAGGCATCACATCACACAGGGAAAGCCTTAGAAGAAGCTATGGCTGAGCTGAACGACCATTTCAAACCCTTTAACAGAGTGAAAGTCTGAGGGAACAATTTTCACAGCTAAGAAGGACTCCTTTCTATTCTGAGCGCTGTCCATGGGAGTTGTGGCCTTCAACACAAAACACCTGAAAGATGCTGTGTTGAAGGCCCTAAGGGATACCATGTACATCAGCAGCAGCACCAGCACCTTGGCAGATCAGCCATTGAAATGACATCTAGAAAAGGTGGTCCTATTTCACTCCTGACATGCAGAATCATCAGTGGGCATTGCTGGTCCACTAAATCCTATCCATAAAATTTGTCTCCATCTCCCCTGTTAAGTCAATGCTTTTAAAGTCTGAATGAGCTTCTTAACAGCCTTGATCCTATACCTACTGGATTGAATGGAAGGATTTACTTTGACTGCAGCATGTATTGGAGCAGACCTTAACAGACCACTCCAAAGACTTTCCCAATTTATAACAAACAGCCTAAAAGACCGCAAAAGATGAGCTTTTCTTTTTTTCTTTGGCCACTTTCTGAATGTATCATCAATCTTATAGATGCCATCCTAAGATGAGTAAGTAACTTATAACTTATGCAGTTAATGAGTACACAGCCTGGTGTACTAAAATTTTGCAGTTTTCTCATGATTGTTCATCCTTCAGATTAAAAAATATCTGTTTATTCTTGGATTGTTCTGATGGCTCGCTGATATGAAATTTGCGTTATTTTGTTCCGTTGTGACTAGTCATAAAAGTCACACGATCCATGTAGTTTCAAACTCCAGATTGGATAAATGCAAAAGCACCCACATCTTCAATTTTAAAACAGCTTTTACAGTTGGCATTTCACAAACATTTCTACAAGACAATTGTCCACTTTAAAATGAAAATGAACTTCCTTTCCAAATTGCTTGATTATAACTAGTTGCCATAACATCTGTTACCCAAAAAGTGTCAGAGAGATATCATATTTTGTGTTTTAATAGCCTAATGAAAACTTCAAATTTTACAAAGAAAATACTGAAGTGAGAAAACAAAAATGATATTTCACTATTCTAGTATTTTCAAGCACAAGAGTACATTTAGATTGTCATATGAAATATGAAATAGGCTGAGGATAACTCAGTTTTAACTAACATAATAATAGCATGCTGCTTCTTGTATTTGCTGGCTCCCCTCAGAGGTGGCAGTTTCAATCTCTCCTTTGCAAAGAGACGGACGAGAAACTTCTTTTGTGAAAAACTGAAAGCTGAGAGCCTCACATAATAATATAATGCCATGACTTAGAAATTTCAAAAAAAAGCCCACATGGAAATGGTGACAATTGTAAAATAAATACCCACTCTGCTGGAAGGGAGAAATTATTATCTAATGCAGGTTGACAAGACTTGAAGAGGAATCAGGTCTGCATGCAGGTTGGACTTTGACAGAAAAAGGGACTACCAAGCCACGTCGACTCCAGGGCACGAAGTGCCAAACGCGAATAAAACAATGTACACAACATGTGCCTTGGTGCTGCTTGAAACTGAATTTGCCACGGGCATTTTGGCAAGGATACCAGGCTTTGTGTTGGAGAAGCTGCTTCTGTGCCACTCGTCCATATGCTGGGGAAGGCTTGCCGTGACGGACACTTTGGGGCTGCCAAGCCCCCTGCCTTGCAGCCAGGGAGGAAATGCCTGGAGACCTGGGGGCAGAGGGAGGGAGGGAGGCTCGGGCTGATTGCAAGGAAAGGGGAGTGGAGAAGGGATTGAGAAGGTGCCACTGATCCCAAATTTACAGCAATTGTCACTGTACCTCACCATATACAAAGAACATCCTGCTTCCCTCCCGAAGACTGAGATTTTCTGCCTTCGTGGTTGCTTTGCAATGGGCAGAGCAGATACTGATGCAAACTTAGCAGGGTATTTGGAAGGAATATGGGATGTTTCATTCGTGAAAGAATATAAAATTGCTTAGACAATATGTCTGTAATTATTCATATCGTGGTAGTAAGGAGAGACCCTACTCAGAGAACCACGTCATGGTATGTGACACACATGTATTTTTTAAAAATCCCAACAGTTTCTCCTCTAAAGATCTCACCATTTTAGCATGGGATGAAAACAACAGGTGGATACAATGAAGAGGGAAATAAAGGAATCAGGATAACGGCGTATTTATCATCTTCAGTAGAATAAGTAGCAGCACACCAGCTGCTGGGCTGTTGTCAGATGTTTTCCAGTCACCAGAGAAAAAGTGAGTTTTAAGGAGGGGTTTGAAGGAGAATAGATTACCAGCCTTATGGCATTATTACAAGGAGATATGCATATGCATAAGGAGTAGCTCTGAGAAAGTAAGAAGGCTCTTGGACTAACAAGTGATGAAGAGAGGCATCATGGGGACGCCACAATGTAGTGCGTATTGAACCTGCTTTCATATGTAAACATACAGCATGCGACAGTCTCACAAGATCACTGTTGTCTTTTATTCAGTGTCCCAATACTGCACATAGTGGTGGCTGCTATGCCAGTGATACATCAAATGCAATCAGTTAAATAAATATAATTAAAAATGTCTCACCATTTGAATACTGAACACAGTTATAGTGTGATGAAGAAAAAGGAAGAAAGCGGTAACGATGACATTCTAGGGCCATCGGAAATAATGGCCAATTTGTTATTAACGTCACTGGAAGCTAGATTTCACTCTAGGCATTTTGGAAGGGATATAAACCTTTAAGCTTCAGGGCATAAGCAAGCCTGCAGTTGGACTTAGGGAAGGCTTTCCTTATTGATAGGTTATTTTACAGGTACCTTTTGCAGGATTTCTACCTTCCTCTTGGGCAGGAATGTACAAATCACAGTGCTGATTCCTTGCAGCGAGCCTTGTGCTTGCAAGTAATTTATTGACATAGCTGCCTCTTAGCACAGAAACTTAGGAAAACATTTTGGAATAAGCTTCACAAGAATTAGGTGAAACTTTCTCCATTTTCCAGATAAACCTGATTTATTTTTTCTGTCAGTCCTTTGCATCAATAATATTAGGAAAATGAGGTGGTTTTTTGATGACAACATTTACTTTAGGACAGTGAATGTGCTTCCACATGAAACACATGGGCCATGTCAGTACATGTCCATGTACTGCACATAACCTTTTCGTTTGAATTGTACATGTGTTATGAACGTGTTCACTGGGGCTACAGTAGATGCTGAACACTAATATTTGCACAGGAGGTTCTGTTCCTGCATTTATTCCTCAGTGGGCAGGCTCCTGCCCTTCTTTGAAGGCATTTATAGGAGCGTGGTTCAAACAAAATGTACTGCAGACTGAAATCACCTACTGCAAAATAATATATGAAGGTTATTTGCTATACTGCGTGAGCCTGAGACTGGATTGTATCGCTGCGGGAAGCCATGGGGACTAAGTTGTATTTTCATTAGGTACTTAGATTTTAAATGATTTGAAGACTGCATTTCAAGTAGAGGGAAAATTTGCTGAATGGCCTCTTTGCCTACCTTGGGAAATCTGTGAGCTTTCCAGTATTTCAGATATTTCCACAAGCAAATAGGCACTTCTAGAATATCTCTTACGATTTATCATCAGCAGTGCTCTGTATAGAAGGCCACTGGAGTGCCTTGGCATTCTGCAAACACCCTGAACAATTTAGAAATGTTATTTTGCCTCCTTATCAATAGATGGAATACGTTACAAAGCCCAGCCCTGATAGAGAGCTCCTGCTCACACAAATAGTGGACCTAGCATCAAAAAGAGAAAGATTTTTAACTCTTTCCACTCCCCCGTCACATACCACACTGAATTCTTACTTCAGGGCTGCTACAGGCAGGTGAAAACCCATAGAGAGAGACATCCAACATGGTGACAAGCACCCACTGACCCCACGAAACACGTCATGCTGGGCAGCCCGCTCTAGAGCTGTCATGCCATCCCCACGAGGGAGATGTGCAGCAGGGAGGGAGGGCAGGGGTCTGCCCCCTTGCACCACCGGAGAAGGGACATGAGACCAGAGCTGCAAACTGAACAGGGATTAACCTGCACCATTTTGGGGATATTTTCTAGGCTTCTTTATCATTCCAGCTGATCTGACCCCTGCTGTGTTTCCTAGCAGTTAAAACACTTTTTCAAGCAGTTTGATTTACTTTTGTGTGCATCTTTCAGTTTACTTTTACTTCCAAAACTGTATAGGCTGCATTTACCTCTCCGATACAACTTCCAGAGCGGCTGATGTATTGAACAACAAGGCGAGCTATGAAAGGGCAGGGGATTAGGCATCTCCCTTTATGTTTAGGAATGTTATTTAATTTCCCTCCAACAGACTCAGAGGCAGAGTCCTATAGAAGGCTTGAGAAGGAAAACTGAATTTCGGCGTGGACAAAACCAGTTCATCTCAGTGTCTTGCACTGCTTTGGTTTTTTTTCTTTTTAAGCAATGCCATGGGCAATCTCAGTGGTGTAGCCTTATCAGTTTCTATGTGTTAAAATACAGGGTGGATTTTCAAAGGATGGGTAGGAATCCAGCTCCTGTTGGCTTTCAGTGGGCATCTTACCTCTCCAAATAGCTTTATAAAATATCCCCCTACATGTGGAAAACCTGTCGGGGAGTGATGTACATTCTGCAGTCTCCTATGCTCAGTTTTATGCCCCTTTTTTAGCTGATTCCTGTCTGGCTGGGGCCAGAGGCAGCCCAGCATGAAAGCTGCAGAGCTGTGTGGCTGTGGTCGCAGGCATGGGCTCCGCTTCCAGGCAAGTGAAGGGCAAAGTGGGATAGGGAAGAAACAACCTCCTTAAACCCGCTTTGTGAAATCCATACCAGCCACAGCGGGTCTCAGTTTGCACAGAAAAGTCCTTTTGTTGCTCCTCTGCCATGACTTCTGCCTGTTTGTCTGTCTGTCCACCCAGAGACTGAAAGCGCCAGCTCTTTCTGAAAGCCTAGGAAGTGCCTGTAATGTTGTGGGTACTACCACAAACAAACATTAGTAAAGACAAAGTCCTATAAGATGGTAATAGGAATGCGAAGGCAAATAGTCTTGCAAAATGCAGGAGATCAGACTCAATTATTCAGAGTCTTTCCTGGACCTCATTGTTTATCATTCCATGATAAGGGACATATTTGTCTTTTAAATTCTTACTAGTCAAACAGAAGAGCTTTGCTTTCCCAGAGGAACAACTTTCCTCCATCCCACCGCGAACACCACTGCGTCCCTCCCGCCATCCCCTCTTCCCAATACACACAGCTCCTGGTGCGTGGAAACAGCAGTGGGACATGTCAAGTACATTTTTTCTCCTTAAAGCACGTGTACCTGGGAGGTCACAATCTTTACAAAGTCAAAGTTTTGTGTGTTTGAGAGCTTTGCCCTACTACCATGTAATTGAAATCAAGCTTTTAAAAGCTCACGGCAATGTGTTTGTTCTTTAACCTCACCCAGCAAAAAGAGAGGGCTTTGCTGAGAGAACCCATTGTTAAGCTCCTGCACTTAACTGATAAGGCACTGATACAACCAGTAGCAAAGAAAGAAACTAATAATAAAAAAAAAAAAGATTCACATGCCTTCCTTCCCCAGTACATTAATGCCCTGCCCAGATTAATTTCCCGAGTTCTTAACAAATGAGGCGCAGCATCTTTAATCATATTAAAATATTGTTATGGGACTTATTTAATAACAGGCAGACGTAATGAGTTCTCACGTCAGAAAATGGAGGGTTTCATGCCATTTGAAGGTCTGCTCATTATCCATTCTTACATTTTAATGATAGATGTGTCTATTACTCAAAAAAGTAGAGGATCTATTCGGGAATGTTGTGAGAATAAATGACTGGAACAATACTTAAACCATCTTACGTCATCTACCATGCATATGGGACACTTACGCTGTTATGTGAAAACCTCTGAGCACATGGGGATGCAACGTAAAGATTTAAATGGGACAGGGCTGAGGTGCTGTTTCTCTAATTTCAAGGAGATGACATGCAGGTTGTGAGACTGTATACGGCAATCAAAGCAATCACATCCTTTCCCATCCAGGAACTAGGAGCTCATGAGTGAACTTTGCAAGTGTTTGGATTCCTGTTTTTTTTATTCATGCCAAAGACTATTCGCAAAAACATTTGTTTCTTCAGTAGAAGCTTTGCAGAAGCATGATCCAACTTTACCTAGTCACAACTCTGGCACGCCATGCAATTTATAAACCCGGAGATTTCCACGGGCACGTAAACACCTTGCAAGGATTCAACCATTCCCACCCCAACTAGCTTGCTGATCCACAAGTTCTCCTTTCCTTGCGTCATGGTGTCTCTGTGAAAAAGGAACATGATTTCAATATATGGTTTCTATTGGCCTCGACCTTCGATAACACAAAAAGACACCTGAGATCCAGCAGTGAAAATCCTAGAACGATGGTATCTTTAAAGACAAGAAGTTTCCAAGGACACTAATTGAATTCAACCGGCAAACATTTTTAAATGGAAAATTGCTAGTAGCCAAAAGGTTTTTCCTGGGAAACCACCCAAAGATAGAACTTTGAGCTGACTTCATCAAAGGAGATTCTCAACTGTGAAAAATGATAACACCCCCATGGCAAGAAGCGCCTCAAAATCAAATAAGCCTTGGAACAGTAGTAACTGGAAGGGGAGTTTGTTGTGATACAGCAAATATCCATGTGCTGCATCTGCAAAGAAACACTGTGAGACAGTCTTTGAAAGGGGAAATTTCCACAGCAGTGTAAAGTCCTTCCAAAAAAATAGAGTGCACTAAGGACCAAGATGTTTTTATTGACTGGTAAGCCAAGCCACTTGGAATAACGACAAAAGTCTACTCAAAACTATATTCCTCTTAGCAGAGGTAATTAATAAAAAAGAAAGAGAAAACCTAAAAACAAAGCCATTCTCAGTAGCTTGATCAATCTTTACAACTGAAAGCTGCCCATGTCCCTGTCTAACGGCTAGGCATACTATCGAAGTGTTATATTTTTACCTTCTCGGCCAGTGGGTAAGGAAGCTTTCTCAGAGCTAGATCACTTGCTCTCAGGAAGCCACGCTGGAATGATGTTGATTTATACAGCCAGAGAGATATGCAGGGAGGCCTTTTTAATTCATGACTTTATTTGCTGCTTTATCACGGTGGCAGTATAAACGCAGCACAAAACGCTCTGCTTC
The DNA here is from genome assembly GCF_018139145.2 of Gymnogyps californianus. Classification (NCBI taxonomy): domain Eukaryota; kingdom Metazoa; phylum Chordata; class Aves; order Accipitriformes; family Cathartidae; genus Gymnogyps; species Gymnogyps californianus. The sequence continues at coordinate 158,497,971 of NC_059472.1, read as the reverse complement.
CCGCGAGGCTGCCGTCTATACTCCCCAGCACAGCAAACAGGCGGATGCAATGAGCACGGATGCAGTTTTGAGCGGCGTATTAGGCAGCAATCACTTCACGCCACCTGTCTAAGTGTTATCAGGGAGTTTAGTTGCACTGTGGCCTAATGGTAAATAATTCAGCAGAAACTGAGAATCACATACAAACACAGACAAAGCCAGAAACGTAAAATAAAAAGGATCAGAGGAAAGATCCACCGCTAGATTTGAAAGGTCATCAATAAAACCCTATTTATAGGCTTTTCTGACCAGCTGAAGCTCTGTCTCTGGAGGTAAAAGCTCCCTGAAATGTCCCCATGTGGGCAGAGCAAACAGAGCCATTCAAACGAGTGAGGAAAGGTTAGGCTCAGGGATGAGTATGAGTGAAAAATATTTGGCTAAACTCCTGGTACAAACTCCTACGCAACGCTTTGAAAATCTACCCCTCTGTGTCCTTAGCATTGGTTTTCAAAGTACAGCAGCCTAGAGACAGATGTGCCATTATTGTTTATGGTTCAAAGGCAGAGAACTCGTTTGGTGGGGAAATAAAATCCATACTAATAGAGCAAGTACCAAAAAATGTTCTAAGAGGGAATAAGCATGTTCTAAGGTGTTTTAACAATCTTCTGGCTCCTAGCCCAGAACTCAGTTGGAACAGTTGTATTCATCTCCAGGCCACCACTCTTTGAACTTATGGAAACCCATGGTTATATTTAGCTAGTTAAAAGATATATGGCCAGCGCATCGTAACCCTTTTGTCAATGACTCCCCATTACAACTTTTAATTTTATTGCTTTTTAATCACAGTTGCTTAATTCATGGGTTCAGCTAAGAGGGACGGAAGGCAGTTGATGGATAGCGTGACAATGGCACTCCTGGCTGCTGTTAAGGCACTCATCATCTTAGGAAGAAAAGCCAGCTTGCACCACTCCCCTCAATGGCTGATCTCAAAGTTACACGTGCTCTCAACCAGCCCTCTCTGTGCTTATGCGACTATTAATAGATCTACTCTCAATAAGACAATTTGCAGGCAGAACATCCCCTTAGATAGGCAGTGTACACAGGGCATTGCTGCTGGCAGATTTTAGAGCTTAAGGGTGAAATTTAGCAGTCTCTATTACTGTACAGGTGCTCATTTGTATGGTGAAAAAGTAGAAAATCACGAGAGAAACGACGACAACAACAAAAAAAACTTGTTTGGCAAGCCCACACCTAAAACTTTTCAGTTATAATGAGCTTCATGTTCTTTTGGTTATATGGGGGTTAATCAGGAGTAGGTAAAATCTTAATGAAGAGAGAATAAAGCAGAGTCATTTCAGAATATTCATACAGCTGGCATTCCCTTCCTGTGTGTTTGTAAAGATCAGCTCTGCAGATAATGTGCCAAAAGGTCAAGCAATTAAAACCACTGAAGCTCCAGTCTACTAATAGGTCTGGTAAAAGAAAAGTTCAAGTAAGTGAGAAGCCGTAAAAGTATCATAGCTGCTCTGCTGGGTAGACCAGGTTTCCAGCAACCCCAAAATAGCATTACAGATAGTGGATAGTAGCGAGAGCTTAGAAAGTAAGAAGGGGCAGCTTTTCCCAGTTTCCAGTGCCAGTCCTGAACAGGTGATTTCATCCAGACCACTTGTGTTCTGTAGCCACCAACCAGGACTGGAACAGCATCACAAAGGATGAAATGAAGATGTGAGGCTGAAGATGCCACAGAATTGAGTGCCCTGATTATTTCCACCCTCCTTATTTTGAGTGCAAAATATTGGCTGTGCAGTACCAGACACAGAGTCAGCAAGTGCATGGGATCAGAGAGTCATGTAGGATCAGATGCCAAGTCCACAGAGGGCAACAGAATAACTTACCCAAGTCATGCAACCAAGAGGACTTTCCTGCAGCTCCTTAACACTGTGTGTAAAGCAAACTGAGAAGTGGAACATCAAAAAGCATATGCACAAAGTCAGAGCACATTTGTGTTCAAATGTGTAGCACTTAGGCTTTTATTGCAGCATTTTTTTTGTTATAAAAACAATTTTAAAAGTCCAAAGAAAGTGAGAAGAACCAGAGGCGAAACACAGATTTTAGTTAGGGTGCATCACACGTGGAGCAAAGCAGCTGAGGCTGGAGGGTTGAGGTTGTTTCAAGCAGATATAATTGGAGGCTATTGTCTCAAGAGGCTCCCTTCCTTCCTCTCTCATCTCCTTCCTGCTGAGTGCTCCCATAGTGCCAGGACCAGCGTCCATGCAGGCAAGCGATGAGACAGAAGAGTTCCCTAAAATCAATTGGGCGAGCAGGGTAATTTTCAACCCTCACTGGGGTTTGCATGAGTATGGGCATAATGGAGGCAGCAGGAACTCGTGTTTGGAGGAAGGAAAAGACAAAACTGCACCTTTCAGCAACAGCCCGCAGAGTTTTGCTTAAAGCAGTCAAGAAATCACAGCTTGTTCTTCATTAGACCTACAGATCCCTAGAGGGAGGAGTATGGTGTGAAGGGAACGTGCACTGTAATTCTTTCTGGTGTTTTACTGTCACTGCTCAATGAGGACAAGCAATCTTGCAGTCACCATACATTGCCTGCCTTGAGAGCTGAGCCCATCAAAGCACTCAGAGAAATGGTTATAAATAGGAGTTGGAGGCAGTCCTTCAATTCAGTGCCTAAGTAACAAAGCAGTTAGACATATGTCTGCTGTGAAGACGGTGTCTGAGTGCCAACACCATGTTAAACTTCACATTCCCTGTTTCACTCCAAACCAAGGGGGTCATTAGTTCTGGGCTCAGCAACTGCAACTGCAGCTGTCTACAAGGGCTCCTGAACTGTGGCTTCCTTGAGGAAGCTTGGAGGCATCTGGATTTCATTTTCCTCAGGCTCTGGAGAAACCTAGCAAGTTGTGTGAACAACCTCTGCAATAAAATCAGAGGGGAATGTATATGAAAGAATACAGCAACATATAAACATTTTGAAAGGGCATCAATACGTTTACTGCTTTCTATTTTCATATGTTTAATAAGTTAACCCAAAGCATTCCTAAAACTGCCTGCAAATATTTTTGAGGATGTATTAGGTGCTTGCTCACTAGCAGTTGTCTGCTGCTCTTTCTAAAGCCTCTCAACAGCAGATATTAACAGCTATGATAGAGATCTCACTTGAACGACCTTGAGATTTAACCCCATGCACAACCCACAGTTCAGACTGTGCTTGTCAGAAAGGCAAATTGAGGTGCAGGGAAAAGTGGACAGTGAGGGCATTGTATGTATTTCGGCTCCGTCACACTCCTTGACTGTTGTACATGCTTACTAAAAATTAGATTCCAAAACTCATGCATGTTCATTAGTTTTTTCCTGCAATGCAGCACAGCATATGACGAATGTATACGTCTCTCCACGTCTGTCACTAGTAGGCAGCTGAGACCTATCCTTTGAACCTTAACTGTTTTTCTCTAATTCTTCTTCCATCCCTGTTCCTTTCTTGCTTCTCCAGTCCCAGCTCATCTTCTTGACCTTCCTACTCAATGCTGAGACAAGGACCGAGCATGGTATAACAGGCAACACCATGTCACGACTTATCCCCCATTCAGCTTTTCTTTAAGTTATCATTAAAGAAGGTGCAAGAGTTAAAAAAAATAATAATATCACTTTCTATCTGTCTACATATACATTAATGTATCAGGCTAGGAAAACAGGTAAATATTTTAGTTCCTGTCTCACCCCAAAACCTGTATTATTTTCAGGAGCTGTCAGCAGTGTGCAGTCATGTTGGAAGAGAGCCAGAACCTCCACCTTTGGAGGTATGGGGTGAAAAAATGCCCTTCCTGGAAAACTTTCATTTTCTGGTGGATTCTTTATAACCTTTCCGTAAGAATGTACCGCAAAATCCGAATGGGAGCAATGTTTCCCTCCTCACAGCATCAGGCTAATGCATACTAGTAATTCAGTTCCTCCCTCCTCTTCTTTCCCCCCGCGTGCTGTACGCAGTAGCCAAATTTCTTCCTCACCAAACGTCCCAGCAAATTGAATAGGGATATAAAGAGCTGTGCAGTTCAGCGAAAAATGAGAATATTCCTACGAGCTCTTAGCTTCTGTTTAACTATCTCAGAGAACAACTGCAGCAGGGCTATGTTCTCCAATATCATTCAGAGCAAATCTGGCTATTTGACAACAGGCCCCTAATGGGGAGCTGTGACAGAATAGGTATTCAAAGGAGACGGGATTTGGAGTAATCACATCAACATCTTGTGGTGAGGAAAAACCTTTGGTCTCACCTGGATTATGCGCGCAGCCTATGAAAGCAGAAACTGCTTCATGATTTTATAGCCTAAAACCAATTTTAAAAATACATAACAAAGGACTGTAACAACTCTATCCAAGTTAAACCAATGAAATCTGCTGCTACCGCACACCGCTGAGCCCTAGGGAAAGCACCTCAAGAACCCGGGATTTGAGTCTGAGACAATTAAAAAGAGGTTTATTCATCACAAGTCTGGAAGCACAGGGTGGGATTCAGCTGCCTAAACATACGTGTCTAGTGCCATTTTTGATGCCTTAGGGTATCGCATCTGGCCCCCAGCTGCTGCTCCAGAAGGGAGTAGGTCTTTCATAGATCATGTGTCATATCTGCCAGTCCTGTGTGGATGTCTCAGGTGGCCTCAGGCATTGAAAATGACGCTACATGCTTATGTTTTGGCACCTGAATCACTCCCATACTGTCTATAAGTAATTTCCGGTTGTCTTTATTAAGGGTTTATCCTTTTGTTGTTGTTGTTGTTTTCCCCAGTCTTCATTAAATCATGGAGATTAATTGTCTCCCTCAGAGCACCTTTTATTCTGTGCTGGCCTGCGTGGGCTGTCTTGGTGCAGAGGGCTGGAAGGAGCAATGCTTTGCCCCTTCCCGCACGCCTCAGCCCGGGAGAAGGCGAGCGCCCTGCGCTCCCACGGGCTTTGGGGGGAGCTGAGGCAGCCCGGTGCATCACTGCAGCCCTCTGCCTGTCCCTGGACAGACGCGGAGAAATAATTCCCACATGAATCACACGCAGGCAGCACAGGACAACACAGCTTTCAATGTCATGGTGCTTTTTCAAGGGACAAAGCTTTATTTCTGTCTGTGCTAACTGCAGTTTGGGCATCTGCTGGTGACAGGTCTGACTTTCTGCTTGTAAAAGATGACCCTTTCTCACCTTTGTTATCAGAACCTCACCTTTTTGAAAGAAGAGTGATGATGACTAACGCTCTGTAGGCATTTGAGCCATCATCTTGTTCTCCTGAAAAATCTTACTTTCAGTTACAGATACACACTCTGGTGACATCGGCTGCTATTGCAGCATGGCACAGGATTTCCCTTCTGCTCCCAGAAAGGCAGGTTACACCTTTTGCTACAGACAATTTAGGTAGGCTGTTGACACACAGGACAGTAAAGGGGTGGTATGGGGAAGATCTTCACCACTTCATTCAATCTATTTATGTAGAGGGAATTGTTTTCCAACAGGGATTTTATTACATTAGAATAAGGTAAGTTATCGTGTCTGTGAAGCAGACATAAGAACAGTGAAGATGATACTTACTGACCCAGAGTAGCTTTTCACAGACTATTTCCACTACAAATAGCTACAGGACGGTGAATGCCTACTCTGATTTGCTAGTTAATCACAGAAAAAAACACATCAGGTTCTGCTACAGATAGCACATGTTCAAGAGCAAACCCTAACACATCAGTGAGTAAACCTCCATAAGCTGCTTCAGTATAATGGCGTGAGGACAGCTTCGTAACACCACCTACATGAGCCAGCAAAGGATCCCGATGCATTGATTTGCCAAGACTGAAACAGAGCAGCGACCACAGATGCTTATTTTGCCTTTTTGTAGTTCATCAGTGTCGCGCAACTGTTGGCTCAGTCAGCAAATGTGTCAGCTCTTGGAATAACAGCTACTTGTGTAGGTTAGCTACACTGCCAAAAGGTAAGTGTTTTAAAGAGTAAAATCGTAAAATATTATGGACATAAAGCCTGTGATAGTAAAGGTGACTCCTTAGCATTATGCACCATAGCAACACATTTTACCAAGGACAGGAAAAGTCAGCTTTATTTTCACCACTGTCACCAGTCAAATATTGCACCCTGTGCAGTTTCCTTTTGGATTTAGTCAGATGCTTTCCCAAGCTCTAATTTTTGCTCTTTTAATCTCTAGTAAACACAGGGTTCCCAATTAACAATTATGAGTTACTCTCACATGGCACACAATACTCCATGACTGTGCTCTGGGCAGCATTGTGTGCACATTGGTATAGAAGCATGAGCTTAGGGACAGTTCAGAAAAGAGGTGGGAAGCCTGGAGAAAGCTGAGCAGAGGGCTTACAACATGGTCAAGGGCCAAGAGCACATGACTCGGAGAGGCTAAAGGAGCTGGGTTTGTTTAGTCTGGCAAAGAGGATAAGGGGTAATATAATAGCAGTCGACATCTACTTGACAGAGGGTTACAAAAATGACAGAGCCAAACTCCTCTCAATGGTGCTAGACAATGTAACAAGGAGCAATGGCCACAGACTGCAGCTTGGCATGTTCGGGTCGGACAGTAGGAAAAAAGTGTACTTGAAGCGGGGTGCAGCAGTGGAACAGGTGCCTGGAGAGGTTGTGGAAACTGTCCTCAGAGGTTTTTAAAACTCTATTAAAGTCACGGCTGAACTCATCCCTAGCTGGCAACAGTCCCACTTCTTGTCGGAGGTTGCATGGGAGACCTCCAGGGTTTCCTCCCAACCACCATTTCTGTTTCCTGTTTCAACTCTTCACCTTTACGACTCTACAGGGACTTAGGCCTTAAAAGAGTAATTTGCACGTCATATTTTTTCACACACTAAGCAAGCCTCTCAGCCCTCGAGATTTAGAGTAAGAAGGTCAATGCTACTTCTTCCTTTAGGTGTGGTGTGCCTTGCATGAATCTCCATGAAGTGGGCATACTCAGAGGATGTCTTCCAGGGGTGAGCTTTGCTGTGAGCGTGGACTTGTGCTCATGAATAAATAAGCTGTCTTCCTGGACGTCATTATGAGGACCAGGATGCTTCTGATATGCCCAGAAGCAGAACTTTAGGTGGCTGCTGCTTTCAATTACTTGCATCTTTAGGTAGTAGCAGTGCAATGTTCTTGGGGTCCAATTTTTGGATTTAGGCAACTGATGAGCTTGTTCAGCTATGTGTGATAGAGCAAATAATTTAATATGAACTCTTAGGAATGAATCAATATGTGATAGCAGTTAGGGCTGGGTCCCTCCATCTATGCCATACACGTGGTCTGGGAATTTTGCCTTGAAGAAGGTGTAGCCTGATCCTCTGATCTGAACTCCACCACACAGGTGGTTTGAAGCCATCTGAAAGATCAGTCATTGGTTTTGCCCTCTTTGGGGGTTGGTGCATGTTGGAGGCACACGTTGGAGTTTCCAAGTTCATCTTTGAAGGGAATCTAGGTGGCACTTAACAAAACCACTCTGTCAACTCCAACAGCTATGAGTACGTTGCAGCAACCAGAGCATTTGTCTCAAATCCACACCAAATTTCACTTCCAAAGCCAATCTCCAGACAGTCCCCATGTACTATATTCACGGCAAGAGTGTTCTCAGAGCAGAGGAGCATAACAACAGTGTACCTAAAGCATAGCATTTAGGTAATACATAGTGTTATGTAACATACCAAGCATTATATGATGATGTAGTATTCTATTAGTAGTAGTAAGCACAGAAAGACACACTTCATTATTCATAATAACAAATCTTTATGAGTTTTCTGTGGCATCAAATGGGACGTAAGAGTAGCCATACAGTATCAAACCAGTCTTGCCCAGTATCCTGTCTCTGATGGTGGCCAGTAGGGAAAGATTGTACAGATAGATCAAATACAGAGTTCTTCCCCAGCATAATTCATCCTCCTAGTCTTTCTGGGTTATGGTCTCCTTGAAATGGTGATTGTATCAAGGCCATCATGCTTAATAGTCACCAGAGAATCTATTCTTCATGAACTTATTAAATTATCTTCTGATTTATACTTTTGGCTTCCACAAATTTCAGTGTCAAGGTGTACCAAAATTTAATCACGCTTCCTACAAAAAAACCCCATCTTTTTGTATGTCTTAAGCTTGCTGCCTCATAGTTTCACTGCATACCCCCTAATTCTTGCATTATGAGAAATTGTGAAGTAGTCACAGAGGAGTGCTGTGATGACTACACTGAAGTACTCAAGATGAGTAATTTTGAGTAATCTGTCCTTTGATTATATGATATTAAAGCAGAAGGAAAACCAGACCCTGCAAATAATTTATATCAATTTTTTGGTAGCTTTGATTTTCTGAAGAACATATTCTACAACTAAATTCAGGCTAAAAATGAAATTTCTCTCTTTGTGAGAAGCAGCATGAGCTAACAAAGCACGTCTATGTAACACATGCACAGCAGTTGATTAACCATTTCGGAGTGTTACCTTGGCATTATGAGACAAAAGAGAGCAGAGCAAAAAGGAATGATGAGGATGTTGGTGCATTACAAACAAATCTCCAGAATGGCTTCATTTCATTTCAGAGTTGACACTGTTAAATCATGCTTTAAAATCCTCTGGTGCCCTTTATTGTGCAGTTTTGTAAATACCACAAATCTTATCAATTCTCTTCCCACACTTGTAAGGTATATATATATATAAGCTACTACTCTTTGTGTTCTAATTCTTCATGAAAAGCAATACAAGTTTTAAAGCATCCCTTTCACTTCCACACCAGAATCTGACCCAAGAGAAGGCATGGCACTCTTGAAGCAATATTAATAAGTACCAAGCGTCATGGTGAAACCTCTCTTCTGAGGTATCACTCTTTTTTTGCAATTTGTTTCCAGCAGAAGCTGAAAGCAAAGCGCATCCGCATGGCAATTAAAGGCGAGAATGATTCATGCCTGCTCTTTAACAATAAATTACCTATGGATTTCTGAAGACCCCAATTCAATTCTCATTATAATCTCACAATAAGCACTGCCATCTATGCCCTTCAATGTTTGACATAAATTATTTGAGGCAGTATGTATTTCATCTTCGTTGATACAAGAAATTACAAGTGGCCTAATGGTTAGTGACAGAAGTTGACATATCAAAGGATTCAGAGGAACATAAACAAAAAATAAAACACCATCCCACTGCCCCTCCCCAATACTAAATTCCTCATTTTACAAAGACCATATAATCCTTTCATTTTCAAACAAATACCACTGTATCATTGTTATTCTAGCATAAGCTAGCATAAAGCTTACAATAAGGACATGTTTAATGTGCTTTTTAATAGCCCTGTTTGAAGGACTTCTTACTGACATCATATCGCTGGGCCATCCAAAGGGGATTACATGTGTCAGCCCAATCAATTGGTGGTAATTGTAACACAAAAGACCTATCTGAGAGCTCACACAGGCACAGTAAACTGTGCTTCTATATTCACCTACCTTGTTAAAAAAAAAAACAGCTATTAAATTAATTGGCACTAAAAGCATGTAATAGTTATCTAATCTATTAATTTTTAGTTTAATATTAACTAGGGTGTCTCCTATGACAAGTATTTGACCTGTAGAGAAAGAATGGAGTAAGATCACCCGTGCAGTCTTTCAAGTTAACAAAATAGTTGCTTGAAGGAAAGAGGTGAAGGCATTCTTTAGCCTCTGCCTCGTACTCTAAGATTTTATTTGTTTTCATACAAGTATTGACTTTATGTGGGGCCAGCCCGGTTGTGCCTGACGCAGCATGTTTCTCTGCAAACTTCAGAGCTTTCAGCCCAGCCTGGGGGACGGCAGAGGCCACATTGCCGCTTTGCAGAGCGTAGAGAGTGCGTTCAAAGCTCACGTCGGCTGTTCAGTCACAGAGGGGCACAAAGAGGCAACCGTCCTGCTTGTCAAGAAGCGCCGGGTACCGTTGGCTTGAGGAGTGGACTCAGGAGCCCTCATCGCCTCCAGGACATCGGTCCGTGCACAGGGGCCAAGGAAACAGCCTGGGCATCAGCATCCTCTTCCCATCGCCGTCACTTTGTTTTGCTTCTCTAACCCCAGGGTTCAGGATAGGAAATCACCAGCCTGCCCACAGGCCTGATCCTCAGAGGAGCTGAGAGCTCACACTCTGTTGCAGTCATGACGAGCTGTAGGTATTTAACTCCTTCCAGCATCAGCTCGCTATGGCTTAACTCTGTTTCCAGCTGAGTCTGCGGCACACCCATTGCACAGGTCAGAGTCAGCTCTCACAACCAGCACAGTTATTCTGATTTATATTGGTGTCACTGAGGTCAGGCTCAGTCCCACTAATTCAGAGCAGTGCAGGATTAGACCTAACACAAGTCCAAAACCCCTTTAGCAGTCAATTAGTTCTAATTATGGCAAAAATCATTTGCCACCTTCTACTCTCCTTCAAAGACAGGTTTTGGGAAAGCATCAGGAAGAGCAAGATAAATATCCAGAACACAAATCATGATTTCACCCTTTTGAAAAACCGCATTTAGGAGGCTGACATGATTTATTGATCTCGGTAAAAGCAGCATTTCTGGCTGGAGCGCTGCAGCTCCGGGGGAGTGGCTGCCACAAGCAGCGTGTGCACCTGCGGCGTTATCCGGTGCGTCCCCATCACCGCTGCGATAACGCACCCTGGGCAGTTCCTGTGTTGCCATAAAGTTGGCAGAGTTGCAGGTTAAATGCAGTAACACATAAGTGAAGAGTTTCGAAGAGATAAATTCATTCCCTAAGAATACTTAGTCACCAACTAAACTCTCCTATTCCAAATAGTTTTAAAATAAGAACATGTTTTATTTATATGCAGCCTACCTGGCAAGGCTTTCTAAATGCCTCACAAAACAAATAAAAAACATTAAAAGGAACCAAAGTGATTGCACAGGGCAAAACTTTCCAAAGAGCCAACACTGCCCTAGCAATGAAACTAACACCCATTTTTGCTCTGCCATTTTTGCACAGAGAAAGTCAACAAAGAGAGTTAGAAGTTATATCCTCTTTATAGGCCAAGTTCAATGATCCTCTTTAAAATTATACACTTCTATCTGTGCAAAAATATACATTCCTTTGCATTGACATCGACTAGGACTAAGCAGTCACTTGTGGTGAGTGCAACAACCGATGATCTCTTTCACTGGTGATGTGCAAGCACAGTTATTGTAAACTTGTCTGTAGTGATGAAAAATGAGAATGGAAATTAGGTGTACAAATATGTCTTCTGAAAACACATCTTCCACTGCTGTCCCAGTAAGGTGAGCAGTAAAAATAACATTGTAGTTTTCAAAAGACTAAGCTGATTCATGTCTCTGAAAGCCCTCAAACCTTCCTGTGGCAAGGCAACCTTAGATCATTAATCTAACAAAAAAATTGTTGGTTTTTTGGTGACCCCATCACCTGCAAAGGTACAATCAAATGACATTGTTTCAGTGGAAAATGGAATTTAAAGTAGAATCCAAATATGGGTGCAAATGTGCCAACATATCAAGTGTACTAAAGAAAGAGAGTGCCGCTGGGATTGGGGGATACCAGGTCCGTATGAACTGAACATAAAAATCAGAGCCACTGAAAAGTGTCATACCTGAAAAGCATAAATATTGAATAAACTGGATAAACTTGTCAGGTGAAAGGAAAACACAAAATATAGAATGGGTTTTGTTCGCTTTCTTTAGTTAGATGATAAGTTATTATATTTCTTCCTACAGGTTCCTTCATGATGAGGAGTGTGAGTGAACGGTGACCCTGTTCAATGTTCAGGATTTGAAGGTAATGTCTTTATCAGTTGCCCTTTTTCCAGGAAGGAAACTGGAGGTATGGTGCAACAGTCAAAAGTATTTTTATGTTTCTCCCCTCTCCATTTAATTGTTTGATAGAAATTGCTCTTTCTAAAGCTTGGCTGCTTTCCCATTTTGTCAGATTTTCTTTTCTTAACTTCACGTCATGCAGTGTTTTCCATGGACACCATCGTTCCTCCCTCCAGAACCCAAATAACTAAATAAGGAAAAATCCCTGCATTTTAAGAAGACCAAGAGGAAAGTTTTAAACTCTTCGTTCACCAGCTGCGCAACACCTACCCAACTCAGCTGGGCAGAGCACAGGGCCATGAAAGAGTGTGGAGAGAGCAGCTCTTTCACAGCAAAGAACAAAGACTTCTGCTGTGCCTGGCAACTCCCTTCTTGCTTCTCTCTGTGCATCTGCAGGGTGGACAGATTACGGTCTGGACCACGGTTTGGCAGATGGAGCTTGAGAATGGGTCCAGCCTTGACTGAAGCTTTAGGGGCTACTGCAGTGTATAAAATAAAAATAAGCGGGGGGGGGGGGGGGGAAAGGCTGTTGTCAGATTTTAGACCATCTAAAATGGAATTACAAACCCTTGTGGCATTTCAGCCTAAAATGTCAAGGAGCAGCTTGCAAGACCAGCTATTCACAGCCACTACACTTTGGTTCACCTGCAATTAGCAAAGATGCAAGAACTATATTCACACTGCTGGTTGTGCAGATATAGCATAAAAAGCCATGCTCCTTTTCTCCATCGACTCCCCGAGAACTGGGTCCACAGCCCTGGAGAGCAGCTAATCTGAATTGTACATTCTTTGCTTGAGATTTGGTGCTGTGCTAAGCACCATGCCACTCTCAACCACCTCAATAACCAATTTAATAAAGATCATGGACTAACCATTTCAGCATTGTGTTTGCAGGTCGGGTATCCTTTCTTTATATCTTGTGGAGAAGGCTTCAGTTTCTCTTCCCCATGTTGTTTGTGTGCCTGTAATTTAGTTGCCAGCTGCAGAGTAGTACCTTTTATTACAGATGGATATACTAGAGACAGTCAAGAAAGATTTAACAGTGTAAAATTCCTGCCATTTCCCACTGGTAATGTAGCACCCAATGGTCACAACCATTAGGTGCGAAGTCAGAAATTAGTGTTATATCTCAAAAATCAATCAAAATCAACCTGCTCTTTTGATCTAAAAGATAAACAAGACATATTTTCTTTACGAGCATACAAGGACTGTTAAGCATCTCTGCTCTGCTTCGAATAGTTTCGTTTTAACTTCCTATGAACAACAGGGCCAGGATCTCAGCAGTAGAACTTTCTTACATTCTTCTCTGTTGATTTGTTAGTGCTCTTGAGTGATAAAAATCATGATTTTCATAATAAGTGGAGTTAGTGAGGTATGTTTGGAATTTGAAAGAAGTGTTGAGCTCATGGTGTGCATCTCATTCCAGTTAGGCAGCCTTTTGCAAGCAAATGAAAGGCTCAAATGCAAAGTACAAATTATTCCTTGTCCTTCACAAGTGCCTGACAGCATTGATCCCTTTGAGACTGCAGCACATCATTAGTTTCTTTGCAATACCAGTCCTGGCTGTGCAGTTGGCACCAAGGTATCTTGGTACGTTGACATTAGCAGTGACATTAGCTAATGTCACTAGAATTCCAAAAATGTAGAAAATAAGTTAATGTTTTAATCTTGGCAGGATGAAAGGGCATAAGGGCTTTGTTTTTACTGTTCTTTAGACGTCTGAACCTTTCTTTTCTGCGTGGCAGAATTTCTCTGGAACACGATGGGTCAGTGTCCTGTTTATATGAGCATTATTTTACACAGCAAAATGACAGCAGGGAATATTGTGGTTAGTACACCACAGTACAATTCAGGAGATGTATGTACACCTCCTGGTTCTACCGTAGATCAGCTTCTGTGACCCTGAGCAATTCCTTTCTCTTTTCAAAGCCTGACTTCACACTGTTGTGCTAGTGCTTTCTGCTCCTTTCTCCTAGTCTTTGCATGTCTGGCTGAGCCAAATTGTAGCTGAATCTGAAACTGAACTTCAGATAAGTATATTTTTTCTATGATGTACCTTACACAAGGCATCCCTTCCTCTAGGCGCTGCTGTAGTACAAATTATCATTAATAATAATATGTGCTTTGCAAAGAGTCTTAATTCCATAATTATATGGTTAATTATATCAGGAAAGTGAGTAGTCTGAATAGGTCTCATTGTGTCCCGGCTAGAAAAGTATTTTTCAGACTGCAGAGATTGCCTTTTCTGGCACAGGAGATGCTCAGGTAGGAACCATCCATAACTCACACCATGAAGCAAGATGTGGCACTGTCCCTACACAAGATCTGGATGCAGACAAAGGGAAGCAAATAGTTCCCAAGGTAAATAGCAAGCAAGAGGATGCTACTATCATTATCATGGCAATCCAGCTAGCCTACACTCCTTAAAAATGAACCATGAGCTGGATGATTGTGCTTTGTCTGATAGCTGGAAATTAAGTACAGTTACAGAGCATAAAAATGTACTTTGACTAGTTTCCCTTCTCCTACCAGACTCACATAGGCTCAGCTGTCACCAGCTGTTCGGCCACCAAGACCTTGACATTGAGAAAGCTGGGAGATGGCAGTCCTTGACTTTTTTGTTTCCAAGGCCGCAGCTCCACCTGTCTCACCAGCACGCAGAATGCTTAGAGGAGAGTTTGCTTTGATGTTTCCTACCATAGTACAAGCACCCAGCTGTGCTGACCAAGGCTTTACACCTCTTCATCACACACAGTGGCTGAAATGGACAAGGTGGAAGAGAGATGGATGGTAACAAGTGTTAGTGAGGAACCCTGGTCCTCAGCTGGTTCCCCCAAAGGCATATACTCCTTGTTGAATATTAAGGGACAAAGGACCAAAGGATCTGTCCATGCGAGAGGGCTGGAAGTGGAAGGACTGACGTGGATTTGGTCTGAATCAGTTAGGGGTGTTTGCATTCACGCCTCTGCCTCTTAGGCATAAACTGAAAGACCAAGAGCACCAAGAACCATGGTGAGGTTCAGCAAATTGAGCAGGGAAGTGATTTTCACCCACCAGTTAAGAAGCAAAAAAATGCAGACCAAAAAAGATCACCAGCATCTCTATGGTGTTTTGTTCTCAGCAGAGAGGTTACCAGGCATCAGCAGACCATAACTGAGAAGCTGAAACAGTCTCCAGTGTGAAGACAGGGAACATGAACCGATAATATTGAAATGAAACATAATTCTGTAAACAAGTAGCCTTATGATAGGGCAAAACAGAATAAAACACAATAAAAAAGACTTCTCTCAGACTTTTTACTATAGGAAATAAACTGACTATCCATTGTGATATCTATTGTCACAAGAAGACAGATGGTGTTGACACAGTATGTGATTACTGAGCTAGATTTTCTTGGCCAAGACAAATATTTTAATTGAAGAGAAAATAAATATAATTTTCAGTTCTTTTTAGAGCTGCAGTTGTTTGAAATCCAGTGGGGAAAAACAATTATCTCATTACTTTTTTTCCCTGCTTCTTTTCCAAAGGAACAGTGACAAAAATGCATTCAAAATCTGAAAAATCCAACCAGCTCTAATGTTTCTTCATGTTTCCTGTATTCCTGGATTGCAGCGGTAATGATAGTCAGACACGGCATGAGGAGGGTGTGGAAAATGGAAGCAGAACATACCCAGCCATGCCTTTGAACATAAGGAGCTTCACCTGCGCTCGAAGGGACGATCTAGGAAACCTGGCAGAGGAAGGTAACACATCTGGAGTGTTTTGGCTGTCACGTAAAATTTGAAAAATGTATAACCCTGTTACAAAGCTTGTGCATTGTAACAACCTACTTTCTTAAATTCTATTGGTTTCTGAAATTGTCTATAGACTTCTATTAAATATATATCAGTTCCTTCTTTTTTCATTTTTTTTTATTGAATCCCCTAGGATTTTCTACCCAAAGGAACTTATAGCTCTCAAAAAAGATGTGGACCTGCAGCTTGTATCCCTTTGGCTGCTCTGCTCTGATGCTCAGAGAAAGCCTATCAGAGCATAGTGAAAAAGAGACTTAGGGAGGGTTTCTTCATCCTCTGCCACAGACTCCCATAGATGCCCTTAGTCAAGTCACATAATCGTATGCATCAATTTATAGATTGGAAAGATTTATAGTGCTATTGTGAGGCTGCAAATGCAGTTATGCTCTTGCTGACCTCTGAGGCTGTGCTAGGGAGCCGTACGTTCAGGTTGTCCCCACTGCAGGGATTCCTTCTGCTGCAGCATCCTGCCACGTCCCGTCTAGCAGCACCTGACAGGATTCCAGTTGGAGCTTGCACTTTCAGTCAAAGGCTTTCAAGTTTGATCCCTTCAAATCTCTGAAGTTCACCCGTACAATTACCTCTGCTGTTCAAAGCAACCCAGGGCTTAGATGGAAATAAAGAACACGAAAAGATTTCCCAGGGTGCTCTTGGAAACCTGAAAAAAATGGGGAAAAGAAAAAAAGAAAGCGAAGCAGCATTATACCTTGAAGTTCTTGCAGCGGTGGCAGTTCATCTGACTTTAAAAGGCCAAATTCTGCTCTCAGGTAGTTACGGCCAGCCTGAGCCGTGCTAGTCTGCCATAGTTGTTGGTGCATGAGCCATGAGTCCTGGTTGTTCCACGTGCACAGCAAGGACAGCCTCTGGGATCCCTGAGGATCTGGAAATTGGATTTGCCCTAAAAAGCCCTGAGGACCTTTGCTGGCAAGCAGACACCCCTCTCCCAAAGTGTGTGTCACATTTTCAGCTGGAGACAGCACCTCCGCAGATTTCAACCTCTGTCAGACTGAAGCTCCAATCCAGTGTTTTATTAGAGATGGATTGATGTAAAAATAGCTATTTATAGGACATATCGTATATTAAACTGTATGCTATACAATAAGCAGCACCCTTTCCTTTAAAATTGTTACCATTGAACCACAGTTTTTAAATATTGCCTACACCTTACTCCCTTCCTTGCTTCATCTGTCCTGTTTCCAGCTTTGACCTTACTTCCTGCATTTCTCTTTCTTCTCTTGCTAATTAGGGTTATTTGTATTTCTTAGGAGGTCATCTGATCTTGCTGCTTATTTCCCACTTGGATCAAAACTCTTAAAAAAAAGTTTCAGCTTTTAAAACACATTTTACGAGATACCTATATATATAACTAACCTCTTAGGATCAGTTTTGACCTACATCTTTTTATTCTATCATAATAGGCTTATCTTTACCTGATGCTTAAAATATTCTTTTCACCTGAGTGATTCTGTCATTTACACTTTCTTTCTCTTTCTGTCTGTTAAAAAAACATTACAAGGAAAAGAAAAATCGTCTATTGGATACAGCCTGTTTGCACTGGGCACACATGTTTATGAATCAGATAAGACCTTTGTGTGTCAGGTAGGTGGTGGCACTAAAAGCTTTATATATCACGACATCAAAGCAGCGAGGAGATGAAAGAGCATATTTTTGCATCATAAACAATATTTACATATTGTGATATTCCAAGAATCTTTCATTTAAACAGGTGGAAAAACAGGGAAGCAAGCACACATGTAAAGCAAAGTCTTACTTGTGGTTGATGATTAAATTTTATATGGCTTTGATATAACCACTCCAATTAAGTGCAGTGATGAGCAAGGACTTGTTTTGCTCTTTATAGGGTACACATTGTTTACTAATCCCTGGTTCATATGATAAATCCATCATCATCTGGGCACAGCTGCAAATAAAATTTTTAAAGGACAATTTTCACCCTATAGAACAAATTTCAGACTTTTTATTTCTCCTGTGCATTCTCTATCTCTTCTTCCCCTCCCTCCTTGAACTGTGCTATTCTTAAAAAAAGCAGATTTTATATATCCAGACTTTCTGGACTGCGGTAGCTATTTTATATGACAAATTCTACCGTTTGTCAAGCTCCAGATAACACATATGCAATGTAAACAGAGGCTGGAGATTCATTTACCATTTCAGTCAAAGGTGGCTGTTAAAAACTGGAACGTGCTCAATCACCGCAAATCAACACACTGCAATTTTCACTTTTCCTGATTTTGAGCATTCATCACCACTTGCTCTTCACCCTTGAAAAGAAGGGCAAAAAGACAAATTACTTTAATTAGGAATTAGTTATGAGAGAATGAGGTGTTCTAATTATATCTAGAACCTCTTAAATAGTTTCACTCAGGCTTATTTGATTTCTTAATTACTGAAAGAGAAAAGCCGCACACAAATTGCACCAGTTTTTGAAAACAGAAATGCTGTCATTCATTTGATATTATGGATTAGTCTACAATGAACAGTGGTAAGGCAATAACACCTCCAAGACAGCACATGCATTAGCACAGGATAAATTTTTTTTGTTGAAACATTAGATAATCACTTTCTTCTATATCTCAAAATACATAATTTTATACACTATGGTGTGAAACCATAGATGTGACAGGCTGTAATGATTTATTTATGAGACATTATTCTTTGATGCAAGAATACATTAGGTTATAGATCCCATTTCCACAAATATAATATGTCATGGACTGCATCTGAGCTCCAGTAAGATACTGTATGCTGAGGTTCATTTTGTATATATAAAACTGTGTATAAATATGTATTTTATGACTATATCAACAGCCAAAGTTGCACAACAGTTTCCCTTTTAACAGATCCTTCAAAACATATTTTTCTCAGACTCATCTGAAAATATATATCAAACTGGGGATAGGGTCTAGGAGAATGTGGAGGGGACAGCATTTGATTATGAATGTTTTGAATATTGTTCTTTGTTATGGATGTTGAATGTATCTATTTTATCTATTTCAGGACTTTTTAGATTATTTTGAAAATAACTATCGTGATTATTAGCAGCATTTTTTTCAACTATACCCTCCCTTGTCATAATAACATGCCCAACTACATCTGGATCAGAGAGTGCAGCTTAAATTCTGGATCAGAAAATGCAGCTCAAATTTTAAACCTCTCTAAAAATCAGAGATCAGGCCGGATCAGGACTTGATGGCCAACATCTCTGAGATCAAGGGTGAGAAGGGACTGTGAGGTCTCAGCGTCTCCTCTCTCATGGAATATTCCTGTTTGAGCAGTGGCTGCCTCTGGCAGATGAAAAAGCTCATAGCAAAGTGATTTGTGCAAGGGGAGGAAAAGGGGTTGGAAAAGGTCAGGCACATGCCATGCATCTTACAGAAATTGTTTAAAGTCTTTTGAAAACTTTTTTGGAATGTGTGATGAATTCAGGATTCAGCATCAGGCCCACATTTACTCAAAGGTCTCTAATCAATTAGTTTTCTTTTTATGTGTGTATAGTGCTTCAGGGTCTTGTGATAGAGCAGCCTGATTCAAGGGATGTCAAGATCGACTACTTCCTTTCTTTATCACCGGTTGTCGTCATGAGCAATATGTGCAAATGGAGGCATGTTTATTTTCAAGCCTAACATAAAATACTATTTATTCTTTCAACATGTCTAAGGTCTAATAATTGCAGTCATTGATTCCCAGTGGGCTAAGTGTGTGCAACAAATATTTAGGCTTTAGGGAAACAGATATGCGTAATAATAGAGGGGGAAAGCGTCAGATTTCCTAGTTCATTGGAGTTGCTTATGCAGTACAAAAAACCTGGTGAAAGTAAAATGTCCAATTGCACAGGAGAAGGCACTGCAAGGGGACACGGTCAGGAGAGGATGGGGGATTTGAAGCAGCAGCTCTGACATGGGGACTATCCCATAATTAAAAATCTGGAGTTGAGTATTAACGAGAGTGAGAGTGGCTGAATGAGGCAGCCACGTGTCGTGTGTGTGGTACGTGTGTCTGTGCTGGGTCTGCAAGTGGGTATGAGAGATGATTATGAATTGCTTTATTTCACTCTTTTGTTCAGAAAAAAATCTTTTGAAAACTGAATTTTTTACTATAGAATTCTGATTTTTTGGGGGGGGGGTATTTTATTAACATGATTTTTTCTTGTGCCTTCAGAACAGCTTGATTATTAAATGTAAGTTACTAATCTATAGGAAGAATATCAGTAATAAAAACTGCACTGAAATATGCCATAGCTGTCAAATTAAAACATTGTATTTATTAATTATTGACTCATAAACTTATTGCAATTTCTGTTTTTATTGCAGTTCAAACAGGAACATTTTCAAAATGCGAAATATTTTCCAGATACAGGAAAATTAATTCATCTCACAGCTTTAAAAGCCTAGAGGTGAACCAAATCCAATTTATTGTCCCTATTAAAAACTTCCTATGACAAACATCCACCCCGCCATCTCCTAGAAATGTGTACTCTGACTCCAAGCCCCTTGGAGTTTATACTATCCATTAACTTAGTTTGGGAGTCACATTCTCTCTGTTACTGTTTACCTAAAGACCTCATGCTTGTCTGCTTTCAATACATCAATCAGGCTAATAAAATCTGTTTCTTCCTCCTATATATATCTTGCCCTAGTCATATCTTTAAACCCTCATGACTTCATTAATACCACTATATTAAACATTATGAACCTTCATGGTGCAGTTTAAATTAAAAATAAGAGTAACAATTCATTGGAAACCTTTTTCTAGGCATCATTTTGGGCTCCTGAGGAAATTTCTAAGTTTTCCCTTGAAGTCCTTCAGTTGTTTCAAAGGCTATTTCTTATTCCATAAGATATCTAACTGTACACATAAATATAAAGTGTTCCCCTAAAAGAGGGTCATCCAAACTTTCAAAATCTGTTTTATACTTTGGAAAGTATACATTGAAAAGGGATTGGGATACAGAAAATAAAAAAAAATAGAAAAATAAAAAAATAAAATAGAAAAAATAGAAAATAAAAACCAGAACGAACGCAGACAACTGCATGCCACCATGCACCATCTGATACTCCAGAACCCTCACACTTTGAAGGAAACGGAGAGGGGCTTTGGGGAAAGGAGGCCAGAAGGGACCACCTAAGCATCTGAGGGTGAGTCAGAGGGTGGGGAGAGCAGGCTCAGAGGTGGAAGCTGGGATTTGGAAAGAGGGGAAGGTGAGTGTGGAGGCTGTATGAGAGGGGTTTTTAGGAGCCTCTGAGAGGGAAAGAAGGGCTGGGAACAGGCAATGGAGCACAGGGACGTTTTGCACCTCTGGAGCAGGCATGGGTGGGATCTCCATCTGATCCTTCAGTGCATCCCCAACCAGGTCATCCACCTCCTTCAGTTCTTCGAGAGTCAGGGCACCCTACTGTGTCCCTAAACTATTTCTGGGCTCAGCTAACTCCTTCTCCCACAGTACACACTGCTGCTGCCTACCTCAACAGCCCCTATTTTCACATTTGCATCTCCCATAGGGGATGGAAAGAGAAGGGAGAAGGAAAAGGGCGCAGGGAGGGGGGTAAGGCCCTGTTCCTACTGTGAGCAGCAGCTATGGGCTATAGGAGACCTGCTGCTCCCGCTTCATGGAGAAGGAGAGAGATGGGGAACAACAAAATGTGGCTGCTGTAACTGGTCCTCGTACATTTCTGTGCAAGGGCTCCTCTGGTGAACAAAGATGCTTCTTCCACCTCGTGGAAAGAGGATGCTCCACTGCTTGCTTCAGTCTGCTGTATTTCTGCAGAAATTGCCTACATCACCTATATTCAAAGCCAGCTCTGTAACAGGCAGTGGGTGGTTCTCATCTAATTAAACAGAGGTACATAAATGTGTGTATAGTGTGCGTTTAAGCTAGTCACCCCAGGCTATCAGTATAGTCAGTGAGAACCTAGGCAGGCTATGCATAGGAACCTTGGGTGTGATTCATGTCATCCTAAAGTAAATGTCTATAATAGGTCAGGCAAATTGCACCCTAAAAGCACTTATTTCTCTTCCTTGACTATAAAGGGAGCCTAGAGTGATTAGCACAGCTGTAGACATCTACTTTGTAGATGTTGAAAGATAAATGACATGAATCCCACCCTCATGTCTGTACAAACATCTGAAGAATTCGCCATAATGACAGTGGTTTAGCTGTGGCCTGCAAAGCCCATGACAGCACCATGTGGAGATGTTTCTAGCTGCTCTCTGATTACTGCTCAGCACCAGCAGTTTGCAGAGGTGTCTCAGGGCACCTGTTGCTGCAGTCACAAACAGCCTGTTGGTAGGAAGGGGCCCAAATGTCGAAAGGTTTAGAGATTCTTGTAAGGGATTCAGTTCTTAGACTATGCAGGACCAAATTTGGACATTTCATTCCCAGGTAGAGATGTCAACATGTTCATCAGAAAACAAGCATTTTTCTTCTTGAGAAATCCAAGGCAATTTCTCAGGTGAAGGAACAAATTGCTAGTACTTCCAGGAACTCCAGAGGCTGACAAGAACAGTCTCAATCTTAGTCTTAGGAGCTACCTAAAGGATCTGACCAGGGATGCATCCTGTAGTTGTATCATCCCCTCTCTGAGGAGCTGGAGCCTGTGTGGATACAGTGAGTCAATCTCACCAAATAAACAGCAGAAAAGAAAACCCTTCTCACTGAGTTCCCAGCTACTGCCTTTCAAGCATCATTAGGTATTTTACAATGATCTTTTCCTTTTTCCTTTTAAGCCTACAGTCCCGAGAGGCTCTGGGATCTATCTACCAACTGCTATTTTTCATCCCTTTATTTTTAATTTCTCCAGCAGCTTGTACCTTGACAACCTGCCCCCCAAACCAGAGCCTTGCCTGTGGCTCCCCACGGAGCCCTCGCAATGACGTCTCTTCATTTAGACGGGGGCAGTCAATAAAGAGAGACGTAAGGTACTCCCTTCTCCCTGGGAACTGCATGCATCAGCTCTGGAGCACATCCCAGCTCTTGCCAGCACAGTAAGTGAGAGATTTCATCATAATCATTTTAATATCTTTCAAATGGCTGCATGGATGGATAGCAGTCCTGGAAGAATATACACTAGAGGGTAGTCAGGGAGCATGATTAGTATTGGGAACAAGTATTTTTCTTGGCAGAGGATGAGCGTGCCATTTGATAGATAGTGAAACACAGCAAGAATGCTGCTCAGTAGCAGATGCCAAACATTCTCTTGTGTGCATTGTAGAAAATGGAAGAGTTTTGTTTTGTTTTTTTTTTAAAGCATAGGGGAAGGGAGGGGGCTTCCCACTGTCTGCAATAGCACACATGGCAGTACTGCCTCCGCACTGTGATCACAGCATCTGGGAGCATTTTCCACGTGTGATACTGCTTCTCCCAGCCTTGTTTTTCAGGGTTAATAAACCATTTGAAAACAGTGACCTGGCTTTGATTCTGTTCTACAGCCCTTTGGAGGAGTGCAAACCTCCACCATGCTCATCTTTCACATGTATACATGCACAGCATCTCGTTTTCCAGATCAGCATCTTTCAGATGTAAAAATTCACAAAGAAAAAGAGGAGGTATTTCTAAGCAATTTGTGTACTCCTTTAAGTTAAAACAAAGCTCTATGTTGACAAGGTTTTAATTTCGTATGTTTTAATCTATCACCATATACTTTGGAATAAAGTCTTCAGGTATCTAAAGAGAAAAAACCCAACAGTTATTTAATTTTCAAATAGTGTCTGGTGGGCATTCAGAGCAATGAGCTTTTGATAAATATTTCATAAGGATCTTTAGTGAATGTGTATCATCTCCTTTACACTACAGACCCAGACAACTTCTTGTCCATGGTGTCGATGACTTTTAACCTAAGGCATCTCAGAGCAGAACATTACATGATAGCCTGCAACTGCTCCTTTGGAGTAATTGCAGCTTATGTGAAGAAGTTACTGGGTTAGCTTCAGCATTATAAAATATAATGGATCTGCAATAATGCACATATTAGAGGTCCCAAGTATATATTTACCCGTAGTATCTAATACACTTCTATTAAACTAGCACAGGCTGTGGAGGGTGGCTCCTTGAAATCACTGTGGAAAAACACTAATGAACCATGGTATTTCCAAAGCCATCACTGGGACTTTGCCATTATATTAACTTGCTGACAGTATTTTATTTCTTATGAAATGAAGTGCCAGGATGAAAAAAACAGCCCTTGGCCCAGGAGAGGGATTGCCTACTCAAGTGCAACGCAGCTGCTCTGAATCATTCAGGCGAAGCATTTCACTCCTGTCCTGAGTTAGCTTTCTCAGCTGTGGCCTTTTCCTTGTGGGGGGACAGCCAGCTGTGCTTTCCTCTGAAACACAGATTAGTGGACAAATCTGGAAGGCTAAGCAAATCCTTCTTCCTTTTAAACTAAGCCCAAGAGAAACATCTGGGTGAAAGAAGAGCCATCATAAAGCTTTTCCCCCAATTCAGACTCTTCCTAAGTTTGGATACAACACTTCATTCTTTGTTCTTTTCTTTGGGCTTGTGAAAGTAGAAGTGTTTTCTCCTCCTCTCGATTTTACACGTTCAATCATGCTACCTGCTATACTTGGACCAGTCTTCCACATCCTCTCATGAAAACTCCTCCCACCTCTCTGTACAAAGTACTCCCACAGCAATGTTTCCCCCTTTCCTCCAAGGTCATTGCTTTCCTGAGAATTTGCGTTACCTGCGACCTGCTGTGGCATTCTTTGTTTTCTCCATATTAGCCTGTGTGTTCCTCAAGGATGTCTGCCTTGCCACGTATATCATTACCGGAGAAGTAAACCGAAGCCCAACTGAAGTTAAGGGCAAAATTCCCATCAACTTCAACAGAGCCAGGATTTTGCTCAAAGTATTCAAATGAGGCCTCAGTTGGACGTCTGTGATGCAGATATTTCTGTGTGCAAGGGCAAATCACATCTGCTGTCTGCATTTAAAGCACATTGAACAGCTGATATTTTCAGTGCTGTATTTCTTTCTAAAATAACCAATTTCGTCTTGACAACAATGTAGAATCTTATATGGCATGAAAAAAACAAACTAAGAAACAACCTAATTTATATAAAGGTTTAGGTTTTTCTCTTCAGCTGGCAAATACATATATTTGCAGATATCTTATCTACATGTTGCTGTTTCCTTGAGCGCCTCAAACAATAAATCGAAATATGCCTCATGGTAACATTGTTGGGTATTTTTCTCTCACCCACGTACATACCTACAAAGGTTTAAAATACAACTTTTGAAAAGATTCAGGATTGAAGGGGGAAAATAATCTTATTATACAACAATTTATTGTCCTGCCAAATGTGGGTGCCTTGGAAGCTTGAACAACCTGCCAACACACCTGTGTACATTGGCATTAAGTTAAATCAATAACAAAAAACAGGCCTGCAGCCAATTACCTGTCACATGGAGATTCATTTTAAGTGGAGATTTTACAAGCATAACTTGAATCCTATCTAAGTTATAAGATAGTCCACATAAGATATTTACAAAGATGTTTGAATTTAGAATAACTTTTACCAAAAAGCCATGTATAAGAATGTTATCAAAAAGCACTCAATAGCCATAACAATTGATTTTCCTTCACAGCAGAGGAGAGTAATTTACAGTAATACAGATACGAGGAAAAAAAATGCATGTTCTTTAAATTACAGTTTCTTGTGGTCATCTTCTTATGTCAGATAGGTCAGAAAAATGTCATTCTCTGCTTCCAGTGTTTCATTGCCTTGATACATATACGTCACATACAAAACATTTATTGCTTTGTAATGATTTTTCAATTAGTTCTTTGGTTGCTTAAAAACAATTGAGATCCCTATTTTTTGTATTTGTATCCAGTACATGAAGAAGTCATCTGATCAGCATTCCCTTATTTACAATAGTTGAAATCCAGAACAGGTTCATGAGACATACGTAACTAACGTGTGGTGCTGGCCGCCCTTGCAGAGCCGGGCGAAAAGAAGTCAGAACCACAATTCTGCCCCTTCCAGCTCTGCACAGAGAGCATACATCAAGGCACACCAGTGTAGTCTCCTCCACTGCCAAAGACAAGTATCGCAGATATCTGCGGCATGTCTTTCCATGAGCCATGCAAGAAATAAATACAGCTGGTATGCTATTTCACCTTCAACACAAAGAGATCCTGCTATACTCTGGTTTTCACTTGTAAGGGACTTCATGTATAGGACATTTAGCAAGATTCGGATGGGATGCAGAGCTAAGTCTTATCACATAGGAGTTTAAGGAAGGTCTTGTAGGTACTTAGTTTGCATGATGGGAAAGG
Source organism: Gymnogyps californianus (assembly GCF_018139145.2). Taxonomy (NCBI): domain Eukaryota; kingdom Metazoa; phylum Chordata; class Aves; order Accipitriformes; family Cathartidae; genus Gymnogyps; species Gymnogyps californianus. The sequence continues at coordinate 158,472,075 of NC_059472.1, read as the reverse complement.
GACCAAATAACAGTTGGTGACAAAACCTTGATCTGTGAGATGCTATATGTGTCTTCAGCTCCCATCAATTTCAACAGATGCTAAAGATGCAGAGTATATAATGTAATTCATCTACTTGCCTTTCTACTTACTTGTTCACCACTGAGCAACTCAGAGAGCTGCTGTAGGTTTTGAGCTGTTCTCTGCAATCCTGTATGCTAAATACTAATTGCTTAAGGTATATTCATTTATTAGTATGAATCATAGTGGATTTAAAAAACAATAGCTTTCACATTAAAGACGTTACTCATAAAAGCTATAATTGATATTTCACCTAGCACCCATTTTCCTGCAATCCTGAAGGCTGGTTTTAAACATGATGAATCAACAGTTCCTTTTGACAAACCACTGTTTCTCCACCAAGGTCACTGCATGTCGTCAGAGCAGAACTCGTTTGCGGATTTCAGGACATGCTGTGACTTGAGTTGCTTAGAAGGGAGGACATCACATTCTCTCCCCTTAAACACTCTCCCAGCTATCCTCCCACTGTTTCAAAGTTAGTTAATTTGATAAAAAATCCATTTAAGTCTTCTTGAAATTTATCTTATAATGAAATACACATTTCCACTAATATCATAGGAGTTTGGGGGTGATACAGTGCTCATTAGATGCTGGTATAACTGTAGGATGCAGAGAGATGGGAAATCTTGTTTTGCAGTTGTTTTAGGTGCCGTATTACTTTTGTGAGCTGGGAAAATTTTACTTTGCTTCACTAGGAATTTGATCAAGTTAAATTTCACTCAGAAAAATAATGATAATGTAATGTTGAAGATATATTAAACAGGATCCCGCTGCAGTAAGCGCTGTATCTACTGAACTAAAAGGCTGTTTTACCTTCTATATACAATTTATCATTTCCATAGAAGTAAGGATGAAAGTACATAGAGAAAATGAAAATGTCAGTCAGAAAGTCTCTGTATACCAGTGCCCCAACTTCTATTTTGCAAGCATCACAGAAAAAGAGATCTTAAAAGTAGAGATGCTAAAAATAATAATTGATTTTTTTTTTGTAGAAGGTGATAACAATTTTCTCCCAAGAATTAAAATTATCATAGGAAAATTGATTCTATGCTTGTGAATTTAGTTGGGGTTGTTCAGCCTGGAGAAGAGAAGACTCCGGGGAGACCTTATAGCAGCCTTCCAGTACCTAAAGGGGGCCTACAAGAAAGCCGGAGAGGGACTGTTTACAAGGGCATGTAGTGATAGGACAAGGGGTAATGGCTTTAAACTGAAAGAGGGTAGATTTAGATTAGATGTAAGGAAGAAGTTCTTCACTATGAGGGTAGTGAGGCACTGGAACAGGTTGCCCAGAGAAGTTGTGGATGCCCCATCCCTGGAAGTGTTCAAGGCCAGGTTGGATGGGGCTTTGAGCAACCTGGTCTAGTGGAAGGTGTCCCTGCCCATGGCAGGGGAGTTGGAACTAGATGATCTTTAAGGTCCCTTCCAACCCAAACCACTCTATCATGCTGTGATTCTATGAATTTGAAGAAAGGCACTCAAGACTGATGTCTGGGAACAACTGAAGGTGTATACTCATCGGGATGAGGGGTAGTAGGTAGGCAGTAACTGGTTATGAATGACTCCTGAAGTGAACATGGATTACATTTGAAATAATTCAGAAGAAGCAGGAAGTAGAAGGATGTAAAGGAGAACTTACATGGTTTAAAGCTGAGTTTAGGAAAATTTTGTCACAATATATCTGATGGATATAAGAAAGAAGAGTTCGTATTTGTGGATGCCAAAAAAAAAAAGGGGGGGGAGGAAAAAGAAAAAAGAGGAGAAAGAAAAAAAGGGGGGAGGAAGGGAAAAAAAAATAAGAAGAAAACTGGTCAGGCACAGCTCAAGACGGGAAAGAAGGACGTTATATTTCAGAGTGACGTACAGTAAAATGTGGTCATGAGGGAATCAGATCAGAGATGAAGGTGGACAACAAATGAGAAAGAAAGACGTGGTTGGGTTGAATAGAACGTTAAAGAGTCTAAGCATTGTGCATACTGGAGAAATTAAGTAGAAATTAGTAGGAATTAAGCAGATGTTGATGACAGCAATGACAAAGTGGAAAGAGATAGGAGGAAAGTATTGGAAGTAACAGGAAAAAGAAATGCCCAGCCAGGCCCTGCATGGTCAGGGAACATGAGACAACAAGAGGGTGCACTAAGAAAGATAAGTCCTGGAAGCAAGGCCAGGTAAACAAATTCAAGCCTCTGGGATATATAGGAGCTGGAAGGAGAGAAGTATGAACAAATTCCATATAGCGTTACCATTTTTACCCCAGGAATATTGCTCCGGAGCTAAGCAAAGTGGCCATGGACAAACGGCAATCCATGGCTGGGGTGAACAGGAGCAGGCACAAGACTGGATGGATGTGTGAGGAGAGTGAAGGTTTGGATGAAGATTAGGGAAAAAGAATGAGAAGAGATGGTGGAGACTGCAGAGGAATGAAAGTAGGAAAAATAAGGAAAGACAGCAAATGAAACCATGAGGGGCCAGCACAGAGGACAGGAAGAGGATGACAAAATGCTCTATTATAAAGTTTCATTTTTGTTCCAATGAGCACACCACTAATTATTAAGAGGGTTTTTTTACTTTTTTATTTATTTTATCTTATTTTCCTTATTTTCTTGTAAATGTAGATATCCTCAGTGATCGTGGATTATCATAAAAAGTGACACTCAAGAGAACATTTCCAACTGTTTGCAAACAACTTTCTCCCTGCCAAACCTGACTTTGTACACTCACAGATTTTTTTACCACAAACTCTGTGTTTTCTAAGATTGTCTGTATATTTGGGGATTCTCTCCTGAAAATTTTGTTATTCTTTAAATATTAAGATGAAGAAAACCAAACACATTTAGATCCTTCCTCTCAAGTTGACTGATTCTTCAATAAATATTTAGAATAGTGTAAACATTTTGTAAATATATATCATTTGCAGCTTGAAGTCACTGCTAATGAGTAAATATATTAATTAATTTTCCCGTGCTAATATACCCAAACCTTAACTCTAACAGAGCAGTTACTTCAGTTACTTTTTTCTTTTTTACTATTTCAGATCTTAATTAGTGTAGATCATTATTGCCTAACCATTATCTGAATAACGATACAATTTGCTCCAGGATCATTAAGTGTGTGTCCATTTGTAGTTGGTCTTTCACTGGACTTTACATCACCTGGATCCTGTTTCTGAACTAGGACTACACTCCCAAAGACCTTAGTTTCCAAAATAGTGCTAAATGGTTTCTTCAAGGGACCCTTGCAGCCACTGAAATGCAGTGTATCATTGGGGTTCTAATTTTTATAGTGTTGCCTGGGAAGTCCTTTCATCTCAAAAGTAACTGTATTACTTCTTGTTTGCCTTCTGCATATACTCCCCTAGCTAAGAGGTGGCTCTGCTTTGCTGCCAGGCAAAATGCCTGGCTGCTATCAGCCGAAGCATAAACCTAGGAGAACACATGAGAAAACTTTTTTCTAAAAATTAAAAATTAAATAAAGATATATATTTTAAAGCTGAACATTTTCCAAGGGAAAAAAAAATTATAAGAAAACCCTTACAGTTTCCTTTCACAGCTTTAACATTGGAAATAATTTAAAAGCCTACACCTCACTACCAGGTAGCTTCTTTGAAGCCTCTATTTATTGAATGCAATAAATACTTAGGAGTTATCAGTATCTGTTGCAACCTGGCAGTATTCTCGGATAGAGGATTACTAATTAATTAATGGAGAACTACTGCGTCAGAACCACTTCAGAGTGTGTCCCAGTTAGAGCGTTAATAATGGTGTGAGCCAAGTAGAGGGCAGGAATTTATCCTTGAGATCCAGCTCAAAGATGGCACTGAAATGCCAACGGCTCCATCTACCATGCTTCAAGTTGAAAGGGTTGAGAGCTTCCGCCTTTGAAAAAAAAAGCCAACAGATAAAGATGCTTTATTCAAATATGCCAAGTGTATATGTAACACCCCCCCCAAGCTAGAAAGATTTCCTCATTGTTAAACCAGACCTTGACCTGAGATATACTATAATACACATCAGTCAGGCACAAAATGGGTTTCAGCTCTGTCGTGGTTTAACCCCAGTCAGCAACTCAGCACCACGCAGCCGTTTCCCCCTCCCCCTCCCAGTGGGGTCAGGAGGAGGAAAGGAAAGAAAAAAAAGTAAAACTCGTGGGTTGAGATAAGATGTCTGCTAGGCAATCACACACAAAATTATGATCAACATAATGCTTATGGACTGGTCCAGAACTTTATTTGAAATCAAAGTTTTCTAGTTGTTTTCTTGAAAACTGTTATCAAAATGATCTTCTTTCTGTTCATTTGATGCTCAAGAAGCAGGTAGGATTTGAAGCACAATATCAGCTGCAGCTAAAGACATTTTTAAATAGCAAATGCTTCATGTATGATTTCTCTGTAAGAAGAAGGATTTGAATTTTGGTAGCAGGTAGTATGGTAAAATTTTTGAGTGCAATAACTGTATGTTGACAAACACAACTGTGCACTGTAAGAGAGGCAAAAACAGGCAGAATATTTACAATGACAAGTTAAAAAACTTGGAGCTGTTTTCCATGTTTTGCACCCTCAAAACAGTATATATAATGATAATACATATTTATGTGTTCGTATTTATATTTGTGTGTGTATATTGCACTGCGGTGGAAAAAATCTGGGGTTTTTAAGTGAAACTGATATTTCATTATTCTTATGCAGCTATGCTGGGCTACACTTTTCAGTGTGAAATAGGTATCACCAAGGCATTTAACATTAAGCAGTCAATGGTGAAACTACAGACACTTTCATATAAAATGCCATGGAACAAAGTTATTGCGTTCTTCAATATTCTTGTTTGAGACCACTTCTGACTTTTATGATCACCCTAATTCAAACTTAAGTAATAGAGAATGTGTCAATACAACTTTCCCTTTAAGTATTGCTAAGGAGCATGCAGGAGCCCACATGTTTGCTTAACTGGCCCTGCAACCAACACTGCTAACAATAAAACCAGAAGTTCAAACTCAGTTCCTTGCTTTCAAGTATGTCCTTCAAACAGCAAATACCAGTTTATCATCCCCCTAAAACAGGGTGCATGTTAACCAGGAATAAATCCAACATATCTACACCAAGGTGCTTAGCACACGAGATATACCCAATCACTTTACCGATGTTTTTTAACACATACTTTCTGCCAACAGTAACAGCTACTCATGGCATATATGTGTGTGCATGTGTGAGTGTGTGTCTCGGAGACATACAACCTCCGCCACCCTGTATTTTCAAGGACCATAATATACTGCCTGCTTCCTAGTCCTGCAAATACCCTTGAAGTGGAATAATGTTTAACAGAGGGCAATGCCGCGGGAAAACTGCCAAAGAAATGAAGGGTGGGGGAAGTCAGTCAAAGCATTCTGATGAATATTTTTGTACCTCCAAAGACACAACTATTATACAAACATTGACCTATTTGTCAAGCAATCACAGTTTACTATTGCTTAAAGGTCACAGAAGTTTCCAAGATTATTAAATAATGCATGGAGCCAAAGACTAAGGATATTATTTAAACAGTGGAGGTAACTTTTGTTAGTGAAGGACAATATGATGACAATGTCCCTTTATTTTCCCTTGAAATTTTGTAGAGTTTGCAGTGTAATATAGTAATGGCCCATTTCAGCTGAAAGAGGGAACTCTGCGGCGGAAATGGGGCTCAACACTACAATAAAATATTACCTGGGTTTTTCTCCCCTTTTGTGTACATTTGTCAGTACATGATTTATATTTTTTTACAGGCATTTCAATGGTGCTAGGGAGTAGCAGTCTATCCACATACATAAATGAATGCAATGATCTGTCCCTATTTGTCTTTCCAATGCGGGTTATGAGTCAGTGCAAAAAGTGCTTTGCAACAATTTAGAGTATGTGCTGTGCACACATGGACAGGAATCAGTAGAGGTTTGTAAAACTCAGTACCTACTTAGGCTCCCATTAAGACAGCCTCATTCTAATAAATACTGCACCTACTGCTTCCCAATGGCTGCAGTTCCTTCAGTTCTCAGTAGGTCTTCCAGGTCACCTCTTTGTAGAACTTCAGAGGTGCTTAGCTCTAGCTATTCCCTAGGCCCAGGGATTCAAGGAGAATTAAGGCTGTCCACATACAGCCCAGCATGTTTTCTATCCCTCTGACTCACAGTAAGTTTCTGCTAAGTGACAGTCATTGTCCTGCTACCATTGTCCTGGAACAGAGCCACAGCTCAGGGAGGAATGACTTAGGCTAAATCATATCCCAAATAATTCCTCATCAAATTATTCTTGTTCCCTGGCCAGAAATACCTCTCAGTGTATTGCCCCTGCAGATGTGTCATGTTGAAGGGCTGTTATACTGTGATGCACTGCAATGGCCTCCAAAACAGGTAGCCATCCAACCTCTGCCAGTACCTCCCAGCACTGTAAAATGAGAGCTAGCAAGGCTCCTTCTACCTTGCAAAATCCACATCCTTGATTCGACACTAGTTACAACACAGAAATCAATGTGGTCCTCAAAAGGCAGGACATTCTGAGAACAATGCATTTACTAAATAATCTTCTGCCTTTCCTCATTACTGATCTCTACACTGCAGGAAACTGGTAATCAGGGCCATCATCAAGAGGAAGACTAAGTAGCAACTAGAGAATTACCCTCTCATAGGAGAGGTCCCATCTGATGCAGAGGATTGTGCTCCATGAGCATCAAGCTCCAGGCAGCTGCCTTTTTGACAAAGAGATCGAGAAGGGCATGTTTCCCCATCTCACCAAGCAGCCACAAGCTTGTTCTGAGATCTCCAGTGGGCTGGACCTGGGAATTTCACCAGAAACCACAAGCAAGATAATATAAAAGGTTTTGTTCCATCGCTGAAATAATCAATAGTTCTTTTTACATCTAAAAAGTGCAGCCGTGTATAAATTGGAAGATTATGGAAGTGAATAATTACTGACAGAATTTCTGATTTAAATAAAATTCCAAGAAAAGCAGAGTCATGAATTTGGATGGATTCTAGCACCTAGTGCAATATTTCTGCTTGATGGTGCTTGGCTACTGTTAGTTCATTTTTATGAACATTTATTTTTGGAAGAGTCACCATTAATGGTCTACCTGATTGCCAAAGTGAAAGGGTCTTCAGTGACAGATTCAAGAAGGGAAAGAAAAAGAGGAGCCTTCAGAGGTCTAGTGAGAACTAAAATTTTAGTCTTATTCCTCTGCAAATCATGGCTGTGAATGCATACTCCCATCAAAATGTCTATAGGTCACTTAAGATAAATAAAAATATTATCTTCTTTACATGAAAGACAGCTAGCTGCCAAGAAACTTTTGATCGCATCACAGGGCAATTGAGGTTATCATCAAGAACAAAAAATAATCTTAAAAAAAAAATCACCAATAAAAAGACAGTATCTTTGGACAATAATTTCACATTACACATGTAACTACCTCATAGAATGGCTCTGTCATTCCAAGAAGCATCATTTCTCCTGGAAATCCAGTCATTAGCTCAAGTGATTTGTGGGGTGGGCAGGTACCCAGTGAAGTTGGTAGAAGTTTTGCCAGAACCAGAACCTCACCTCTGAGCTTATGGCTGAAGCAAGATGCCTTCAGAAGCAGAAGAAGAAAGAATTCATTGTTAATGGGGCTGACAGATACAGAATTATACCTGGTAAACCCAAAATACAGTCTTGAGAGTCACTTTCCTACTGAAGACTTAAGGGCATTGAAATGGCATGCAGTAACTTTATTCCTTATCCCAGTCTAACACAAGAGGTAAGCATTCATTTGTATACCCTGCAGATTCCTCAAATAAACCATTGCCCAGGGCACTGTCTGCCAGACCCACCCTTGCCTTCCCTATGATCTAGGGGAGAAAAGCATGAAATGAAAGCCAGAAAGTTCACCTATCTGGATGCAACCTGATGGGGCTGCAGTGGGCAAGTCTATTCTGGCAGCAGCGATTCCCATACCAGCTCCCAGCTCAGTGCAATGCCAGGAGAAGATACCATATCAGGTCATGAAGGCGGGAGATCCATATTCATACGCTATTGCACCCAAATAACAAATCCTCTCTCTCAGCATCCAGCAGTAACACGTGGCACGGACCCGATGCAGCACTATGCTCCAATGGATCGTACAGATGTGTGTGGTACCTAAACCTCGCTGCCGCCAACTCTCCACGGTGACTCATCTCAACAAAGACAGGGAAACATCTAGGAAGGTAAACTGTTGCAGGGGAATTTAATAAACCTTGAATCTACATGAAAATAAGACCAGGCTTCCCTTATTCTGTCTTATCCTCAGTGTTCAATAAAAAAAAAATAAAAAAACCCAAGCAATCTGTAGAGTATAAATCATGATTTGATAAATGTAGGTCCTTAGAAGCCAGTTGTGTAAATACGAATACACCTGCAGGCCCTGATAACCAGATTAGCAGCAACAGCTGCCAGACCACGCAGCAACAACCAAGAGATATTGTTGTGTCCTGGCCAACGAAGTTTCCAGATTGACTCTCAGGTGCTTCCCGTACATCACTGTTAGTGAGAACAATGCATCATGAAAGTAGATGATCTTCATTGATCTTGAAAATTTAACGTTTTTCTCCTCGGATATATACAATGAGGTTTGACACTAACATTAGTTCACAGTACCTCTGCTGTACAAACGGATTGGACTTTGTCTGCTGGCAGCTGGGAAGGATTTCTGAACAGAGAGAAAAAAAAGGTGTCTGGGTTTGGTATGACCTCATATTAAAAAGCATATCCTTATTGGATAAGAACCCAGATCAACTGATTCATAGGTGTCCTGCCACACCTGTTCTTATTGATGATTAGAAACTAAAATTAACGTTTCTTCTTGGCAAAACTCCACTTGAATCACACACCAAAATCTAATGTGCCTCAGAGCAACTAGTAATACAAGCTAGACCTAAAAATACAAAAAGGAGGCACAGACTTGGGGCGGGGGGTGGGGGAAGATAGCTGTCTGTGTTTGGGAAAGAAGCTTTGTGTCCCTGCAAAGCTTGGAAAACAAGTCTAATGCTGCTGACTGCACTTCAGCACTGTGCTTGCTATTCTTTCCAGAAACAGGGAAAGACAGTTCATAGAAAATACCATAAAATCTAGATGCTTCTGCACTGTCGGGGCTGTGGAGCTGAGCAGGACCTAGCGCAGTCCCAGCCCTCCTCAATGGTGCCAGTTCTATCAGGGTTGATGCAGTGGGCAGAGCCAGGGGTTGGTAATGGGGCCCACTGGCAGCCCCCAATACACCAAGCCATGGACCAGGGCCAGGGGTCATCCAAGGGGTCCAGCAGAAGGAGATGGGGCCAGAGAAAGAGCTGGAGACCCGCACTCCTATGGCATTGCTGGGACACGGTCTGACAGCCCCAGGCTGGGCTGACATGGGGCTCCTGGGCCATGGGCAGGGGTGGATGGAGGCTGGGCAGTAAGTGCCCTCAGGGTCCTAACAGCTTCCTTTATAGGAAAATATTTGAAGACCTTTATGACCTGATACATGTCAGAATTCTCCCCCAAAAGACCCAGGCATGAACTAATCATCCATGAACTTGTCTTCCATGATGGATGTGAGGATTTAGACAAAAAAATTGTGTCTCTAATCATCTCTAGCAATTCAGATGACTCCCCTCTTGGCAAGAACATCTACTTCAACTTAAAACAATGCAAAAATGATACAAGTTAAAATGCTGATGGCGTAGTAAAAGCAGACTGGATGTCTGGTCAAACCAAAATAACTGAAAGAATTGCAGGATTATTGGATGCTGGATGTCTGTTGTCTTTGTCTGAGAGCTCTGGAATGGAGATGCATGAATATGGGCTCTCCTCCACTGGTGAGCTGGTGTGAGGCCGATTCAGTCCTCACATTTCCAGTCAAGTGTCACTGCACTGCAGACACACTGCTGGAGAATAATAATTAATACGCAGCAGAGAAATTGCTTTATTATAAGATCTATTATAACATGTTGTAAAGACATGTAAAAAAATAATTTTAAAATACTTAAAAGATGATGCTAGCTTGTTGTGGCCTGTTGCAAAGCATTTATAAATTGGAGTACTTACAATAGTTCATGCATGTCTCTGCATGTTAGAACAGCACATCAGAGAATTTATTTATCAGAAAAAAAACAAACTCTGCTAAGTCATTTTAGTTCTTATAAAGGTTACTGTCATTTACAATTTTGCCAGATTTTATAAGGCACAATACCAAATTGTCACATGGGAAAGGCTTGCAGATTCAAGTCCTTATTCTTCCCTCTAGCGAGTGCTGGAACCAGCACATTTGGGACACAGAGGTTACGTCAAAGCCTTCCAACTCTTTGAAGGATAATTACCATACCTGCATAATCACATGGTCTACCTTCTATGCATTCATGTTAAGGAGAGGACATTAATCTAACAAACGCCCAGCGGCTGACATTTTTTTTATATATATCTAATAGTTCTCTATAAGATACAGCACTCCACCTAACAGCTGCAGAAAACTCCTTGCCACATTCCTAATCCTTCCGTGGAAAGGGCTGCATAATGCTTTTCTGACCTGCCATAGTAGGTAGGAGTGTTCTGCTGCAGGATATGATGTTGCTGATGATTGTCACTTTCTATTGTTTCAGTAGACAATCTAGACCACTAGTTTATTACAGGTTATATAAGAATTACAAAAGGTAGCCAATAAACAATACCCTAATAGAATGATTTATACTCCAAAATGTTTGAGAGTACTTGTAAATATGTCTAGAGGTCATCTAAAACAGCTGTCTGGTTCAAGGGGATGGTATGTGCTAACATTTATGGTCTATGCAAGACTCTCCTCAGCAAACCAACCACAAAGACAATAGTGGATATAGGAATACCTGCAGCTCTTGGTGTAGTAGGCTTAGAGGAGCTATTTCTCTCTTCAGCATCTGGTTCAGTATCCAAAGAGACTATAGTGCCATGCATCAGCAATGTTCCCCTCTTCAGTATCTGTATAAAGATTTGGTTGACGGGCAGGGAAATAATCAAATCAAATGGCACATACCAACTGGCCCTTTTCCGACAGTTGTCCCTCTTTTGTCGTTACAAGTTTTCAAAGCTGGAATCATATGGAAATCTCAGCAATGCCTGGATGTCCAAACAAGCATGGTGAGTTTTGTGCTCTCTTTCTATCCAATACACCAATGACCAAGAAGCTGTGACCTCTCACATGAGTTGCAGACCCTTACCGCTGCCATTTGGGCCCTTGGTTCCTTCCGTCTGGATTACCAAGGTCTACTCTGCTTTGGCCCTTAGGAGCCTGCACCTGCTTTCAATCTCTTTCTGGGTGTAATTCCAAATATAAGCTTTTATCTCTAAACTCTTCACCTGCTTTATGGATTAGATCCTTCACAGTGCCGAGCTGCCAGGCTGTTGAGCTTTGGACACTAGAAGCAGGAGTCCACAGGACGAGAGCGCTCTTGGGTACAACTCCAAGCATGCCCACATACCCCAGAAAGTGGTGGGACAAAAGAAGTGTTTTGATGGAGGGAGCAGGAAAATTGCAGTGTATAAACAAATAAATACAAGACAGAATTCTTGGTCTGCAACCAAAATCAATAGCCATATATAGCTGGACTGAGATCAATTTATGTTCCCATGTTTCAGAGACCTATTGACAAAGCCTGTGTTATTGTAATACTGCGTTTTATTAACCTATGTCCAGAGAAGCTTATACTTCATTAAAAAGCCATTGTCAAACAGATTCTATAAATGGATAATACCCCTAATAAATTTTATTACTTACTGTAAAATCAGTAACATAAACAAAGCACATTAAGCAAGTCCTTTTACCTACAGAAAACATATCACAACTATTTTCCTCCAAGATCTAATTAGATTAAGATTTCATTTGCAAAACAGAAGAAAATAAGCTTTTTACCTGGGGGAGATCTGGCTATAAGTCAGCAACATACTTGTTGTGTTTTTTGTTTGGTATTTTTTTTTATTTAGTTTTTGTTTTATCAAATGGCAAATTTGCCCAGTTAATAAACAAAAGGAGCACACTAGTGATAGTACGTACTTAAAAGTAAAAACTCAGCTATGCATGAAAACATCAAAAGATCAATTGTTTGCATTTTTTAAAACAATTATATGGTTTTCTTTAATGTTTCATACTGCACAAATATTTTTACAAACATGCTTGCTAACCCAGTAACCTGCATATATGCATGCAAATGTTAAGGAGCCATAGATCCTAGTGTCAGCATGCAAATGTTAAGGAGCCATAGATCCTAGTGTCAGCCTCTTCATTTCATATACTTACACGTATGACACCTAAATGAGTTCTAAACTCAAATCCAGCCTATGCAATCCTTGAAACAACATTTTGATTTGGCGAAATAGTGCGTTGGATTAGTGCCGCAATGGAGGCATGAAGCTGCATAAGCTCTTTGAGATTCAATTTGATACCTGTAAAATGGGAGATTAATTACCTCCAACCGCTGAGCATATTACTGATGTAAGAGACCACAAGTCCATTGAAACCAAGGAGAGTCCCCACTGTGTTTGGCAGGGCTTGGGCCCTCACTGTTTAAGCAGGACAAGGAATGGAGTTTCCCTGGCAATTAATATGCTGCCACTGCAGCAACAGACTGACATGACAGGGTGAAGGATCTTGGTATAAGTCTCATCCAAAGATGATATCTGGCTCCATACTCTGGGCTACATGGTGAAAGCAGTGATTGACTTTGTGTCGCTTCGGGGAGCCGTGGCCCTAATTAACGGACTCTTGGAAACCTGTGCATGCTACCGATGGGGCAGGCTCTGCCTGTCCCTGCATTTCTCCCTGAAAGGGGCTATAAGGCTAAACTCTCTGGTTGCCCATTTTTATGAATGGGCCATTTGCAACACACATCACTTGAGCATGTTTGAGTGGCTGTTTTAACCTTTTCTGTGAAGAGGAAGACACTCAACCAGCTTTAACATGAGAAGGAGGCAATAAGGAACCTTATTGGTCTTCTGGTGGGAGCCATCTTTCGTGTCCATATGTCCAGACTTCGGCATACCTAGGAGCTTTGTAGCTCATCACTGTGTCTGCACTTACACGACTTGATGAGAGCCTTTATTAGCCAGGGTGCAGCTCCCCCCCGCAGCTTCAGTCCCAAGCTACCTTGCATCCCACTAACCTGGATCATGGGAAGAGCCATGATGCAGTGGTCAGTACAATCTATCTAAATATGCTTATAACACTCTTAGATGTGTCAAATTCATATCCAGTGTGCCCAATTCATTTTTACTGAGGTCCTCTAAGTGGTTTCACCAGATTCTCTTATTGTTACTGAGATAGGAGAATAAATTTTTATTGAAGTCTGCTTAAAAGAAAGCAGTCCTTCAGCTCTGGGAGGACAAGAGTGTTGTCTTCATAACTGGGAACTGCTTCAATGCTGTCTCCCTATTCCTTTATGATACCAGAAGCAGTGTGGTAAATGCACAATCCTCTGCAACACCGCAGGAGGGACTCATGCCTGGGACAGCAGTGAAGTACAGGCTGAGTTTACTCAGAGTCCAGATTTCCCCGTTACTCCTGTGTTATCATTAATATTCCAGATCTTCTCGAAGTCAAAATACTAGAACATCTTTGTTCTCATGAGAAATCCAACAGCTCAGAGGGGGAAAACACCAGCTGGGGAGAAATCCAAACTCGAGGTGTTTAGCTGAAAATAAGCTCCCCTTTCATTTTAATTTACTCATCACGTAGTTGGGGGGAAAGGGATGCAGAAAATATTGGTGAGTAGTGGAAAAGGAAGAAAGGCAAATTCTGTACTCTGCTGACTGAAGGCAAGGATGATATGAAGGGGCAGAATTTCCCTGCACTACAGCTGGTAGGGAAAAAAGAGTTCCGCTCTACAGAATATTTAGGGTAAAAAATCCTTTTATAACTTTCAGAGGGTGGTAATGTTTTGAAGTCCTTTTAAATAAAAATATTCGATTTTTGGTCTCCAGATTTTAGACAACGACTGAGAAGAGGAGGAAGTGATGGAATGAGTGAGATGATGGAAGAAACCCCTGTTAATGCTCCAGACTTCCTAAGAGTAAAAGTGACAGAACAACCTCGTTCTTATGATAAACCTAACAGGTGACAGTAGAGGACATTTCAGCAGAAAACAGAACAACCAACTGTAAGATAATATTGTATGGGGATGGATTCTCCCCTCAGGACACTACACAGCAAAGAACTTAACATCTTGTTTTATTCTTGCTGGAGACATGTTAACCTTACAAAAAAAAATGAAGAATGGTTTTGGAGCAGGTCTCTGCTACTTCAGTTTTTCTCTTTATCTATCTGACCCAAACCAGAATTCAGGCTTTGCAAAATCACTATCTATACTGAGCTCTGGATTTCAGAGTTCCAGACCAACTCCTCCATCCATTCCTATTTCCGTCAGACTTAGGCTTTTCTCTAAAACCATGTACTATACAGGTACCCTGCAATCTCAGCTTTCCCACAGTACTGTACTTCAGGCTGTAAATCACACCCACTATCAAAGTCTCACTGAAGAGAGGTTTCAACCTATAATGTGAATTGGTCTGTTGCTTTTCTTAAAAGCAAGCATAAAATTAATATTTGAAAATTATCTATAGCATATTTGTAGTGTTGCAAGAGTGCCGCTCCTGCTTTTGCTATTGCTTTGTGTCAGCATCCTTCCACACTGCGTATGACCTCCCTTGCATTTAGCTTTCTGAAGGAGAGGAACCAGCATCACACAGCAGGGCTGGAAGGAGCCCTATGACATCACCTGCGCTATCTTTCTTCCCCAAGGTATCAAAAGAAGTAACTTAAGGGCACTCTGATAGATCAGAGATAGCCACCCAATTTGTTTGGAGAAAGTATACGAAAACTTTCCTACTTCAGAAGACCAAAGAACCAGGCTAAACCTTTCACACCAATAGTCTTATTTCCTGGCACTTCCTTTTTTTATTCAAACTCTAAGCTACAAGAAGACCCTTTTTCACATGACTTTTGGTCTCAGGTTTATCAGGGAATCGTATAAGAAAAGAGAGGCATTGAAACATTTCAAGCTTACAGAAACTATCTGTGCAAGACTGAACTTAAGTGAAGATGCAAAATCAAAAGTGGGCAGTTGTGTTCTTGTTTATACCAATCTCACCCCACCCACATGGTAGCAAAATAGGCACCATGCCAAAACTTTGTGGCAAGAGGCTATTGTGTGGGCTTAGAATAATTTAAGAATTGATTGTCAGCCTGTTTCTTGGCTTCTAGCTATGAAGTACTGCTCTAACTAGAGTGCGGTATGCTGAAGGACTCATTACAGACTTTAAAGCCATCTCATTTTCAATTATGAATATTAAAAAGAAATGCTCTGAGTGACTCCTGTGTTATAATTAACACTCTAGGTTTTGGTTTGGTTTGTTGGTTTTTTGAGGTCTATTTTTAAAGACACTTTCATAACTTATGCCTGAGTTAGTTCCCAAAAACCAAACACTGTTCCTGTTTATATCAGTGGGGAAATTCCCAGCGAAAAAACTAATCAGACCTAAGTTAATGAAAACAACACCCCCATTTAAAACAAAGCCCTAGCCTTAAACAATCTTCTAGCATTGCCTACTTGTATACATCCAAGACAAAATTTTATAGCCTGCATGTTCCAACCTTAAAAAAAAAAAAAAAAAAATCCTGATTATTTATTTATGCCCTTTTTGTTTAAGAAGTTAAATCCCCAGAGCATCTCAATTTAGATCAAAAGCAAGCTACCAAACTTCACCTGGCACACCTGTGCCGTGTGATTTCTTAATTACCTGCCTAACATTCCCAGAGCTACGAGGCAGAGATGCAGGACTCGTTCAGCACATATTCAGATCTCTGAAATGCACCTTGTGTAGCAGAGCCTTTCCAGAACACCCGAGGTGGTAACCAGTGCTAAACGATCCTGCATCTCCACAGACACTTGCCTTTCAGCAAATTGCTTTCTCACAGGTTTCAGAAGGCAGGGAGCTATCGTGGGGTGAGAAATCTGGGGAAAGGGAGGGATTTATGAGTTTCTTGATGAAGGTTTTCCCCTGTCTAGCAGATGACTTGGAGTAGCCATATGCCGGTAGACTTGAGCCTCATTCCACTAAGACCAAAGATTAGGACTAGGCCTGTTAACTGCGCTAGCTACAGGTTGTTATTACTTATGCTTGCTATGCAACTGCCTAGAGACCAGGGGAAAGTATGGCCATCTATGTTAGACACCAGAGAAGCCTTTAGTTGGCAGTCCTGGGCGTGGAGAGCATCTAACCTAAAGAGACAAACCCAAAGCAGGAGAATGTGGTATGACAAGGACAAGGCTGATCTGAGGGAGCACACATCCAGTTTTTGCTGAGATAACTCTTCTTCTTGGCTACAGGATGCTTCTACACAGTGATGAGAAACCTAGCTCAATGTGTTAGATGTGACTGTCACTTTGCTTAAACGCTGGACTGGCCATTGACATGCCCCTTGTCTAGTTGAGGAACACTTGGTCACAGATGGGCTCCAACTCACCTGTAATGTTCATTTTGCACATGCACTGACAATTATGTACATGCAGGAGAAGATCAGCCATGTCTTCAACCTCCCTAACACTGAGCACTTGTAGTGGTGTGTCCTCACGTGTGTACAGTTTTATATTTTAATAGGGCATTCACTATAATTTCTCATTTACAGTGGTTTGGATAGCAATTAGGCACCAAACATTACAGCTTCTTTCGCCATTTGTCATTACTGTAATTTTATTAATTGGCCAAAGCACTGACTCTGTTCCCTTGAATGTAATTTAAACTGCCAAAGACTGACAGCATCTCTGTTGGTACTGTGAAAATACACAGCTCTGGCAGGAAGCTAAAGGTAAGCAATAGTATTAATAGTTTATGTGTCTCCATAACACACAGAAGCCCCAATACCATCAGAATCCTTTACATGTAAGAGATGAGACAGATGACTTGAACAAAGCACAAGCTAAATAGCTGCAATGAGTGTGACAGTAGCCTTTCATTTACAGGCAGGTCATTCATTGTGACCCACCATTAATGGAGACAGAAAACATTAAATTTTATTACAAAAATGTGTGTCTTTTTATGAAAGGTTTCAGGAGAAAACATTTTTAGTTATTTACTTCAAAATTCAATTTTCAGTTACGAAACATTTTCATTACCAAGAAAATTGCCAAAAATTGCAAAGTCCCAGCTGGGACCAGAGACACACTGAGAAGACTCTGTGCAGGACCTGTTTCAAGCAAAAAGAAGTCTCCAGTGGCCACACCCTCCTGACATGACTACAGGAGCACATGAGACAGTAAATTTTATTTTGCAAAGTCCTCAGCGCATGAAAATTTCAAATAATTTTGCAAGGGAGATTGCAGGGCCTCTTACAGTTAATAAAACCAAGGAGAGGTTCAGACACATGGAGATTTGGTTAATCAGGAAACTACTTAATATTCTACATTTAATTTTAGAACTTCAATACATTCTTGAAGACTCAACCAACAAGACTTATCGTTGTGCTTTGAAATCACAGCATTTTTCAGAAATATTACGAAAAATCCTGGGATATGGAGATGTGTTTTAAAAGCTATGCTTCGTAGCAAGGCACTTCCCAGCTTCCTCCATGCAATAAAAAAATTACCTGAGTTATCAACAAGAAATCTATCTGCTAAAAGTTAATGAGGAACATCTGTTGGTCTACTGGGAGAGACGGTGGAAAAATGGGTGGGAATTTCCAGCTTTAACTATGCTGCCGCTCCCACAATATTCAAGTCAAGAGAAAAACCTGTCAGCAGAAGGTCAAAGTCATTAGCAGATTTTTTTTTCATCTACAGAGAGATAGATGAGATGATACCCATAATTTCAGAGACATTATTTAGGATTTTCCAAAGTTCTCACGTTAAGCTAATTTATCATATAGAGCCTACCTTTTGGAGACACATTTTAAAGGCTTGTGAGACTACCATGTACCCTGGACTGTAAGTGAGCAAGGGCTCAGATTCACAAAGTAATTCAGTCTAAAAAGCCTCCTAACATCAGCCAAGTCAAAATTTTTGGCAATGTCCCATAAGTTCATGATCCCAAGCCTGTTGCAAGGCACATTATCTTAGGTAACACTCCTTCAGAGTGGGAAAAGTCCTCATATTTGCCACTGGCTAAGGCCGTACACGAGCCATTATTGCTGCTTAACTGATGCACGGTGGTTTGTTAGATTACCATAATTTGATTGTGACTCTGAGTCCTAAGAAGTCATGATCTAAGGCAATTAAATTTCTAGACGAAAGGTAACGCAAAATGCTTCCAGCATACAGAGGCAGTCAACAGGTGGGTTAACGTGAAGTTCTGCAAATACCTTCAGAAAGTCTGACCTGAAAGACACTGTAGAGAAAGTGTTTTAATGAGTGAAGATTAGAAATGCTGATATGCTGTGTTTCATGATCTTAATAATTTTGAGCAATTTAAAAGCTTTTTTTATCCACAGTTTATGCAAAATTTAGCTCTTCCAACCTGTAAACCAAGTTTTCATCTCATTTTTAAGTAGTATTGACTATAGTGTGATTAAGACTAAAAGGGAAAAAAATCCATTACTAGCTTTACAGTTTTCTTTCTTACGAAACTACTTATTCAGGAAACAAATAGCATCAGCAGATACTATTTACAGGCATGAAAATAGATTTTCCTAGCTCTGGGATGACTGTTGAAGTTTACATCTGTAAAGATAAGTCTAGGTTTAAAAACCCTCTTGAAAATGTTTATGGGATTCAAACAAATAGCTGTAGGGATTTTTTTAAGCAGACATACCATTCTTATTAATGAACATTTTTGCATAAATATCATCTGTCATCATTGGCTGATACCCCTGCCTATCAGATATCATAGATATTCCACAGTTCCCATCATCCTGTATTACTGCGGATTTAGATTATCATAAAACTGGATAAACATGAAGCTGAATTAGGCACAATGCATATGAGTTTCATAGGCATTGCTGGTAGCACCAACAATTATTGAGATTACTTGATTCTTCCAATTTTAGGCTCCCAGTGTTGCAAAACTTCCGATGACGAGGCTGAACTCTGACATGTCAGACACCTGTCTGAACTTGAAAAATCCTCTTTGGAAAACTTCAGCCAAAACCATTCAGCTCTTTCCAAGAATAAGACCATGGAAAAATACCTGCCCTGTCCACGTTAAAACCCTGTGGTAACCCCCTTTTGTTCGGAACTTTAATGCCTGTATGCTTTGGAAAAGATACTTGAATTTTGGCATTAAGATGTGCCTTGTCCCTGAAACACCACCTTTATAACTTCTGTACAAATCTATGCCAAGGAACTATTGCAACCATCAGAAAACCACAGGTCACACATGAACAGTGGACACTTCTGACACCTCAGTCATTCCCTGAAGGTACATCCACAACACCAATATTTCAGGTTGGAGCTAAAAAGATCTGACACTTTGTTGCTGCTCTGAGTAACTACAAGCTATTTCCAGTCATTTTGGGCTACTCAAGATGAAAGAGGACGGAGTTACCCATGCTTTCAGCTTCTGTGGTGGAGATTATGGAAATAGGTCTCTGAGTTGGAAGTGGAAGAGGAACAGGGAGAAGATAGGGGCCAGTGAAGAAAACTAAACTGAGGAACAGACTGGAAACCTAAGGGCAGCCTGACGTTTGTTTGGGGAGATGGAGAACATGGGGAGGCTAGAGCTTAATGCCAGTTGTGTGGGAGGAAGCACAGTGTGGGGAGCCAGTGAGACAGGCGGCCTTGAATTATGGCTGGGAAAGACTTTTAAAACTATGAAGACCTGAGGGAGGACTAAAGATGACAGAGCAAGAAGGCTGGGACTTCCCCAGCAATAGAGAAATCTGAAGGAAACTGGATGTGGCTGGGCAAAGAGGTTAGGAGTAGTTAAGTGTTCCTGTCCCAGTCTCGTTTGGAAAGGCACAGTAAAAGTGGTTGCATCTAGAAAAATAGGACAACATCAAACTCCCCTCCTGAACTTGGAGTGGAAAACACAGTTTTGGGGCTTGCCCTTCCCCTGCTGCCCTGAAATACTTGCAAGATCCACTAACATCTTGTCCAGCCTGTCTCATCGGACACAAGCCTTTTAGTGTTTTCAGCAGGATACTGGTAACTAGTAATTATTAATGTTGCTACTCTATCAACTGAAGTAACAGAGCTTTGAGTGGCCGACACGGACTCCAGCCCTGCTGGCTTTCCTGGGAGTCACTGTGATCCTGCATAATGAAATGTCTATTTTGGCAGTCTACATTTTTGTAAAAAAAAAAAGGGAAATTACACACCTCAAACTGTGTTAAAAGAATCTTGCAGTTGCAATCAGATGTGAGGAAGTGCCAGAATCAAATTGCCTCTCCAGCCTTGATTCAATCCCTTTTTGCATAGGCATTATCTTTAATAGCATGATCATATACTTCTCCCTCCTGCCGGGCACAAAATGGATGGCACCGATGATAGATCAGAGAATATAACAACGGGAGACTGCTGCCCGTAGGATATGGACTTCAAAAGCCAGACGTCTTATAATAGCAAAAAAAAAAGAGGATTCAGGCGCAGTAATAAGAGATGCACTGCGGCATGGCCGTTACGCAGGTATGACCTGGACTGCAGGTATCGCATCGGGGAAGGTAATAGAAGGTGGTTACAGCTCACAGCTTCTCTCACTAAATCTGCTCCTAGGGCTTACCAGAAGAGGGAGGATGGTTTCACCATTGTCCTTGAGAGCTGGTTGTATTTCTGCTGTTCAGCTCCTATGCAAAGCTAGGCAAGCAATTTAAACCAGCTCTTTCTCTCACAGTTATAAATTGTACAGCTTCTTTTTCTGGGTCCCTGACTAGATACTGTGGGGTCTCTGAGCTGCAGAAGTGCTGAGCACTCACAGTCAACTACCACATAAAATACGGCTCCATGCTGTGCAAAGTCAAACTCTAACTAGCAGAAACTAGGCACTCAAACTCAGCAAACATTTCTGGCCTGCCACCATGCCCCACCTGTGGAGTCAGGTTAATGCCATATCTCATCTGTTGGGCTGCTGTGAAAATAAATCCATTATTTTTTGTGAAACTCCCAGACAGCAGAGAGCTGAAAGCTGTAGGAAAGCCTAGAGAAAAATAATAATGCTGAATTTAGAACAGGAACTGGCAGGAGGGAGCAAGAGAAGACTCGAGGTCACACGATGAATAGCAAAAAGAAAATGAAATACTACTTACTCATTAAAGGAACATGGGCCAATCTGTGTACTGAAAGAGGAAGGGAAGCAGCAGGGGGACCAACATGTAGATCTATAATTAAGAATTACGGCCCACTCATTACACTCAAAGTAACAAAAATAAGATTGCAAAGGTAACCTTAATTCTGCTATTCCTTGACTTTCGTGGCTTGACTTCACAGATTAGCTAATACACTTTGGATGAAGCCTGGTGTTCGGGTTTTCATTTGTCTGTGTGTATTATCTACAACCATAATTTAAAGAATTTAAGATTTAAAGTCACTGAAATTGATCATTAGAACAACTGGCATGAATTATGATACAAAAAAATAGACATTCTTTTAATCTAGCCCTCAACTAGCAATTGTAGTTAAAACTTTTCCTTCATTATTCTTCCTAATAGCGGAGCTTGCATTGTCACATAGGACACTTGAGGAATGGAATTTAAGTTAAATGGAAATCAGTTTTTGATAAGTTAACATCATCTGTACTTAGAAGAATGTGTAAAACTCCAAAAAGAAAGTTTTGATTTGATTAAGAAAATCAGTAGCTATAATAATTAGAGAAAATTATAACTTCACATCCAAATCTAGGTTTAAAAAGTTGAGTAGATTGACAGATTTATTGCTTTTCCTGTTTTCTATTTTTGCAGCAAATATCTATATTATTACGTTCCTTGCAGCTACTTTTGGCATCTAGCTTGTTAGTACACGACTTTAACTGTAGCTCCCATTGAAAGCAGTATTTTTTCAGGATTTTTTTGTCACATCATTAATATCTTCATTCAAAGATCATACGTCTTTACTTCAAATAAAGCATTCAACCATACAGTAAACATCTTGTTGACCTCACTTACAAACAACCATTGACAGCTAGTAAAAGATTGAATGATTGCATAGCACCTGCCCTAACCTTCAAGAATATTTAGTTATATTTCATGTGCTATCAATTTTAACTCCTTTCCTATATGCAGAGCCCTAGTGCCTGAGCCTAGCAGTAGTGGCTTTTTGCAGACCTGTTAGATGTCATCACCCTTCAGTACTCAGATTTGTTTTGGCTTTTAAGCATTTCTCTAATTCTCTTTACAAGGAAACAAAATCCGATCCTTCATAAAACTTCAGCTGTTAGGATGAAACTGCATCTGCAATAAGAGGAAATTAATAGCAAATGTTTATCCAGGCCACTGGTGAGTGTGTGGTGGTTTCCCCGCCTGCAGCCAGTTCTTAAAGGATTTCAGTTTTTATGGCCTGTGGCTGTTAAATCTTGGCTCTTCAGATAATATGTACATATTAAGTATGTATACTCCCTTAGCCCACTTCAGCTATTGGGTTATAAGATGTACCTTAACCCTCTTTGACTGTGGCCAGACCTTCACTGAAGAAATGGTGGTGACAGCTTAAGCTGTTACTAGCTCTTCAGCTGCTTGTTCCTACTTTGCTCACCATTACCACCTCCTGAACAACTCCTGCAAGACAAATTGGATGATTAGTTTGAAATGAATGAGGGGGAGGCATCTTCCATAACTTCAGACAGTTGAAAACCACACATCAGGAGCACTTTAGGTTCCTCCAAAACTCTTCAGAGGAAGAGTTAGGGTTGATGAAGTCCATTCCTGATGTCTCGTTCTAGCCTTGGAGGAACCTCACTTTGAGGTTCTGGGTCCTTTGAGACAAACCTATCACAAAAAAAGCAAGGCACACAAAACCACCTATTACTTTTTAAACTGTACATGTGGGTTTGTCAACCTGAATTAGGGTTTCAACTTTTCTTAGTGAAGTCAGCACTACTTTAGGGTTAAAACGAAAACAGTTTGCTAAAAAGGAGATATCTGTTAGAGGGTGGGATTATATCGTCCTGTATATTTTAAAAGCACAAAACTTAATTTAGGACCTTATTCTGGACACCATTAATGGTAATGAAAGGTGGTGAACTCAACAGAGAAATGAAATTTTAATCAGTTTTGTGTATGATATAAACGCTGTTGCCTTCACGTCTTCTTCCCAATAGGTTACTTCTTCTTTTTAAGTAGAAATACTTGAATCATTAGCTAACACTCCCTTCTGCCACAATTTTTCACATCCATGAAAATGTCTAGCAACAAAGTACCTTAAAAGGATCAGCAGTGGAGCGCTGATACTACCAGCAGGGTATTTGTATCCTTTGAATAAGGCAATCAAACTTCCACCCTCCTTTATCCTCTCTTACCTCTGCTCAGTTGGCATGGTTGAAATATTAGAGCCAATCTCATCAAAACAATCTGAACGGAAAGTCAGGATCCTTTCAAAGCCCAGAAATATTACTGGAAGTACAGAAAGCTCATCTTTACAAAAATTATTAGATCTGAAGTTTGCTTCCTGCAAAAAGGTTAAAGGGCCTACATCCAATTAATAGTATGTATCTACTTCAGTCCAAGACATAATTTAGTTGTGACTATACTTTATTGTACCCCAGTCACTTCTAGACTATAACTACTGTGGCTGTGTTTTTATTTTATCCTAAGTATGTCTTTGGTCTAAGTGTGATTATCTTCAGGTTTATTTTGGAGCTCCTTAAATAAACTCTGCAAAAGCAGTGCTTGAATTGCCACACATATGAATGTTTGTGGGTTTTATTGTTATGGGAGATGTGTATTTAGAAACAGGAACAAACTTTCAAATTTTTTTTTATTGATTTAAGAACAAATTTGAAAGGACAGCTGCCTTAGCTAGAGAGTTTATCTCCCCTTTTTTTAATTATTTTTCTCTTTTATAGCAAACAACATCATGGTTGTAATTAAAGCTTCCATCAGTCCTCGGCTGCTTCTAAATGCAGGACAGGCTTCTCTTAGTGGGAGTTTTACCTTTAGCTGCATTAAAAGTAAGGACAGACCTGTAAAATGAGCTGGGGCATAAAACCTCACCTTGAAAAAAAAAGAGGAGCAGATGCAGAGAAATTACAAAGCAGCTTGTTCTTTAGCACTGACAATCAACCTTCAGGACTGCAAAACACCCTCTGAGTCAGTATTTCCCATTTCCGTGTTGCTCCATGCCTGGAGGGCTGAGCAGCGCAGTGGCCCACACCGGCTGCAGAGGACAACCCCTCTAAACCCTGTCGGAGGGACCAAATATTGACTAATGGGACCAGGGTCCAGGGAGCTTAGCTATTCCCAGACTTCACTCACCCCTGCACCCAGGTGGGAAGGAATAAGTGGTGCTAATCTAGACCCAGAGCTGGGATAGTTTGTGTGAAGGGAATGAGAGTGTCTTGGCTTTGACTCACCTTCTCATCGAAAGGGACTCGCACAAAGGGGGGTTATGCCCCTGAGCTTCAGCTCCCATCCTAAATAAGTCCCAGACCTTTGTCCTGAACCCTTTGCTTTCCAGAGGAGCATTTGCAGGCTGAAAATCCCAGGACCGGCTCCTGGAACATCCAGGACGTTCAATTCCAGCCACAAACCCGGTGATATTCGGCAAATCCTCCGAAAAGAGTAGTGAAAGTCCAAATTCCCATCTGTTCCCACTGGCAGCTGTATTTCCAGACAGGCTATTGCTTATTCTGTGTCATCTCTGTACAGAGGGGAGGCCAGACACAGCCTTGTTCTCACCTGTAACCTTCAGAGCCAGCTTTGCAAGCTGCCAGACCATAAGGAGAGAGGCCAAGTCATGACATTCAGATGAATGCAGAAAGCTGAGGTATTTTTCCCTTCCTACAGCATAGGGATCACTTGTTATCTAAATTCCCATGCCCTCTTCCCAGATCTTCATCCTGCCAGACTAGGGGAGAGGAAAAACGACAATCCCAGGAGCAAGCCCTTGTCCACAGAGATACGTTTCACTCTTCCCATACAGCTTCACAGGCCACCGTGAAGTTCAATGCAATGACACAGCCCCATGGCTTGTGTATACCAATGTTCTGGATCTTTATATATTCTCTGTGATTTCTCAAATAAGATAACAGGGTTTGCAAAACCTACATGCAGTGAAAAAAATACAATATATACACTTCATTCCTTTGACAGTTCCTCAGCTCCAACACTAAAAGGAGAGACATAAAAAGCAGGTATTCATGAACTGCGGCATTGAAAATACTGTGTGGAAAGGACACATGTTAATCTCTAAATAAGGTGCCATAGGGAGGAATATTTATATAACCCAAGAAAATGTTAAAGTAAGTTTAAATTTTACCACAAAGTTCACCTTGCCTATTTACTGTGCAAGGCGATATATCACCTCTATGTGAGCAATAAAGATAAATTGTGTTTTAAGGCAGGACTATGAAAATTACAATGTGGATACAACAGTCCCTTCCCCTTGAAGCATTCCATTTCTTCTTATCATTTCACATATAAGCTAGAAATGGGAATATTGGAAGCAATGCAGGCTTGTAAGAGATTGAGGCTAAAAAAAAAAGGAGTTCTTTTCTCTCCCATGTTATAACTATACTGCTTGCATTTGAGTAAATCTTTTAACAGCTCCCATTCTTCCCTGGAGACAATATGTAAATAATTATAAATCTTATTAATACCTCTGTGAAAGTGCACTTTGATTATCCCAAATGAACTATGTAAGTCCTGGGGTTTATTATTAGATTCATGTATTATGTATATTGTGTAGTTATGGTCAAGAAAAAAGGAAGTCAAACTGCAATTTATGGCATGGTACTTCTCAATCTCCATGGTCAGAAATGGTGGCTGACGGTGTCTTGGCAGGTTTTGAAGACCTTCTCTCATTTGAGGGAAGGGAGATGTGCTAAGTCTTTCTTTAAAGAAAACCAAAGAAAATTCTGTAAAAGATAATATAACACAGTTTTACATTTTTCCAGATTTTTTTTACGTGATTCTTGTGGGAATAGAAAAGAATGGTTATCAATTGTGCCTATTATACAAATTAAAGGTAGTTGCCGTCTGTGCCATAATTGAACCTGCAACGCAGTGCCATCTGGTGCACACGCAGAGAATAGGCTGCCACAGGGAAGGACGTTCAAGTTCTAAAAAATATGTGTTTCATTTCTACAAAGCAGCAGTTGCATTAGGCACTTCACTCCCTTTAATGAGATAAATCATCCCACAATACCCTTGTCAGTCAGACAAGTATCATTATCTCCTTTTGCAAATAGCTATACAGAGGCAAACAGGTAATCCGAGTTACCGAGATGACAGAGGGAATCTGCGTGGAAGTTAGGATCGGATTCAGGATCCTTGATTTATAACACTGCCCAGCAGCCACCCAGCAAGAGGGAGCACAGGCAGGAGCACAGGTCTCGTGGTTCGGTGTTAATGCGTGAGCTGGGAAAATTTGTTCTTGCTGCCACAAACCCTAAGGGATAGGGAGCGTTCAGTGAAATTAAGACATGGCAAATTCAAAACTGATAAGAGGGAAAGACTTTTTCACCTATTCTGCCTATGGAACTCACTGCCAAAGGACATCCCCAAGGCCGAGAGCTTAGTGAAATTCATTAAATTTTCAGACAGTTCTGGGGTCAGAATTTTTCAGAGCAACTGGTTTTACTGACAAATTAGGAAAGGACCAATAATCCCACGCTTTCAAGTTTAAAACGCTCTCTGATTTAGAGAAAGTTGGATGAGCTGAGATGCCTGATAAAGCAGATTATCCTACATCTGTGGGGAACCATCACTGTCCTTTAACCACCTAATCCTGGCTGGACCAGTAGAAGCAAGATCCAGAGATTTTGGGGGTACAGTAATTTTCTTGCTCTTACAAGAGAAGGGGCCAGCTTTCTATTCTGCCACGGATTTCCCATGTGATCTTGGGCAAGACACTTAGGGTGCAATTACATGTGCTTGCTGATCCGGCGTAATGCGTTGCCACCAAAGGGGACCTCCTCCTCCTTTCCCCTCCAATGCATGGTGTCAGGAGCTCTTCTCACCTTTTGGTGAGTCGTTTCATCTCACCAAACTAGCAGAAATCTGCCAGGAGTCCAGAGGGGAGAAGGAATCAGAAGTGACCTTTTCAGCAGAAATGAACTTGTATATTCAAGCTACAATTTAATGACACAGGACGAGCCACTCTGACAGCTCATTGCCACCGAAATAGAGAAGTTCCTTCTCTTCCTCAGTCAATGCCTTGTCCTCCCTCACTGCTGTTATTCATTTGGCTCCACTTTCGGTGTCACTGACCCCTTGGAGCCAGTTCAACTCACTAACCCAGCAGAAAATAAACTCCACAAGAAAACCAAAAAGACTTCTGCTGGGTTAATGAGTTTTAACTGGTTTATAGCAGAATCCAACTATACCAACGCTGGTGTCAAAGGAGTGGGACTTTGCAGCTCGGAAAGGGAAGGAAGGAGGAAAAATGGCAGAAGGGAAAGAGGGAATAAGTGAGGAAGGTGGTGGGAAATCGCCTCTCCTTTTGGTCAGTCATCAGCTCAGCTCAGCCGCTCATGAAACGAAGCCCAAGCTGTCATCTCACAGTTAACAATCATCAGATGGCCATGTACTATGAAAACAGGAGCATAAAAATCACTTATATAGGTTTCCTGATTCCTTCTCTTCTCTACTTTTGACTTGTCTCATTTGCTTTCTAATTGTACTATGTAAGATTAAAACATATCAGAAAAGCGCTCTGGAAAATACAATATTTTCTCTTCAATAGCGCTCTTATGAGGATTAATAAAGTAAATGTAAGTAAATTCACTTATAAATGAAGGACTAAGCCTTATTACTGCAATGACACATAACCAAATTCAGGTCTATTCTAATAATCTGTTGATGGAGCCTACATCTCCATCTTGATCAGACAGACAGACAGCTGAGATGAGGCTATGAAGTATATTGCAATAAATGGTTAAAAATCAACATGAGTGAATAAATGCTTCCTCACCCTTCACATTAGTAGAACTGAATAGCTAGTTTGTAAGAGAAAGAGACACAGGCAAGGGTATTAGAACGTGTCAGGAAAAAAAGTCACTCTGGGGTAACTTTCCTATATTATGTAAGCTACCTAATATATATTCATCAGTGCCTCTTAACCCCAAATACAATTTATATCTCTGTTTATACTGTGACTGCATTTGTCCTACAGTTTCATGAGGATTATTGCCTGCTCCAACAAGGGCGTGGGGTACACTCTAAGAGGAGACACCAGTGGCAAAACTCCTGCTGACTTCAGTAAAACCAGGATGTCATCCTAGGCACTCGGACACCCAAGCTCCTGTAGCTCCTCTGGGGGTAAGGGAGACGCATAGGTTTCTACTAGCTAAATAATTGGCCATGAACGGGGGAGAAAGGTCATCTGGTTTCACACAAATAACACAAATTCTCAGGTCTCAAAACTGAGCTTCCCCTAGTCTGGCCTAATCTTTAATATCTCTTTTAAAGGATCTTAGTATTTTTCAGGAAGGAATGACGGGTTTCTGTCTATAATGAAAAAAACTACAGCTTCAAAATAAAGACATGGGTGTAACATTATGAGTTACCTGCTGTTGTAGCCAGTATGTCCTACACGTGGGCTGCCCCATAGCAATGTAAAGTACAGCCATGGGCAAAGTCAGACATCACCACATGTTGTGACAGCTTTCATGGTAGACAAAATGGACTGATTGGAGAAGACTGGCAGGTTGCGGGGTGCTAACCTGTACTTCTCTGGAGGTTATGTGGACTTTGGGGTCTGTGAAATAACATCAGAAATCTCAGAGAAGTCTTCTTTGGTATTTTTTATCTATTTCCTCTTCCAGTTTGAACCAGCATCAGCGGCTGAAGACCAAAGCTTAGAGTTTTGGGGAAAAACGTTAGGTTGGTTTTTATTATGAGTAATAATATTTACAGTACAATAAAGCCTGGAGGCCAACAAGATTGGGATCCATTGTAGTACATGAAAACCACTTGTCTCCAAGTAATTAAATAATTAAATTATTAAATCATTTTTAGATCTTCTTAAAAAGTCCTTATTTTTATCTACACATGAAACAACCAAAACTCCTCCAGTAGTGGGGTAAATGAGAGGGAAACATCTTCTGCAGACAACTCAGTGGCTGCCCTCAGGACCTTCACCACTGTCACATGGCTCCCTCATGGTAACCTGCTCGTCCTCCCAGTCCCTTAGAAAAACACTTTCCTGGCCAAGCCAGTCGTACTGATACAAAACCAGGGTGTAGACCAGACCAGGGATAGGGAAACTTCGCTAAACAGGTGTGGCTCATTATTAGACACTTCATGCTTTCTATTTTTACCTCAACCTCTTTGCTCTTCCCTCAGGGCTTGTGTAGTCTAGAAAAGATTTATTTTAAAACTTATTAGCTCCAGCATTTGAGCTAATATATTTAAAATCCCTGGTTTCTGATCCTCACTCAAACCGTGGCTACTTGAATCTCCCCAGGCAGGGTGCAGGAGTCCCTTTGTCACCACTAGGTCCTTCTAGAGGACCAGGGCGTCCTAACATCTCCCTTGACTCCTTCACTTAATTAAGCCACTTTTCCATCAGTTGATATAACAGAAAATACCTTGTGCTGCTTCTCGCAGGGCTTTAACAGGTGTTAATTAAAACATTTTAGCTAGCACATTTTAAAAATACACCTTTTATCCTAGGGCTCAGATACAGGAGCAAGTTCCTGCAAGGCAGCTGAGCCCCTGTAGCTGCACAGGCGCTGTCAGCCTGCTGCCTTAAACCTCGCTTGCCTCTCCGGCCCTAATCTCTGCATTCTCTACACACATATAATCCACAAACCAACAGCCAGACCGTATTTTCTAAGGAAAGCAATTATTTAAATGTTCCCCAATAACTTCTCAATCTCATTTCAATTAACATACGTAAAACTGGCTATAATGTTACCCGCTTAGCCCCTGTATCACTTTAAAACTGCGTAGCCACAGTTTGAAGAATTAGTTATTTGCCATTAAGAGAATAACGGCACATCTGCCACCTTGATCATGGTGTTTGTATTATTATCAACTTCTGTCTGAGTGCCAAGTAATTTAATCAAACTTGAGAGAAGAAATAATAACGTTTCAGTTGAACAATGGTGTGGCCCTTTGAAAAGGCAGAGATTTGCTCTAGGGTACAGTAAAAGGAGAGAAGGTCTATAAACAAAGGGTAACACTGTGAAAAATTTATCTGTCAAATCTAGCTACTTCTTTTTTTTTCCTACTTGCAAATAATTCTCCAGCAGATTGCAACTACTATAAATGTACCACCCTTCAACAGATATGCTATGTAACACATTGCTTATTTAGAGATAGTTGGCAGTTCGTTCAGTTGAGTATTTACGGCTTCCTTTTTGTGCCCTGTGATAGGTTCACAGCGCATTACTTTTTTTCTCTGTTCCAACTGGACAGTCCAAAGGAAAACGCAGAGTTGTCTTGGATAAAGAAAATTTTTAAAAATTTTTAAAAAAGAAAGAAACAGAGGGAAAGAAAAGAAAGCAAGCAAGCTGAGGAAATGTTAAAATGTGTGAAATCTTTCCTTGTCTTTTACAGTGTCAGGAAGATCATTGTATCTGGTTTTGCTCCCAGATTGTCTAAACTATTGATGGAGGAAGAGAAGGCATAAGTCATATTTACTGACTGCCTGGAAAACTGTTCAGCCAATGTAAATTCTTTGCATGTGAGTGCATGTCCATGTGCCGTGTTGTTTGCAAAGGGTGCAGTTCCTTATCCTTGGACCTTTTGTTTGAGCAAATGCTTAAGTGCCAAGCCTTTGGCCAGAGACATCTGGAAACTGCTGCCTATTCTCCTTACAGCACATACAGCACACACTTCTGTAGCTAAAAAGTCAGTTGTCTTTCTTTTATCTGATGCTATCAGTGGACAACCATGGCTAAACCAGAGTGGCTTCTTTTTTTGCCTCCTAGGCCTTCTCTGTTTCTGTAATTCTCCATTGCCAGCCACATAATACAGAACTCAAGCTCCCAGAAAATATTACCCCAGGTTGTAGATCCGCGCAAGCAGGGGATGACTGACTGTATTGATAACAATGGAGAGAGTACAGGCTGCTAATCACCGAAGGGCAGGCACTAACCGACATCCAGGCTAGTCTGTCTGTCCACAGAAGAGTTCCTCTGAAAGAGAACGGAAACCCCAATAGCTCTGAACAATGAGTTTATAAAGGTAATGATTGCAAAAAATTTCTGCCTTTGCAGGATGGTATGGCTGCCCTAAGTAAGTGACCCAGCAGTAATCAACTTTTGCATCCCTATTTTCTCCCCCTGCTCCTTTGATGGTGTGGGTTATTAGGGTGGGATATGCTTTATGGGGGTAAGAAAGCCAAATCCCAATGTGAAAATGCTTTCAGATGATCTGAAGAGAGCAATATGAAGGTTAGAGTTTATATGACTGTTTACAAGAATGTTGTTATTACCGTGCTATAAAACAGAAAGGAATGTGACCAGACTAGTACAGAACATCAAAAGAATTGTAGAGTCATTTTAATGAGTTACTAGAAACTAAGTCAGGTTCTGCTGTTTTGAGGCTATATGGTTCTATTCTGTGCAATGGATTTAAGTCACTTAGCAACCTTTGTACAAGTTGTAGCATGTTGGGGCATGCTCCCAGCTGGTGTTTAATGCTCCCAGCATCCCCAGGTGGACAGCCTGTCCTATCTGTATTTTACATTGTAGGAAAAGACAATTAAAGCCAAGAGGTCTGCTTCTCTGCTGCCTCTGACCTTGTGCGGACAGTGACATCTGAGTAAGAAAAGTGAAAAGTGGGGTTTATGGGTGCCTGTTCAGATCAACAGCTTTTCAAACTCACTGTGTACATGGGAAAACAGCGGCACAATCAAGCCAGGAAAATCAAGCCTATGTGGATTTCGTACGGATCACATAGCTACAAGGAATGGGAGGCTGAAGCAGGCATAGTGGGAAGTTACCAAAACACCATTGTCACCATATATAACCTATCTTTAGCAAGAAATCTAAAGAAATTTTCAAATTTAATAAGAGTTCACCTAACAGTTATTTTTGCCTTAGAAACATCTCTGTCACGTTTGCAGCACGTTATTTGCCAGTATTTTCTGATTCCTTTTGTTTCCTAGGAGTAATTCTTTTTTATGATACCAAAATGTCACCTACATACCAAGCAGACAATGCACCTCAGAAGCTCCAGAGATCTTTTATTTAATCTAAAATATCCATGATGACATTTAAATCAAAATGCACCATTCAGTACTACTCTGGGTTCTTAAGCTGATCCTATAACCACATTTTCAGAGCAGTCTTGGACCAGACCCTGAGACGGGCTGTAGAGTCTTTTTAAGTACAAATCTTGATGTATATATGAATGAACTAAAGGATACTGAAATGTGATGTCAGTGAGATAATGGCACTTGACATAAAATAGAACAATTTTTTCACTGAAGATAATGCTCTGTTACATTAATGAAGTTTGTGTGAGTCTAAGATTGCAAAATGACTCTTTGGAAATTTAGGACTGGTCTATTCTTTAATAGTTATTATGTTGGTTTTAACTTCCAGGCAGCATCCAGATTTCTATCGATCATGTGCTGTTAAATTATCAGGAGAGGTTTTAGTACCTGTGTGGATGTTGTAGTTGATGGGCTTCAGAAGGAGATTACTACCCTCCCTGGGATACAGAGCTTCACCAGCCTGTGAGGGATCTCTTCTGGAAGCTGGAGAAGGATTTGTGTGATTTGTCAAGTATTTGCATGAGCTATCACGAACTCACATGCTGGGTCTTCTATAGGGGGCATGGAAAGCTCCTGCTCCAAAGGAACCTGAGAGCTTACAACCACAAGCCACCAACTCCTTCCACTAGCCTGTCATGCCGTGAAGAAAATTTGTGGCAATTCAACTTGTCCAAGTTGCTCCACTGTAAGTAAAAAAACATTGAAGAGGGAAACTACTAGTGAAAGAGGAGGTGGTTGCATTACCAGTGCTGGCTTTTGCCACCTACTTCTATCAACATTTTAATTCCCCAGTAAAATACCAAGAGAGTCACATTGGCCCCCTTTTGTCCTTTTTAACAGGAAACAATGAGTGCTCGTCATTAAAAAATAGGCCATATTTGTGAATGTGCTTTTTCTCCACCCCTTACTTCTTGCTGAGATAGGCGCTTACCCACCCTTCCCTTTGAAGGCAGCTGGCTGTCAGATAAGCACACATCTGCACTCCTGAGGTTCTCCGACAGGTCAGCAGAGAAAATACCAGTTAAGGTGTCTCTAAACCAAAATATGGAAAAAAAACCATCCCCAGTGCTACCTTAAGCCTTCTATTCTGGGTCGTGTCACCAGCTACTACCTAGTTGCTAATGTTGCAGATCCCTGTTGGGTGGGATGGGCCATGATGGGGAGCAGGGGTACCCAGACAGATCACAGGAGTGGAGACTTGCTGGTACTGAAATATCTCGCTATGGCTCTCGTTTATAACTCTGTTGGGTCTCTTTTGAGATTTCAAGTTATACCACCCATGTTTGGTGGAGATGATCACTGTTTTTTCATTTAAAAGCATCTGAAACAATTCAGAAGTCTCCAATCAAGTGTCCGGGATAGACTGTCCATTAACATCTCAAAGATACATAATAAATACAGCGTATCAGCTGTTTAAGCAGTTTATCAAATGGATACAAGCTTGTGTGTGGTGTGCTGTGGAATATATGCGCCGTGTTATTATATACCTGGCTTGTATGGTTTACAGCAAATTAAATTTTTCATTGTCATAGACAAATATTTATTTACATATAGACAAATAGTCATATTTAGGACCATGGCATTATCACAAATGCCACACAGACATTTCAAATTTCCAGTCTCCTACTTTTTAATAAGTATGTATTTGATCAGTGCCTGCTTTGGGTGTTCTTTTTATTCACACACCAAATATAACTGAAATGAAAATTTTCCTTGCAGTCCCTTGCTTATATGCCTCCATCTTCATCCAAAAAATCACCTCAAACTGATACCCAGGTTTCTTTTATTATGTTTTTCCAACAGTACACAAGAAATAAATGGTTCTGACTGTGAAAATCTGTCCTGGGAAGCCGCTGGAAATGCAATTCTCCCTGACATTTGCAGCTGCCACCACTGGGAAAAGTTCCTGCACTGATTTTGACCTTCTGAAGTCCAGAGGCAAAAATCTTACCTCTCTGTCAGCTTGATGTTGTACCATCCAAGTGTAACAGTACAGTTTACTGCTGCACAGTCCTACCCCTGCCTTGTTGCATGAGAAATATCAGCTGCTTCGTTTAAAAATTTCATCATTTAAATAAATAAATTCTGTACACATGAAGTATATAATTGAAAAAATTATGTTAAGGTTCATATATACATACATAAAAGCAGGGATTTAAGTAGTTTTAGCAAATGTTGCATGCTTTAGTGCATATATGAGTCTATACAGGAGGGTCTTGACACAAATTGTCATCTTATTGCAGATCCAAGACCCAGTATCAAGGAAAGTGCTCTTAGACTTGTTAAATCCCAGGCACTGAGCATTACGCACTATGCATATGCTCATGCACAGGAGCAGGTGGGCTCCTGCCTTGTGCTCCGCCACAGCTAGGCCTGGATTCCATACTGCCCTATGCTATAGTCTTTCCTCCTGCTCTTTGACCTTGCATGCCAGATGTCCTGGTTTATGGTCCAGTAC
This sequence comes from Gymnogyps californianus, assembly GCF_018139145.2. Classification (NCBI taxonomy): domain Eukaryota; kingdom Metazoa; phylum Chordata; class Aves; order Accipitriformes; family Cathartidae; genus Gymnogyps; species Gymnogyps californianus. The sequence continues at coordinate 158,437,277 of NC_059472.1, read as the reverse complement.
CCAAAGGCATGGGGAGCAAAGTGGTGGCGATGTCCTGCTCCTATGGAGAGCAGAGCAGAGGTGGCTGGAGGGCTCCGTGCTGTATCGACTGGTGGGTCTGCTCTCCCATCACACAACCTGATATAAAACTTGTCATATGATTTGAAGAAAACCTCCTAGTCCCACCGAGGCATGGGGCTTGCACACTAGGACAGAAGAAATGTTGCCAGATCTACCTGCTGGATGCAGTGCCAGTGGACACAGGCAGCTGAGGAAGAGGCTGTGCTGTTACAGGAATTAATCAGCTGCCCCTGGACCAAGCAGGATTTTCAGAGTTGCATTGCCTTCTCTTCACTACATTTGGCCAAGGAAGGCAGGCTAGCTCTGCATGGGCCTCTCGCTCAAGGCAGAGATCCACATTAAGCTCGCCAAAGACACGTATCTTAGAGCAAAGCTACAGGATCCACAGTTTCACGTGTCCAGAAATCCTTGCTGTAATGTGTACAGACAGCACAGCAGCAGGTATTCTGGGTGGGACGTGGTATGTCATAGCAGTCCCAGAAGGCATTAGCATGAAGCTCCAGAGACAACTGTAAGTCTATCAAGGGGGAATTTCAAACCCTACAAATTCTTTGGCATGAACATCCAAATGCCTGAGTCCTGGAGCCTACCATTAACAACAAGTAGATGAAATCTTTCCTGAGAAATTTACTACAATAAATTTGACTTAAATTCCTAGTGTCCTTAGGTGGCAACATCAAATCCTAAACATTATCTAATTTGAAGGTACTATACCTGGTCTGTTCCCCAGCTAGCTGTGAGCAATACCCAATGGAGTATCTAGATGGAATTTCTTTTTTCCAACTGACAAATGTCCAGGATCCACCTCTGTGCCTGGAAGAAGAGCTCAGCATGCTCGTTATGCAAGGAGCCACATGACTGACACTTCTGGAGAGTATATCAGGTCACATAGACTTACACCGCATCTCGCATTGGAACACAAGTCCCAAAGAGCTAGTCTTGACCTGTTCCATGCATGAGTCTTGGGAGGGGTGGAAGAAAATGATGCCTGGAGCCCAAAAGGAGAGAGAAGGAGTGGGACCCCCGGGCGATGCAGGAAGCAGCTGGAATTCCAGGACGTGCTGGCCTGCGACGCACAACAAAAACCAAAACCAGCTCCAGGTCGCTGGAAGCTGCAAAGGTTGGCAAAGGGCCTCTCCATCCCTGAAACTAGCTCTTCTGCTGGGTCCCTGGGGTCTGCAGCAGAGGTTCCAGGTGTATAAAGAAATCTCAGGGAAAGAGGCTTCCCCTTCTTTTTTTATTTACTACAGACATTTTGCACAGCTCTGCGTGAAACCACCTGCCCCACACAACCACAAATATTGGAGCAGTAGAGCAATTTTTCTACCACCCACATAAGATAAGGAATCAGGAGACACAAAGCCTCATTATATCCAAACAAAAAACTTACAAGCAAAAACATAAGTGTTAAGAGGAAGCTGAAAAAGTAGCTGAAGAAATTAGCCATTGTGCAATCAAATACAAATTGAATTCCAGGGTGTATTTTGTTATTTAACACATCTGCTAAGTGAAATCCATGTTCAAGTTACATTTTGAAACTCATAAAATCACCATCACCACCATAACCATCATCTCAGCTAAATTCTGCCATAGTTACTTTAAAACAGCTTCCCAGCCTTCGGTGTATTAGCCAGCATAAAGAGAGAATTGGCCTTTCTTTTAACTTCCTGCATACCAGAAGATGTGAAGGAAGACCAGGGCTGAGATAGATGACAGCTTTTTTAACCCAGCTAAGCACGTGCCTCATCTCAAGAGCAAGCCTGAAGACAAGTCAGCTCTGTAACACCATCAGTTTTCCCGTCGGGAGCTTTCTCCCAGTCCTCAGAGAACAGAAAGAGACTTGCGAGATGAGTGGTGGAGGTGAGAGCGCACACGGCTCTACCCACTTTTCAAGTATAAATTAGTCTGCCTTGAAAGCAAGTCTCAGGGATGGATGTCCCAGTGTGAAAGCACAGACAGTGGAGATTTGCATAACCTGCAGGGCTGCAGGCCATACTGCTCTCTTGGAGGTTTTGCAACCTTATTCTTAAAGCAAACAATAAATTAAGTACTGCAGTAACAAAGGGACAGCATCTACTGCTCACACCTTGGTGGACGACTAATACCTTCAGACTGGCATTCACATCGAGGTCAGATGCTATGGGACCACTTCTCAACAGCCCAGGGAAGCAGATTTCTGGGAAAGGAAGGCTTTGACACCAGGGAAGGGTTGAGTGTGGCAGTCTTCTGACAGTTCACACTTTTCCTGTAACCATCACAATCTCTGAGACTGCTCTGAAATACTTTTTGACTTGGGGTAGTCAGAAAGTCAAGCAACTATTTCCCTAGCTGCAAAACTTTTCCAGAATAAACCTGTGCCCAGAGCCTCTTTCTTGTGGAGAATAAATGTGTACCTGGATGCCTACTCATTGCTTAGACCCCAGTGTCATAGCTCAAGTATGTTGACAATCAAGTCTCTTGCTCATCAAGAATGAAACTTGATCCATCCTTCAAATCCATCCCTTTTTTTCTCAAATCAACAAAAACACTTCTCTTTTTCATTTACTTTTATGCCGAATCATAGAAAACAAGCCTAGCCATGACTTTTAAAACCATCCAATGCACACACCTCACCTGCCTTCCCAGGCAAAGCTGGAATCAAATGCACCTAGCTCACTCCTGACAGCAGCAGCAGCTGGTAAAGCCAGCGGTGTGCTCTGCAAAGCATGCCCCAGAGAAACACGCATTCTTACTCTTGCCCTTTCTAATTTGTAGTGCACTCCCCTTTTTTTGTAAATGATGACCTTAAAGGGCTGAATCATGCAAAACATCATCTGAAGGCACCATTTATTTTAAGCATGATCTCCGTAACAGTTTGACAGGGAAGCACCACAGTACCATTCCCAGGATTAATAATGTGGGATGCTGAAATACAGAGGGCATCAAAGGGGGACTTCAGCTCGGCAGCTCTGCCTCCGAATAATCCTCCCCAGGGACTCCTGAAAGTCAACAGAGAGCTCTGCATCACGCTGTGGGCTTGGGCCCACGATGAAAGGTGCTCTAAAAGAGTCAACTGCAAGGTCAATGTGCTTTGCACCCACATGTTGAAAAATAAGTAAGCATCAGTGTCCAATTTAGTTGTCATCGCAGAGTGGGACTCCAAGGCAAAGGAATGCTATAAGCTTGTAAGGACCACGCTTCTCTCCTTCCCTTTGATGTGAGCCAAGGTAATGGAGATTCTGCCAAGGTGTGACTAATTCCTTGTTACTATATTGCATAATTTTCATATACTTTTGAAAAAAAGAAGGCCTTTAAGAATTGGAGGGAAAAAGAAACTCACCCCTGACACATTCCACAGAACACAACCAGCAGTACAAAGCAGGTTTTATTAACAGATGGTGAAAGCTCAATTTAAAAAGTACTGTGGGCATTAAAGGAGATTGTTTTATGTCTTTGACATGAATACTCAGGCTAGATGAACTATCAGGAGTTTGGTTTAAGTGAGATTAATGCTTAGTACTTGGAATCCGTCCAAACTGATTAAATCTGATTGAGTAAGAGAGCACAACTTTCTATATCACTTTCAAAGTGATATGATTAGGCTGTATATGCACTATCTGAAAATGTAAATATAAACAGAAGGGAAGGGAAAAATACCCTTCCCAAGTTTTAAATGCAAAAAAATAATAATGAACCAACTGTATAAAACACTTAAAATTTAGTTGACTATTAGAAGAGTTAGATAAGAAAAAAGGTATTAATGACATATAGAATGTGTTACAGGAATAACAAGCCTGTATTCTGCCCTGCTGAGCGACTCATTCATCTCCTTTGAAGTCAGTTGAAGGGTATAAGTTGGGTGAGGAGAACTTGACTCCAGATCATTTTGTCAAGGAAGGTCAGGAAAACATGGAACTTTTCAGGTTATTCATAGGCATGGCACAGATTTGCAGCCAGTAGTCTTAACTAGGAACAGTTTGTAATTATTTAAAAGTACAGGTTTTATGTCACAAAGAATTTACTGATTTTATATATACCTATATATATATTCAACAGTTTTGCCAAGCATACCTTTACATACCACCCACAGAGAGACTCAGCTCCAAATTCAGGTACCTGTATGTTGGTGCCTACCTGTAAACTTTGCGTCTCAGCTTAGTCAATGGAGATCTGATCAATGCAGTCAATGAAGCCTGCAGACCCCCCATCAGCTATGCACTTCTGGCTGCTAATTGGTCAGTCAAAGTTGACATCTCCATCTAATTGCCCATATGTATATGAAGGATAAAGGACCATATCCTAGAAAATATTAACTCTGAAAAAAAATTTGAACAGACAATCTCTTGACCTTCCTTTTCCATGCTGTAGGTAAGGGGGCCTACTGAGAAAGACCACTGCTGAAATGCTGAATCCGCTTCTACAGTCCGCACTCAGACAACTGGAGAAGGTTCAGAGTAGTCCTATAAAAATAATTAAAGGGATCAGCTAGGAAGCCCAAAGGGTTTCACTTGGCAAAGCAAAAGTTAAGAGATGAATCAGGGTCTATAAACCTATAGCCTTTAGAAGGAGAAGACTGTTTCAGATGACAGTAGCATAATATGAATATGTGCCAATGTCTAATATAAAAAGCAAAGTAATTCCAAGTCTGGCCTTACTATCTGGGTCTTAAGTTTACGTAGTTGGTAAGAAACAGTTCTGAAGTTAGCACAGAGAGGAGCTCTACCCTAGCAACCGTGTCTAGAAGCGACCTGTGTGACCAAGTAGCAGCCTGGTGGCCAGAATCTCTGGGGCTGCTCAGAGAAGAGGGACTTCTGCCTTCCGCCTGACATGTTGCATCTGCCCCCAAACTGATGGCTGCACACTGCCTCTAAGACACAAGGGACAAATGGCAAAGCCAGACAATGCCTCTAGCATCATCACCAGCAGAGCTAACACATTGTCCTTTCTTGCACTTAGACCTTCACTAATTTCCATTTTACTCCCTGTTAAAAAAAATGTTCTCCCTTTTAAGTGTAGATGTGGACACCACTCACAGTCCTGCCCTAACTGCTGGAATGAACAGAAAGTTGCAACCGGGTTACTGAAGTTTTACAAGTTACCACCAATCAACTGAGCCATGATAACTGTATATGTATGTTATAGAGGCATATATATACACATATATGTATAAGTATATGTTTTTAACCATAAAAATGTTGTATTTGTAGTATTAAATAACACATATTCTTTTAAACTACCTCCATGAAACCAAACACACATGGTAGCTTATTCTCCCAGTTTACTTCACATTTGCTGTGGATGAAGAACAGGAACACATTAAGCTGCAGTAACGTGCCTGTCCAACCATGTTTCACAAAAGCTTTCCTGGGCCTTGATGTGAAGGAATTGCATGTGAAGATATGGGAGAAAGTTTGGGATGGGCATGTCACCCACGTTATACTATGCAAGGCATCCAAAACCTTTGGGAATTGCCAGAGGAAACTTTATCTCAAACCTCATCTAAGAAAATAGGTAAATTCCCCTGTGCAACATATACAAATGGGTGAGGAAGGAGAAAAAAAAGTGAGAAAGCACCATTTTACCCAGCTTTTAATCTGAGTTACGACTGCAAATTGTGCTGAAATCATTTTCACTAAAGCCACTACTTGTTCCCTCTCCCAGAGGACAGCAATTTCCTTAATAGGGCCAGTCCTGGGGAACCGTTTCACAGCAGATGCAGGCAAGGTGTTGGGATCTCAGCCAGAAACCCAGGCACGTCATTTTTCTAGAAGCAATAGCTTTCGTTTTTAGCACCAATGGGCAGCACTCCTTAAGCTCTTCACCAATAGTCAAGGTCAGGGCATTGCCTTCCACTGGGCTTTTGGTCAATTTATTCCCTACTTTAAAAAAAGAGGGGGAAGAAACACAAAAGTGGGTATTTGGGAACTGTTTGGCTTTTGGTATGGATTTTTCATGGAATAGCTCTGAATTCCTAAATGCTGGTAGGCATAACTGAGAAGACAGAGCAGGAGTCAAAGTGCAGGCTCTGTGGTCAGAAGCTGATGTATCTCCCAGCTCTACAGTGTACCAAACGCTTATTATCCAGCAGGCACAGCACAAATGAAACGGACAGAGAAACAGATAACCTGATCTGGTACGGAGGCATACCTGGACATCTCAGCTAAGTTAGATAGCTGTTGAGGATTAAAGACAATATAATGAATCACAAGTTTTATGCAAGTCGTGTTTTATGCAAAGGTCTCCGTTTGACAGCGTTGTTTAATAGGCAAGAGGCTGTTGAGGAATGCAGTATAGTCCCATGGTTTCTTAATGAAAAAAAGAATAACAAATGCTGAAAAACTCTGCCAAACAACAAAGCTTACATTTTATACACGCTCATCAATTTAACCCTAAAACCTTAAAAGCCTCAGGGTGATCCCAACGCCTTTAATACCAAAGGCCCTAACTATGCCACAGATCAAGCACCAAGCCCAAGCCTGCTTTGTCTAGAAAGATGAAAGCACACTCAAACAGGTGAAGGCTTCTTTGGAATCATCACCTGCAATTAAGCAAAGGAAAACTAAGAGGAGAAGAGGTAAGCTGAACTTGCTTTAAAAAGACACCACGGGAGCAGGTGGATGCTTGCTAAGGATAGCTGTGGTGTCTGCTGTCATTCTTTCACCAAATGATGTGCATTCATTGGGATTTCCTGCACATTAACAACAGATCACTTGGTGGGAAAGTTGGGTGGGTGCTGCAAAAGCAAAAAGAAATCTTTTTTTTTTTTTTCTTGTATATCGTTCTGGGAAGAGTGTTGTTGCCAAGCTGCTATGGACAGAAATACCAGGGCTCTGTCTGAGTAAAGCAGTGTCACAGGAGATTTCATTTTAGGATATGGATAATAAATTATCATTCTTTATTGTCTTAAAACCAATAATTTGTAAATAACTAAACATTTAGTTTAAAAAGGAGTCTGTAAAAACTTAGTGTTTTCCTTCAAAGCCCAGCTCCTAGAATCATACTATTTCAATTATTATTTTTGGAAGAGAGGAAGCTTTTAGCCATTGCTGCCAAGAAGAAAATATTGCAAAGTAAAGGAATAAACACTAGAATGCAAATTTAAACAAGGCCCTAGTTTTTTTACTACTGTTGAATAAATATTCCAAGTCACAATAAAATAAGAATTACATGTAAGAAGGGAGAAAGGAAAAAGAGCGACTAACACTCTAATGTTCAGATCTTTGTGGCTGTCACCATCTTTGTGTTCTGCATTCGGAAGGCACTTTACACAGTCCCTGAGGACAGATACTGGGTAAGCTGATAATACTATTAATACTATCAATAATAATATTAATTAAATTGATAATGATCATAGTAAAATCCATGATAACATTTTCAGTGTTGTTAATCATTTTAAAGCTTTGTGGAATGACACTGTCCATGTGACTTAATTAATTCCATATATACATTTAGAGTCTAGCTAAAATTCAAGGAATCACTGGCTCCTCTTGTAAAAGTGCCAAGCACTGCTATGCCCATCAACATCTTCCTCTTGTCACACACCTACCCCAAAATCCATAAAATTAATATGTAAGACTGAACAGTGAGAAAATTCTTCTTTCAACTCAGCATTTGCAAAAACTTCGTTATTCACCACCAAGAAAATCCTCTTTTAACTCATCTCTCCTCCTAATCCCAAGGGGAGCTGGGGAAAAGAGCCAATCTGAGCAGCATCCCATGAAGTTCACCATCTCCTCCGTTCCTGACCAGGAGAAAGGCTAGCTACAGCTAAGGTCCCCCCCACTGAACACCAGCCAGCCCACCTAGGTTAATTAACTGGGTCGCTATGATTATTCAGGCAGTCCATGATTATTCACAGCCCAGGACCTCTGCTCCCAGCCAGGCGCCAGTAGAGCAGTGTGAGCAGAAAAAAATCCCATACCCAGTGTTCAGCTTGAACAGAAAATGCTCCAGAAAGTGATGATCAGCAGAAAGGAGTGAGTCGTGGTACCAACTGGCCTAAAACTTTGATGTGCAGCTTTTTCTTCCCCATGTGGGTTTGAGGCAGGTGGAAAGAGAGAGGAGGAAGAGATGTGTTTAAATTACTGGCCATAAGGAACGAGACTGATCTGCACAGTGACAGCACAAAACGGACAATCTGAATAAAACTTTCAGATGGAGATTATATAAAGAGAAAATCAATATGGTCAAAATACATAAATAGAGAATTAATGGAGAGGGCTTTTATGGAGTGCTCAGCTGCAAACTCACAGAACTGGGCAAAATATGAGAGGGCTTTATAATCTCTTTTTCTCCTTTGTATTTTTCAGGTCACCCTGGCTTACAAAAATCAAGTTGTATTTCTTCTGCTTTGCTTCCTGTAAAATCAATAACAACAATCAATTAAAACTTGGTTTGTGCCAGCAGGCTATTGTTTGTGATAATAATGCAGGGAGCTGAAAGAAGATTGCTTTATTTCCTTGACCTCCTGAGCACCCAGATAAATACGGTGTCTGTTCCATCTACAACTTGAAACCACAGCCCTGTCCCTCGGTTGGTTTTTAAATTATATGAAAGAAGATTAGACGCTCTCACACACTGCAAACAGTTTGAAGTATCTGCTTTCAGTATCACCACAACCGGCTGGGAGATAACATCTAATTTATGCCTAATTCAGCAAAAATTCCCAGTATCAGGCTCAGCCCAGGTTTTGTTTTGATTTGAATCCTCTGTGATCCCATTGACTTTGGTCAGTTTTCATCGAATGGAAGATGTGAAGAACCAAGGAAAAGACCTGGCAATGAGAAATCTTTCATAATTCATATCAACAGCAAGCTGTGTTAATCTCACAGCATCCAGGATCTCTGCTACATCCTCCTGGTACCATACACTGACTGTTCAGACATATACACACACAAACACAAACAGATGTATATAGACATATACAGATATAGATATACATATATAGATGTATGGAGAGAGACAGAGGTAGAAGCAGAGAGAGATCTAGCAGTGAAATTCTCTTACATCTCAAGTCAGTACAAAACTTAGCCCTGAATTTTTTCATTCGTTTTCCCAAAAGCCCTGGACACCAGCCCGGCCACCCAAAGTGCCAGGCACTGTACAAACGCTGGAGCAGCCCTTTCCTCAACAGCTGGTGTTTTAAACATATATGGAAAGCAGGCAACAAACTGCAGGAAGAGCAAAGAAAAGAGGACAAGGTTAACAGCAAGATCGACTACGGGCCAGCTATGCACACAGCTTGTCCGGGGGTGGGGTTGCATTAGATCTGAAAACAAAGTTAGAAGGGTTTGTCAACTGGAGATGGGCAAGTTATGCAACTATTTGAACATGAGCATGCCTGCCTGCTCAGAAAGGAGATTAGGGACTTGAATACGCTTTTATACCTGCTAAATAATTAGTATCAAATAACCAAGTCCACTCTGCACTTTTCTTCTAAATAGCAAAATGTGAATGAATTGTTTGTTAATTTAGGCACGAAGGCTGGGATTTTTAAAGGGCCCTGACAGTGTTAGACATGCAGCACCCAACAACTTTCCATGAGATTTGGCTACATGTTACCAATGTGAATCCTCATAGGCTTATGCTACTTTTACATGCTCACCAAAGAGGCGTTACACCTATTCTGCCCGGGGAGGCTCTTCTCCCCCCTCCCCAATGCTGGTCCTTGCAGCCTGGTGAAAAGCATACGGCCCAGCCCTTGCCAGCCCCGCAGCTCTGGGGGTTGATGGACCCTGGCCCCAGGCCAGCCACTTTAATGTTATTCCTTGTATAATGTCTTGCTGCTCGTCCTTTCCTTTTTTTTTTTCCCCCAAATAAATTCACATAATATTTTATCTGGTAATATTAGGGTAAAGAACAACCCCTGTGTTCTACCAAGGTCTGATGTCCAAAGGGTTAAACCTAGGACTGGAAAAATTGGAAGCAGAGTTGAAGAGACATACACCATCAAAATGCCTTGTCCATATCTTTTTGACACTTTTAGCTCCATTAACAGTTATTATTTCTGGTTTCGCTGGCACAGCATCCCTAAGCTATTTAGTACTGGGGGCAGATCCTAGTACCCATCGCACTGTCCAAACGCGGCCGTGATTCAAAACAATCTCATCGTCCTTTGCCTGCATCACTCCCTCCCTCATCCCACCACTTACACAGGGTTACAATTCAGCACAAGTGAACTTCCAGGCACTGGTTTCCATCTGCCATTTTTCTTACAAATTTATCAGCAAGTGTCTCTTTGTTTGATGTCCTGAGCACAGCAAAACTCTTGTGATCACAGATTCACTCTCTTCGATTTCCCACTTCAGGCTGCCTGTACTGGGACGGCATCTGAAGCTGACGCAAGGAGATAAACCAGTCCTTTCTGGCACGTGACTGTATTTCTCTACTTATTGATTGCACATTGCACAATGCCTTTAGTTTTATAAATTTTGTGAATGTCCCAAGAAAAGAAATGAATAATCAACACCTCCATAACACCACTGTATTCAGCTGGCCTCCAGCGGTGGTTGGGAACTCACCATGATCCGTAGATGTAACGAACCACAGAGCAGAGAACGGACTGTTTATCACCATTTCCAGACACACTCTTAAACAGCCTGATTTTATTATACTTCCAGTGTTCATATGGTGAATCAAAGTGCTTTCAAAGAAACAAGAGTCACCCAATTAACCAGAATGAGACAGCAGGAAAAAACACAGTAGATATAGGAAAACAGCCTTGCTCCCCACTCCAGATCTATTAAAAAAGCCTGGGTGAACACTTGTATTTTGCCCTGCTGCTTTTAACCTCCAAACTGAGGAAACCAGAGCTGGTATATATTCTTGGAGCCAAAACCATCCTTCTCCGATAATTCCTTGACACTATATTCAAACATCACCCCTGCCTCCCCGCGTGGCTATTTTATATAGTTGCTGAAACTTCCAGGGTCATCCTGGGTGAGCCTCTCGTGAGCAGAGCAGAGGCAGGGATAACCTGGAAGGAAAGCTTATGAAGCTTGGAAGTGGTAGACATCAGCAGAAAGTGGTGGGCAACAACTCGGGTGGCTCCTGGATGGTGCTCCCTAGGGCTGCAATTTATCCAGCTAAGACTGGGAGTGCACAGGCCAGGCTGAATCCCACCTTTAGGGAGTGCTTTTTACAAAGACAAAAAAATATGCATTTTTCTCAGTCTTTTCAGGTATCACAGACCTTGAAGAACTGAAAAAAAAACCTGCTGTACTCAACATAATCATTCTTAAAATCCTCTTGGCTAGTTCATCTACCCTTTCTATCTCCCTAATATCTCCTTTTCTTTCAATTTTGCTTTCAGTTTGTGAAGTTCTGATGGAAATACTTTCTGCACGGATGAATAACAAATATCCTCGTCCCCACTTCACTCATATGTTCTCCTGGCAGAAGTCCCAGGCCTGGGAATATTAAGCTGTCAAGCAGGTAACAGTACTTGGCTTAGGACTCGGGGTCCTTGCAAGAACTTGCGCTGGTTGTATTTGAAACATTAACAGAAAAATCAGTGGGACAAAACTTCCCATAACTGAAACCCCATATCACTCTCAAAAATCCATCAGAGCCAGGGACAAGTCAGTGAGATTGGATGACAAGGGATTTTTTCCCCATGTTTGTCCTTTCTTTCTTTCCGTGTCTTTTACTGGAATATGCTAACACCTTGCAAAAATCTTTCTTTGCTCACATTTTCTGATCTGTTAAATAGCCTGGGCACCTTTTAAGCTTTGGTTGTGTGTTAGGTTCATTGTATATCTCTGTTTCCCTGAATTTTATTAATGATAATCATATTTCTAAATCATTGCGATTATATTTTTATGAGGAAAGCTTTTCTGCTCAGGTCCTTTATTTGCACTGTGTTTCTCTTCCCTGCTTTTCAGTGTATTTAAATTATGCTATAAATATTTTGAAACAGCTTTTCACTTGCTACAATTACATTTTTGAGAACTTGAGTGTGTTTATGTCTGTCAATATTAATTCCATAAAAGCTTGCAAACAAACGTCTCTTCCTTGGAGTGAAAAATACAGACCTACCATCTCCCATAGCTTCTGCAATGACGGCTCACCAGTCTCTTTCCATCTGATCACAAAATAGGCATGGGGCGCTCTCAATATAAGTGTGTTTGATACACCACCTTTTCACCACAAAAAATATTATGGATATTGCCCAGCAAATGTACCAAAATAGTACATGATTTTGGGTGCTTTTTATTTGGGTGCACAAGCTCAGACTCCCGAAAACAGTGTGATATACAGACTCCAACATGTACACCATTCACCTGTTATTTTAGGGCATTCATTGATGTTATTTCTCAGCACTTTTGCAGATATGTTTGTTTCCCTTAAAGAATTTTAAGTTGTAAGCCCAGCATATGAAGCATCTTTCCCTTTACTGCCATTTTTGAAAGCTTTTTCCCTCACATCTTTTTCAACTCATAAAAATTTGTGTTGCTGTGGTTTGGGTTTTTCTTCTTCTTTTCCTACACTTTGGTGTACTAAGGAAACAATGTTTATCCAGTTCCTCACGACCACTAAAGCTGCTGGAAAATTTCAATCTTATCTGAAAGAGGACCAGAGCTTCCAAAATGTAAAGTTCATAAATGCCTTCATGAAAGTGGGCAATCACCCTGAGGACAGGTATTTGAACGAATCTTTTGCTCCCACTGTGAGAAAGGATACAGCACAATTATATTAGTGGAAAAGCCAAAAGAAGAGAGATATTTCAAATGTCCCAGTGAAGAAAAAGCTCCAGTTTTGCTTGTATGAGCTGAGAGATGGGACTGTTCATTGTACAAGACAAAAAATTAAAATAAATTAGACCTTATAAATTCTGCTGTTGATGGAACTACTTCTTTCTCGTCACTGGCTCCTCAGTAGCCCAATTAGATGTGGTTGGCACAGCCTTTTCTGGAACACTGTCCACTTGCATTCCCCAAACATACCCAGACAATGAGAACTGAAATGCCTCTGTCTTGGTCCACCGAGAGGTTTTATACATATACTGCCTTGTTGCTGTGGAGCAGGATTTATAACCTGAGTGAGAGAAGCAGTATTTCCAACAAGTCAAAGTAATAGGCATGATGCATTTATAAATTATAAAGCTCAAAAATAATAAATGTGTGCATCTTTTCGAGTTGAGGTTTCCCTCTTTTTTCTTCCCCCCCCATCATATAGATATATATCTCATATAGAACTGACACATTCTATATACACAAAACCACAATTTATTCTAAAAGTCTTGAAGAAATACCTAGCCCACACTTGGCATGCTCACAGGCTGACAGTGGCATTAAACCTGCTCACAGTTATCCTAAAGTCTTAAACTCTGAATTTAAGAAAAACTTTAGGAAGTCTTAACATTCCCACTATGAGTTCCTTTTTAGGAAAGAGCTCATTTGTTACTTACTCATGTCACAGGCTGCTCCAAATGCAAGTATATGAAATTAGCTCTAGCTTTCTCCATCTACTTAGCATATGTGACTGTTCGTACTTGTATAGTACATTTGCCTATGAATTGCACGCCCAGTAAATAAGTGGCACATTTCAGCGGTGCCCAGGAACCCTGGACATTGATCCTGGGTCAGAATTACCAGTCCTCTCCTGTAGGAGAAAGATTAGCATCCTCTGAAGTAAAAGCGTTAAAGGAAGGATGCAGCATCATAGGACTGGTGGCTGGGCTCCACACTCACTTTCTGCCTTAGGATTACTATATGTCGCACTTTCAATACAGGCATGGTGTCCCAAAAAGTCCTGTGTTTAGGTTTTTGAGAGGAAATGGAATCACACCTCTAAGTTTAATATTGCTTCTTTATATATATTTCCTTATTATAACATTTATATTGGGGGGGGGGGGGTGTCTTTTCTTAACTTCCAGTATTTTGACTTATTACCTTTGGAATTTATTTTATTTGTTACCTTGTTAATCCTGTTTCATTATTTCTTTCTTACATGTCACCATTTTCCTCCTTGGAAAAGGTTTGTAATTTCCAAATACACACAAACACACACACACTTTAGGGCAGCGCAAAGCAATGGCAGACTTCTCCTTGATTACTTGCCTGAATGGTGTCAGCAAAGAAAAAGCAGATGTCGGAGGCACAGCTCTTAAAGGCCAAACAGGCCAAATTAAAGGAAAATGAAAAGATGTTAGGTAAATTCACTCATTCTTCAAACAAACTCATATTCCCTATCTAGGTTTTAAAAAAAATTGCCATTCCTCCAACAGAAATATTCAGGAGTGTTTACGGTCTGCCAGATGATTGGAGTGTAATAAATGTAATTTTGCAAGCTTGTAAAATATCTTGACATTGCCTTAAAGAAACCACAATAAACTATCTGGTTGGATTGCTTTATTTCCATTTCTATACCTTATTAAACCGGTATGCAGAAGATGTAGCAGCAAAACAAGGGAAGTTTACCTATTGCAACACTAGAAATAACCGAAAATAGCTTAAAAAGAAATTCTGTTGTAGGCGACAGTCCACTAAAACCCAGTGTATACCTCTTTAAGCTTTGCTACAAGCCAGATCCTTATCTCAGATGCAGGCAGAGTGCCCATTTACTTCAATAGGAGCTGCACATGCATATTCTGAAGCAGAATTTGGTCTGGTGTGTTCATTAAGGGCTTCTGAACTTAAGATGTTACTTTGACGTTCCAGAAAAGACCTGTAGTACAGATAAGCTTCTGTTGATTCTGGGTGAAGCTATCTCTATTGCTGTTTCGGGGCAAGTCCCAACACTGAGCCTGCTAGTGTTCCCCTCAAGCATGACATGCACCTACAGAATAATGAAGACATTGAACTTTTTGATTGACAGAGCCTTATAGAAATGATGCACAGAAAAGAACAATTATTGCAACATCGTGGCAAACCCCATCTTGGACTGAAATTCCCTTTTCATCCGCAAGCTGAGGAGCATGCCAGGATTATAAATGGCTATTGCAGGTACAGAAACACGCATGATGTTCTAGGAAGTTAAGTGCTACAACTTCAGACTCAAGAGCCCCAGCAGTGCACGCTCCTGGCAGCTCCCCAGATGTTCAGAGTCAGTGGCTGGAACTGTGGCAACAGCTGCCTGCGCCCCTCGCCCACCTCCACCCACCCAAGGACGGGCTTTGTCATCGGGCAGATCTCAGACCTGACTGCCAAGTCCTCTCCAGCTTTGGGCCAACCCACAGCCTTGTTGTGGCTCACGGAAGAATTTGGCCTCAGGAACCCCGTCAGTCACCTCTCCTCTTCTCCTCCCAAGCCCGCCTTGGATGACCCTCCCGTGATGAGAAGGGTTTCATCCCTAAGAGAGCATTTCTATAGAAACTGAAATACTGTCAAGGTTCAGGAACAAATAAAAGGATCGAGTAATTTTCCATGTTTGTCAACTTTGGCACAATTTGCACTATTCCGATCAGTGCTGCTCTTGTTCTCTAAAAAGAAGTGGTTTTTTTTCTAAGCAGAGGTACTAAATTTGTTCTCATGTCCTAATTTATAAAGGCTTCACATTGTCTTCCAGCTTTATCTGGGTTATCACATCACCTCTCTCTTCCTTCCCCCAGCCCATTATCCTGGATAAGGGAGATATTTTTTATACTTGGGATTTCTGCACAGATTATGAATCTCAGACACTGGCACTGGCACAGTCCGAGCTGCCCACAGGGCTCCTCTGCCATTGCCCGTGGCTATAGACAAGTGAGTGCCACTGTTTACACCCTGGCACATCAGCTTCAGCTGAAATCAATGGTACGCAATACCTGACCCATAGAAGCAGCTGCCGAGAAGCTGGCACGTGGGCATCTTTCCCAGCCTTCATCCGAGGAGGGTGACCTCCACAAGAGGAAAAGGGTGGGCAGCAGGAACTGGTGACTTTCTAGTTTTGGAGCTTTTCTAGGAGCTTTCGGGTGTAGATCACCTGTCTTTAGCGGGGAGAGCTGAAGGCCTGGGTCTCTCCTCCTGCCGCTCCGTTAGTCCCTCAGGGAGGAGCAGAGCCAGTGGACGGAGGGTGCTACTTGTCCTTGCAGTCCAGGCCAGCAGAGAGTCAGCGCTCCCGTCTAACACATCGCCTCCAACGCGCACCAGATCGGAAACCACACATTTAAAAGGGAGAGCAAACACAATATTCCTAGTACTCAGAAGCAGAACGAGCAGATCACAACTCCCTATCCATCCTCCTCTGCTTATCGTCTTTGAAGATGCTGCAACGCAAATGACCCCGCTCAAGCAGCACAAGAGCCCACTCCAGTCCTCAGCTGCGTGGGTGAACCAGCACAGCCCTCTAGGTTAAAACAACAAACGTGCATTCTAGCTACGATGAGCCCTATCTCAGTGCGATTATGCATCTATCTAGGAATTTGTTTCATCCCCATGCCAGAGATTCAACCTCTGCAGAGAGCAAAACTGCAGCAGCAGAATTTTTCCGATGCTAGGTGCTGAATGACACAATAAAATAAAAATGATCTCTTTCATTTCCCATAGCACCTTCTCTTGGAGGGCCTGACACAAGAAGAATACGCCTTATTATACCTCTGCGGTTTGTAATCCCGGAGATCAGCCTTTACACACGTGGGGAAAAGGAGCTATACAGAGCTCAAAGCATTTCACTAAGACTAAACAAAAAGTTTACGACGGAGGCAGGAGGGAGACACAGTGCTGCAGACTCCTCTTCTGTCTTTTAGTCCCAATATTGCTTTTATTGTACAGTCCTGCTCTTCACAGATCCTGCTGCTCCTTCGCTGGAGAAAGGAAATAGCTATTTACATTTTTACACCATATCCCAGGCAGAGGTAACGAAAATGGACATCAGACTAATGTCTTAGCTGCAGTTTGACAATGGATTCATTAAAACAAAACAGCCCTGCAGATTTGGATTATAAACAAAGCAATTAACAAGGACCAAAATTTGCAACCTATTAAAACTATTTTGGGAGCCAGGCCCTCAGCGGTATCTCAGAAGGTCACCTCAGAAGGGCATACCAGCTGCTATCAGCCCAGCCTGTGGCTCCTTGGCTCTGGTCAGTGTCAAATCCATCCCCCAGCGCACACCCCAAAGCAGCCCTTGAGTCAATCCATGTATTTCCAGCTCCTAATTAACTAATTCGGCAGCTGGCTGACACCACACCCTCCCTCCCCGGCCACAATCATTATGCCGGGCCCAGGGGGAGAGCGAGGGTGCAGATGCTGTTGCACTCTTTTATTTCTGGCATACGCCTGGAGTGCCGCACCGGCTGACTCGTGCGGGGGATTGCTCCCATCCCGGGGCGGAGGCTATTTCAGCCAGCCCTGGGAAAGGTCAGGAGAAGAAGCCCTGACACATGCAGACCTGGCAATCATCTCTGTCCCAGCCTCCAAAACCAAAGTACGGAGGAATGCACCGATTTTCCACAGTCCCGTTGCCTCTCCGCATCTCGCTCTTGGGCTTTCCAGGCTGCCACGTTTCCCCACGCACCCATCGGAGCGGGGCGGGAGCAGCACCTGGCACGCGACTCAGAAAAGCTGCATTCACCCAGGTGCACCCAACCTGGAAGGTTCTCGGCAGGCAGCGATAGCGATCACAGCCAGGCCTGGGGTTTTGCCCCAAATTGGTTTTACATGTTTTAAAACCCGGGCTTGAAATAGCGATGCCTGGACTCGGGCTCCGGCCAGTCCTCACCCATCACCTGCAGTTTTAAGAAATGCCAGCTCTGTTGCTGGGAATCACAGGCACGTTGCTTGTTGTACATGTTGTTCTTTCAGCATCCAGCAACAATGCGAATTATTGTATTACTCCTCTGATTTTTCACCTTTCTTTTTTTTTCCTACAACCATTTGTCAAAATCTCACTCCTCTGTAAGAGCTTTGGATACTCTGGCATAGCTCCAGTTATCGCTTAAAGTATGAACTTACAGGCTATGGTACTTACAAAACTCTGCTATATACTCCTAAGTGCATATAATATACTCAAAAATATAATTTGTTATATTATTTGCCCCACCTCTATATTAGTAAGGATTCTCTTGAAAACTTTAACACGCCAGTGACTTTTATTTCGATGTATTTTCAAAGGATGTCAGTAATTCTCTGAGGCTGGAAATAATGCTGGAATGGCAGCACGCTCCTTCCACAAAGGAGAGGCAAGTAAGTCAGCTCATAATAAATTGTGTAGTGTAATAGTTAGATAATAGAGATACTACAGTACATGCTTTTGTTTTAAGAAGTTTTGAATTTCTAGATAGCTATGTAATGCCCAAAAGTTCCATATGTTTTAATCACAATACAGAACAGTCTGTCTATTTACCTTAATTATTCATGTTGAGGTTTTCAAGGTTCTTTGTCTTTGTGTTCCCATCCTATGAACTCATCAAGCATCAAAGTTTGGAGGGTTTTTTTTAGCTTGTGTTCTGAATCTATTACAGTTGGCATCACACCATAAAACACTTTGGCAGCCAAACAAATAGCTTTACATGAAACCCAACATAATCGTGGGTTCTTGAAATATGCTTCCTGTACATGCCTGGAATTCCCCTAATTAGCAGAGTATTTTCTAATCTGTCCAAAATGTATCATGCCAAAACCACGATGCATTTTCCCTCTTGTCCACCCAGGGCAGTCAACCATTTCACTCCATCAGTTTTTGAGAGCCACCTGTAACATGAAGGGAAATGAACCACTCAAAATCTCTGAATGCATGATTTTTTTGTCCCATTGACTTCATATAGAGATTACTTGGCCAAAAGTCTTTCACAGGGTAACCCAAAGCAATTACACTTGATAAAACACTATATATAGCCACCCTTGGGTTTTCATGCAGCTGCTTTGTCAGCCAACACTACAACTCCCAGCATGCCACTTTGTAGCTCACGCCAGCAGTTTTCTTTTTTTTTTTTTAGATGAATTGTATTTTGGGAAATGTAGTTCTGACCAGCTACACACTTCCCATCTACTTTAACAGAAAAAGTTAGTGTAAGAGAAGTTAGACCCTAAATGTGGGCCAGCTTACCAATGCAGCCCTCCACTGGCAAACACGCAAGAGATTCCTTTGTGAAAACAATTTAAAAAAATATATATATATACTTTTCCTTTCTAGATATCACTGAAAATGTCTATCCTGGACACCCCTCCATTATTGATACTGGAGAAGACCAGCTTTATAATGATTATTCTGTACTTCATTATCCACTGTGGACCTAAATTCCCAGGCAGAAGTAGCTCCAGCTTAAAAGCTTTCTGTGGTTTTCAGCAAAGAAACTGAAAAAAAAAAAAAAAACCAAACCCACATGCCCTTGGTGACCAATCATGCAGAATAAACAGCAGATACTGATAAACTCTGATTTCAAGGTAAGTGCAGCCCATAGGCTGGAATGTATTCAAATAAATCTTTCCATATAATGAACAAATGTTGAAGGTCAAAAACTATATGCAGGTAACTCACAAACAGCAAAAGAGACTGAACCGTACAATAAGGTGTTCATTACAAATAAACCACCTCCTTTATTGATTAGATACAGAACTTTTAATAAAACACTTCATAAGTCTTCAAAAGAAGAGAAACAGTCTGTGAAAATGAAGAGGAAAAAAAACTTTTCTTCTATTGTGGTGAACACTACCAAAGTTCGAGAACATAACACATTGTGCAAAACCAGATTCACCTTCCTACATTAATTTCCAGATTTTGAAACTGTGGACTAGTTTTTTAACATGTTGACCTAGAGTATTAGCTTAGATGATGCATAATCCAGTTGATTTTAGCACTGATTTATGGCCTCAATTATGGAGTTCTACATCAATCTAGAAATTAATATTTCAGTCTAAACACCCTTTCACATTCTCCACAATATAACTTGTCACCGTTAATCTCCAGCCTTGATGTTAAACATCTCCTTGCTATCAAACTGTAAGTACAACATGGACTATATTTTCTGTGCTGCTGGAAAGAATGATTGAAGACTGAATTGATCGAAAATCTTGATTTATCTTGTCTACAATTTTCAGTAGTGTGCAGTGATTTATATACCAGAGAAGGTTCTTTGATTAGCTTGCCATAGTCTAGAAAGGCTAAACATTATGGGCATTAAAATTTCAATACAAATGTTATCTCTGCAGTAAGCACAATAGTGACATCTTATGCCTATCAATACGTGTATTAACTGAAGTTCTGACACTTCTCAGTAGAGATTTACCTCCAGAGCTTTGAGGTTTGAGCAATCAATATATAACCTACTTTGATGCAATCCACACACCAAACTACATTAAAATAACATTAGGGCTTGCTTTAAGCTGACAACAGTCAGGAAATGCAGAGTTAAAGGCAAAAACTCTACCTTTAACCAATCCTTACATAATTTCAGATTCTGTAAGCAACGTGTGATTTTGTGCCACAGTAACCAGCTAGAGCACGATTTCAGTGCCCCAGTTTTCTAGGCTTTAGCTATGTTACATACCCGGTCCGGTTGTTTTAAAGCAACTTTAACAGACTCTTTTATAATGCATAAAGGAAAGAGATCCATAATGTCCTCTTGAACAACAGACACCCGCCACAGGAAGGACTCCAGCTCTGCGTTTGCCTCCTTCCGTGACACAAGGCTCTGCAGAGCGGCAGCTGGGACCCCTCGCCTTCCTCCTGCTGTGGGTTCCTGAACAGCCCAGCCCAGGAAGGACTCTGGATACTTTTCCTTACAGCCACCAAAGGAGGACTGAGATTCAGTCATTTAAGTGTCCTAACAAATACAAATGCACCCTATGAAATAATCACAGTGCATTAAAATGTCGGTCTTAAAGAACAATTGATTAGACATTCAAGGAATATGCCAGTTTTAGCAAACTTATGCTAACTCCATTTATTTGAAATCTGAAGTGGTTTTCTTTGTATAAAACTTTTCCAGTATAAGTTCCACCAATTCCACAGAACTGGGTGAAAACCTCCATCTTCCCCTGAGAGGCAGTCAGTTACCTGTGTAGGCTATTGATACACAGTGCATCCGTCCCACCCAGAAATCACTCAGAGCTTTGCCATTTAACTCCTCCACATCAGGTGAACTACATTTTTCCCCCCATTGTCCACAAAGAGCCTATTCTGTCCTGACTTTAGGATTGTTCATAAACTTCTAGTTTCAGATATACAATCTGCTTAAACATTAATGGCAAAACATACAGTGAGGTAAGAAACACACCAACAGAACATTATTGACAGAGGTAGCACCTTCGCTCCCAAGCACCAGGATGCTTTCCAAGCAGGACTGCCTGCTCAGCCCAAAAGGACCTTTTGGGCAAAACTGAGAAGTTGTGGAGCAGAATAGTTATATTTATTGCACCTTAGCGCAGGGAAAGGAAGACAAATGTAGAAAAAAAGACCACAGGAGTCTGTAAGCTCTGACACGGTTGGCCTCAATGATCTTAAAGTTCTTTTCCAACCTAAATGATTCTATGATTCTAATTAACGAAGTTGAATTCAGCCAGAAGAGCTGGGTTTGTCTTTCGTGAAAATGTCTATTGTGTCACTTGTGTTTTCAACAAGTTACGACTGTCAGCTGGGATCTGCTGGCAGGCACCCAATGCCACCCTGAGACTATTTAAAAGCACTGGCTAGAAGTAAGATTAACTCAGAAGGCAAAGATGACCATATCTTCAGGCCTCTCAGAAACAACAGGGAAACAGTATTGTTTCTGCCAGCCCTGTAGAAACAATGAAGAAAGCCAATTTGCAAGGCCAGTAGATCCCATAAATGCTCCCTACATGCCCCTCCCCCCAAAAAAACGTTAGATAAATAAAGCGTTATTTGCTGAAACCTCAGCTTTTACGCATCTTCTACTTAGACACTGAGAGGGCCAGATGAGTTTTATGTAATTTGGTGAGATTGCAGCCCATACTCTTAGAGCTGCAAACCAGTCGTTACAGTGCATGTTCACATAGCCAAAATTTTCACTATTGAATGCAGTAAATGTATGGATGCTCACCTAATAAAACCTCATTTTTGAAAAGCTTCCACTCCCAAGTTTCTACAACAACAGAAAGAGATAACTTAGATAATGTATAAGATCGGCATTTATATAAACTGAAAAAAGATTAAGAACTTTTTTGAAGGCTACAAATTCAGATTTATTTTCTTCTTACGTTAATGTGTACTTTCTGCTTTCATACTTCACCTGCACTAACATTTGAGGAAGATAAATGAGATGATGGGTGCTTTTGGCCCAGGATTCATTTGCTTGTGTAACTCAGACCTACTTGCAGGTCTGCACTGCAATCCTTAAACTCTTTTGCACAGAGCATGCATAATCAGCAGACTTGGATGATTCTGCTAATACCACAGCTAAATGCCTTGAGCAAACACACTATTATAATTTTGCACCAATTTGAAAATATCCATTTAAATGTTAAATGAAGAGGAACTAATCAATAAAAACATGCATAGAGTCTCTGGGGAAGTACACTGGAAAAGACAACAATAATCTGCCATTAACATGCAAATAAAGACACAGCAGGAAACAATAAGAGTATTGACTTCCCTGTGATACTTTAGGAAGCATGTTTTACTAAAATTTGGGCCAAATTCAACTTTGATTTAAATCATTGTAAACACAGACCAGCTCGATTTGACATAGTGGGGAAAGGAACAGAACCTCCAAATGCTGGAGGCATGCAGGCAGCTACTGATACCGCTGATGGCCAAGGCTGACCATAGCCCCTGCGCTGTATTTGGTGTAAGGTGCCGTGTAAATATTTCTAATTAGATTGCCTAAAGAGCTTAGCATCTCAGACTGCATACAAACCGAGTATGGAGTGAAAGGAAGAAGTAATATAATGCACAATCAAAGGCTTGAACTGGCCAAGACCTTTTTTTTTCCCCAGTCCACCTAATTATTTTTTATGCTAACATAAACACTGCTATGCATCTATAGCCTTACACTTACGGCTTGCGAGCTTGTTCCCTGAGAGGTGCATGTCAGAAATAGATATTAAATAAGGGATTAAGCCACAAGGAATAGAGAAATATAGATCAGAATTCTCTGTATCAGAGAAGAGAAAATGAAAACATGGACACGTGGGGAAATGGACTTGGCTGGCTTCAAAGGAAACTGGACAAATCAGAGCACACAGAATGGGACTGACAGAGGTATGAAAAAGGTTGAATGCAAAGCCTGAATTTCTTGAAGCAGGAAAGAATGAGCTCTTTGAAGAATAAAAAAAGCTGGAAAGATAGGCAAGGAAGGTTTTTGTAGGGGCTGCAACAAAGAAATGGGATGCACAGGAAGAAAGTAAAAAAGCTCATAGTATGTAGAAAAGTAAGTAGAAAAGCTCATAGTAACCAAGATACAGGAAGAAAGGGGATTTCTTTTGAGAACTAGATTGCTAGATGATTTGACAACAGTTCATCCTCAAGTCCACAATTCACGAACCCATTGTGCCACAGGATAACACTTGGGTTCCCTCTTACACAACTCAGCTGCAACTAAGCTACTGCCATGCTATTGCCATCAAAGGGAAAACAAAAAGCTCGTTCAGGAGTCAGAATCAACACCTGGAAACTCGCTCTTAATCAATACTGGTTTGCGCTGTGAATATACAGACTCAGTAGCCTGGACCAGTCAGATATTCCTGGAAAGCAAAGATTTTTGCATTCACTAAGATGGAAATGTGTCTTTTAATTCAAAACGGTGAGTATTTTTTCCACCCTTTGTAGGGCCTCATCTTAGCTCTTGCTGGCAATGATACAACCTCCCCAGCGTACATCGTGCTGACATCGGAAAAGTGAAAAAACTGCAGTGTACTTCTCCGAGTTATCCCAGACGCTGTTGGTTGCAGATTGTCATCTGTAGGCTGTAAAGAGCTTACTCCTTGCTTCTCTTGCTGGGTTCCTTATCTGCCTTGAGAGCCTTTGCTCTGCAAAGGAGGCAGCTACAGTTCAGTCCTTAACCACTGACTGTCCTTTCCTGCAGTTCTTCAGAACTGGCACAGAGGACAGTAAAATTTAAGTGAATATCTGAAAAACAGAAGAAATGTCCTAACACTGCTGTCATGTTGGAACAGACCAGTCACCCCTGGAAGAGGCTGAATGCTCATTCGGCCAAGATGCTCCACCTGGAGAGAAAAAAAATGGACTCCAATACGATGAACAACCTTTTGCAAAAGGGGCATGAATTCAATCACTTCCTTGGCTTCTTTTCCCCACTTGCAAGGGGACACAAAGATGCAAGTTAAACCAGCAGACTTTCTTTGCCAAAACATCTTTGCCTTCCTTTAGCAACAATTTATTTTCTTCAAGTTCCAACAGTCATCCTTGGGATTATGCTCCCCAATACTTTGGAAATAGTAATGTGAGTAGTGTTAACGACAAAACCCAGAGCCTCCTAATTAATGCATTCAGGGTAGTATCTTGCCTGACTTTGGAACTACTTGGCTTTTCTCTCTGCAGCCAGGTAACTCTGCTAGCAGGTCTGGACATTGGTTAGTGATCTGCCTTCTGTAGTTCACTAACAAAAACGAGAGCAAATAGGTTGGCCCCTGTATGAGAATGTAAAGCAAGTGAGGACTCCTTATTACTTTTCACATTTCTTTATAAAAGCTGGCACAGACTCCCTTATCATGCCCTTAAACAAAACCGCTCTAGTTACACAGTATTTTAGCAATTGCCACCTAATTTATCTGCTTGACAAATCTTACTTTAGATGCTCAGCCCATCTTATACATCTGATCTCAGTGAAACCTTTAAATTTAGCCTGAGGATAAAATATTGAATACTGTTCCTATTTATACACTTCTGTGATCACACTAAGAAAAAAAAAAAAAGATCACCTGATGAATCAGAGGAAAGGAGCACTGGCATTGGCCCACGCTCTGATCTCACTCGAGCCAGCCTGCTGCCTGATTAATGAGTTGTGATATCATAGTCTGTGAGGAGGCATACATAAGTGGCAAGGAGAAGAACAGCACCAGACACTGTCAGGCTGTCTCTGTCTAAACCTGGGGAATAAAAAAAAAAAAAAGGTTATGGTACAAGTTCCTATAAAGGAAGAAGGAAATCCTTCATATATCAAGGCTGCTGGATTTTTGGAGATTTGTTGGGGTTTTTTTCCAATAAAGATATATAAAACTAGCCCCTTCTCCAAAGTGCAGAAGATTTTTATGGAAGTGCTTTAAACCATTAGTAGTTACTGGAAAAACAAAGGGTATTTTTTAACCTGAA
Source organism: Gymnogyps californianus (assembly GCF_018139145.2). Classification (NCBI taxonomy): domain Eukaryota; kingdom Metazoa; phylum Chordata; class Aves; order Accipitriformes; family Cathartidae; genus Gymnogyps; species Gymnogyps californianus. Next base: position 158,412,089 of record NC_059472.1, on the reverse strand, counting down.
GAAGTCATTGCAGCTGACAGCTTTTAAAATTGCTTTGTGTTTTGCTTATAAACTGGCAAAAGGAATATCCACAGCTTCTCGGAGAAAGATGCTTCTCACAGCTATTGAAAACAAAAACTGATGTGTCAGGGGAGAAGGATATTTCAAGGTCAGAGCTGGTCAGAGGAGACTCATTTCTGTCTCTTATGATGAATTTCTTAATAATTTTCAAATATGGTATCCAGCACATATTGCTAAAGTTTTCAGCTAGCCCTACTGGCCCTTGGAGTTTGCAAGAGACTACGAAGAGAAGAGATAAATATTTTCCCGTTAAATTATTGGACTGGGATTCAGGAGTGCATTTATCCCTGGGTCTTCCACAGATTTCCTCAATTACTTCAGAGAAATTTTTTCCACCACATCTCAAAGTTCCAGCTGCAAAACATGGAAAATAAAATAGAAGTGTTTTGCACTACATTCATTAAAACATACATAACAATCACAGATATTTGGTCATGTTTATACGATAGTCTCAAGGCCCTCATTAGTGCCCTTGTATTAAACTTTCTTAATAATGGTGCAGTGGTCATGAGCTCCTGGTCAGTCCTGCTCCCTATTTGATTGTAAGTGGCAAGCAAAAAGACACATGAAAAGTATGCAGAGAACATGTCCTCGGCATGCAAATATCCCTAGGTCCCACTGACTGCTGCTGTCTCTGCTTCAGCCACTTGGGAAATGAAGCTATTGGACATTGATGACAGCTGGAAGGAACACACCAAATATCTGGAAAAAGAGTGTTTGGAGGCTGGATTTTGGGAAGCAGTGCCCTGGGCATGCATCTATCTATCTATCGATCGATCGATAGATAGATAATCTCATTAAACTAGAACTGGGGAATAGGCATGCTAGTAGGGTGGCATTCATACATCCCTGGTATCAGGCCCTGGGTGGCAGTCAGGAGGAGATGGCTAAGGACTGGGCTGGTATAAAACAATCCCTCTCCAAAAATATACTCTCAAACATCTGACAACCCATGACTTAGGGGCTTCCTCCAGATGCCCTGCAGGCTTTTCCCACAGTTGTTTTGGTGATCTCTCACCAGAAAGGGACCAAGTTCTGCTACAACAGAAGGATTCAAGCCGGAGAAGATCCCCTCGTGCAGCAGGGAAGAACGATAGTGTTCTTACCTCCGGTTTTACTTCCTAGGATTTTCCCATAACTTAGTAAAAGGCAGTCACCTAGAATAAGTTATGGACCCAATATGAATACAAAAGGACTTCTTGGACCCTTCTTGAAACCCTCAGCAGAAAAAAATGTGTTTATTAATTAACGTTATAAGGACATCCTTAAAATCTTGCAAACGGTACCCAGGTATGTCAGTGAAGAAGGCACAGTCTTCCATGGAAGTATGTGGAAACAAAAAAAAATTGTAGTATGAGGGCCTTCATTTTACTTCATATTAGAAAAATGATGGACTGAAACTCCATATGCAAATTAATATAAACACAATAAAGCTACATATAAGTCTAGCAGATAAGTAATATCTTTCCTTAAAACTAACCAGCTTCCAGGGATTGATTTTTACCATAGAGATTCCAGTTTATAGCACCATTTTTCTAAGTGATTCTCTGCACTAGAGTATAATTTAGATGATGGATCCCTCTCAATTACTGTCCATTAGAAGACAGGAAAACATTAAGTTCAAGTGAGTATTATGAGAATTATGGGTTACCCTTTAAGTGAAGAGATTGTAAGTGAAAATTAATTTTTAACATGTTCATTTCTGATGTTGTGTAGCATGATTTTGAGCAAAAAAGCTTTCCTACAAAGGTTATTTTTTCAAGTAAAAGCATCTTTCATTACAGAAAAAAAACACAGTGCAGCACAGTAAAGCCATCTAACTGCAAAGGTCCTCAAACAGCAAAAATTGCAAAGTATTTCACATGACTTCTCTAACTGATCTTAAAGGGACGCTGCACCACAAGGTAGAGGATGGCTAGTATATGCTGCAGATGCTCTCAGCATGCAGATGTTAAAGGGCTGTGAGAGAGCACAAGTGTTGTCCAGCACAGGGGTAGCACCTTCAAGAAACACACTGGTGTTGCATGTGCACATTTTTGTATAAGTCAAAGTAGAAGCTGGCAAGAAGCTCTTACCTGCAAACATTGTAGACGTAAAGAGTAAAATTTTAAACCAACTCACTAAATTTTAAACTAAACTTTTCCCTATGCAAATTCCACATTTGCTCATACAGACATGCCTACTATTTGCAGCTCTTCTTTTCAGTTACCTATTTATTAAATTTGCTTAGGAAGTTCAGAAAGCCAACTTGAAAAATGCAACTCCTCTCATATAATCTTGATATTGAGACTAATTTAGAGACATAACATGACCATCTTGCATTTGAAAGACGTTTCTCTGATCTACTTTTTCAAAATAAAGTTAAACAAACTTGAGAACTCCTTCAGACTGAATTTTTTTTTTAATTGACAGTATAGCTTAATAAGAAACATCATGTGTTTAGCCTTTGAAAATGACTGGAATAACTTCCCCAATACTATTAGAGAATAAAATCTTTCTCCCTCTGTAGAGACCCATGTGGAAACAAGAGAAGATGAACATTTCGCATGACACAAAGAACAATTGCTCTGCAGCTGCTGCCATGACCCTCAGGCTACACTAGAGTCATGGCCCACTTCTTTTCCCCTATAGGGATCTTTTGGTTAATGTATCCATTTAGTTTACAGCCCAAGTATAAATCCTATTTTATGCCAACTTACTGAGAATTTCATAGCAGGTTGCCATCTATCTGTGCGGCCTGCACATTCCCATACAATAAAATATCTGCATTTAAGCCCTTTCTGACACTACATGAAATCCGAGGGATTTGTGTGGTGAAACCTTTGTCCTCATGATGTGATTGATAAAACTCCTAGGGCCAGGAAGTCACCATAGGTCCATTTCTTTGTTCAGTGTATCTGGAAGGAGTGACTTGGTCTGCCTATGTAATAACTTTGTTAATATTCAATAGTTAACATTCAACAGCTTTCAGAACTAACACGTAATACAAAATATTCCCAGGAATACAATGCAGACATGAGAGATTCCTTTACTGATGTCCATGCATACTCAGTCAGTCATCAATATTGTCCATGATTTGCATTCTCATGGCACCTTCCATGTGAAGCCCTTTACCAGGATTAGTTAAGCCTCTCACAGCACATCTATGAAGATGGCAGAGCTCTCAACAGCTAGCACTGAATATAAAAGCATGTTACAGAAAAGGGAAACGTCCTGATGCAGGGTGAAATATTGGCCTTTTCAAGGTCAAAAGATGTTTTCATTTCAACTTAAATAGAAACAGGAATTGAGCTCATTTGTTTTCTATCTTTTTTTTTTTTTCTTTTAACCTATGAAACCAAGGGTCCTTTCTACTCCTCCTCTCCTTTTGGCTGTACTCCAGCTCCTACACATGCAACAGGGGTTGATGACAATAAAATATGCTGATATTGAAAATCTGCCCATTATTAATAAGGTAGATGACTCATTACTCCTTCAATATGATGTTAACATCAGAATAAAGCTAGCCTTTTATTGCTATGGGGTTTTTGTTTGTTTGCTTCAGAGCTCTGTTGCTCTTGCCAATGGTTTAGATCTGTAAGAAAGTGAGATCATCACAAGTGCTGCTGCAGCGACACCAGTTTGACCCCTGTCCATTCCAGACAGTGACAGTTTTTCCATTCTTCTGAATTGGAGCAGGATCAACCCCGCTGTAAATCACTGGAAACTTCCACATCCTCCTGTTGTTGTTTCACAGCATCAGATTAGGACTCCCCCATAACTGTACAATCCACTAAGGTTTCAATGTACACATATGCTAGATGTAGATTTCTTTAACGTCTTTACACAAAAGGCAGCAAATGCAAAGTCCATAATGCTGCCACGTGACAGCCCAGGCTGGACACTGAGTGGCTACAAAGCCTTCTCTTCCCCTCCTCCCCAAATCCCAGTGCTCATTAAATGCGTAGAGTGACTGCAAAACAAGAGTAGAGGGAGAGCAGAGACCGAGACCAAGAACACACTGGGATGGTGATGGCAAACCACACAGCACCCAAGTATTCATCAGTAGTTGACCACAGAACAATGACATTTATCAAATTAAAAATGGAATATTAATTTCTCGGATCTTGTGGCTTGAAGCAGTTTCTCAAATCTGTGGTCAGGATATTTTTGTTAGAGTGACCTCTGTTTACCAAGTCCTTATAGGTACAAGTGAATTCTGTGTATGTTATGCTCTTTGACTTTAGGACTGTCCAAAACCAAAGACATTATGAAATTTTGAATCATGGAATATATTTTCACTCTTCACCAGAAAGAAGGTGCAAACATATCAAGATTTCAATTTAAAAAATGAGAGGCAAGAGATTCTAAAATAGCCTATAGCTGCATAGAGCAGGTACTTCTCTGGGACATAGGAAACCTAGCCTCAAGGACACACTCACCATTTATCCGGCAGGTCTTGTGTCTTTGCCTACCTTCCCAAAGATAAGCCTGGTGAGCAAGCTGCAGTCTTCCTCTTCTTTATGATAAAGTTGATACTGCTTGTTATAGAAAAGCTTTGTCATTAAGTTAAAACATGAGAGGAAACTTCCCAGGCTGTATCTGAAACGAAGCAGCTGAATATCTGGCAAAACCCATACATCATAAACTGTGCCTCTAAAATTGATACTCACTTCTCCTCCTTATGCCAGGAACCTAAGAATTCCTTCCTTCTACCAAATTGCAGGAAACATCTCATCTCATTAATGCCACTCTTAGAATCTTTTAAATATGTATTTTTCATTAAAATTCTAATTCTTGATAAACTGAAAGCAAGATCTGGTGACAAAGAGGTTATAATTAATCTAGCAAGAGCAGTCAGAGAAATCCATGTAATTGAAGGCGAATGTATGAATGAGGAGACTAATGCTACAGAACTTCCAAAGTCTTTTCTGTAGAATTAATACTACAGAGACCCATAAAAGATTAATCAAGATAAGCAATCAATAACTTCTCAAGTGCTAATAAGCACTGCCATGTTCCATGATATGTTGAGCAGTTTATCATGTTTAACCATATGAAGATTTATAGAAAATCCATTGTTAAAACCAAAGGATGAGGTAATGCACCACTTAGTAAATGAAGTGCAATTAAAATTTATGCTTGATATTATGCATTCAAAAGATCTGTAAAAATCATTTTGATTTCCTCTTTTTAAAAAAAAGAAATTAAGGTACTAGTTGCACTGTTCAGTCAGTAGTCCTGGGAGAACAGTGAAGACAGCAATGGTATTCTTCAAGTTAATATCTGCTTTCAAGTGAAAGGTGATGAAATAGCCTTAAAAAAAATGTTAAGCTCTCTTCTCACTTCATTTTACCCAGTGATCAAACTTTGCTTGAAAATTTTGAAAGTTAAATAGAATACCTATTAGGAACATAAAGGTCTCTGCTATCCATCAATCTGATAGATTTGCAGGTCAGATGAGCGAATGACTTAATGGCTAATTAATAGTCCATAAACTACAGGTCTTGACCTTAGGGTCACTGTGACAGAACTCCACACTACAGCATATTATTAATTAAAACCATCAAATTATGTATTTAGTAAATCAATTCTTTAACAATATTAAGATCTCTCAAACGTATTGACATGATTTGTTATTTATTTATATGTCATTGGGCAGCAAATATATTCTGACAACCACACCATAAGCATCCTTAGTAAACTTAACAAAGTTACAGTAACAGAATGTATACCAATACCTTTCCTTTATATGTAGCTCTTGTTTGTCTGGTTTTAGTTTTATTTGGGGGAATACTTTGTAAGTGAGATTCCCCTCCAAAGCTCAGCAAAAATTTTAATTTAAAGATCTTTATGATCACAGACATTTCATACAAAAAAAGGTTAAGATCCTGTCTGGTTCCTTGATAAATTGCTAACTCTCAAAAGGCTTGTATTAAAAACAGTAACACTATGTACATCACTTTGCCTTTGCAACGTCCTGTACCATATATTTAAGCTTATATCTAGCTGCACACACACATATATATACACCAAATCATTTCTATGCTCCAGTTATGGTCATTCCTAAAGCACAGATGATTCATGTTTTTCTATGGCATGCAGATAATGATACAGGAGAGAAAATAAGAAACTATACATTGTCCCAAAGAGCGTACAAAATGACAATCAAATTTCAGCAAGCAAGAATCAGATTTTCAAGATACAGATGACTGCCACCTTGTAGGACTGAGGACAGTCACATCGCTAAAAGGAGCTGCATGCAGAAAGAGAGAGAGGACAAGCTTAGGTGCTTCCATGGATGCATAAAAAGACTAGGATGAGGAGGAATTGAATCCAAGGCTCTGGCAACTCATGAGAATGCCTAGTGATTAGTACTTATCCTGTTTCATAAGATAAACTCTTTAATTTCATCACTACTGCTCATAAGGAGGAGCGTATTCATGTGTCCAGATGTACATGCTTTGAATTGCCCTCTGGAGGTACCCGCTCCTCTCCCCTAACACGGGAAACTGAAGTTCCTAACTTCTGGTGTCCTAAATCACACCTAAATTAAATGCCTTAAATAAACAGCGTGATTTACCTCCCTCCATGGACAATAAATTATCCAGACAAATGTATCACTATAAATTAAATCAGTATGATAGATACATACAACTGAGGGTGTGTAGCACCTAATTAATTAAGTGGCATATTCATCTGCAATTAGCAAATAAGCTCTCAAATCTTGGCATGGGTACTGTAAAGCGTATAAGGCATGGCTGTGCAATTACAATGAAGCGTGATTCTTTTTCGTAATAGTTTCTTCAGGAAAACATATTCACTCTAACCTAAATTCACAAATTGCGCTGACTCACCCAAAATAACATTTTTCAAAACACATATACTATTCAGAAGGCAATGGAAGGATTATTAAGGTTATATTAGAGACATACTTTGCTGGGACATCACTTTTATTACTAACATTAGCTGGTTGTTTTTAACCAGCTTTGCTTCAGAGTGGTACAAATCATCTTGTATCACCTATAATTGAATATATAATACTCACTTCAGGAAGAAAGTGTTCCATAAACATTTACAGCCGAGGCAAGTTTGTTTGCAAAGTGGGACCATCTCCTTCCCTGATATGAGTCGCATGAGTAAAATATTCTATAATGCATCACTCTGCCTGCCACACAAGTCCATGTTCGATAGTGGTAACTTAGCAGTAGATGCTGACAGAGTTGGCCTAGGGTCTCCTAACAGCTGTGATCACACTGACTGGGAAAAAAAAAAAAAACTTTCCTGCTAAATACTGTCCAACTCTTCCATTGATCGGCACGGACTTGGTTAAATGGCCTCTGAAGCAGTCTGCTTAATTCAAGCACGACATTTTTTGCAATATCAACTTCTTAGCAGAACCCTCCTACCCAGCCGCCACAGTCTAAACAAGGAAACACCTAAAGTTCTAGTGCCAAAACATGATGCCAACATTTTCACTCTGAACTTCAATTATTGTTTAGTTCTTTATCTGCAAGTCACGCATGAGTATGGAAGCCCATGACACGCCACCTCGCTGAATCAAAGCAAAAATCACGCTTGAATGCCATGTAATCAGCAATACTAAAAAGAAATCCAGTGACATTAATATGTCATGCTGGATGTACGACCTGCAGAAGAAACACTGCGCCCAGAGCAACAAGCATTACCTATGAAAAACACGTTCCTTCCTGGCATCTCTAGGGCATAGGGTTCACTGCGTTTATAGTGATCATCTTAATGTATTATTATATTAAATGTTTCAGGCACTTTCACTTACCTTTCAGAATTAAAGATTAATCAATTCCATGATTGTGGACATCTAAACAAAATGTATTGATCCCATCCATTTTTAAAAGCAAGACACTATGTTGTATTTCAATATGTCATATTTTAAGGCTAGCTTATTGATCACATTTGAGAAGTCTTGATACTCCATTGGAATTTAAGATACAGAGTAAGTGTAAGATTTTCATTATGATGATGTATCCACGGAAGCCACAATCTTGCGCATTGACAAGCTTTTGTTTGCATTGAGATCCACCCACTACTCTTATTATAAGCAGAGGCTCAACCTGAGAACCGTTACCCATTTTAGTGTTTCTGCTGATTTCCCTCGGACTGCACATACACATTGGAAGTACTCTTACATGCAAGGAACAGGTCCTAAAAACTGGGAGCAGACTCGCACGAGTTTCACATTACACATAGTCTTATACTGCAAGTCTGCAGAAACCAGTTAGGTTTCTGGGAGCGATTTTACTAAATTCAATTACTGACTTTCACATTTATAGCAGTTAACTTCTTCAAACCAAGACCAGCGCATTTGTTTTGCTTCTTTAGTACTTAATGTTGGTCTAGTTGGCTAATAGAAGATAAATTTCATGGAGCACCAACAGCTTATGGAATCTAGACACTACACTGAGGGTCTCATAACTCAGAAAGATTAAGCAAGAAGGTGCACTGTTCCTCACAAATATACAATCAAATCAGGAGTCTGGAGGCATTAAGCAATGATTTGACACTCATTGGTACTATTTTCAAGATTTACAACTCCATATTACTCAGCCCTGGAATGTTTATAAAGTACAAACGGAACTTCTAGAAAGTGAGTCTGTTCACCAATACCAAACTTATACTCCTACATGGCCCCATTTTCTTGGATATGTATTTCTGAATGGATGGACAGAAACTGAGCCATATAGTCCTATTGGTATCAATAGTCCAAATGCTAAATATACACACAGAGAGCATGCTGAAAACATGCCATTTATGTAGGAGTTTGCTGCAATGGGAATAGACTGAGTTAGAAGAAAGGAATGAATCATTTCTGGATGCTGCTTGGAACTACCAGCTTTGCAAGATGACCTCAAAGAAGATGGCACATACCTTAAAACCACTCTTCTGTGCATGTATTCCATGTTGTTGCTCTTCATCATTACCACTGAAGTGTCTTTCACAAGTAATAAATATGTTATGTAAATAAAAACACACATAAATAAATTCTAGAGCTCCAGGCAAAAACCAGCTTATATTATAATATCATAAATTATGAAGACTGTAATTGCTACAGCCAGTAACATTTTAAAACAGAGCTGTGCTGATAAATATGTGCGATAAGGCTGAGTAAGGCTTACTTAGTTTCAGAGTGGAGTAAATCAGTTGATTTAAGTCAATGTAATTATAGAAGCAAGGTAATATGGTGAAGTCCTCAAAATGTCACCAGCTTTCTCCCGGTCCTTTTTTTAATGCCAAGAAAGAGCAATGTAAATGAAATCTCTGCAAGAGGCTAAAAAAATTTGAGAACCCAAAAGATACTGAACACCCACACTTCTTTTAAGTACCTTTACTGTCTACCTACTTTTAAGAAATCAATACATTCTTTTCACAAGAAATCACAGTCAGTGATTTCCTATTTATAAAATGCAGAGGAGAATAGAAACTATGAACTTTATGCTAGATCATTTCCTGAAATGTGGTGGTTTAGATTAAATATAAAGTCTATTTGAACATACCTACCACAAACAAACACACTTTGTACAACAAAACAAAAATGCAGCCCTGTCTGCCTAGATATGAGGTTTCTCAAAATGCATGCTGATTCATCAAAATAGAGTTGAGGTAAAATCAAAATTTTTTTCTAAAATCCTAGAGCATTGATAAAATGAGATTAGGATTCAACTTGTTTCTGCTTTAATGGAAGATGTAAATGGATTTATTCAATTTTTAAAAACAAAATTCAAAGTGCAGACTGTCACCCATTTTTCTCAAGAGGCAATTTCATCTGTTCGAAACACCAATCTTTCTGCTCCTGTATCTGCAGTCCACTAGCATAGCTGCAATTGCTTGGTGCAACAAAAGTCTCTTATAAATCTTTAGGAGAGGCAGAACTGATAAAAAACAGTGACATTTCTCAGTTTGTATTCTGAAGCTCTTCGTTTGATTTTCTCTCAGACAATTTCCTCCAGGCTAATTACCTCTCTCAGTCTCTTAGGTGACCTCCTCTGCCATACCCTAAAGTTTTGGCTCTCCACCTTCTACAGATCCTGTTATACCTAAGATGTCTATATTTTTATGATATCATTAATCCTCAAGATCACTTAGTAGTGAACCTCAGTAGGTAAACTCTCTTTGGTAAAGGCCATTTAACTCAAAGAGAATTTGACCCAATATGAATAATATCGCATTTCTTTTCCTTATTACTTGTTTGATGATACCAGCCTTTTTATTGCTGAAATACCCATCGTTTTCCCTTGTGGAGCCCTCATATCCAGACCCTGAAGCTTCTCCACTTTCTACTTCTCCAGCTGTGTCCTGTATTGTCATCCTCACTGCTAAGACTCAACTTAATTTCCCATTTTCCATAACAGATTCTCACTCTCAACCCTTCCAGCTCAGTTGCATTTGAAACTCAGCTCCCTACGGCTCCTCTCTTTCAGTGTGTCTCCTCAAATCTCCCATATCCATGTTTCTTCTTCTTTCTTTCAAAGCTTTCTTTCAAAGCCACATGTCTACTTTCATCTCCTCCTACACTCCTTAGCTCTGGCAAATCCATCCTCTTCACCACCTTTCATGTGTATTCCTTACTTTGTGCCACCCAATTTGTTTGGAACAAACTCAATTATTTATCAAATTCTCTCCTTCTCCTTCTTCTTCATCTATGGAATAAAAGCTTCACCATTACTAGCAATACAAGCCATTCGGGTTAGCATGAGTGCATAAAATCATGGGTATCTCTTGTCTTACCCATAACGTGCTATTGATGTTTGGGAGAGTATCTATGCTGATGTGGTCTTAAACAGGGTAAATCACAAAGTCCTGTTTCAAGAAATCTTGATCTTTGGAATAAAACCATATCTAAGAAATAATCAATCCTACCTCTAAGCAGATGTATGGAGTCCCTCATATTCCATGCAACACTTAAAAACAGATACATTTAAAATTTACTTCCATATATAATCCTTTATCAGAACCGAGAATTTTACCCACTCATATTTGTAAAAATGAACGTCTAATTCTCCCTCGCAATTTACTCTTAGGGAACCAAAAGAATGCTTTAGGTATGCCAAACTCATTGAACACACGATACTTGCTAGTTTTCTTAAGCCTTCTGCAAGCACCATGCTATGTGGTAATACCAAGAAGTTGTCCTAAGGGTTTGACATTAGTTCAAATCTCAGAGCTTTGATTGCCATCCAGACTAAATGCATTTTGTAAGCATGCCAAATTAATAAAAATGCCTCCTTGATACAATTCACCTGGCCTTGTATTACCTGTCTATACCCATTTACACCAGAAGAACAACGTAATTTCAATTTTGAGATTCCAGAGAGAGTTCAAAAGACATTTCACTCCACTTGGGAATACCTGTTTCTCTCTACTACATAAAACCCATAAAATTAGGGTAAGAAACAGCTTCTCTGCTGTAACCTAAGCCTGTTTATGCAGGCAATGGTTTGTTTTCTACTAAACCTAAATGTAATCACATTGTCGATTCCATCTATCTGCAAAATATGGGTCCAAATTGGCTTTTCCTACCATTATGCTTTAACATTTCATATTTACCCAGCCTAAACTGAACTGTGGATTTTGCACAAGCGAACTTTTATTTATTAATTTATTTAAATCAAGAATGTGTTCTAGAAGGTAAGTATTTGAATTACGTTCTTTGTCTCTTAAGGCATATCCCAATATTTATTATAAAAAAGGAAAAAGATTGAATATGGAAATGCAAATACATCGAAACACATTAGGGCCATCCAACTATAAAAAGAAACAAAGGAGACTGTAAGTTAAGGAATAATAGGATAACACCGGTCAATCTAAAAATATATCTGCAGAGGAAATCAGTCTAAAGGCAATGATGTGGTTTGTTGGTTTATTTTAAAGCGGGAAGAGGAGGGAAATGAAATAGATTTCAAAGACAGAGAAAATCCCACACCATAAAGTGAGTCAAAATGAAAATGTTGGCTGAATCTAGATGTGCCATGGAAAATCTAAAATATCTTTGGTTCACGAGTGCATTAAATATCTAAATCACCAGTGTAGAATTGAATTAGCAGAGCCATTAACCCCAGAATTCTGCAATGGCCTCATCCCTGAAGCTCCAAAGACAGAATGAATAGACGCAACAGTGAAGCGTTGCCAGAACTGAAATTAAATCACTTCCAAAACCGAAAGCTCTGATATTACAGGGTACATCACCTGTATCTCATACACATTCTTGAACTATCATAAGTAGACATTGCCACTCCACTCAGTCAAATGCTTTCTCCTTTTCCAGGTGTAGCTCACAACTGGGATACCTGAGTTGCAGCTCCATAATTTCCACAGAAAATCTTATCTAGTATCAAGCAAGTTCCTTCTATTCAAAAAATTCCCCTATAAAATATATAGCCAAAGATAATGCTATCAACTTTGTGTGCTGGTAGTCTGGTATAAATCTTACCCCATATAATGGAGAAACAGTAGCATGCTGTCAGGACACTGCATGCTATTGTAGAGATACAAATCTACTTCAACTTCCATCTTATCCCCAAAGCTCATTAACATATGAAATTGCAAATGCTATGTAGGTCCTTATGCACAGTGGATAATCTTCTAATAATATTATTAATATGTTGATATTAATAATATTGGCATATGGTCAGCAACACCTGGTTGCAAAAATCACATGCTTTCCTTCTGAAGGCAAAAGATAAAAGTCTACTTTTGAAAAGGGAGCATGACAACTTGAATGGAATGCTGATCTGCTTTCATAGAGTGCCAAATTTATCTAATATCAACTCCAGAGTTTCACTAAATATCATCCAGTCCCACTTCTAAGGGCACCTCCACCTCTTCTTGGAGAATTTTCTCCATTTATGTTGCAGTCAATAAAAATTAATTAATCCTATTTCCATATGCATAGCTTGTTCTAAATCTCACTAAATCAATATAACATTCAACTAATTTTATTCATTTCAGCAGGCTCTGGAATCATCCTATATTTTATTAATTTAAGACAAACATTCATTGGTACCAAAGATCTAAAATGGGCTCATACTGTAACGCTATTACAAGAGACTTATAATGGCATCTCAGGAAGCTGGCACGTTTAAGTAAGATTGGAGATGTTACTGTTTACCCATCAATTTAAAATGTGAGAGAACACTGGGTACCGAAGAAAGAGTTGCAGAAGACAAGGGGACAGTATAGACTCCTGATAGTCATGAAAAAATGTTTGTACTGTATAGAATTTTCTGTTGGCTGTTCCTATATTGTCCTCTACAGCATAGTTGAGTATTCGGCAGCAACAGTTATTTCTTTACATAACTCACAAACTATGCTTCATACAGTTTTAATTCCTTCATTTCTAATGAGTTCATTAAAAAAAACCCTCAAACACATATCAAAGCTAATAAGCTGATGCAAGAGCACACTATATCAGCATAATGTGCTGACATTTCACTACCACTACAAACCAGAGATAAGCAAAGCTGAGTTTACCTTTCCTAACTTCTCCTCTATTGACTTTCAGGGCTTGATTCAGCTGCCCAGACACAAGCATCTAATGCCATTTGAGATACCAAAGAGACTCTGAAGCATCTACCCGACACCCATCAGATGTGACAAAGGATTTGAGAGACCTACACCCTTCAGGAGTGGCAGCTGAAGGCCAGCCATGATATCCTAAGGTATCTCAAAAGGCACCAGATACCTATGGCTAGGCAACTGAATCCCACTTCTTGTGATTTTAGCAATATGTTTACTAGAAGAAAGCTCTTGGGACATAGTGTGAGCTGTCATAGGCTACCGCATCATACTCTTTTATAAACCGAGCACACTCCATCATTAAGCTATTTAAATTTTTATCTCCCCACAATTTGTAATGGGAGGTGGCTCCGGAACTTTAACCGCTCTTTCTGATACTTACAAATGTTGTTCATATTGCAGCCTTACTCATGGATGATTAAACCCATTTGTTTTAATGCCAACATTATCTTCTAGCTTCAATAGCACTAGTGTTTTTCCTCCCTTGATAGGTTTACAGAGAGAAGCCGTATACACTTACAGCACAGCGTTTGCTAGGCTAAACAATGCTAGGCTTTAACAATGTTTTTTGTGATGACATTAATACTCTTTATCACTACTGGAAACACCGTGGCTGAGACTTTCTGTTTGCCTTTTCTGCAGTCACTTTGGTGAATCACAGTCATCCTGTTGTTAACTAGCAGACTCCAGCCTTTCTAACCCCTTTGTCATTTTGAGTGGGTGAGCTTCCAGATCACAGCAGATTTGTCTTTTTATTAACCCTAATTTATACTATGATGTTTTATTTCATTTCTTTCTCTTCCTTCTTATACATCCAGCTAGGTTATCTTTTTACTACCATTCAGTATGTCCTTTCTTTGATAAAACATGACCTCTCACCTTCACTCTTAATCATTGCAACCTCTCCATTCTTTGGCATAACTGAGGAAAGTCTTTATTAGTTCAGAATTTACACCCTGGGCCAAGAAGAAAACAGGGTCGCTTTCCGTTGAGAGGATATGAGCAAGAAAGGAGCAGGAAAAAGCAGATGAAAACAGCTGATTACCTGCAGACAGACAATCTAGCTTCTTATATTTCAGTATTTAAATCTGGCATCTAGAGAAAGGTATTGTGAACAGCATCTAGACTGGGCAGGGAACAATGCTAAAAGCAATGATGAGACTCATAACAATGGCACTACCATGGTCTTGCATGCACTCCAGTATATAAAGATGTACATACGATAAACTGACCTTCCATTGTAAGAAACTTCCATTTGTGTTATCATTTCCAAGGAGCTGATGCATAATAATGGCTTTTCCCTCATAACGAGACTATTTCCAAAACAGCCATCTTCATCAAGATTAGTAGACTAAAAATATTGTGGGGAAGCAGACCCACTGCCGCAAGCTCCCTTTTCCAGCAGATGGCATTAGTAGTTGCCTGCTGTTTAGTTCCTGGACAACCTCAAGTCCAAGGAAGTCAAAGATCTTGGCAGAAAAATCTCAGAACGTGAGTTCTTGACCTCTCTTACTGACCTTGCAGCTTTTATACACCCTCCCTTGCCCTTTAATCTTCCCTCCCAACTATTTTATTTCATCTTTTATCTGGATCTAGCAATATTAACCTGTGGAGGTCGATTTTTAAGTCAATCTAATTATTCAAAATAATTATTGTTTTATTTTATTTCGCATCATTTGAAGACTCACCTCGATTCCAGGGAATGTGATGGAGCAAATAATCCTGGAAACCATTTCCGCACATCTAAAGGTCAAGAAAGTGATTGGGATTAGTCAGCACACATTTATGAAGAAGAATGCCTGACCAATCTGATAGCCTTCTACCATGAGATGACTGGCTTGGTGGGCGAAAGGACAGCAGTGGAGGAGAGCAGTGGATGATGTTCATCCTGACTCCAGTACGGCTTTCAGTGGTGTCTCCAACAACATTCTTACAGAGAAACTGATGAAGTACAGGCTAGGTAAGTAAACTGTGAGATGAACTGAAAACCTGCTGAACTGCTGGGCTCAAACAGTTGTAATTACTGGCATGAAGTCAAGCTGGAGGCCAATCACCAGTGGTGTACCCAGGGATGGATGCTGGGGCCAATACTGTTTATCATCTTCATTAATTAACTGGAAGATGGGACACAGTGCACCCTCAGCAAATTTACAGATAATACAAAACTGGGAGGAGTGTTTAATAGACCAGATGGTTGTGCTGTCATTCAGAGCGACCTCCACATGCTGGAGAAATGGGCAAAGAGGACTTTCATGGAGTTTAACAGAGGGAAACGCAAAGTCCTGTCCCTTGGGAGGAATAACCTCATTATAACCTGGCTGACCAGCTGGAAAGCAGCAGAAAAGGACCTGGGGGGTCCTGGTGGACACAAAGTTTAACGTGATCCAGCAATGTACCCTTGCGGCAAAGGCCAACAGCATCCTGAGCTGCACTAGGAAGAGCACTGCTAGCAGGTCAAGGGAGGTGATTCTTCCCCTCTACTCAGCACTGGTGACGGCAGATCTGGAGTGCTAGCTGTAGTGCGGGGCTCCCCACTATGAGACAAGGAAACACTGGAGTGAGCCCAGCAAAGGGCCACAAAGATGACTAAGATATTGGACCATGTGTCTTACAAAGAGAACTGGGATTGTTGAGCCTGGAGAAGGCTCAGGGGGATCTTATCAATGTGTATAAATACCTGATGAGATGGTGTACGCAAGACAGAGCCAGATTCTTCTCAGTGGTATCCAGGGAAAGGACAAGAGACAATGGGTACAAACTGAAATACACAAAATTCCATTTAAACATAAGAAAAAACTTTTATACTGTAAGGGTGACTGAACACTTGAACAGGTTGCCCAGAGAGGCTGTGGAGTCTCCATCCTTGGATATATTCAAAACCTGACTGGACATGGCCCTGAGTAACTTGCTCTAGCTGACCCTGCTTTGAGCAGGAGGGATTGGACTAGAAAAACTCCAGAGGTGCCTTCCAACCTCAATCATTCTGTCATTCTGTAACTCTGGAAAGTAAACTGAAAGCTAAACAAGACTCAAGTTTTGACCAAATTTTGCTAAACAATAAAAATCTTCTGGCTAGAGTTCCTTGAACTAATGAAATCCCTTCTTCTCAAAAGTCCGCATGTTTCACTTCCCCCATACTGACAAGCCCCTGTTTGGAAGGATCAAGCCCCTCTGGTTTCTTACGCGCCCTTTTATTCATACCTCACAGACTCTTTCAAATGCAGATCTTGAAGACTATTATGTGTAACTGAAGCATTTCACATACCTCACTGCTGAGCTGTGACTAGTTCTCACTATCAGCTTGGAGGTGACCCATCCTCAGTGAATCCCTGCTGGCTGCCAGAGCTGTTCGCTCCTTCCCTGCATAACCCATCCAGTATTGCCAGTGTACGTAGTGTTTGACCAAGGTTACCTTTCCTTGACAGGAAGCATTTCATTCTCTTCCCTTCCACCAATAAGGCTAGAGGGCTCAGTCCAAAACCCGCTAGAGAAGAGTCCAGATGAAGTAAACGGACCCTTAGGTCTCTCACTGGTTGCAATCAAGAAAGAGACAATTAACACACGTAGGAAATAAAAAATTTGGGATTCACCTCTTCTAATTTCAGATGAGGCATCTAGTCCAAGCTAGGTCTCTAGGCTCCATCTATAGTAAATGGGGTAGAGCAGCACCTTCGCAAGAGGATGCAATTCATCCCTAAGACAGGAGGCACAAGTTGCTATGTGAAGAGGCCTCCCCTTCTCCCTTCACTCTATTACTCCTAAACAAGAATTTCAGGCAGCAAGTCAGGTGAGCTGAACCCCACGCCATTTCCTCCACGTTACCTTTGTCCATTTCCACATTGATATTTTTGCTCTTCCCCTTTCCTCAGCCAAATGCAAGTCCATTTGAATTTGCTTCCACTATGTCTCCTGACTTAGTAAATCAAATCCTTTGTAAGACACAAAAGCAAAGGCTTTCTTCAAATCCAAATAAATTATGTTCAATGTCTCAGGATTGCCTCCCAATCTGCTAGTGTATATAATGCATTTAAATGAAACGTATGCATATGAATGGTGATTGCTCCTTATTGAAACGCACATCTCTAAACACCCTGTAATCTTGTTCCTTACCAGTGTCTCCCAGAAATTATTCCAGCATAAAAGGCTTTCTTCTTCATCCTCAAACCAATTTTAAAGCCATAAAACACAAACTGTTACTCAAGCTCTTACATTGTCATTGTATTTATTATTTATTCCCTTTGCTCACACACACAATTTTAAGTGTTTTCCAAATGTATAAGGGAAATTCTTGAGACTGGAATTTGGTCACAGATTAGGAGAACAAGCAATATATGAAAGACAGAAAAGAAAGAGTCTCCTAATTTCCTGTCAAAAATGAGCAATTATTTAGAGACCTCATCTGATGCTTATTGCCAAGAGTAGGAGACTTTTTCTTTTTGCAATGATTTTTTTTCAGCCTGAATTCTTCTCCCATCAGGCAGTCCCCCAGAACCGTCTGATCTCCTAAATGAGCAAAGCAAATGAGTTGCCCTTTCTCTGCCTATGTCTTATGCGTTCTGATTCTGTATCCACCAATTAAAACCTCGATTGACTCAGAGAGGCATTAAATCAGGACACATTGTCTCTGAAAAATATACAAAGGCTTTCCTAGATTTCAATCATACCTAGGGATATATTTTTACTGAGTCTCAACTGCTGTCAAATCGCCATTCTTCCAATTTGCCTACTAACACTGTGAACAGAAGTAAATTTCACAATCCTATCAAAATGACTTAAAAACCTAAAGTTTATTTCCCAGTTGACTTAGGTACTTCAGACTCAAATCACATTGAAAACCTCCTACCCGCCTAAATTCCTTTTGAAAATTGACTACTTCATAGCCCTTTCCCAAAGAAACCTACACTCTCACTGTTAAGTTACAGATCTGACTATTTATATAAGTAACAAGGTGAAATTCTTTTCGGAAAACAGAGATTTCATCGCCAGAAAAAAAAAAATAATCTTCTAGAATGATGACATTTAAAATATGCTAGTTGCAGTATGATTCTTGCATGAACGGGTGATGAAAGAAATGCATTTCTTCCTGCCAAAACTAACAGCTGTATTATTAAAAATATTGATAGGATTGTGCAAAAATCCAGTCAGATTACTATTGTGAAAAAATACCTCATCTGCTGCTTCTTTTTAATACAGTAGCAAATATACTGCCTGGTTTGGCTTTATGCCAAGATTAATTTTAAATTGGACCTCATGAAATATTTATGAGGTCCAATTTAATGGGATTGCTTTCCCTGGCATTAAGCCTGTGTGGATAGCATCTTAAACACTGATGTTTTTAACAGAACCTCAAGACACACACAAAAAAAATCCTTGGGTATTAATAGGCTTATTAATAAATTGTTTAACATTATGACAGTATATTTTAGAAGTATTTTGACAGGCCCTTTGTAGTGAATCTTTACCTGCTTTTCTCTAAGCCTGCACTTTGCACTCTGTCAAACAAATGCTGCTTAGCATTTAGCAAAATGTTAAATCACCATTAGGTAGAAACAAGCTGAAGTAAGCGTGAGTAAAGAGCTAATCACCCTTAGATAGGCTTCGTGGGGAACTGACAGCGCTCAGAAAGCTACAGACACCACTCAGCTCCTCCGTGGCTTTCTTGACCCACTGAGACACCATTTACCTTTGGTTTCTAGTTACATTTAATAGTTCAATAAAAACACTATATTGAGACACGTATACTTACAAAAAACCTCAGTGTTTTGTACAAAGAAAACATCTTGAATAATTGATAAATCATTTTCCTTCCCTTTTTCAATTAAGAGCATGGACCTAATCTCTAGAGCAAATTATTTCAACTGCATTTGAACCCATTTCTAAATAGCTGCTTCACTGCTTCTCCTCCATCAGTGTTCACAGTGGACCTTCAGCAACCAAAAATCATGAGTGGAGTGTAAGAGTAAAGTCAGTACAGACCACAGCCAAATTTGATCTCAGTCTGTTCCTACTAGACAACACCATTGGTGTGTGACCCCTGTTAAGTGTGAAAACGATACCGCAGATACCAAATGCCACCCAACTTTATGGATCAGCTCTGCAAGCTGCAACATGATTGCTTGAGTTCAGAACCGAGTACAGAACCCATCTTTCTCCTACAGAGAGCTTTGAGAGGCCCGACCAAACAGAGGTCTGTCTGGAGTGGAGGGCAATCGTATTCTGCACCACGAAATAGAAAATACATTCCCATGTGTTTCCCAGCATGATCCCTTTAGAAGGGCCACAGATAGCTCACATGCCTTTGGAAAAGGCAACTGGTATGAGACAAGCAGCAAAAAGAGATTGCCCATCTGACCTGCTTGGTTCAACAAACCTTTGCAAAAAAAGGATGCCTGCCAGAAGGGTAGAAAGTATCAGGCAAGCAGGAGTAAGTAGCATGCAATTCAAAAATGAAAGAGTGGGGGGAAAAATCATGTCAAATGATGTGTTTAGATAACTGGAAGAAAATAGCAAAAAGATACACCTTTCCATACGTGTGCCATCTGATTCTAGTACAGCAAATGACAGTCACAGAGTGTGACATGACATTGTAAAACATGACTCAGTTGCTTTTTACTGGAGCTAGATGTATTCCCACTTAAATCCCATATCTATATCACTGATATTGCATTCAGAGAGGCAGAAATTTGGCTTCACCATTTGCCTTCTGATGAACCAACATGCTCAACAGTGAAAGCTCTTTAACAAAAATAAAGCCGTGCTACTAAGAGTTTGGAACAAAATATAAAGAGCTAATGATCTAAATAATGAAACTACAAGGGAGTTTTAGGAAGGCAGATTGTAATTAGCCAACTGGAATTTAGCCAGGACACCACAGCTAACACCTCTGTGACCTTCAATCAACACTCTTTTAATATGCATGAAGTTGGGTTTCTTTATCATTAATAAACTGAATGAAAATCCAATTGGAGCAAATACTCTGTTGGTTGATTTTCATCATCACAGAGCTGCTGGAATGATGAAATTCATGGGGGAAAAAGTTGTGAATACTCAGTCTTAAATGCTTAGCTAGCTAGCAGTCTGTCCCCCTTTGAATACTTCTGATGCTGACAGCTGTTGGATGTGCATAGAAAATGTTTTCACACTCATAGATGGGACGTATAAGCAACATGTTCACCCCAGATCAATTCCTGCCAGAAACCAAATCCCACTGTAGTCAGTTGGATGGAAGACGAATCCACAGAACAACACCTTGAGTTCACCTCCACAGTCCTATGAGGCCACCTTAGCTCTTGGTATCTTTTCTGAATTGCATGCTGCACCCACCCACTTTATTAAGGCATACAAGTGCCAGGTCACAACAGCACAAAGCCTGCTCATTTTGTTGTTCCCACACAGATCAACACCCCCAGCATTAAAGAAAAGCTAATCACAGGAAGGCCATGATTCACAGGCAGCCATTTCAAATGAAGGAATCCCACCCCACACAAAGCAGCTCTATGGAATAAAACTTTGAACTAGCTACCCCTGTTTAGGAGTGTTGATAGCAAGATTAATTATCCTTCTGTTGAGAGGCAGAAGCTGCCACAATGATGTGTCACCAGCACTTACCGAGCAAGGATGTATTCATCACAAGTGACAAGACTGCAGAGAAGTGAAATTCTTGTTTAATATTTGTCTGTATGCTAATGCAGTTTGAAAACAAAGTTCTCTAAAGCTGGATGAGAAGAAAAAAGAGAAGAAAAAAGAAAAGGAAGAAGAAAAATGCTTTAGCCAAAGTAAACAACGGGAAGAAGTAAAGCAATTTAATTTTTTTACTCATTTTACAGACCTTTTGAGATTTAATCTGCACAGCCATTAGGGATTTAAAGAGGACTGATGTTTAACTTGTTTGCCCATTTGACTTAAGACAAATCCATCTGACAACAACAAAGCACTTTCTTTGTCTTCACCACCACTTAATTTAAAGGGGACATGTTTACTAACAGCTTAATCTGTTTAATACAAATAGTCTTTTACATTCTTTAATCCTGTCAAAAAAAAAAAAAAACAACCAAACCTCCAGAAACCATTTGGTCCCTTCCAAAGCCCAAAGCCGGACTTTGGGGCAACCTGATATCAATAAAATATCTTAACTGTACAAACACACTGCACTGAACAATTTACATCTTCTTTATAAAAGCAGAAACAATATGTTATTGCTAAAGTGTCTGTTGAACCCTATACTCTTTTTTGCAACAAAAGCTGTCAATCTGCAGGAATTCTATGGCAAATGCACATATTTATTTCATATAGCTGCATGCACAAAACTTTAGTTAGCATTAGTGAGGATTAATGTCAAAGAGCATAACAACTACATCATCTCTCAATGTCACACTATTACTAAAAACTTTACTCTTGTCAGGAAAGTTCAGTGGTCTTTCTTCAATGCACATATAGCCTTGAATTGTGCATGAATGCCCTTAACGGCATTTTTTTCTCATAGTATATTCTCTTCCATGACCATCAGTGTCTCTTGGTTGTTTAATGCTAGTAAAGATGGAAAATGTCATATTCTGCAAAAGTGTTAACCACCTGCTGGTCAGGTTTATTCTTTTCTAGTGATTGCATTTTCTCATCTCTGCTGTTGATGTTATCCCCAATCTAGGAAAAGAGTGGAAGAGTGAGAATCAACAGATTCCAATAGTCTTAATGTTGGAACTGTCTGCTGTATGACCTTAAACAAGCAATTCAGCCCCAGACCAGCATAACGTGAGCATATGCTTAATTTTAAGTTAAAGAACAATCATTCATAATAAAGATGTGCTTTAGTGTCTCACTGTATTGGAGCCTCGCCTTTCCTCTGTATTTCAATTTCGCCATCTGTAAAATGCACTACTAAGAGCTATTCCAGTGAAAAGGCATTGTAAGTACAAAGTATTATTCTTCTCACTTCCCCTGAGGACTTTGTTCATGTAGTGCCAAACTATCCCGTAGGGTGTCCAAGGTTAAATTTTGTGTTTTGCAGTTTAAAATGAGTAGTCCACAGGATTCAGAGCCTTGCAGAGCACTGTTTGTAGATGCAACAACTGTGTTACCATCAGCTCTTCTTGTATTTCAAAAATTCTGGTAGCATACATCTTTCCCCTTTAAATATGAAGGAGAAAATATATGTCTGTAAAATACATTCAGGGCTTAGTATTTTTAATAGAAGACACTATAAAAATTGTGTACTGTTTTACTTAATACGTCAGTGTTGCTTCAGGAATTAGACAATTATCAAAATAAAGCCTTTTCTCTTCAGATTCAACAAGAAATGGAACTTAAAGACACCTCTGACAAAATAGTCATAGTGAATACGTTCATGAGTAAACTCAGCCATACAAAAGCTAAGTGATTATTAGTCCCTGGTTAAACAAGGAGCTAGTGGAAGAAATGGGAACAAGCCAATATGAAGCATTTACACAGGCCTTTTCACACAAGAATTTAAAACATTTTACAATGAAAACAACAACAAAAAAAGCAGCACTTGATTCCTGAAACTCAGTCTTCTGCCCTATCTACTACACATCAATCTTCCCCAGAAAATGCTGGTTCTAACATTTACTTTGTTACACATATTTT
Source organism: Gymnogyps californianus (assembly GCF_018139145.2). Classification (NCBI taxonomy): domain Eukaryota; kingdom Metazoa; phylum Chordata; class Aves; order Accipitriformes; family Cathartidae; genus Gymnogyps; species Gymnogyps californianus. The sequence continues at coordinate 158,388,899 of NC_059472.1, read as the reverse complement.
CACCCCACCTTGGTACCAGGTATATTGAGTAAACTACAATCTTATACCAACACATGCACTTTTGAATTCAGATAAATACTTGAACTTCACTATAGAGGCTTCTATAAAACCCAGTTATACCCAATCCTTTCAAATCAAGCCAATCTTTAATTGTAATAATAAAAATCATATTACAGTAATGGTATTTTCAAGTTAATGGCACAATAAAGACCTGCTAAAAGGCAGTCTTTATCAATCAGCCTAATAACTATACTATTTTTAAAACAGACCATGGCCATAGAATAGGTTAGATTTTCAGAGGTTTATCTGAAAATTTGCCCCTTAAGAGAATATTTAAGATTTTAAGTTCTTTTGGAGGGAGGCTGTCTATTTATTTCATGTTTGTATAGCACCTGGAGGAAAGAAAACCTCATCCTATGTGTCAACATTGTAGGAATAATAAATAAAACTAGTAATATTTTCATTAGTATTGTGTTAATTGATTGATGAAAATATCTAGCTTGGTCTCTGAAATCTAACAGTTTTAATCAGAGACACAACATCTTTCCTCAAAAAAACCCATGCTGCCCCATGACATTTGCGAGAGCAAGACTGGGGGACCCACTTGACTGTATGTGTAAAAAGTGCACCCCAATTTTACAGACCTCTTTTGAAAGCCTCACTGGGCTATTTTTTGAAAGCATGAAGATAGTAACTGAGAGGCTGTCTTTTCCTTCAGTTGCAAAGGTGTACAGGGTGGGTAATTAAATTGCAATTAACGTCTAACCACCTTGTCTCTCAACAAAGTGATTCTCTCCTGTGGGAAAGGAGAAAGTAAATGGGATTTGGAGGTGTGGTGTACTTCCCTCCCTGCTTTCCCAGAGCTGAGGAATGCCTGCTCCAGCTGGAAAAATATAAACAGCTCCAATGAATCACAGAAGTTTGGACATCTTGCTTGGCTACTTGATGCCAGACATCTGATAATGCAGGCACTCACTAATCCCCCACGTACCTGGCGTTTTTGGAGTAAGACAGAGTATGAATAGTTGGTTAGTGAAGACAGGGACTTTAATTAGCCTTACTTTGTAGGGATTTACAATTTTAGACTATGCAAGTGGTGGCATTTAAATTTTCTGCCTGACCTCTCTTCACATTTTCATGTATATAAACTGTAAGAAAAGCCTTGGGTATCCTCCTTTGTCAGAGGAAGGCCAAAAAAATTCCTTGGAGTCAACCTCAGTGAAGGAAAATAGACATGGTAAAATAAAGAAAAAAATCACGTTAAACTTCAAGAATGCTACAGTACGTAACGATCCCAAAGGCATGGGAGGAACTGGGCATTTTCTAAATGTGACCTCTCCCGGTGGCAGTGAAGCGCTGGATGTCACGCTGAGAAATGGGACAACCTGAAGAGGACATACATGTTTTATTGTTTTTTAATTAATAATGATCACTTCAGCTGTGCAGGCAAAAGGATATGCCATAGAAGTAAATGCAGGTGAAAGAAAATAGCTTTTTACTACAAAATTTCTACTGCAAGAATCTTCTGTGTCTGTGCTATCACTGTAATGTCTCGCCATTACTTAATGACAGTTGAAACTGCACAGGCCTCTGCATTGCAGGGGATGTCACCATAAGGAAAATCCCTCTTACAGCCAAGATGCCCCAAATCTGTGATGCATTCTGCTATGTGCTGCTTCAGTTTCATCTGAAATGGTATACCCGCAAGATGACCAGTAAATCTGTTGTGGGAATGAAGAACGCTGCTTCTCTGAAAAGACCCCCACTTCTTCAATTGTTATAGTGCCTGAAAGTTCTATTGATGTATTTTTGGTTGCCTTTGGGCTTTATATTCTTTCTTCATTTAACACTGAGAGTGAATATAGCCATTTTAGGGATCAAAGACTCTAAGTTGCTCTCTAATGTGCCACTGTCAAAAAAAAATGAAGCCTCTCAAACCTTGTGACATGTAATAGAGAATTAGGCATTTGGTGGGATAGTATGGGTTGGAATGTCAAAGTTTCCACTTTCAGTGTGCACCTTCTTGTGTTAAAATTCATTTCATATTCAAAATATCATCACAAAATGTGTCTCACAAATTATTCCCATTTAAAAATAGGAAGCTTTCCATTGCTTTCAAGACGATTGCCAGTGCAGTCAGAAACTAGATCAGAATCAAGAGAACACTGATAAGAATTAGGGGAAAGATTATTCATTTATTCATACCCGTTGAATCAAGAACCAGGTATCCCCTACAAGGCAAATGTTGTATGTTTAATTTACAACAGCTGACCTGAGCATCACACTACAACCAAGCAATGTAAGATATATTAGAACAAAGTTTCCTCACCAAAAAACAATGCAAAGCCAACAATGCAGCTCGTTCTTACAGCAAATAAAAACCAAATGACTCGAGGCTTTTCCTCGTACGCTTCTTTTTGCTAAAGGAGTTTGTTAGGACATAGGAGGGGTATTTGCAAGTGCAGTGAACAAAGACCATAAAAATGGACGACAAAGATAATAAACTTTGAAGGTATCAAGGCTCTCAATCAGACATTCACTGCAAACCTGAGTGTACAAGCACAGAACAACAGCCGCAAAGCTGCTGAGGTCTTTGAGCTCCTGATGACTTTGTCTCTAAAGGAATACTTTGTTGAGGGTGTTGCCTGAAGGAGCACATTTTAGTTAATTGTGCTCACTGTAACTATTTATTGATACCGGAAGAGAACTCTACTTTCACATGCTTATTGAAGAATAATATGCCAAGGCATCCAGAATAATGTACGGAACCCTTTTACAATTTTATAAGTAATTAAACATTGATTCATGGTAGGTCTTGTTCAATTGCAGGACAAACTGAGAAGGTATTGCAGAAAATGTAAATTATTCATATGAGTTCCTGGTTTTAATATAAAAAAGCAGAAGAGGTCCTTTAGAATCTAGCTATGCAGAATTTTATTTTAATATCTCATCTTTTATTCAGGTGAGGAGCTAATCCAATTTTGATGCAACTGTGTATATGTGTCACAGTAAAAAATTCAAATTAAGGTTTTCATTGCCATTTGTACCCTCTCTACTCTATTTCACAGCTCAACTTCTCCAACCAGCCTTTACCTCTCGTGATGCACCAACATGGTTCAATCTTACCTCAGTCTTGACAATTCATGGTTCAGGGAAGACAAAGAACAACTGAAGAGTTGGTCTCATTGAGGAAACTGGGAGGAGGAAGTGCAAAAATTACAACCATTAAAGCCTGCATAAGCATCTATTTACTTTTAAAAATCACATTTCCTTGTAGCAGAGGAGAGAAATTTTAATAGGTTATAATAGTGACAAAATATGAATATTTGATAAAATGCAGAAGTAAAATGTGAAGTGGTATAATACTAAAGGCATTTCTTTCTCAAATGTGTATAGGATAACAACTGTCAGCAGCTAAGATTAGTAGCCAGCTAAACCCAACCATCTGATTAAGCTACATTATGTCACTCAAAGTTTAGGGTCAAATAATATTGTAAAGTATCAGAGGTGATGAAGAGATGGACACAGATTAAAAGACACAAATGGTAGGATGTCAGGTACAAGAAATGGAAGGTGCATGAAATTATAACATGAGACAAAGAGATCAGATGAATGCTGAAAAGAGGCACAGATATTAGGGATATGAAAATACACCACTGGCCTGATTCTCATTTGTGTTATGGAGCCTTTATTCCTTTTTGTTTGTTTAAAGTGGCTTTGAATTAAAAAAAAAAAGCAGATTCCAAGAGTTTTTAAATGAAACATACTGTGAAACTATAACCCCACTGGAGTTACTGGCATGACCTCATCTGGTTCAGTGCTGACAAGAATTTAAATCTTGTTCTTCAATAGAATTAAATTATTTAACACTAGAGTTGGTTAAATACAGAAAAAAAGAAGTATTCATATTCCAAAAACTATTTAGACTAACTAGGTTTCTAATCTCTTTATTCATCATTCATGCATATTCACCTGAACTCATTTTCATTTGCATGAATGGAGAATGTTTCAAAGACTCAAACTTGATGTGAACACCTTGGGATGTGCATCAACAGCTCGATGTAATCTATTCAGAAAGCAAAATGACTATCATGTGTACTAGGTAACAAACCCCAAAGTATACAGTGAAAAACAAAGATACAGCAGGGAAATAGCCCAGAAGAAGCCACAAAATGAAATTAAATTGCCATGAACGATTTGGTGAATACTTATGAAAAAGAAATACATTGACAGAAATTGGAATCAATCTGCCAAATGACTTACAAATGGAAAAAAAGATTAATTGGATAATGTTATTGCTACCAATATAATCAACTTCTTGTTGGGAAGGTTTATTTTGGGTTTTAGTTTGAGCTGCTTGAAACTGGAGTGCTTTAAAATTGCACAGACAATTGCATTGGTTTTGTCACAGGAATAGGTGTGTTTCAAAGTTGCTTTTAAAAACTAAACCCAAGTGAAAGAATAACCATGTCACTTAATTGAAAATATTAGATGCAAACAAAAGTAGCACAAAAAGAACAGAAGGCCTCCCTTCCATACTCATATCTTGCAGTGGTAAATCTGAATACCAGATGTATTAATACACAAGTCAGTAAGTAGAAATTCGCTACACTCATACTACCCTGACCAAACCTTTCTTATAAAGGAAGGAAATAGAAAACTGTTTTCATCCTGACTTCCTCATATGAATCTCACTGTCAACTGAGTATCAACCGCTAATGAAAGGTTCCTTCAGACTGCCTTGTACTTTACTCTGAATCAAAGTATCATGACTGCTTTCACCTGCTCCTGCCAGGATAATCATCTGAAAGTTGATCAAACATATCTGAACCAGTACAAGAGCAATAACTGATGGAGACGGATGCTGTCAGCTAGGAAGACATCTTCACGCGCTATTTGTTCAGCACTTGTCACCTTTGGATCACAGTACCCCTGTGTACACCTTTCTTTTTTATTATGACAACACTGCAGTCCAGTAGCTTTCATTCCTGAAAGCTTGATGAAAATACGTGATGATTTTTTGAAATATGAGAAGAAGCTGCTTATCTTTGGAAAGATGTTTTCTTTGATGCTGGTGTAAAAATGCATGGAATGCATCTAAACTCAATTAAGGAATATTTGTAGTATCACTTAACCTCTTACAAATGCTTCCTGGCCAATTGTAAAGAGAGCTGACATTTTCTTTGAACAGAAGAAAAAAAGGAGCAGGGAGATCCATATTAAAACATACTTCTTGTGGGAATATAGTCTGGGAAATTTATTCCCAGAAGAGAAAAGTTTTAGGGCTGCCAACGAAACATAACATTATGTAACATCATGTCATTGCTTAAGGGTTGGATATAGGATACTATTCATTACCCAAGCCAAATCCATCTGAAGGCACTGGACAGACTGCAAAGACATCAAAAAGTAATTCTGTATTTTATTTAATAATGTTACTACCTAGAAACACTGTTCCTTAGCTCACTTGTACTGCACAGATTTTCCCACTTCCCAATGAAAACATAACAAAGCATTTTCCCACTCTTGGAGTCTTAGAGTTGGATACTCAAGAAAATTTGCTATGTTTTTCAGAGGTGGCTTCCAATGAATGTAATTCATTTAAGAGTTTCATTGTGGCAGATAAACAGGAACATAGTGGCAAAGATCTGAGAAAGAACACTGTGTTAATAGGACATACCTCTGAGATCCCCAAGTCTGAAGGAATACAGACCTTGTCACTTCTAAGCTGGCCATTCCAATCTAAAATAAGTCACAAGATGCTGCAAGGTGCTGTTACCATCTTACTATTCGAGTATTTTACATCTCTAAAGTCATTAACAAAAAACAGCTCCTTTCCTCTCTGATTATTCACATCAGTATCTCTAGGAAGCTCACTGGTGGTCACACTTCAGCTCCTAATATCTCATGGTCCAGATTCTTACAGCCCAAACTCCATCCAAATCCTAACTCTTGCTGCTTGTTGCCTTTAGGCTTTCAAGGATTCTCAAGCAACAGAAAGCACCAAACAAGTGGAGATTAGGCTGTGTGAATCATGGATCTCCATGTCCACATCCATGTCTCTCCAGGGTTGCTGGTTTTAACACACAGTCCTGGAGGAAGAGGGAAAGGATAGTACAGTGTAACACATCGCATTTGCTTCACCTACCTGTGCCAATATTACTCATTCAGCTGAGACTGAACAACAGACATCAGTCTCCAGGAAAGTAATTCTCAAGGGTTCTCCAAGTACTAAATAAGGTGACAGATGAGGAATTAAGCAGCAACCTGATAACATCAGCATTATGAAATACTATTCACAATGACAAAGTGTCAGCTGTCCTTGATTAACGTTCAAGAATAATAATGGAATTGCTAGTGTACTGTGGACAATTTTCTCCACCACACTTTTCAATATTAGAGAAATGTGGTCAGTAATTAAACAAGTGGAGTTTATGCTGGCAAACATCTACTCAAACTTCATGTGCATTGGCACAGTATCTACACCACTGTCACTGCCATGCACAAAGCCATACGCAAGCTACCCTCAATGAAGTTAGCTCAAATACTCATGCTAAATACCCAAGTATTTGCCAGACTTCCTGGGAGGGATTTACAACCCATACTCCCAGGACAATATTGTTAGTACTGGCCATTATCTACTTTTTGTACAAAGGGTACAAGCTGTTGACCAAAGGCTATTGTATCACGAGATAAATGACTTCCTGGAATTCCCAGGATAAAGGCACAGGGAGATAATGCAATACATAATGACCTCAGGTGGCCTTTAGACTAAGTCTAAGCTTCCATAAGCAGGAGAAACTGGAACTTCCTACACTGTTTATTGAATGGGGGCATATTTTGGTAGTTTCCAGTCAGTCTGCCTTTAGCATCAAGGAAACAGCAGATCAGTGAGATGTGGAATTTTAAGTCCCAGTTCCTTATAAGGCTTTATTGTAAAATAAGGAACAATCACACTAGCATATGTCTAGCATATATATGCAAGGAGTCCTCCTTTCCCTGGTTCCTCCTGACAGAAGTTGGCAATGTAACTAGTGAACACACTAAACCGTATGAAGAAAAACCTTACACATTTCTTTCCAATTTGTTTTTCCAAATTGTTTTTCCAGTTTGTTTTGTTTTATTTGCAAAGTGTTTATTAATAAAGATTTATCAGAAGGTGAGCACCTACTTTTGCACTTTTCCCAATTCATGCTGTAAGTGTTCTGCCCTCTCAACATCCAGGCCTTTTGATTTTGTTGTGTTATCTAAGTGACTCAGACTGGAAAGATCTGCCCCCCTGCAGGTTTTGGATCATCATGAACAAAATATTCTAGGTCACTTTGGTGTTCAAGCCAAAATCCAAATGCATTGATACCTAATAAATACTTTACAGGTATACTTTAGATATTGTACACTGCCCTGGCAAAAGGATATTACATTGCATTTATAATGTAATGAAGGAACAAATAGATTCCTTCCACATGGAGCTCTGACTTCTAATTATAAACTATATCTGTGTAGGAGATCAATAACTAGAATTCTCTGCTTTCTCTTTTCTTCTTTCATTCTTCCAGTTCCTTCATCCCTGTTAGTTTTTCCTTCTGTAGAGCCTTCTTTTCCCATCCTTCTTGGAAAGAATGCTCAAATGCTTTCAACACAAGAATATACCGTAAAAACTATCAAAATCCTTGAAAATAGGGGATCTTATTTACTGGTGGGCTGAAAAAGAAACAAAATCAGTGAGATGCAATCAGAAATAATTGAGACACAGGATGGAAAAAGAGATTACTATAGCCAGTGTGGATCTGATAAATGTTGATATTAAACAGATTTGGATGTAATTTGCCTGAGATTTAAGAAGGTCTTCTGATACCCTAATCTAAAAGTTAACCATCCCCAGCACTGGGAAGGAGCTGTTTATTGGACTGGGAGGATATCAAAGAAAGAAGGCCCTTGTGAATGGAAAAGTGCAGGGCAAAGGGAAGTGATTAGCAGGTCACCACAAGGATCAATATGAGGACAGTTTCTGCTCACACTGGATATAACATAAAATAAGAACACACAGCATGGCAGAAGAGCTTAGCAATAATTAAAATAAAGAAAAGGATGGAGCAGTATTAAGTTTGGTGCCAATAATTTTGCAAGTGATCTGAACAAACAAGGAAAGCATATGGGAAAATTGGCTTCCAATTGCTTATTGCAACCTGCAGAAATGCAGGTTAAAGAGACTTTTACAACAGTAAAAATTAATAAAACAAAAAATTTTCTATGCTACAGAACTTTGCAAGAAAGCTCCTCCCGATGAGCAAGTACAGTTTTATCAGTTTATTCTCTCCTGACTGCTTATGTTTCAGTGCTCAGCAACTCTTAAAGAGAATTATAGCAGTAGTAAAAACACATACACATCCTAATATTTACATGCAATGAAAAACCTCCGTCTTCACTTAACCTTCTCAATGGGTATAAGAAAAATGGTCTACAAAATGGTCTTGGTATACAAAAGCAAATTACAAGATAACATTGCCTTCACCAGTGCAGGGACCAGTCCTTTATTTGTAAAAAATTTCATGGGCTTTATCAACAAAAAGTTATCACATATCTGAAAATATATAGCTATAGATAACACTTCCTCTTGGAATTACTAATTAAAAAATGGTTTGAGAAGCTGAGATTTCGTTCAGAGACTTTGGAAACAGAAAAACATACACAATATTTGAATAATAAAATCATTTAGGATGTCTACAAGCTTCGGTTGAGTCATCTCTAAAGATATAACACTGAATAAACTGTCACAGCCTACCATTGAAAGTTCCTAGCAAAGACTATGCAAGCACTATACCTCAGATGCTGACCTCCTTAACTCACTCTCATTGCAGGTAACCTGTCATGATGCCACAGGGTCAAACCTGGAAGTGAATCTTACCTACAGATGTTTCAGTATACGTTGAATGAACAGGCTGGCTCACAGGCTGCAAGTTAAGCACATGCTCAAGCATTTTTTCAGATAAGGTCCTGAGTGACAATGCACTCATTACATAGGAAATGTCAGTTTTAAGCAAACTAAAAGCATGGGTCAGGCCCTAAGAAAAGAAAAGTTTTAGCATAACCAAATCTAACCATGCTCTCTTCCACAACTGAAGTCTGGATAGTTCATGATTTGAATGGCTTTGTTTTCTACTCAAATGATGATGGGCTTGGTCACTGACTGCATTTTACTAGTCCCTTCAGGATGAACGATCTAATGGGGTAAGAGATTTGCCAGAAAATCTTCTAAGGTTCAATTCTTTCACTTACTTTCTCTGTATCTGTTTTGTTTTAGTACAGATCACCACTTAAAATCCTTTTCCAATTCACTGAATATAAGCAAATAAACAACAAGCCAAATCTTTCCCTCTAGCACTAGGTTTAAGAAGAGTATTATATCAGTTTTCCTAAATACCTACCTAAATACAGAAATTCTTCATTTCTGTACTTAAAAGCCATGTCACAGTAATAATATCCTTAACAATAACATCCTTATTCCTTAGGAGCTGGAAAGGAAGACCACCTTCTAGAGACCAGTAAGCAAGAATGACATTAACTTGACCTACAAGAAAATTCTGTTATTGGAAGCACTAAGAATACAACTGTTAAAATTAGCAATAAGCAAAATTTCCATTTAAATACATTTGGAAGCGAAGCACACTGATTAGTTACAGTGTCAAACAAAAAAGATGGATAGTCTTCAATTTAGAAAGCCAACATTTTTTTATATTACAAGCATTTTCGGGGAACTCATCATCTTACACCTGTTCTAGCAGTAGCCTCAAACAATATAGAAGTCACTTTTGGATTTTGAACTGCTGTTTAAAAAAAACCCAAACATAAAAAGGCTTTTGATGATGCCGGAGGAAACCAAATTTGTATGTGGAGCAGAACTAACAAGGACTGGAGTAAATCAAAATATGTATTTCTAGGGGGGTTAGGAGGCACTACAAAAGTAATGAACAAAATGTTCTCACTGTCAGAAGATTACAGTTTACAGTAGAGAATGCACTGTCTGCAGAGGACAGTGCTCTTAAACAAGGCTGTCTCAGACTTCCCATTAAAAGACCATCTTTCCAGGAGTTCACAGCTTCCTCACACTGTTTGGGCTGAAAGTTTTGAAAATAGCTCTGACTAAGGCTGAAGTTTTTGAGAAACGTTGACCTAAAACAATCCTGCTCTTTCTCAGGGATGAGAGGATGAATACATTGCTTCCCCTATTCCCTTCCCCCTGCTTTTTTTTTTTGATAAAAAAGACTTTTTACAGCTGTTTGGTGGAGATGCTACAGCTCCCTCCATGAGTCAGACCAGGATTTGGAAACATGGGAGAGGAGTTGCCATAGTGTCAAGATTCTGTTGTTCTTGTGAAAATGTCCACAAATTCAGCCAAGTTATGAGCTTCTACAAATCTGCCCACACAGACTGAGCGGAAATTCTGACTGTATAGCAGATAGTAAGAAGCAAGCTCCACCCACTTAAACCTGTTGGGCCAGCTGGAGTGTGCATGCCACGTCCTTCCGAATTGCAGGTCCATCCCCCGGCAGAGCTTTGCAAGCCTTTCTGCCTGTGTGCAGCCACCAGGCCCACCGCCTAGGAATGAAAGCAGTAAATCTTCTCCCTCCTGTGCTTTTTATTGCTGCCATCTGTTATCCTTCCTCTCCTCAGTCATGGTTAGAAAGGAATATTATCCTTTCTATGCAAATAGAAATGCATATCCTAATACGCAAATTATCACAGTGGAATGAGGATCAGGCAGAAAAGTTTGGGGATGACTGGATAAAGCAGCTCGATTACAAAGTGCACAGCAGAAGCTGGGCCACATAAAGAAGAACAACAAATGGCAGCAGACTGGCCAGTGCAGCCAAGGATTTTGGCCTTGCCAGTGTCTCAGGCAATCAGTATGTTTCCAGGTGCAGCTTTACAACCACCTTTCCAAGAATTTTGCAGTTTTATTTCCCTCCACGGGATGACATTATCAATATTAAGGCTGGAAAAAAAACCCAAACCAACCCAACACTCTGGAATCCCTCCATAACTTACTTCAGCACCTCAGTAGTTTTTAACTAGTAGATGTTCATCCACATGAAGCCATTTCATTCAATGTACCAAGAGGCCAATAGTCTGGGAACCCATCACAGCTATGCAGGAAATGAGACTGCCATCTTTTAAGATCCTCTCTCATTTACAGCAGGAGTTGAAAGACAGGCAGTGCATGAGGAAAGGAAAAAACATGGTCTTAAGGTTAAAAAAAGTCATCCTCAAGTACTGGAGTGCTCAGCTTTGACCACAGCCTATATGATGCTGAAAAGATCACCCTGAACTTTTCACTGCTGAACTCTGACTGTCTGGCCCTTACTTTCTGAAAACCCAGATTTTCTGAGATCACAGAATCTGATTTATGAAAGGGCTGAGAATTCAGAACTGCAGGAGGAGTCAGCTACACATCTGCTTTCACTACAAGAAGTGCAAGGTATTCTGAAATGTATCAGGTTTAAGGCATCTCAAATCGGATTGATAAAATTAGTGATCACTTTTACCTTGCATTTCACATTTTTTTCTGTCCCTGTTTGTTAAATAGCAAAAATACATTAAACAGGGATTAATCAAAGGATTAATAAACTACCCTCTTATGGTAGCACTATAGAAAGGTACTTCAGGAAGTCGATAATCATGCATTCAATGCTGGACAGAATGGTGTGCAGCAAATAACTCAGTGGCATACACTGAGCAATTCAGATAAAAAGAAACATTTCATAAAGCTCCTATTCAGTGGTGTCTATTGTATATGTTAAAGGCACAGACATCTCATAGAAAAAAGTAGCTATGCAATCATGTAATTTAATATCCCTGTCAGGATGTGGATGAACAATCGGAAAAATTACCAGAATTAAGATTGCCTATGTATTTTCTGTTTTCTCTACACTTGACTTTACAACCTTAACACTCTTGTAACAAAGCATATGATATACTGGCTTACCAAAAACCGTTTTTCCACTTTTGAGTATTTCCATGTCAGGGATCTGTAAACACCTTTTTGTATTAGTCCTACTAATATCTAAAAAATCAGGAACTTTAAAAAGTCACTGAACTTTATATTCAAAAATATTAGTTCATTATACATTTGTAGTAACTTGGAATACTGAACCTGCCTTTCCAAAATATGTGAAAATGCTATCATTTATCACGTAAGGGTATAAGACCACGTTCAGTGACCCATTTAGGAGGGTATGGGGGTAGAGGCCAGGAATCTGAAACTATCCACTTTAAAATGTCTCCCTTCTTTAACTTGAATCAATTAAGGAAATGGTTTGCCATTAAACTATGGCTCTCCCACACACCATTTAAATACACACTTGACTCCCATTGAAATGGTCAGTTCAACTTAAATTAGATTGAACTGTGCATAAACAAAAGGCTACTGGAGAGCACAAAACTCCCATAGCACCCTCTACTGATAAAGAGGGAATGGGATTAACATTCATACAGAGCAATTCCACAGAACAGGCAAAGTAACAGAGAAAAGTGAAAACGGGTTTTCATTGCAGTTCAGAATTTAAGCTGCTGCTTTATAAAGGGACCCTTTCAAGACATTTACACTCAAAGGCCCAATCCTGTAGTCCTTACTCTGGCAAAATTCCAGCTGAAGTCAATGGGAATATTGCCTGTGTAAGGACTATTCAAAATTAGTCAAACTGTCTGAATATCATTCAATCAGCTCTAATCACTGCATTGAGAATAAAGGCCGTAATTTTGGCATTTTTTGTCACTTTAAATTCTTCAACAAATACTTGCATTATTCTCTGTAAATCATCTTGCCAAGCAGTATTTGTCAAATAATTGGACAATTTTTTTCCATCAACCATTGAATAAATTATGAATAACAAGCACTGATTTAACCATGTGACTCCCATCAGTCAATTCTTAAGTTTCCTATGAAGGTCTTAACTGGGGGTTTTATTGGTGGCTTAAACATTAGAGAAAATCTCATTCAACAAGAACTACTCAGCTACCTTTCCACCAGTATTGACAGCATAAAGGCTAAAGCTAAATTCTGATTTACTTTTTTAATTGTATGGACTACCATAAATGTTAGCATATTTTTTTGACAGAATGTCTGATTTTACTCATTCTTCGAAATCCAAAGTACAACCTTTAGGAAAAAAAACATGCAAAGCTTTACTTAGGAGAGATAATATCTGTAAAGAGACTTAATAACGTTTGTTAGATTAACAGATATACTTGGAATAAATATTTATTTTCTCTCGGGCACATAAGCCTTACACAGGCACAATAGCTACAACACTACCACATTATTAGCAACAGCATTTGTGTCTCCTATACAACAAATCTTTTACTGGTTCTTCCACCTTTGAGATAAACTCTAATTAGAAATATCAGGGTCATTAGGAAATTTTAAAGGGAGGATGAAGATGCAGCTTTACTATCTTTTAACTCTCTTTTAATAAGAAATTAAAATAGAAATTAAATAGACATTTAAATAGGCATTTAAAATAGAAAAATACATTTTCTATTAAAAATTAATAGGAAGAAAAATTAATTTAAAATTAGAAATACTAGGGCATCAGAGTGCACCAACAGCCCAGTGACCAGTCTCTAAAATACTAAGTGAATTCTGTTTTCGAAGAAGAAACAATCCCTTGAAAAGATTGTGCAATACAGTGCTAAGAGAAAACTCTTGGTTTTATCTGAACTTGCATAGCAGCCATAGTTACTATTACTAGAAACAAACCATTTTGGGTACTAATGATCTCATCTGAAATTGTTCTTCAGTAACACCTATCCCCCCAAAATGGCTTATACGCTGTCAAGCTGGATACGCACACAAGGCAATGATAGCCATAAACAATGCCAAGCAAATGCATAGCCAGGGTCTAAGGTATCCCTCTCCTCCTCTCTTCTCTGAGATGAGCATATTGACTCCTTGAACGACTTTCCACTCAGGCCAAAACAAAAAAAATAATAATAATGTAAGAAGGCAAGGGCAAATCAGAAGATGAGCAAGAAAGATTGTGATGAGAGTTTATAAAGCAATGGTGATTGGTAAAACAAATTGAAATCTTACAGGGAAAAAATGAATTATAGAAGGAATTACTACTCTATGCAGTAGCTTGCCCTACAGAAGCAACATGGATTCCCTCTCTCTCCCCCGTGTGGATGTATCTATATGCACGTTTTCTTGTATCTTATTAACTCTCATTAACTTTGTGTTTCCCTCTCATTAATTCACCTTTTATTTCAGGTAGTATCAGGAAGTGCAATTAGCTGCATCAAGCACATCTTCACTATGCAAATTATTTAGCTGGTAACTATGTTTATAATTAAGTGGTTTAACATCACTTTATTACGTCTTTTCAGTTGCTTACAATCTTGCCAAACTTCAACTGTTTTCCATGCCAGGTTTCTGTCTCAGGAAGAAAATTTTCTGGAAAGTTTCTGTAAAAACTTTCTATGTGAGTGGAAAAACTGTTTTGTCTACATTCAAAAACTTGTACCTTTCACTGCTATTGTTGGTGCGACCATTGCAGAAAAGAGATCAAATTTGGGCATGTCCTTCTACATATGCTGAAGGGAGTCGTCAGAGTTGGCAGATTTAAAGCCTCTGTCTACTGCTAACATGTTCCATCCTCCCAGAGCTCTGAAAATAAAACCACATCGACCATATTTTAACCCCAACAGTTAAACATTCTCTATTCTTGTCCTAGAAGTCTATGTAGGACTTTTTCTGCAACCAGGGGATACCAGCGTAAGAAGTGCAGGGACCGAGATCAGAAAAGCTATGGCTTTTAGTCTTACACTGCAGCCTAAGATCTGTGGATACGCATCTGGGCAATACAACCCAGGCAGTTTAACAACACAGCCAAGTCTGCCTTAAGGTCAGTGAGTGCCAACCACCTAAGTGTTAACTCAGTTTTCCAGAAAGATTTTACAGCTCCTGCTAAGCTGTATGTTGCAAAGACTTAGAGGCAGGAGGTGAGTTCCCACCTTAAAGCTGATCTGGGCATGAGAGAAGACGAGCAGGCACATCTTCACAGCAGTATGGGTATTCGAGCTGCCTCCTGTGCTATCACTGCTCCCCTTTTCGCTCTGTCGTGCCTAGGCAGAAGAGTTAAAAAAACTTCCCTGATGCTAATGGAGTATAGAATAGGAACTGGGAGAAGGTAGGAGAAAGGGCTAAACTGGAGCAGACTGGGATAAGACAGGAGAAATCTGCATTCTACAGCAAAAAATAGGAAGCATATTTGCATTGACTGTAAAAACTGATCCTAACCAACACTCAAAAAAGAACGCATCTCTAAAGACACACATAGTATCAATTCTGGCACTTCCTAACCTTCGCAGCCTTGCTTTTGTAATTATGTTGGTCTTTTACTGTAGGTCCCTGCTATAATCACCCTAGTTTTTCATATTAAAAAGACATTGGGGTGGATTCTCTGCTGGTGTAAACTGGCACAGTGCCATTGATTCTAGTGGAACCGTGCCAATTTTCATCAGCTGCAAATCTGGACCATTCTTGTTAATTTACTTGTAAAGAAGCTCCCCACATGCCTCTAATCATTTCTATTTTCCCCCTTGACCCTTCCTGTGTTTGAGGTTGGGGTTTTATCTTAGAAATGTAGTGATAAAATGCTTTATTTTGTTTCATCAGCAAATTGGGATGTCATTAGTCACCACTTCTACCCTCTCCTCCAAACACAGATTCACAATAGGGTGCAGCACAAAAAGCTCTGCAACAGTGCTGTCCCAGGCTGCTACACCTCCATGGTTTGGCATGGTGCAGGAATGGAAGCACACAGTGCAGCTTGCACAGCATCTCAGGTAATAAGACCTGCTTACTGTGCTGCGTCAGAACAAGAAGTGGCACGTGCTTTGTCTCCATGGCAGTTTAAATGCATCCACAATGATCCTTGGACATTCCACTGACTTATTTTTCTGATGAAATCTTTCGCTTTCTATCACCAACCTAGTTTTTCCCCATGTTGGCTTCATTTGTGTCACCTTAATTATCAATTTCTTTTTTTATCATTAGCTGTGTTACTAGCTACTGTCTAAAAACCTCGTCTAGTATTTTTTGTGGAACTCACATCTTTTTGATAAAACTATATATGTAATTGTATAGCCAACCTTCTCCATTAAATTGTTAACCTTTAAAATATACTATAAGGCTGGAGCAGTAAGATATACTGTTGCAACAGTCACAGCTATTTTTCCTTAGAACTATACTCCATCCAGGTTCTTTATAGTTTTTTTCATCTTTAACGATTTTATCAATTATGTTTCCTGACACCAAAGAAAGGTTCACCATTCTAATTCCTGGAATCATTCTCAGAACCATTTCCCCCAAAACAGTTTTGTATGAAGCTGGCTACCTTCAGTTTTCCTCTATTGTATCACATTTTGCTGATTAATTACCTAAGTTTTAATAGGAATTCAGTTAGCAATTCTTTAGCTCCTTCAGATTCCTTGGATGAATGCCACATGTTCTGACTTTCACTGTCATTTAATTCCATGGGTTGTTGCAAACCCTGTATATACATCACTGCTTTTGGCAGCACTTGCTGTTTGTAAATAGCAAATGCTAAGGCAGGTAGTTTCTTATGATCTGCTCTGCTGAAGTTCGAAGCAACCAAAATACTTTGTTTCTGCATAAGCTCTTTGTCTTTTCAGTTTGTTCCCTTTGTGCCCTGGTGATTCCTCATGCATTTCCAGCGCATTATCACTATAATGCTAAACACTCTTCAGATTTTCTCTAACTTATTTGAGATTAATTACACTTGTATTACAGAGATGTGGCTTTGAAATAATAATAAAAACCTATTATTTAAAATAGACACCGAAAGTTGCATTCCAAGATTTAGATGTGTTACAAACCTTAGGTTTATAAGGTGTTTAGTTTATATTGTGTTATATATCACATTTTGACATGACACTGAATGATGTCATCTACCTCTACTCACACTCTCCTTAAAATCCCACTGGAGAAGAAAACAGTCTTTGCTTTGCGCTCTTTACTGTCATACTGAACCTGTTCAAGGTAGTATTCAGCCCAGATATTCTCATGGTCCCATACACTTTTCTTGCCTGAAAAAAACCTATGGGATTTATAGAACAGCCTCCCACTTCCACATCCCAATCTGTCTTTCCTACGCAGTACACAGAAACGAATTATTGTACCTCATTGATTTTTTTCATGAGCACTGTATTTCACAAGTGATAAATTATACCTATATTACCTTGATGCCAGACATTAAGCCCTACCCAGAGTTTCCTTTAAGTTCCTTATATCAGTATTTGCAAGTTTTATTGTTTTATTGAAATGTTCCTCTTTAGAGGTGCCTTTTCACCTTTGCTGCACCATAGCTGCAGTTGCTTACCATATCTCCTATTCTTGGGTACATGTTGCAAAGATGAGAGGTCTGAACAGCACGTAAGAAATGGGACATTTTCATCTGAAAATACCAAGAGAAGAAAAGCAAAATTATGGAAAAATACTCTTTCTTGTGAAGAATGTTTTTTGCTGCATACACTTTTGTTCTATCAGGAAACGTATAGTACTAAGCAAGAATAAGAAATATTTTTGCTTTGTATAAGTTGTTGATGAAACAAAGAACAGAATACTATATTATTCAGGTATGTTAATTTTTTTAAGTGGAAAATTTGTATAAGGCACAGAGTGGAAAAAAGACAGGAAAATATTCTAGGCCTAGGCAAATGTCTCAAGAGTGGTCTGACAAACACAATCTATTCAGATTAGCAACAAAAATTGAGGAATGACTTGATGACATTGTTAATGTATCTTTTCAAGGAGAAAATACCAGTTAATAAAGAGCTCTTCAGCCTAGCTGAGAAAGGCATAAAAAGAGCAAATGGCTAGAAGCTGATGCCAGACAAATTCAAATGAGATATAATAAAGAGTAACAGTCATGATAATTAACCACTTGAACAAACAACCTCCCCCAAGTTATAAAATTTTTAAATGAAAACTGAATTGCTTTCTGAAAGATATGATTTAAACAAATGGTTTAAGTTCTAAACTTTGCTAACTGCATAAAATTCCTTTCACAATCTTAGAAGGTCAGACTGGATGATCATATTGTGCCTCAGACCTGAAAGTTTTAACACGTGGCAAGACACAACTTTCAGAATCACACAACCATTCAGAACAACTGCTTGGTTGTTATAATTGTCTTTTTTGCATTCTCTTAGAATGGAAATTTTGTGAAACAGTTTTCTAACCCTCTGTCTTGTTACACAAAAGGTTAATTTCCCTACAGACAGATCAGGTAAAAAGCAGGTGAAAGTTGCATTTAGAAAAACAACCGTTTCAAACAGCATTTACCGTAAAAAGAGAGAGGGGGGGAGGGAGAAAGAGACACAAACGCCAGCGCTGGAAGTATTAAAAGCACGCTCTGAAAACCTCTGTGATGACAGTTTGAAGAAAGCAGCTTTTATGTGCTACTGAGCCCACCTCTACAATGTCTTTTAAATGCAACTGTTTACCTAGAAAATATAAGCAAGGGCCAGAATCTGGACTAGAGGCACCTTTTGATTGCAGACACTGAACTGAATCCTTAACTAATAAATTGTTCCACACCTTTGTCTGAAACAAGAAAAGCAAAGGTCTGCATTTTCTCACAAGAATGCACAAGCCCCCTCAAAAGCAATATGGTTTTCTACATCTAAGTCTCAGTATTTGTTGACTTAAAGAGTTTGTATGAATGACAATGCACATCACTGGTTTGTTACTTCTGTCATCTGTGCTACTGAGTGTACCTTGACTCAGATCAAAGTTGAAAGCTTCTTAAAAGATACACAAACCACAATGTGACAAATAGCATGCTTTGTTTGACACAGCAAACAAGAAATTACTTTCATCAACCCAGGAAAAGAATCCTGTGTTTTCAGTGCTAATTCTGAAGACCGCAGTGATGGAACCAGAGCTTTACTTCATCCTCAAGGAATGAGGACCTCTCCAAAGACAAACAGAGAGGAAGAAACAATATCAGTGCATTAAATGCTGACAATGGTACGAATTTGAGGCTTGTACTCTACAGTACACATTTGTAGAAAATTCACCCTTTACATAATTAAACGGATTTCCCACAAAGTGGAAAATGTCTACGTTAAGCAAATATTCATCTAACCGGAAATTACAGATTAGAACATACGCAGCACTTCACAGATACATCCAAAACTAAACATTCATACATCTACAGCATTACACAGCCTAGTACCATACACAGTTAATACATAGGCATCAGAAATACTGAAAGCCAGATGTTTTGGTTTTGTTCTTTTTACAGTAACCTTACCTAAGTAATTTCCAATGCATTCTTATAAAATATTTGAAAGTTTTTACAAAGATAAAGCACTTCAGATCTATAAATCCTTACTAATATGTGCATTATTGGAGTAAAAAAATTTTCACTATGACATGCTCAATAAAAATCAATGGTCATGCATGAAATCACATTTGGCCTGGAATCTAATTTGTTCCAAAAATGTGCATATACAAATTTCCCCTTAAATTAAGCTTTTCCTCCCTGAGAAGGAAATAATATTTACTTAACAGAACAGATTTTGAAATCAACTATAAACCAGTGACAACCTTTTCACTGACATGAAAGGGCTTTATATGGGACCTAATAACATCTCTACTGCCCTTACAAACTAAAACTATGCAGCTTTCCTACTGAGTTGGAAGCACATGCCTGAAAGTTAGCAGAAACGGACAGAAAATGCAAACAGTAAACAAACAGCACAACAATGAAAAATACATAGTATGTGTGTGTACACATACATATAAACAAATACATATTTTATATACATGGGAACAAATAGTAAACGAGGTAAAACATTTTCAAACTTCTGAGAAGAAAGAGCAGACGCTGTTTTTTTATAATTAAGAATGTCTGACTCAGTTCTCCTAAAAAAAACCTTTAACTGGGCAACTACAAAGCTCTGCGACACGGTGTTCCTTGCTGAGTCAAAGGACACCGCATGGCTCACATGTGCAGATTTGCCAAAACCTGCCTTCCTCAGCCAGCAGAATTATTTCAATCTGGAATTCCTCGTTAATGCATTCAGACTCAGCTCTCATCATTTATGACAGCAGTGCATTTGATTCTTAGAAGTATTATTGGCTTGTACACTTTCAGCAGCATAAATGTCCTTATTTCCAGTGAGGAAAAAAAAAAAAAATCTGTATCTTTACACATGCAAAGGTCATTACCCATCCTATTCACTGTCCATGTCCTGGAGCTTGGTTTGGAGACAATAACACAGCCCAACACCACTGTAACAATACTACATAACAACCCTTCCAGGGACAAGCTTAGAAAAGGTACAGCACTCACCATTCTTGCTGTTTACAACACAGGCTTTACTTATTGTGTCAATATACATTTTTATAACATGCTCTTTTAAAACCGCCATTCAAATGTTGATCAATTTGAAGTAACCTCCACAAAAGTACTACAGTCCTTTCAAATATATTAATATATTTATTACACTCCTCTAACATGGCAAAGTGTAAAAACATATTACAGACAATATCAAGGTATAAAGACCCAGTTTCAGTGAAGCTCATTCCAGTTGCTATACTAGAAAATTTACTTCAAACCTTTGCCCTAGCATTGCTGTTTCTGTATCAAATTTATTCAACCCACACAATTTATTTGCTCTTCCTGAAAAGTTACTCTCCTGCCATTGATGGCAGCAGGCCACCTGCCTCTGCTAATTAGCAGTACCATGCTCAGTTGCAGGTCTACAAGAAGAAAATGGATTGGCTCTTCAGTTGGTGCATTTTGTTCTAGAAAACCAGAAGCTGTTGAATCTGTGTCTTACTCCTTCAAAAAGGCTTTAAAACTTACTACACCGTATGGTACCTCAGATGAGTGCTGCTAACCTGTGGCTAAAATTCTCATTTTTCCTAAATCTTCTTAAAAAGAATTCTGTAAAACTCAACCATTCTAGACAGATCCATGATTTCAGCACTATTTAAACACACAATTAACATTTTAAAATTATATACATGGATAAAAACAGGTATCATTAGTCACTTATTAGTCACCTTCAAAACAGGCAGCGTGTTCATTATGTTAATGTCCTTGGAGTGTTTAAAGCAACCTTTTGCATTTGAAGTGGAGGCTCTTGGTAAAAGGTGGCACTTAATAAGAAATGGCAATTACTGAGGCATGTTACTCTGCAGAAGACTGCAGTATGAATTTTAATTTCTTCCTGACCATGTATCAGTTAAGGCTAATACAGACGTTTTAGTTTAGAAGCAGTAGGAAGTACAGTAAAAGTGAAAACCAAAATAAGAGCCAACACTAATCTTCTCTGAGTTTCAGTTAAGG
Source organism: Gymnogyps californianus (assembly GCF_018139145.2). NCBI lineage: Eukaryota > Metazoa > Chordata > Aves > Accipitriformes > Cathartidae > Gymnogyps > Gymnogyps californianus. The sequence continues at coordinate 158,367,516 of NC_059472.1, read as the reverse complement.
CCCAGCACCTCTGGATTAAAGGCTTATTTTAATGAAAAGCCTTAATTAAGCATACATGTGTATAGGATCACCTTAATGAGGTATGACAGAAATAGAAGAGACAGCAAACATTATTTTAAAAGAAGCTTATTAGCAACTTTAAGAAACTCATTCAAGGATTCCTAAAAAAAAAAAGTAATGCAATACTGAAAAGACAGAAGAATGCTGGACCAAGTTCAAGCATAAACCAGTGAAACCAAAATAGGTACAAGAGGGGTATTTTTCAGTATCTTTGTATTCAAATTGATACATGCTAATGATTTTTCTACACATCAATGGGCTTATTTTTGCAAATATTACAGCATTTACACTTTCATTTAAATTTTAGAGAGCAGAAAATCAAGTTTTCTACTTTATTTGCTAATGAACATTTATTACTAAAAATCTTTAAAAGTCTATATTGTAAAATATCCCTTTATGCTATTATTGAGTCAGGTTTGGTGTCACGCTAACTTGCAAGTTCACTTTAAAAATCATTCTTTTATCTTTTTATTCCTGTCTTTAGAAACAATCAGTGATTCAATGTCATTTTAATGATAGCCACTTCAGTTGCTTTTTACATCTTCCCCTACAGTACACAGAGGTATTCTCATTTGCAGATTTGACTTTAAAGTAATTACTTATAATTACAGAGAAGAAGTGCATCCAGTGGATTAATCACTCCATTTATATGCTGCTCGAAGGATTACTCTCAGGACAGCCTCACTGCTTTTGCTCGGAAAATGTCAGTTCCACAAGAAAACAAATCTCTCAAGTCACTAGCAGCTGAGAAGGACTCCGACAACTATTTAAACCCAAAAGATTAAAAAAATGGCACACCTGGACTTGAGGCAGCATCTGTACCTGTCCTCCTCTTGGGAAATACAGGGCCGCCAAGTGAGAATAACCAGGAAAATGGCCAGAGGAAGCCTACACTCCTACTAGGAGCTAAAAGTACCTTTGCACAGTTCTGGCTTTGAAAGAAACACATCACTGGTTATTAAAAACAAGGGCAGTGCTTCTGGCTCAGGAAGCCACACTCTGAAGCCTGGGAAGCTCCTGAGGGAGCTGCTGCTGCACACTAACCCCGGCCTTACAGTCTCCTTGAGCCATCCACTTTTTGCCATGGCCAAAGATGGGACAGTAGGTGACAAAGATCTTTGGTTTGATCCATATGGATACCGCTCATCTGTTCTCCTTGTATAGAATTATTTCTTTTTTTAAATGGTGACTCTATAGAGTTGCCAAAAATGCAGGTCACCCAGAACAGCAGTGATGTACCTTCCCTTAAAATTTAAAGCGACCAGTGTCTATCTTTAAATGGGCCACCCTGACTTTGCTAAATGGAGGGGAAAATGTAAACCCCCACCCCACCCAGCCATGTTTAGGAAGAGGTGCAGTCACAACTACTGAAATAATCACCTTAAAGGTGTTTTTCACGCCAGAGCCACCCACGACTGAACTGATCCCCAGTGGATCATAGATCAACAGCCAACTGGTGCTAATACAGCAGAAATAGTGACTCGGTGTTCATCACTAACCAGGGAGGCTACTGGAGCAAATGGCCAAAGACTGTGCAGCCCCGCCACCATCACTGAGAAGTTTTGAGAACCTGGAGAGCTCTGCTAAAAAGGCCACTGCTGAAGGAAGTCGTTCCATGTACGGTAATGGCAGGGCCTCCCTCTCATCTTACCACCTGCCAGGTTAAAAACAGCTCTGAAGTTAAAAACACACATTAAAAATTGAAAAATGCAGAGTGAAAAATAGTCTTCAAGTCAAAATGCACATGGAGGGCTACCATTAACACGCGCTACCAGCCCCCACGCTACAACACAGACGCAGGAGCTAAAGGGGAAAACACTGACTAGCGAGGACGAGACACAAGAAAGAGCGCAGCTTTGGTGCTGGGGGAAAAGCAGCAACGAGCCATTCGCTGGGGCGTCCCTACGAGCAGCCGCTGAGGCCGGGCCAGGAGAGGCGGCTGCCGACGGCCGCCTGAGGACAGGCGAGAGACGTCTCCCTCTCGCCGCCCTTCCCCACAGCGCCTTCCCGCGCGCCCACCGCGCCTGCGCAGCAGCCTCGGCCGCCGTCGCCACGCCGGGGAGCTGCGTCGCCTAGCAACGCGGCGCCTGCCGCGACAGGCGCGGAGGTCGCGGCGGCGGCGGCGGGTGAGCGCCGGTGCGCCGGGCCGCCCTTGGGGCGGCGGAGCTGTGGCCTGGCGCGGGGGTGAGGTCTGTGAGGTAAAAATGGTACGAGAGGTAAAAAAGAGCAACAAGGCCACGGGCAGGGGGCTGGCTGCGAGGCCAGGAGCCGGGTCAGCGGTGCCGTGAGGTGGCCTGGCTGGCAGGGCGCGACGCCCTCATCCCGCCCGGGCCCAGCGCTGCTCCGTGTGAGGGGCGGTGGCGGTGACAGCGCTGCCGCTCTGGTCACCCAGAGGTGGAAGGCCGGCTCGAGCCGTAAGTCGAGGAGCACACGGTTGGCTGTGGTAGCGGGAGGAACAACTATCACGGAAACAGAACAGCGTTATAAGCAGTGGCTCCTCTTTGCCACAGCCAGCGTCAAAGGGCGTCGCCTCGCCCTCTGCCAGCCCCCTCTCCGCTGCCGAGCCACGCCGCAGGGCTTCCTGCTGTACCGATAAGGGCGTTGAGATCGCAGCGGAGCAGCTTCAGCCCCAAAGGGGTTGCTAATGTCATCCTTGCTTTATGTATCACAGGCTTCCTCGTCTACAATAAACTAAGCTGGCAGAACAGTTCAGTGGGGTTTGTTGCTACGGCCGTATTTTTTCCTCAGTTCAGCTTGAAATTTGTGATTACTGCCGTTCATTTTGAAGCTATTCTTTGTACATCATGGGCAGTCCACTGGGGGTGAGATGAGGCTGACAGGAGAGGGGCATAGTTGGTGGTTTATGGATCCAGAGTTAACTTCTGTGCCTGGAATACATGTTAAGCTGTCTCCCATGGTAGGCCTAGGAGAAAACAAGTGAAATTGTAGGTTTCTCTTCTGCTATTGATGAGGCTGTATCTGCTCAGAAATATTATTCAAGTTCTTGTACATGTCTGTTTGTAGAGCCACATGAGTCTTGTAAAATCGGCTGAAGATTATCAATGGAGCATCATGATTTTTACAAGGTATGATTCTGCATCTTTTAAAATAAGGCAGAAGGGTAGGGAGAAATGGAGGAATAGATAGATAAGCCCATTCCCTGTATAAAAGTAATATAGTCTTGTTTATATTCAGTGTTCTGGAAGGCAAGGTTAGCCTTTGGGATTGTTTTTAATTATATTGAAGTAAAAATGTATTTGGACATGCCAAACTTTTATAGTCCATAATGAGTTTATTGCGTATAATAATTATGGGCTCAGTAATTAAAACTTAAAAATTACTGCTATTTTATTTAATATAAATGATAAATCAAAGATTTCATTTGACTTTTTATAAGTTAAAACTCGGATGTGTGAGAAACATCAATCTTAAATTTCATATTATGGTAATTGTATGTTAGGCTTCAAGTACGGGAGTTGCATGTGTATAAAAGCCTTTGACAAGTCAAAAATATTGGCTAAGAGCAGAATTTCTTTTAACTTAGTATAATATATATGTTTTTAAATCATTTATAACAATAATTATTCAAGTTGTGTTTGGTTTTTTTTTCTTTTTAGGGCCATTCCTCCAAACGAGAGACGATAGCAGTTTCTGCAGTTGCTTTACAGGATCATATAATACACAGTCATCAGCTCCAGGATCTTTCATTAGCAGATCCTTTTAAGTCAAGGACAAGGAGTACCAAGAACATTTACAAACCCGTGAACAAAGAAATGGTCAGAGCAGTAGTAGATACCGGACTAAGAAAAAAGAGCACTCACCACAAAAACAAGGAAGATGCAGAAAAGGAGTACGTTCTTGATCCCAGTCCTCCACAGCTAACATTAGGTAAACCATTATATTCTGATTTGTGAATTTTTGTTTTTATTTAAAATAAACTAAAATGAGGAACCTAAGCTGTCTGTTGAATAAGATAATTTAATGCTAAACAGCATAAAATCTTGTTTTAAAATTTGTCAAAATTCAGCAGTTTACGCCATCATGTAAACAATGGAATTGCCATCAGTGGCTTGAATGTGTCTTTTCATATCTGAAATGTATTAAAAAATGTTATTCTTGTGACAATGAAGGTAAAAATGAAGAAGCTAGTGCATCTTGATGAAGAATTCTTCATTAAAAGGCAGGAAGTCTTTTACACTTTTTTTAATATGTTTTGTATATTGACTGTCATAACTTTCTTTACCTTATATTCTCAAGTAAACATCAGTGATTTTGATATTGTATTTATTTGGGGGAATGTTTTAGTATTAAGATTTTTTCCAAGTCTATTTGAAATATTTTTTTTTTAATTCCTTATTTAGAAAAAAGACATTTACTAGTGCTGCATTAAATGTATTCTTTGTTAATATATACCCACCTTTACTCAAAGTTAAAAAGGTTTGTTTTTACAATGGTCCTGGGGCTAAATGCGGGAAGAATTAACACCTGTAGTTAAATACCTTTTTCAAATTTAGAAGCAAACATGCAACAAGATAAAAGTCACAGATGTGAGGGCTTGGAATGATGCCTGGTGAGAAAACTCACTTTTAAACAGTAGTATAATAATACAGTTGTACAGCAGCGACAGACAATATTGCTTAAAAAAACAAAGCCAGGGAGCATCTTAACAGACCAGGAGTCCCTATGTGCTTTCTGCCTATCAGTTTCAGTCCTGTATTTCCCTTTTGTAAAGGTTTCTACAGTATTCTTGACATGAACATCTTCTTGTCTCCATCCTTTCGGTTGTCTTGATTAGGCATTTCTTAAAGGACCTTCTGGCTCCACGGTTTGCAGTTTTTAAGCATAATAAACTTACTTTCATCATCATTAATAATTGTTTTATTTATTCTTTTTCATAAAAATGCCCTTAGGCCTCTCTGAAGATCATGTTGCCTTTGCTATAGTAACTGTCACAGTAGTCCCAGCTCTAAAGAGAACCGTGTAGATCAATGAGGCTCCATACAAGCACAGGCATCTGCCTTTTGGAATCAGCTGAAGGTTAAGAGGGTAACTTAAGATAATACACAACAAGTGAGTGTAACAAGTGATAGGACAAAGGTAGTAAGACGAGGTGATTATTACTATGTTTACATGGTTATAGTTCTAAAGATGGGAGGGTTTTTTCTTTGGTTCGTTTTGAAGAGGAATTTGAAAGGAGAGGATAGTGGGGGGAAAAAACAGCAGAGAGGTACTAGGGTTAACACAAATATAAATAATGAGTGATTATGGAAGCTAAAGGTTGTGGTGAAAAAATGCAGCCCAAGTGCGAGCATGTTCTCTGCAGTTATAAGAAAGATGAAGTATTTTCTCTTTAAATCACAGCATTGACTGAAATGTCCCATATGAATGCTTGTGCAAGTGATTCAAAAGAATGTGCTGAAAGATTTTTAAAAAATTGCAATTGTTTCTGGGTTTTGCTTATTAGTTTTTAACCTATAGTCTCACGTTATTTTAAAATGCTTGTCTCAAGCTTTCTCTTCTTAATAAGAATTGTGTGGTTTAAACCTTACAGCTGTGAAACAACTTTGAAAATGTAATTTAATGCAACTTTTTCTTCTTGAATTTGTGGATAATCAAACAAAATCTCACAGGCCTCTATCATTAAATTTTTCTCAATAGGGACTTGAGTCCTAAAATCCAATAATAATAGTTTAAAGGTTAATGTATGTAATCACTTTGCTAATGTTCATTTTAGGATAACTAACTCACTTGGTTGTAAATGGGTGTGTCAGTAAATGGGTTGGGCTTGTAAACTTGATGCATAAGGATGAAAACTCTTGGATGTGTTGAGCTGTGATAAAGGCAGGCTTTCATTGCTTGTATTTATTCAAAGTGCTGCTTTGAGAATATCTTCATAGAGCCTTTTGCTTCAACCACATATCCCTTCTTGTGTGTCCTGCTGCCAGTTTTCCTTCATCAACTATGTTGTATAAAAGCTTTCCTTCTAAACACCTGTATAACCTGTCCCTCACAAATATCCCATCTGGTTCATATTATTTAGAAGTTAGGTTTTGCCGCCAATCTCTTCCTATTTGGCAGCTTTAATCATCCATTTGTGAAAGTTTTAAATAAGCATTTTTTCTTACCCTGGGGGTATGCAAAAGGCTTTCCACAAAGCCATCTCATTGTGTTCCTTAAAACGGTCTCTGACCACAGTGCTTGGAAGAAAATCAAGGGTAGGCATTTTTTATGTTGTGATACTGTCTTTTGTGCTGTGACTGGTTTGCTATCTTGTTCACTCCCTGTGTATCCAGATTTTCTCATCATAAAGACCATCGCTTGATTATATTGGACTATCAAAACAGGATCTTGTTTCCTTACTCATTCACTGATACTCTTAGATATTACTGTCAGATGAAACTTTATATGTGTTTTTACTGAAACTTTTATCATGTATTTTATAATTTGATTCTTCTTTTGTAGCAGAAACACTGATCTGTGCAATATATGCTCTTCAAGAGTTGAATGGTCAAGAGGGAAAGCACTCCTGGTTGGGAAAAATTCCTTGTCACTCAGCTACCAATTTCAGCAATTCATGTGTAAGCTTTAAGCAAAATACATGTTCTGAACTAGTTTTTAGACTCTAAAAGGCAGAATCCTTCATATTTCTCTTAAAGCTCATATTATTTTTCACCATCAAGAGCACCAGATAAAAGCATTTTACTGCACCAAAATTGATAGACAATGCTATTTTATGTTAATACAGTGTATATTTTACATTCTGAAATTACAATGCCGTAAATACATAACGTATGCACTTCGCTGCTTGACACGGAGTGGTTTGAATTCTAGCCCATAGCCTGCAGGCAGAGCTGTGAGCTCCCGCACGTGCGGAGGTGCTGTATTTGTGTCTGGGTATCGAGTTGTCCAGGAACTGAAACAGCATGCCTCTAAGACAATTCATATATGACCACCGATGTAATCTGCAGCATTCATTGATTCAAATTTTCTTTTGATACTTAGGTTTACATGCATTGCTTACCTTTGACTTGATACCTTTACAAGGGTAACAAAAGTAACAAGGTGGGGTCTATGTGAGCCAAACCATGTGTAGAGAAAGCACTTTCCACGTTGTTCCAAAAGCATAAACTGACCCAGCTTGAAATCTCAAAGCCATCCTGTTGTTCTAAGATATGGAATCAAACTGATTTACATTTGAAAGATGTCATGACCTCACAAGGAAGTAGGTTAGGCAGATAGATAGTTCAACTAAAGGGAAGAAAGTATTCCTTATAATTCCTTTAGTACCTCACAAAAGTTCTTTAAAAAGATCAAAGACAGTTTTGTGCAAATTTTAAATGATTAACGATATACATCTGTAGATGGATGAGCTCAGGAGCAGAATTTTTGTCTCAAAAATTAACAAATCCTATCCTAGAATAATGAGATACTTGAGCAAGTGGATCACCAAAACCCCATTCTTTGGTTTGTTAGGATTGCTTTTCTCTTCATGACTAACTATGGGTTATAGTATAGTATAGTGGGTTTGGATATACAAGCTGTCTGATGGGGTTTTGAAAGCTTATATAGAACAAGTAAGTGCTGCTTATTAATGTCTGGTTTACGCAAAGATTTTGGTATGAATGAGAGTTGACCCTTTCCTTCCCATTTAGAACTAAAACTCTCATCTAGGTGTCATCAGCTTGCATTCTAACTATTGCATGTCCTTCTTCCTTTCTTGTTTTAGCAAATACCATTGAGGCCTCATCATGGACTCATGTTATTGGCTTACTACGCATACCTTGGACATTCCTCCATTGACTTTAGTCAGTTCACACAAGCTGCTTCCTCTGGTCTTCAAAGATGACACAGATCTATTCTTTGCTGTACCTGCTAGCATCTTTCTTTACTACTGAGATACTGACACTGGACTTTATCTGCCATTTGTGGGGGCAGGAGGGAATATTGTAAATATTTTCACTGATTCCTTCTTTGAGAAGGCAGAGATTTCACATGGACACACAGCAAGGCACCTCACAGTTATCATTTGAGATCGACAAGCTCAGCTATCACAGTGACACTATCACTGGTGTCTTGTGACCATCTCTTTGTTTCTTTATGCTCTTTATTTCTCTTGCATCCATCACAGTCTCATTACACTTCAATATTTTGCACCAGCAACGGTTTTTTTCTTATACCACTTTATTCATTTTTATTTTAAGAATACAAAAATGCAATGTTGAAGAAACCTTCACAAATTAATTCTAACAGAGATTTTTTTATACTGATGATTTGAAATTACATTATTGTGCATTGTTACATTGTCTAGTTAATAATACCCATCTTAATGGCTGTGAGAAGGTATCAAAGTAAATTCAAATTACTCGGCAAATAAAAGTTTACATTTAAAAAAATTTCCTGTATAAATCCTGTATGTAAAAGAGGTTCTGACAATTACTGAATAGCTAATTAATAGTAAGAAGTATGTTGCCTACCAGTGGTTTGTCTGATGATAGATTTATATGAAGTATCTGTAAAAAGTATTTTTAAATAAGTGCATCATCGATGCATTTCACATGAAGAAAATTCATTGTCTGCATCTGCCAATGGGTTTTATTCAGTGATTTGTTGTTGTTATTGTCTACAGCTCAGAAATTAGGCCTAGTTGAGCCTCCTTCCTTGCCACTAACTGCTGAAGAATGGGTAAAAATAAAGCAGAGATCCATACAGCATGGAGACTCCATACAGCCTTGTGCAATATGCAGGGAAGAATTTGCACTTCAACCTCAGGTACATGTATAACTGTGTAATTGTGTAGACTACACAATTGTATTTAAAAGTTTTTTTCCAGAGTTACTGCTAAAAATCATTAGCTGTAGGAAGAAAGGAAGGAAAGATTCTACTGTAAGACACCATTTAGCATTTAATAGGTGGACCCAGCTATCAGTGGCCAACTCTGAAAGTATTTTGGACATGACATGGGAGAGAAAGGTTGGTAGTGTTTGTTCACTTCTGAAGTTATGACAGTAGAGGAGAAGGTAATCGGCCTTTTTATCTGTTCTTGCAGAGCAGGTATGGGCTATTTTCTGCTTCATTTAAACAACTGTTAGGTATGATCCTAGCCTTCATTCATCAGAATGGTAAATATTCACTAATTATACAATTTAAGATTGTTAATTTTGTTTTCTCACAAGTTTTGCTAATTGCAGTTTAGTTCAATAGTTATTTCTATTTGGAAAATGGAAATAGGTGTGCTCAATACCAGTCAGTCACTTCCTTAGCTTATCTGAAGAAATGCTTGCATTTTACCTTGACGGCTTTATTCAGTTCATGTGTGTAGCATAAGCATAAATACATCATGCTCTATTAGATTCTATCATCTATCATCTTGAAAATATTAAGCAAAAGGAACAAGGGACTGATTGAAGAGGAGTGCTGCTTCAGAGAGGTGATGATGGTAATTGGAAGAATTATCCCAACTGCTTGCAAGTTTCTTTCCACAGTGCATTTTAGGGTGCTTTTTTCCTGCCTGTTCTCCCTTTTAATTTTTCATGAAGACTTTTTACAGCCAAGTCTGTGATGTGAATCAAGGTCTTTTGATAACCTTAGATACAGGGCTTTTGCTTCCTTTTACATCAACATTAACTGAAGGTGTACAATTGTCCACAGACAGGTGGGATGGATCTGGCAAAAGACCATTCTGCCAATTTCTGGCTACCCTCAAAGTCTAAAGCTTGACAAGAGAGAGCAAAAGACAGCACTCATTAAAAAGGTTACTTTAGATTTGGCACAAAAAGGGAAATGCCTCTGGAATTCTTTTTGTCCTCAGTGTTTCGTTAGCTTTCCTCCCTCAAGGGAAAAAAAGCCACTGTATCTGAAAGCTTTCCCTTCAGCTGGCTGCTAGCCATTAATCCTTTTGTGTTTGCCAGCTCAATAGTGCACACTACTTGTTCTGGTTTTCACTCCTTTCCCAGTTTTTCCTTCCTCTAAGAGCCAACTGCCTTTTTTGTCCAACTCTGTATCTTTTGTCAGGATGGAGATCATCAGCATTTGGTGGGAATTTAGGTCAGATAAAGGTGAAGTTTTCTTGTAGCCTGTGAACATGCTTTCTCTTTTGTTTTTTTGTATGTGTGAAATGCTGCATTTGATGTATATCACTTCTTGAAATTTAACGTCTCTGTGGGGAAAAGGGAAAAAAATTAATCAGCTTTCATTTTAAGTACTTGTTTTATAATATTTTCCTCCAGTCAGTAGCAGTTGGCATTTCTTGCTTTCTGCCACTCCATGTGTTGTTAACACAAAATTCACATATTGGTTTAAGATGTAATATATTAAGTAATTTCTATAGAAGACTAATTTTATTTTCACCAGAAAGACTGTCGTAGTGACATAAAGAAACTGATGACCTTTCAGGCAGTCAGAATTTTTCTTGTCAGCATTTTTTACTTTTCAGCTTTTAGAATGGTTTAAAGTCAGTTTGGTTCAGTTTTTTTTTCCTTTGAAAAACAGGTGCTGCTTTCATGTTCCCATGTATTCCATAAAGTGAGTACATTTTTATATAACTATTCAAGCACATAATACATGAGTATTTTAATTAAACTACTTAAGTGAATATCTTAATGAATTAAATGTAATCATCTTGAAAAGTAATTTTTATTCCAGATTTTTATGGTAAGAAGTATAATTTAAGGCTATTTTATGATGAAGCACTTTATTCCATTTTATTACTTTTTTTAAAACCATATGGGAAAACATAGTTTGTAACTGAGCTATACGTTTGTATACTAAGCGGGAATAGTTTAATTCATGAAATTTCATGCAAATATGTGGAGATTTACAAAATTCTCTTAACATTTTAATTATAAATATATACATCTTGTAGAGCGTTCATGGATTGATGAATAAACTGGTTTTACATTCTGTAATCTATCCTGTTTCATCTGTTCCAATGATATGAAATATATTGTAAGTAATTGTAATTATTTTTTCAGGCATGCCTGAAAGCCTTTGAAAAATTTACAGGTAAAAAGTCTTGTCCTATGTGTAGAAAAGAGCAGTATCAGACCAGAGTAATACATGATGGAGCACGCTTGTTTAAAATAAAGTGCGCTATTAGGTAAGCCTTACTTCTGCTCCAGGTGTTGTCACTGGACAATATTTATTTCTAAATAATGTTCCAAATGTGTTAAAACTTTAATATAAGAAGAAACTAGACAGAATGAATGCACTACAAAAGTTAAAGTTTAAAAAAAAAAAGCATAAAATGATTGTTTCATATAAATAGTAAAATTATATAAATTTGAGTTTCCTCTTCTTGAACAAAATTGTGTCTTACAGAATTCAAGCTTCCTGGAGGGGATATATTGTTAGAAAATGGTATAAAAACTTGAGAAAAACAGTGCCTCCTAAAGATAGCAAATTAAGAAAGCAATTCTTTGAGAAGAAGGTATGTTGCATTTGCTTCTTTGGTCTGATTCAGCTCCCTTAAATCAAAACTCCTGAATATCAGCTCTCTACCTTTTCATTTATTCCATCTTACTCATATCAAACAGGCAGCACTGGAGGCACTCAGTTGTTTTGTTAGTCTGTTCATTCCATCCTCTTTACAATGTAGAAGTAAGGAAAATAATTTAAATATTTGATTTTAAAGCCTGCCTTTTGCCTAGGCCAACAATAGTGGGCTTTTTGTGAGGCTCTGTATTTCCCTTCTCTTTTTGATAAATCACAGTAATCTGTTCTCCTATAGAATTATATGAAGGGGGTATAGTAAGGGGAGAAACAAATCCATAAACAATCATAATTCCTTTTCACTGTCATTGTTCTCTCACTGGCCACTGAACTGGATAGTTCCATTCCATAGCTTTGCCCTTCTCTAACTTCTGCTCAGATGCAAGTCAGACTGTAATAAATTAGGGTCCTGACCCCATACAAATGAGGCCAAATTAGGTGCAAGC